>NC_056733.1:123768135-124455635 GCF_019279795.1 Protopterus annectens | reverse complement strand
GACAGTCGAAACTTGATTGCCTCCACAGTAGGACAACTGGGCTTCCTTTCAGGAGCGCTGAAAAGGTCTTCCAAAGAAAGTATCTCAGGACCCTTGGTTTTGTGGGCCTTCTCTGCAATGAGGGTGTTGTATACCATTTGAGTTTCCTCCTCTGCCTCTGGGGGAACTACCTCCACATGTGTCTTGAAAAGGCCCTTGATATTTTTTGAACTACATCTTTCCAGTACTTCTCTGATTCCTGGAAAAATTTCTCTCAGGAGTGGAAAAAATTATGCCCACAGCAGATAGGGTCTTTCCATCTTTCTCACACCTGGATAAGGTATCTCTTACTGTTGGGCAAAACAAGGACGAGCCATCAAACAGAGCATTAACAAAAGATGACTTGAAAGGATCCACAACATCACATAAGCACATCCAGGCATGCCTCCTGATTGAAATGCCAGAACCCGCTGCTTAGATCATTCCTTCGGCTGCAAGAGAGATCAGCCTCATTGACAAGTTTGCGATGGATTGTAGGGTGGCTTTTTGAGAAGAAACTGATGCTTGTACTTCTTCAGATATGGATCCTGACAGGGTCTCTGAAAAGTTCCTTTATCAAATCCCTTTGCAATCTCATAAAATGTGTGAGGTAGTTCAAAGATCTTAGTGCGAAGGTCGATGAACCATAAACATGCTTCCCAAACCTATCCATCATCCAAGACTCCTTTTTAGGTGGAAGGATAGAAGAACTTTCCTCAGATAGTTCTTTTTTGGTGGCTGGCGCCATAACCATGGCATCTACTAGTATACCTTTAGTCCAAAATGGTTTATCATCTGGGGCTGTAATAATTTTATCTGGTCTCCAGGAAATCAGTTCAATGGTGTTGAGGTCTTCCAAGTGTGACAAGAGATCAATTCCAGAAGCTCGTCGGAGGGCGGAGTCACCCAGGAGTTAGGTGGATGAGTACCAAAAGACACCAGATACACAGACTCCTCAGATGAAGGATTGCTGGGCTTCCAGTCACTTCTCTGCTTCTGGATTTCTAAGATGTCTGCAAAGGAGATATCATCAGGAGGTGACCGTAGGGACCATTTGCCCTCATCGAAGTCAGTGTCTTCAGTGACAGATTCCTCAGTGGATACCAGGTGCTTCCTCTTGCACATCTTCTTCTTAGGGACTTCCTCAGTGCAATGTTTTGGTGAGATATCAGAAGAGGTGGGAATACCCTGCTAGGAAACCTGTGGTTTTGGAACTCGCTGTCCCTGTGGAAGATGAGTGTGAGAAGCTCTAGGCAGGGATGTCAGAAGTGAGGGTTGCAGATCTGAGGAGATAGGTACTGTCTGAGCTGCTGTAGCAGACATGGCTCTCTCCAAAGCCTCAGACGCTGATTGTCCCTGAGTGGAATAGGACTCTGGATCCAAGAGGGCATGCCTCTGGACAGCAGTCCCTCCCTGCCCAGAAAACAAGCCTCCCGAGGCTGAAGTTGGGTCTAACCTGATCTGAGCCAAAGTTCTGAGTGGTAGAGATGGCTCCAAAAGTCTCACAGCCGACAAGGCCGGTATGGCTCCAAGAGGTCTCCAGCTCTGACTGAGCCGAAGAACTCAGAGCAAACATCACATCTGAGGAGAGGGAAAGTCTCAAATCTGACGCTGACAGCACCAGATGATTCGAATATAATGACTCTGACGCTTTAAGGGAAGCCAGAAGAGGAGATAGTTTCAGGGTAGCAGATGCATGGAACTCCTGACCTGAAGTGGAAGGAGCCGAGGGAACTCCTGACATACCCTGTGCCCAAAGTATCATCTTCATTAGTCTCTCCATGTCTTCTTCAGTGAAGCTCCTAGAAGAGCAAGTGAACAATGCTGAAGGAGACTTTGGTCTCTCCAAAAATGGCGAAGGGACTCTGAATGGTATTAGATCAACTGAAGGAGAATACTGAGTCATTGGAAGGTATTGTGGAGCTGGAGATAATGTTTCTATCGGATCCAAGATTATCAGCTCTGAGAAGTCCTTTTTCTTAAGGTGGGTAGGTTCAGAGGAAATAGACTGATCCAAAAGTCTATGTATTTTGGCTTTTGGTTCCAACAAAGGAGTCGGATCTGATAGCTTAGACTTTTTAGCAGTCGGATCTGATGGAGAGATTGGAACCGAAGCAGGCTTTTTTCTTCCTTTATCTGACACTGCAGAGGAAGACGATTATGCAGGGATAACTTGACCAGATTTGTCATTTTTGATTTTTCTACAGGAGAAGCTCCAGAAATTGCCTCATAAAAGGAGGAAGGCAATAAATATTTTAGTTTTAATTTGTTGTTTCGTTCAACCAAAGCCATGTGGTTGAGTGAGTGACAAACCGCATAGTCCTTCTAAAGATGCAGAGGACTGAGACAATAAACGCAGAGTGTATGAGAATCACTAACTAGTATTTTGTGCCTGCATTTGATAAATTTTTTGAAGCCAGCTGGCTTATCTCTATCCTTTTCTTTTCCAGCCAACACTAGTAAAAATGGGAGAGAAGTTGTAAAGAGAGAGAGAACTACAACTACAGTAGATGATTTTTTTTTTGAAGGACAGTAAGAAAAGAAGTTACCAACAATGATATAAACAGACCACACACAAGGTGTAAAAAGAAGGAGACTAACAATAGTATCACTAGGTACTGTGAAAAGTCAGTAACAATGGTAATTAAAGATAAAAGTTGGATAGTTGTTAGGTAAGGGTTAGATAAATGAACAACAGAAGAAGCTGTTTAAAGAATTCTTAGAACTTTTTTGAAAGAATATACAGAAAATAACACTTAACTGCTTGAGAGCTACTGGTGAACCATGTCTTCACAAAAGAAGCAAACGCGATCTGTGGTAATTTGGGAAAGGTGCATTATGGGTAAAGGAGGAGCTTGAGAGCTTTTTGGTTGCCACGAGCTATTGCAACAGCTGAGTCGGATCCGAGGATCAGATCTGAACCGACAAGTTGAGGATAGAATGAAAATTGACAACATCACATCAATATTTTCCACGCCATAAATTTGATGGCCACCTCGGCTCAAGGTTCAAAAGGGTGTTTAGTTATAGTTTGTAGCTTCAGCCATTAGTCTCAAGGATGAGTGAGATCTCTGGGGGGGGGTCTAAAAAGGAGGGGGGTGTCTAAAAAGGAGAGTGACCCTTAAGAAGGTCTTGGATAATCTAAGAGAGGCAATGGGCAACTGAATTGATTTTCTCCCATATGAACATTTGAAATGACAGCTAGTTGTACTTCTATAGAGGTGTAGCTGGCCCTGTTGTGAAAAAGGGAAGCCAGAACATCTAAAATAGCTGGAAGAGGACCCAAAAAAGGATCTATATTCCTTTGAGAGGCCTCCAAAGAAAACCTCCATTTGCTTTTGTAAATTTTCTTGGTAGATAGTCTTTCATAAGGCTGGAGTCAAGTCTGGTGTCCGACCTGTAACCCAGAGGATGACAGGACTAACAAAAAACAGAGTACAAAGCATTAGTCCAGATAAAATCACTTTAGCTAGCAGATCTAGGAGACTGTGTCTCTCTATCTCACTCTCTCTCTCTCTGATGCCCTCCCTGTGGGAGGAATAAAGACACCTTTTTGAAGTTTCAAGTAGTTTATTCAGTTTAGCAGGTAGATGGATGAATGTTCTTGTGCTAATGAACACTTAGAGTAGTATGCATTCTGAAAGTCTATTAAGCACATCCAATTATCCTTCCTTCAACAAGGGGATGATGGACTGTACCATGACCATCTGGAACTTTGTTTGTCTGACATACTGGTTGAGATGACTGAGGTCCAGCATTAGCTTGAGTTTCATAGGTTCAAAGCCATGTACTAGGCTAGCTGCCCTCGTGTGCCATTTTAAGCCTAGCTCATTTTCATTAAGGTGAGAATCAAAACCTGTACTTTGTGTCTGTATAGTAAACACCTTAACCACTAAGCCCACCCCCCCAATCTTTTTTGGCACCAAAAGGAATCTTGAATAGAGTCCAGATCTGTGTTGGTGTGGTGGAAACTCATGGATAACTTGCTTGTCCAGCAGCTATTTATTTCTAGAACCACTGTTTTTCTTTGGGAGAGTGGAATGTTGGGAAGCTTTTTTGAATGAGGAGGAAGAAAGAGAAAGGGAATAGAATAGCCTCTGGTTATAATCATCTGCACCCATCTATATTCAGTGATGGATGCTCGGAAGCATTGATTTTGTGGAGCTCCTGTGCCATGGCAGTGATCTCCACCATTAGAATTCTCCCCTCTGCCACAGGGGGAGTCTATCTCCAGGAGTGCCTGGACAGAACTCTTGGGACTTCCAGAAGAACAGTTTCTTACATCCCCTCTGGTTCTTAGGGAAGGACCTCTGGGGCATAGAAAACCATATCCCTATGGCAGAATTTTTTTTTCTCAGCTTACTCACTCCTAGAGAGTGTGTGTCCTTGACTATTGATCCAAAAAGAGTCGAACCATCAAAAGAGGCATTCACAAAGGAAGTCATGAAGTGGTCTGCAAAGTCACACAAGCACATCCAAGCATGTCTCCTTAAGGTAAAGCCTGCACTGCACTATTTGTTTGCCTTCTGAAGACATGGACCCTGAGAGAGATTTGGAAAGTTCCTTAGTCAAATCTCTCTGAAATCTCGTCACATGCCAGGTAGTTCAGCAGCCTAAGTGCGAACGTTGATGAAGCATAAACCCACTTACCAAACCTCTTCAATACCCTAGAGTCCCAGTTAGAGGATGGACAGAGGAACTCTCCTTGGCCAGCTCAATTTTTCTTTTCTTTCTTTTTTTTTTTTTTTTTTTTTTTTTTTTGTGGCTGCTGCCACCACCATAGAATCAACTGCTGGAGCCTTGCTCCAGTATGGGCGAGCATTAGAGGAGGCTGAAAATTTGTCTGGCTTGTACAGGATGGTTTCAGCCATGTCTGGTTTCTTCCATGCCTTCTTCAAGTAGGTAAGCTGAAAGTGAAGGCCTCGAGAAACATTGACTCCTCCTCGGAGGGGGCTTCAGAGGACCAATCATCTTTCTGTCTCAAAAGTTTGAGAATCTTTGTGAATGACATGTCCTCAAGCTGCAGTCGGGGGACCCTCCCCTTCATCAAAATCAGTGTCTTCACTTAGTGACTGCTGTGGGGAATCCACATGCCTCCTCTTGCATGTATGCTTCCAAGAAGCCTTTGTGGTGGTATGCTCTGGAGAGGACTGGGAAGATGAATGGGCGTCCTGGATATGGACTGTCTCAATGCTTGATGGAACATGCTGTTCTAATGGAATAGGAAAAACAGGATCAGAACCAAAGGGCTTCTGATAGTGGATGGATCTGAGTGTGTAAGAGAAGTCCTCTCACCCAGAAGGGAAAGCGATCTCTCTTGACAGTTTTCAAAGCCGAAGCTGAGGGGGAACCCAAAACCACCCAGGATGGAGTTAAGGCATCCAATCTAGGTTGGTCCTGGTACCTGATCTAGCTAGGCCCCAATGATAACAGAGAAAGGGATGGCTCCAACAACTTTGGAGTTGATCCCCTACCCTTGGATCCAGTGCTGATGTTTCTACTCTGAGATCCTTCAGGATTCAAAATGTTGCCACAGTGGAAGATGTCCAAGTCTTTCGATCCAACAATGACAACCTTTGTGCGAAACTTAGATCCACTGGTCCTGAAAATGGAGGGCATATCAGGGTAGGAGAAACCACTGGAAGAGGGAAAGGAACAAAGCTCATGCATACAACAAGGGTCAGTGCTGGGAGAACCCCCAACTGGATTTGGGTCCTAAGAAGATTCCTCAGCATCCAATCCACATCCACTTCTGAAAGCCTTCTGGTACACTTAACTGATCTGATAGATGAAAAGGTGGAAGGAGGTTTGGAGTAGTGATGCACTGACCTTTCTTGCAGGAATAGGGAGCATAATCTAGCAGAGACTGGCTCTAGGGACAGACTTGGCCTGGCAAAGGTGACGTAGTGAATCTGATAACAATCGGACCTGGTACAGGTGTCAGATCTGATGGTCTTGAAAGATTGGCAGCCAGAGCCGATGAAGCAACAGAAGGGAGGAGTGGTCAAGGGAGTGCTTCTTAACGTCTTTGATGTTCTCCTTGGATTTTTCGTTACTTTTCTCTCCTTTATATCTGCCTGAAGGATTCTTGGCAGATGAGAAGGCTCCAGAAGCAGAAGAAGAAGAAGAAAAGGCAGAGGTTGGGATGAGTCTCCTACTGGGGCTGGAAGAAGCAGAACCAACTTGTTCTGACATTCCCTGATGCTCCTCAGGCAAAAGGCAATGCAAATGTAGCACTCCACCAAGATGAGCTGCATCAAGACACAAAGCACCTTTGAATGTACATCCAAATTAGGGGTTTGTTGCCACAGGCCACACGTCTTGATACCAGAGGAATTCTGGGCTATCTTGTAAAGAAAAGTTCAAGCCACAAAAACAGAAACTAGTACTAAAAGGCTAGTCTAAGGATTTAAAATGTCTGTAAACCCCACAGAGAGGAATAAAATATCCTAGTCAGAAAAGAGCACCAACAGTACTAAAAATGAAAGCCATGTAAAACTTTTTAACAGATAAGGAGACTACAGCAAAAACTATCAAAAAAGGAAAGGAAAAACAAACTAGTTGACAAAAGTATTATCACTAAAAAATTTAAGTTACTTAGTTAAGGCAATCCTGAGCAAAGGGGACCATGCCTGTGTCAAAAGAGCAGGAAATGAGATCTGAGATTATTTTGGGAACAGGAGGGGATTATTTGTAAGGGGAGAAGCCTGAACTTTGGATCCAATGTCTACAGTGGCTGTAGTTGGATCCAAGGCTGGATCCAAAGAACCATCTATTGAGGAATGGACGGAAGAGACAAGATCAGATCAATGACTTATTCACAAAGACAGATAATTAATCTAGCAAAATGGTAACTTCATAAAGGTTTTCAAAAGCTTTAAATGTATCATATTACAGTTTTAAACTTTTACATCATTTTAATACTTTCAAGATATTAGAAATTGTTCTTTTGACTAATGCTCTTTTGTATGACTCATCATAATAAAATGTTTACCTTATGTTTTGCTAAATTTAAATTCCCTGAAGCTTCAATACTTCAGTTGAAGATTCAGTATGATGAAGCCACAAAAAAAAAAAAAACAAACAAACAAAAAAAAAAAGTTTGCTTGGAGGGGATCTAAACTCTCTTACTTAAACATATCAACTCCATGGTTGCACAAATGCAGAGAAACAATAAAAGTCAACACTAATGCAGTCATCATCTGTATGCAAACAGAACCACAGAGACAGTAATTTTCCATGGGAAATAACAATCAAGAAGCTGAATTTGATGAGTTTAAACCTCATCCAATTTGCACATGAAGAAGCACACAATAATGTAAAACAAACAAGCAAACAAAAAAAAAAAAGAAAAGAAAAAGAAAAACAGATTATATCACACTAACCTGATTAACCCTGTAAGGAAAATTAATTTCCATAAAGCAAATATACGTCTCTTCTCTCTTCTTTACAAACAGAGAACCAGGATAAATAACTATAAATCAAAAAGATTCTACACAGATAAACCAGTCCAAATGATACAGCTGATTTGGAGGGAGAAAGAAACTGCAGATGTCCTCCTATATCACTGTTGCAGTTTTTTCACAGTAGGGATCTCCTGTCAAGCACAGCCCAATGTGTCTGGTCAGTGTATCAAAGCCTTTAGCTCTTGTATGTGCCTTATGTCATGTTTATGGTCCCTGTACAGGTAGCAGGGCATAAAGATGATGTACAGATGCAGTTACCCATAACATCTTTGCTACCAGTCAAAATAGCATCATTGCTTATCGGTCTGAAAGACCTTTTGCTGCTGTGCTGACTACCTAGCCGTCAGATAAGTGCCCCGCTGGGGTCTTTTTTATATTTTCTTTGGTCTTGCTATTTTTAAGTTACCTAGAGTTCATGTCATCCAAGAAGACAAAATGTCAGTGAGGGAGGCAGATTCTCCAAAAGGATTGTCACACACAGTGTCTCTTTTGTTTGGCGCTTCTCATGACCATACGTCCCTTAGCATTCGCAAAGTGTCTGTACCCAAAACTCTTAGAACTTGATTATCTTTCCTGCCCATCTGTCTTGAGAACCACAGGCTTAAACTATTAGTCCATGGTAGCATGGTGGAATCTCCTAACTCCGAGGTCCTGTTAAGCAAGAAGAAGGCCAAGAAATCTCAGCCATATTCGTTGGCTATCCAGATTCCACCAGATGTCCCTCTTGAAGCAGGTGAATGCTCTGTAGGCTGTCTGGTGTCCACATCGGATTCCTCTGCTGCAACCCAATCAGAGGTCATCACAGAGCCTTCTTTTCTCACGTCCTCTGTGGTTTTGCGGGCATCTTCTTCAGATGTCCAGGTGTAATCATGGTTGATCATCTCCAAGGGCCCTAGATGGATTCCATAGATTCTGGTCATTTAAGAGGTTCTGGTTACTCTTATTGAATCTTGTCAAGGGTTGGGAACTCCTGTGTTTGTCAAGGCTAATGTCTCTGCTAAGATAAAGCAAAAGACTAAGCATACTTCGGTACACCCTAAGGATCCTCAAAGGGAATGGCAGGAGTTTATTCAGAGCTTGTACAATGCGTTAATGGCACTGAAGCCTCCTCATCGGGTTTTTGTGCCTACCTCCCTTGGACTTCTACTCCTTCCTAAGTGAGCTAGAGAACTCGATTTTTCAGATGAAGATTCAGAATCTGATGATGAGTGCTGACCTACTCTTCCCAGATGCCTTTGCCTTATGGTTCTGATGAAGAAGAGTCTGTAAGTTCTGAGTCTCCTTTTGAGGAACTGACTTTTGGAGACACTACAGCTAGAATGATTGAATATTTCAGGTGGGATTCTTCTCAAGTGTCTGATATCCAGAAAATGTACTGTGAGCTGCTTCAGGTGGATGCTCTTAAACCTTCTGCAGTACCTCCTGTATTGTCTGCCTTCTCAGACACCTTTACAGCTGTTTTTAAGACTTCTGATTCTCAGCCTCCTATTCTAAAGAAACCAGACAGGTTCTATAAGGTTCCTGAGGATTGTCAAATGTCCTTCTGCTGACCCTGCTGCGGTGTTAGTCTTCTTTGATAAGTCTTCTAAACTTTTGCCCTCTTCCAAGTTTTTGCCTTCAGATAAAAATAATAGGGCAATGGTGAGAATTGGTAAGAAGGTTTATAATGCTTCCACTTTGGTCTTTCGGGCCATCAATTATCAGGATCATATGATCAGATATACTCTGGCCCTGACTGCTCAGCCTTGTCAGGTCATTTCGAATCTCTCTGATTTTGAAGCAAAATCTTTTGCTCTATCTATTTTATGTTCTACCTTTCATGTGGTTCATCATTCTATCAAGTGCAGCTATGATGCTGCTGATGCATCTTCCAGAGCTGCTGCCACTGGGTCTGTTATAAGGCATTATTCTTGGTTTTGCCTCCAGTTCCTTCCTGAAGACATTAAGAAGGCATTAAGGCCAAGTTGCTAGATGCTCTTTTGGACAACAAATATCTTCTTGGGACCACTGCTGTTGAAATGCGTAAGTCTCTACAGGAAAAAGGTAAAAGCCTTGCAGGATCTTAAACGTATCTTTGTATCCCCTATCCCCAAGTTCCATATGAACTACCCTACTAGATCTGCTTTTGTTCGCAGGCAGCCTCATCAGGCCACCAAAGTCAGGAAGGGTGGTAGGTGACCTCCTCCTTCTAAATCTTCTCAGGCTCCTGTGGCTCAGAAGCCTTCTTTATTGGACAGGCCTGCTTCTCTTTGACTTCTTGTCCGCCCACCCCTCAGCCAGTTTTCCTTGTCTTTTTGACTGTCTCTCTGTCTTCTAAACTGGCATATCATCACCTCGGATTCTTGGGTTGTATTTATCATCTGTAGGGCTACTTCATGGTGTGGAAGTCTGTCCCTCCTTCTTCAGGGATTCCCCTGCCTCCTCAGGAACAACTTCCTCATTTCTCCGAGGTTCTTGGGTCCCTGACTGATCAGGGAACTTTTCAACCTGCCCCTCCTTCTCAGATAAGAAAGAGCTTCTACTCCAGGATATTCCTTGTTCCTATAAAGGATGGCACTTGCTGACCTATTCTGGATCACTCCTTGTCCAAAACCTTTCTTAAGGTTCCTATCTTTTGAATGCTTACTCTTCAATCTTTCTATCCTCTTACCCTACCCACAACTTTTCTAGTGTCCCTGGATTTGAAGGCTGCTTACCTTCATATTAATATTCATCCTCTTTCAGGAAGTTTTTTACATTTCTCTGTTTCTTCCTCTCATTTTCAGTTCTCTGCTTTGCCCTTTGGCCTTTCTACTGTTCCAAGAATATTTACAAAATGCCTAGCTCCTGTGATTACCTTTTGTGGGCTCCATGGCATTCAGATTTGTCTTCATCTAGATGCTTCAGGCACCTTCTTCCAGTCACCTCTTAGAGGATCTGGACTTCAATATTTCTCCTTGAAAGTCTAGGGTTCACCGTCAACTTTTACAAGTCTGTCCTAACTCCCTCTTAGGACCATGTGGATCTATTTTATTTATTTATTTTATTTTACATTTGTTAACCGGGGGTGTCTGACTGAGCTGAAAAAACCCTTTTTCAGCAGAGGCCCGGGGAGAAAAGCTCCACAAAGAAAAATTACAGATACATTTAGTTATTTAGACATGATCAATATACACAGAAATTACAAAAGACATGTTTTTACAGTGGTATGCGGCACATCAACAGTTACAGTGGAGAGAACAAACAAAAAAAGAATTTAAAAATAAAGGTAATTAATATATTTAAGGTGTACAGCTGAAATTTGGAACATGGGTAGAATACATACATAGTAAACAGGTACAGTACATACATTGTAGATTAGCCAGTGTTTGTGAGTAAGATTAAAAACTATTATCAAGTACTCTAGATTTAGTATGTATATCTTATCCGCTTTCACTAGCCTGGGGAGCAATCATGGCACTGCCAACTTTGCTTGAGATGTTGCCTGATGAGGTCTTTAAAGGAGGCTTTGGATGATGTGTTTAGAATGCTAGTGGGGACAGAGTTCCATTTTTTAGCCTCTGAACTACTATATAGCGCATCTCCAAAGCTATTGTAGCTGTTGGTGACTTTTAGTAGTAGTTTGCTTGATGATCTAAGAGGCCTTTTGGCTGAGTGATGTTGTACTAGGTTTTTGAGGGCAGGATACTTATTGGGGAGGTAACAGATCGAATGACAAGAGGCAGAGCTGATTGTAGGTTAGAAGGTTGGGCAGTTCAAGCCAGTGGAGCTGTCTCAAAGCAGTACAGTGATGAGTTCTATATGAGCAATTTGCAGCAAAGCGGGCAATTCTGTTATAGCAGGCTTCCATTTTGCTTAGTTCAGTTTTGTTGAGATTAGTCAGAAAGGGAGATGCATAGAGTAGGGTGGATAGAAGTTGGGAGCGAGCAATGGCTGATCTTGTGTTGTTGGTAAGAAATGGTTTGATACGGTGGAGTGATCCCAGTTTGGCATGTACCTTTTTAATAGTTAAGTTGAGATGACTATCAAATTTTAGGTGGGAGTCTATGGTTATTCCCAATAGCTTAGCCTGTGCCACTGGAGCAACTGGAGTAGCATTTGTGGAATAGATAGTGAATTGACTGTTATCAGTGTTTTGTTGGAACTGGTTATAATCATAAGCTGAGTTTTCTTTGGACTGAGGATAAGTTGGGTTTTGGTAAGGTAGTTTTCAACGTCAGAGAATGCTAGCTGAGTTTTTTGCAGGAGGGTGGGAATGTTTTGTGCAGCACAGATTAAGGTAGTGGCATCTACATACTGAATGACAGATGCATGCTGTGTGGAGGTATGGAGGTAATTTGTAAAGACTGTGAATAGTAGTCGTCCTAATATAGAACCCTGTGGGACTCCTATAGTTATGGGCAGCTGAGGAGAGAGAGAGAATTTTCCCATTTCACAGCTTGGTACCTGTCAGTTAAGTAGCTTTTGAACCAGGTAAGAGTGGAATTTGATAAATGATATTGGTTTAGTTTGTTTAGCAGGATTTGGTGTGAGACTGTGTCAAATGCTTTGGACATATCCAAAAAAAGAGTTGACACCTGTAGGCCTTCATTTTTGAGACAGTTTACTGTGTCTGTGAAGCAGAGGAGGGCTGTAGTGGTACTATGGGTAGGTCTGAAACCATGCTGAGTAGGTGACAGGATGCTGCCATCTAGGAGATAGTTTAGCATCTGAGTATGGATGCATTTTTCTAGGATTTTGGCCAGGGGGGAGAGTAAAGCAATGGGTATGTAGTTATTAAATTCAGTGGAGGTCCCGCCTTTATGTGTGGGTATAACATAGGATATTTTCCAGAGTTTGGGCACATAGTTTTTAACAATTGATCTGTTTATGAGAGTGGAGACTGGGATTGCAATAGCATCTGCTGTGAGTTTCAAGAAATAGCTGGGGAGTAGGTCGGCTGCTGTTGATGAGGTTTTTAGTTTGGAGAGCATGCTTTTGATTGAAGTGGTGGAAACTGTTTTGAGGGTAAAGCTTGTATTAGTGTTATTTGTGTTGGGGGGGGGGGGTAGTGAGGAAGGAACTATCCTGTGATACTAAGGATAGAATTGAGTTCACAATGTGGGAGCTGAATAGTGTTTCGATGGGAACTTTAGTGTCAGGGGTGGTTGGTCTGGGGGAAGCCTTTTGGGTGGATTTTAGTAGCTGGTTTACATTTTTCCAAAATCTTTGGGGGTTGTGTTGGTATTTAGTTTGTAGTGTTGTGTAGTAGGATTTTTTTATCCAGCCTAATGCATTTTTTTGCACGGCTGAGCAGTTCTTGGTACTTAGTTAGGCTTTGTGTTTCCTTATTTTTTGATAGTAAAGCCAGGCAGTGTCTCTGGACTTGAGGATTTGTTTGGTTTCTTTACTGAGCCAGGGGTTTGTAGAGGTTCTAACCTTGATTTTGCGCAATGGAACAACAGTGTCTAGGTGTTGTAGAAATGTTTTGTTGAAATATGCTACAGTCTGGTCAAGTAGGAGGGTTTTTAGGGGGGTCCAGTCACAGTTACAGAGTAAAGTGTTGAGGACCTCAAGAGAGAATTTTTTTGTGTTTCTAGTGGATATATAGTTAGTGGTTTTGCATATGCTTGTTCTACTACGTATAAAGTATATTATGTTCATCCGTAGGTTGCAGTATTCAGACAGTACCAATATTGGCCTCTATTCCACCTCCAAAGTTTCTGTCCTTGACAGCTCTTTTTCAACCTTCTCTTATTTTTCCTGCTATTTCAGCCAGAGAGTTTCTTCAAGCCCTGGGACTCATGACCTCTTCTATTCTAATGATCCTCTTGCCAGACTGTACATGCAGAAGCTCCAATTGTACCTCAAGTCAGTTTGGCTTCAGCATTGCCACCCTCTGGATTTCAGTGGGCCTCAACTAATTTTATCTAAAGAGGTGATTTGAGTGGTAGATTCAGCAAGTTTCTGTGAACACAGGCCTGCCTTTTCAGCCTCCGTTTCCTTCTCAAGAACTATTACAAATTCTTCAGACATGGGGTTGGGGGGCTTCCTGTGGTCATCTGAAAGTCTGAGGTCTTTGACCCCCCTCCCCTCATTAGATGTTGGACCATATCAGCATCAAAGAGATGAAAGCACTGATTCTGGCCCTTCAGGCTTTTCACCCCATGCTTTCCCCAGGCCCTCTGAAAGTTTATCTGGGCAACACCACAGTTATGTGGGATGTCAACAAGCAGGGAGGCACAGAGTCTTACCTTCTCTGCAGGTTAGCTCTTCAGCCTTAGGATCTGGCTCTTAGTTATCAGTTAACTCTTCAGGCAGTGTATATTCCCTCAGAGCAAAATTATTGGCACACACTTTGAGCAGGTCCAAAACACAGGTTCACGAATGGATGCTTCACAGAGACGTATTTCCCGACATATTCCATTGATAGGGTATTCCTCAGGTAGACCTTTCTGCCTTCCCTCTGAACAGCCAACTCCTTCTTTTCTGTTTCAGAGTGCCATGCCTTCTGGTATGGAAGATGGATGGCCTTTCTTTTCCTTTGAAGGGGATGTTTCACTATGTATTCCCTCCCTTTTCTCTACTTCCAAAAGTCTTGCAGAAGACTTAGCTGGACTCCCCGAAAATATTGTTAGTGACTCCTTTGTGGCCAAGACAGCACTGGTTCCCCCTCTTAATGCATCTGTTCAGGGGCAATCATTGCAAGTTACATCACCAGCTGGACCTCCTCACACAAGACAAGGGGTCACTCATTCATTCTCACTAGTCCACTCTTCAACTGACATTGTGGGTGATAAGGTTTTGATCCTTTTCACGGACCTCTTTTCTGAAGAAGTGCTTAAGGTTATGCATGAGGCAAGAAATCCTGCAACCAGAAAGTCTTATATGTCCAAATGGAAGAGATTTCCTATCTGGTGCCATGTTCATAACCAGGATCCTTTTTAGTGGGGGTCCCTCTAGTTCTCTCCTATGTGTGTGAGTTGCTCCAGTCTGGCTTGGTCTATTCTTCTGTAAAGGCCCATTTGTCTGACAGTTCTGCCTGTCTGCCCTTGAAACCTCCTTTGGCTTCTTGCTTTGAGGTCAAACAGTTTCTCAAAGGCATCCTGTATCTTAGGCCCCTAAGGAAGCCTATTCCTCCTCCTTGGGACCTTAATTTTGTTTTAGAAAAATTGACTGTCTTATTGCTTGCTCTTAATTCTGCTTGGAGGGGTTCTGAGCACCAGGCCATTGTGGCCATCCCTCCTTTTTTTTTTTTTTTTTTTTTTTTTTACAGGGACAGGGTGCCCCCTTCATACTAATCCTTCTTTTATGCCCAAGGTTATTAATACGTTGTCTTTGAATCAGGCAATACAACACCTTTCCTTTTTGCCCCTCTCCTCAGTCTGCTGGATTTGCATAGACAGCTTAGGTATTATTTGGATAAAACTAAGGCCATTAGTAAGAATGACTAGCTTTCTGTTTCCTTTCATCCCAGGTCATTGGGTTTGGCTGTTTCTAAGCAAACCATCTCCTACTGGATTTATAGGGCCATTTCCTTTGTTTTTCCTTTCATGGCAAGTGTCTGTCTGCTTCCGTTAAGCTCATTCCACTAGGGCTGTTGTCTCTTCTGGTGCTTTCTTCAAGGGGTTGGACAGCAATTCCATCATTGAAACTGCCATTTGGTCTTCAGTGCATACCTTTACCAAGCATTAGAAACTGGACATGATCTCTAGAGCCAGAGCAGGTTTTGTGAAAGAACAGAAAGTGCTGTTTACAAGAGATGGTAAATCCTGATATTCTTTACTTAGTCCTTGACACAAGACTGGTGGGAATAAGAAGGAAGGGTTCACAGCCTAAAGATGATGAATACAAAAAACAATAGAAAGGGAAAAAGTCTTATTAACAGTGGTGATATCTTCCTGATATATAAACTTTTCAAACTATACAACGGTTGGTAGTGTCTCATTTACAAAATTTAGCCATCCAGTGAATGGCACAATACAAATATTGGTAATAGGCACCACTGAAGACTGAAAGCTAACACCATCAAGCATAAAAATCTAAATTTTCCTCAAGTAGTCTGGAAAGCATCTTTTCCTCTTTTCCTACTGCACTCAATACACTGCAAACACAGAAGATTAGCAGGATGCCTTATAGGTGATCTTGATGGCAGGCATAAGAGACAAAGAAACACTCTCACCCCATGAATGATATCAGTCCAAGAATGAACATTTCAGAAAACTGTTTTTTTCTCAAATATTGAACTACAACTGGCAGCATAGACTCTTTAATGTCTTGTGCATACAGAGAGAATTCCTAATGCTGCAGTTCTATGAAAGACGTTAATGACATCAGCTGCAACAGTGAAGGCCTACATGACATCACTTATATCACTCACACTTTGGCCATAGTCTGAAGCATGAGGATAGTTGGCTAGCCTGCCTATATCAGTTCAAGGACACATATTGATTGTGATGACGTGAGGTGCTGCCATCTGTGCCAGGGAAAATATGGTAGTGCATGTGTAACATAAGCCGGCATAGTTAGCTGAAGTTTTGTAAATAATTGTGTGACATTTGACTGTCACACTACTGCACAGATGCCTGTGTTAAAATGTTATCAACAGTGTTATTATAACTGATTAAATGTTTATGTTTAAACAAAGAATTCTGGAAGAGAAGAGTAGAAGTTGTTGAAATTGCTCTATAATTTTCAAACACTGCAAAAGATATTAGCACATCTTTGAATGTATATTGTACCAGAGTTAGGTGATCAAATGTGATGTCATTCCATAACCATCACTGACAGGATGGAACTCACAGCACCTCATTTTGTTTTGTTTTCTTTGGAACCTGATATAAAAATCTATCTCACTTATCGCAGTCAGTTAGTTGAGTTGTTCAGTTTAACTGGAAGCTCATCACCTTGCCTTATGGAAGTAAGCATCTCAGCATCCTATCTTGCCTTGCTGTATTAATTAAGTTAGCTAGGGAACAGTTATTCTTTAGACAGGAAATACAATGAGATTAGTTTAGTAGAGGTATTCTGTATCGGTTTGAATCAGTCCGGCTGTGTTATTTTTATTTCTCCTGTGATTGAAACTCTGATGTTTATTGTATTTTGATATTTAGTATTCTCATGTTTTCCATTTTATTATTTATTATTAAATATTTTATACATTTCATTCTGGCTGGTCTTTTAGAGAATACTTTTAACTTCTTGAAAGTACCTGTGCTTATTTTAATGACACTTTGGCCATTCCGAAAAGCCTGGCCACTTTGGTTATACTCTACCATTTATGTTAGTTTTGATTTTACTCAGTAAAATTGGATACCCATGTAAGAGCCTGAACATGGTTGAGTGGTGGCAGTGAAGTTACCTTATAGTCTGGGTAGAAGGGGTACAGCTAGTAAATCTGTACCAGCCTTTTCCAGGAGAGAGAGAGAGTGTGTGTGTGTGTGTGTGTGTGTGTGTGTGTGTGTGTGTGTGTGTGTGTGTGTGTGTGTGTGTGTGTGTCTGTATGAAAATCAAATACCCAGGTGTGGGTGTGTCAGCATTTTGGAACTGAGAAACAGTGCTTCAAAGTGAGTTTATTTGGAATTTGGAGAGACAGAAAGTTTAGTCCCAGTGCAGTGTGTTCCATGTGTGCTCTTGGAGGAAATTGTGTTTGATGCAGCGAGCTACACTTGAAAATACTGTGCAAATTCATTCCTGCGTTTAGTGCCCAAACCTCACCTGTGTCAGTGGTGAGGATTGAGGCTCCTTGATTACTAGCCTGGGGTAAAGACAGGCTGACACACTGACATCTTTATTTTTTTCTGAAAATGTAAGACCAGTAGAGAGTCGATTATCCAAACTAATTGGGACCTAGGGTAGTTCGGATAATCAAATTGTTTGGATAATCAAACATATAATTGAACCAGATTAAAAAAAATCTAAAATTTTGTTTTCTTCTGTACACAGGAATACACTTTTCAACCAGTCAGCAATTTCAATGGACAATAAAGAATATTTTTCACACACAAACTGGCTATAAGCTCAAAACACATGCTCAAGCAAATGTGTATACTGTTTATATATTCAGACTTTATGATTTTTCCTACTTAAAAACTTTGGAAGGCTGGTTCTGATAACTGACATTTCTAATAATCGACATTCGGATAATCGCCTCTCTATTGTAGAAGAGGAAATAAGGTTTGCAGGGATAACATCCGAAAGGAAGGAACCTTCAAAAAAATATTTAGCTGAGAGAGATCCAGAATAAGTCTCCAAGTGCCTTCTTTCCTGGAGACCAAGAACATTCTGGAATAAAACCTCTTGCCCCTCTGAGGAGTTGGAACCTCTTAAATAGTTTGTTGAGCCAACAGACCCTGAAGTACCTCTGGAAAAAAGGGCAGCTGTTCCTGAGGAGGAACACCTAAAAAGGGGTAGCGATTTCCAAACCATGTAATACCCCTGGTGAAATGTGGAAAGAACCCAGGAGTCTTGGGTGATCTTCAACCAAATAGGAAGGAACAGATTAAAATGCACAGAAAGACGAATTTGACTAAGAAGAACAGGACAAAGACAGTCAGACAGCACCTCGTTTGTCAGGTAAAGGTGTCTGAGCTGAAGGTGTTTGGGTAGCCTTAGCAGGAGGAACCCCTCTACCCCCCTTTTTTTACCTGTGATGGGAGGGCAAGACTGTCTATGAACAAAAGTAGCACCAAATAGATATTTATTATCTAAAGGAGCATCCATTAACTTAGACTTGATATCATCAAACAAAGGTTGAAGTCAGCGCCAGGAATACATCCTCCATTCAGAAACAAAAGGAGCAGCCATTGACAAGGCATTAGCTGCATCATAGCTTCATTTAATGGAATGGTGAGCAACCTAAAGAGATGTCCCTAGTAAGAAAAGAGCTAAGGTCTTTCCCTCAGATTCAGGAAGATCTGAAATAGCCTGACAGGCCTGAGACAGAAAAGCCCAAACATATCTGGTCACATGAATCTCACAGTTCAAAGCTCTAAAGACCAGGGTACGAGAAGTATACACTTTCTTACCCAGCCACTCCATAGTTCTGCTGTCCTTGTCAGAGGGAAGTAACTTTGTAGAAGGCAACAGTTTAGAAGGCTTATCAGAGGCAACCAACACCAAAGAAGGGTCAGCACAGAGGGACAGTTATATCTTGTCTTGGACCTGTAAACATCCACTCAGCACTTGCATTTGCCTGTATCTGTAAGACTTAGATCACAGTATTTCTCTTACAGATAGACAGGAAAAAGTAAGATCAGTCTAGATGTTTTCTGTATTTATGTGAGATTGTCCTGCAATGTTGTTTTAAAGTATTTCCTGTGATTCTGAACTCTGTTGTCACTGTACTGAGTTATTGAGTATTGTCTTGTTCTTTTATTATTTATTATTAAATAAATTTAAACTTATTAATTGTGACTGGTTTGTTTAGATATATGTAAGCTCTCAGAGTACTTGCATGTATTTGGTAACACTGTACAGGCCACTCTTAAATAGCCTTAAGGTCTTGGGCACACTTACCATTTGGATAATAGTAGCATTACAGAGCAGAATTGGTCACCTTTTGTAAGAGCCTTTTTGTAGCTTAGTAAGGGTGGTTAGTGGCAGAGATTTCTACCTTATAGTCTGGGCAGAAGAGGGCATAGCTAGTGAACCTGTGCCAGCCTTCCCCAGGAGTGTCTGTGTGTTTGTATATAAACCAAATCTCAAAGTGTGTGTGTGTGTGTGTGTGTGTGTGTGTGTATGTGTGTGTGTGTGTGTGTGTGTGTGTGTGTGTGTGTGTGTGTGTGTGTGTCAGCTACTTGGGCAGGGACCTGAAGCACTGGTTGGACAGAGAGGGTGCTGGAGGTTTTGGCTTGACGACTCGGCTGAGATCTTAACCCAATAGCTGTGCCAGTGGGGAGTCTTATTGTGGATCTGGAGATAAAGGGAGAAACCAGCTCCAGACTGACTGTGATCTCTGTCTGCTCTTAAGGGAACTTTATTGTCTGTGTACTTGTCATCCTCCCAATGTATACGTCTCTCACTGGAGTTAGTGGTGAGGACTGAGGCTCCTTAATTACTGGGCCAGTGCAGGGGCATCACAGATGTGTGAAGTTGGATCTATGCCGGTCTCAGAAGTGGTGCAGCAAAGGAATCTGACAGAGAAACCAGATGGCCCTCTGGGCTTTCACTAGCCTCGAGACAGACATCTGGTGGAGTTGGCACAGCCAAAACATCGAACAGAGCTTTCTTGAACTTATTCTTCGGGGATGGCTGACCCTCGGGCCAGGAAGATCTTTCCATAGTGTCTTCAGCCAACAGCTTAAGATGCTGGTTTTCTAAATAAATAGCTAAGGAAAAAAGCTGACCACGCAACATCTTGGGGACACAAGCTTAGAAACCGTGTAAGACATATGGTCATGGGTGGCACCTAAGCAAAATAAACACTGCTTATGACAGTCTTTATAGGGCATCTGTCTCCCACACTGGCATTTCCTATTTCTAGCTGACATGTAAACCAACAACCCAAACAAGGCAAGAAAGTGATGTTGTTGTGTTGTGTCTTTTGGCTTATCCCGGTTAGGGGTCGCCACAGCAGAACTCTGGTCCGCTAATGTTTGGTAGTGGATTTTTACGTGCTGAGTTACCAGCCCTGACGCACAACCTTCAATGAGGGCATGCCCATTCACGCATGCCTCCACGCAGAAGACGCTCTAGCTGAGAATCGAACACGACAACGTCTTGCAGTGAGTCGACAACGCTACCGCAGCACCACTACCGCGGGTCAAGGCAAGAAAGTGATAAGAATAAAAAAAAAAAAAAACTAATGGGGCACTTACCTGAAAGTGGCCTGGTAATCAGCAGACAAACTTTTAGTTATGTACTTACCATAACTTTAGATGTTTGGGATCCATCTCGCCTACATTCTGTACTGATGGGCTCGGAGCCGATCCCTCGGCTCCGACTCGGCACGCTTATGCTATAGAGCGAGGCCTCTTATTGGCTGAGCTATCTTTATCCCAGGATGCACCACCACTAATCCCCCAGATCTTGTTTGTCCGCATTCATGCACACATTCACAACTTGTTTATATAACATTGTTAGATGTTTCAAGATGAAACAACAGGATTCGGACCTTCTGATATCCTCTGATCTCCAAGGAAGGGGGAAGGAGGGTGGGTTATTAGGAATGTAGGCGAGATGGATCCCAAACATCTAAAGTTATGGTAAGTACATAACTAAAAGATGTTATGTGATCCTACCTCGCCTACATTCTGTACTGATGGGACAGCGTCCCTAGCACCTAAATCCTGGGTGGCTCATTGAAAAACACTCCTGAGCACTGTGGAACCAAATGAAGCTCGTCCTCTAGATGCCACATCCAATTTGTAATGTGAAATGAAAGTGTGCGGGGAAGACCATGTAGCTGCAGCACAAATGTCACTAATGGCAAGCTTGGAATGAAATGCTATCGAAGTAGCCATAGCCCTTGTAGAATGAGCTTTGACAGAGGTGGTAAGCTCTTTGTTAGAAAAGGAATAAGCTTGAGTAATACAGTCCCTGATCCATTTGGCAATAGTGACCTTTGTGACAGGTTTGCCCAATTTATTGTCTGCAAAGGATACAAACAACTGATCTGTTTTCCTTGTTTGTTTGGTCCTGTCTAAATAAAAACGTAACTGCCTGTGAACATCTAGTGTGTGGAATATGAATTCCGCTTTGTTAGAATATTTTGGAAAAAAGACTGGAAGTTCTAACGATTGTTGTAAGCAGAAACTGGAACAAACTTTAGGGACAAAGGAAGGATTTGGCCTGAGAGATACTCTGTCTTTGTGGAAAACCAAGTACGGGGGTTTTACTGACAAAGCTTGAAGCTCTGAAACTCTTCTGGCAGAAGTAATTGCCACCAGAAAGGCTGTCTTCCATGATAGAAACTTTAGATCACATGTAGCCGCCGGTTCAAAGGGGAAGGAAGTCAAGGCGCGTAACACTATATCGAGATCCCATGGAGGTGCAGGATGAGAAATCGGAGGTCTTACCAGAGCAGCACCTTTCAAGAAGGTCTCACAATCTGTTGCTCATTAAAGGTGGGTTTATAGATTCGTGAAAATTGGAAATCGCTGCCAATTGGACCTTGATGGTAGAGACTGAAGAGCCTTGATTGAAAAGAGAAGTTAAAAATTTTAGTACTTCTGCCACGGGAATAGAGATGGGGTCCAGGCCCCGGAGTTGAGCCCAAATAGCAAATATTTTCCATTTGATAGAATACAGTTTCTTTGTAGCAGACTTATGGGCCGAAGATAATATGTGTACAACCTCTGGATCCAATGTATGACTCCTGACTATAGTCGGAAGAGGAGGAGCCAAGCAGTCAATTTTAAGGTGTGCAGGGACTGGTGGAATAGTCCCGACTGATGAACCAAAAGATCTGGGATCTGATCCAGTAACCATGGACCTTCCAGAGCATATTTCCGAAGGTAGGGAAACCATACTTGACGAGGCCAGTAAGGAGCAATTAACATCATTTTGCTCCCCAAGAGAGATGCCTTTTGAATCACCCTGGGAAGGAGAGGAACTGGAGGGAAGGCATAAAGCAAGCCTGTGGGCCAAGGATGGACTAGTGCGTCCATGGGGCTCTTCCCCGGAGCCGGGGTTAGAGAGAAGAATTCTTTGCACTTTGCATTCAGAGGAGTCGCGAAGAGGTCGCAACACGGAACTCCCCATTTGTTGAAAATCTGACTTGTAACTGTCATATTCAGAGACCATTCGTGAGGAGAGAGGATGGTTCTGCTCAATCTGTCGGCCATCACATTGGACTTGCCGGGTATGTGAGTAGCCACTAGAAAGCGTTTGGTCGAGACTGCCCATTCCCAAACTCTCATGGCTTCTCTGCAAAGAGGATAGGATCTGGTCCCTCCCTGTTTGTTCAGGTACCAGACAACTGACATGTTGTCTGAGTGAACGGCAATTACGCCCTGAGGGAGATAATCGTGAAGGGCTTGAAGGGACAGAAGTACTGCCCTCATTTCTAGGATGTTGATATGAAGTAGGGTCTCTTCCGGGTGCCATTTGCCTTGGACTGACCTGCCCAGGGAATGCCCCCCCCCCACAATCTGGGAGGCGTCCGTGGTCAAAGTGGCCACGGGAGGAGGTAGAACAAAGGGTCGTCCCTGATCCAAATTGGAGGGCACTAGCCACCAGCGAAGGTCCCGTTTGCAAGATTCCGTGATCCATATGAGGTGACTGAGAGGGAGTTCCTGAAAGGACCACTGAGCTGAAAGAAGCCACTGGAGAATTCTCATGTGCAACCTTGCCAAGGGGACTAGAAGAACCGGGCGGACATGGATCCCAATAGCTGCAGGACCATCCTGGCTGGCACTTTGGACCTGGGAAGTAAGGCTCGAACTTGAGTCTGTATGGTTTGTATTCTGTCTGTAGGTAGATACACCCGCATTCGGTTTGAGTCTATCTCTACCCCTATGAATCTTATTCGTTGAGATGGCAGCAACACAGACTTTGGCCAATTGAAGGTAATTCCAAGGGAACTGCCCAGTGATATAGTGGCTTGAAGGCTCTGCAGTAGTAGATGCCTGGAGGTGGCAGTTAGGAGCCAGTCGTCTAGATACGGAAACACCTGGAATCCTAGACTTCTCAGGTGAGCAGTCACGACTGCCAAACACTTGGTGAACACCCTGGGGGCTGTGGTGAGACCAAAGGGCAGCGCACGGAACTGAAAATGACTGCCTCCTAGGCTGAAGCGCAGATGTCTCCTGGACGCTTGATGTACCATGATATGGTAATAAGCGTCCTTGAGATCTATGGAGCACATCCAAACACCCTTCTCCAGCAATGGGAGAATGGTTTGTAGGGTGACCATTCGGAACTTGGACTTTCTGACTGAACGGTTTAGAATGCTGAGTTCCAAAATGGGTCTCAAGTCCCCGGTCTTTTTTGGCACCAAAAAGTATCTTGAGTAAGTCGCTAATCCGATCTGGTCTGCGGGGACCGGTTGGATGACTCCTTTTTGCAGCAGCTTTGAAACTTCTGAGGCTGCAGTATCCCGTTGACTGGGTGGCGGGTCCGGGATTTTTTTGGACTGAGGTGGAGAATGAGAGACGGGGATGGTGTAACCTCCGGCGATAATTCGAAGCACCCATCGGTCCTGAGTGATACCTTCCCAGGCTTTTAGGTGCTTCGAGAAACGACCCCCGACTAGCTCCGGAGCTGCACAGTCGGGCAATCCCTCAGGGACTGTGAAACGCTGGAGAGCCACGAAAGGACTCGCGGTCTCCAGTGTTGCGAGGGCCTCTGCCGCCTCTGGGACGGCGTCTTCCAGAAGAATTTCCCCCTCCCCTGCCTCTGGAAGGGGGATCCTCCTGCTGAGAGGGGTAAAGCTTCTGAGATCTACGGAACCACATTTTCCCTCCTCTTTTAGCCTTGGGATAAGGCCGAAAGGGAGTGGAAAATTGTGCCCCTACGGCAGTCAGAGTCTTACCCTCCTGTTCACAGCGGGTCAGTGTGTCCTTTACCTTGGGTCCAAACAGGGAGGACCCATCAAAGGGGGCGTCGGCAAAGGAAGACTTAAAGGCCTCCGCAAAATGACACAGGCGGAGCCAGGCTTGTCTCCGTAGAGCAATGCCTGTACCCACCGCTCTACTCGCCCCTTCGGCCGCATAAGAAATGAGCCTCATGGACGAGTTTGAGATGGACGACATTGTAGCCAGCTGAGAGCCAACCGTCTGGGCCAGCTCCTCAGGCAGGTTACCCAAGAGGGTATCGGATAGTTCTTTAATCAGATCCCTCTGAAATCTAGTAAAGTGCGTAAGGTAGTTCAAGGACCTTAATGTAAAGGCCGCTGAACTCAGGGTGCGCTTTCCGTACCGATCCATGCTCCTAGACTCCTTATTAGGAGGATGGACGGACGTCGAAGCCTCTGCTACATCTTGCTGGGTAGCAGATGCCACCACCAAAGCATCTACAGCCACACCTTTAGTTAGAAACTCTTTTTCAGGGGGTGCCGAGAGGAACTTATTCGGACGAGCAGGCACCGGTTCCACAGAGTCTGGGTGTTCCCACGCCCTTTGACAGATCAAATCCAAGAGCTCATCGAAGGGCGGAGACACCCAGGAGGCGGAGGGCTGAGCCCCAAAGGCCTTCAGGAACACCGACTCATCAGCAGAAGGAGGTTTGGACTGCCAGCCGCCTCGTTGTTTTAGGGCTTCCAGGATGTCTGCAAAGGAGACATCATCCGAGGACGACTTAGGGGACCCCTCTGCATCATCGAGATCAGTGTCTGATGTAAGAGACTCATCAGGGGAGTCAACGTGCTTCCTCTTGCACGATCTCTTCCTGGGGGGTTCTTCCGAAGAGGCTTCAGAAGGACCTCCAGGAGGGGGAGAAACCCCAGTGGGGGTAACCTCAGGCCCCGGGGCTCCGCTGTCTAAGGACAGGGGGACTGCCAAAGACCCAGTCTCGGTATGCAGGGAAGGAGCTGGGGAGACCGTGGAGGTAGCCAAGGAAGATTTGGCTAACGCACTCCTCATAGCCCTGAAGGCGGGACCACCAGAGTCCTGGGAGGGTCCCACCTCCGTGGCCACGACAGTGGATGGCACTCCCGCCGCCGACGCACCAAGAGGGAGACTTGGGACCGAAAACATCAATCCCGAAGCCTCCCCCCCAGGGCCGACGGACGAAGTCCATGTACTGAACTCCGACCCAAGAGCCGGAGTTGGAGCTAGGGTCGGGCCCGACCCTAAAACCTCCACCGGTTCCACCAGCACCAGCTCCAACGGTGCCGAGGCTGTTGGAGGAGGAACCATAGTAGGGAAGTGGACCATCGGCTCCGAAGCCGAATGGGCTGGAGCCGAAACTAGCTTTTGGAACACCGGAGACTGGAAGAGTCTTAGGAGCACCCTGTCGATGTCCGAATCAGACATCTTGGATGATCTGGAGGATACCGATCGGGCCCGAACCGATTTCTCCATCGGCTCCAAAGGACTCGGGGACCGGCTCCGAATGGACTCTACCACTATCGGCTCCGAGGGAGATCTCAAGGCAATTTCCCTCGGTGTCGATAAGGACTTCGGCTCCGAGGGGGAAGAGTCTGAGCCAGCAACCCTTATCGGCTCCAATATCAGTGGAGCCGATGAAGGTGACCCGCCTCTCGATGCCCCAGTCCTCGGCTCCGAAACCAGAGGGGTCGAGGCTGGAGGCATCGAGGCAGACCGTTCCGCCCTCGGCTCCGAAGTCCGTGGAGCCGATGGATAAGTCTGCTTAGATTTTTTAGCAGTCGGTTCCGACTGACTGGTCGGAGCCGACGCTTTCTTCTTTTTTGAAGGCGAAGGAGAGGAAGATAAAGCTTCCTCGAAGGAAGGCTTAATTAACCCCTTGAGGATTAATTTGTTTTTCCTCTCCTGGAGGACTCTAGATGAAAAGGCGGGACACACGCTACAAGATTCTTGTAGGTGCTTGGCGCCTAAGCAATAGACGCACGAGGAGTGGTCGTCCGTTATGGACATTTTATAACCACACCTCCTGCACTTTTTAAACCCGGAGGGTCTATGCTCTTTGGACATACTACTTTCAAAAAACAGTACCTGTATAAAGAGAAATACAACAAACTAAATAGTTCAAGAACAACAATATAAAAGTTTGTTTTTGTTTTTTTTCTTTTTTTACACAATACAGTGACCAAACCACACAGAAAGAGAGAGAGTCAAGACCCTCTAACTTAAACGGGCACTTGACTCACAAAAGAAACAGTTATAAGAAAGCAACAGGGGAAGGCCCCTCTAACTAAAACGGGAAACCTTCCCTGACTAAAAAAAACACGAATTTCTCAACAAAACTGAAAAATACACACTCGTATGACAACAATAGCTGTTAAAACAGCTTTTGGGTTTAAAGCAAGCAAATTTCTGACAGGAAAAAGCCTAAATAAATAGTACTTAGCCCAGCCAAGATGAGACCACGTCTAAGCTTGAAAGCGGCATACGAGATCTGGGGGATTAGTGGTGGTGCATCCTGGGATAAAGATAGCTCAGCCAATAAGAGGCCTCGCTCTATAGCATAAGCGTGCCGAGTCGGAGCCGAGGGATCGGCTCCGAGCCCATCAGTACAGAATGTAGGCGAGATAGGATCACATAACATCAAGCGTTCAGACTGATAATCTAAGATGGCGTTTAGACTGGCGGCAATGAAGTTCTGATGGTACATCTGGACGTCACCTTTATGCCCTATGCTGTGTGCGGGAAGCAGATTTGCGATATACGGCATACCCAATACAACCTAAAGGTTTTGGTATATTGGCTGGATGTCAGGATGTCCTAGGCAGGGGATCCCTATTGTAATCAATACTGCAGCAGTGATGGAAGAACATCTAGTTGAATCTGGATACTGCTGTTTTACTTCAAATCTCTTCTGCATGGTCAGCATATCATTGTAATACTCTAGGTGGAACTGGAGTTAGTTAATGAACTTGAATTGTGTGGTTTACATTATTAACTCAGAAAACTAGAACTTACAGACATTTAAACAATACATAACGAGAAAGGAATCTTAATTTTACATAATTTCTATCAATTCCCCCTCTTTACTCTGAAAGAAGGTCAGCATTTTATTTACAAATGAATTAATTCTTCAGTAAAGATGATGTTTGCAGGTTTTACAGCTAGATCAGAAATTTTATCCAAGCAAATATTTAAACACATAAACAAAGCTCACCTTAAGACCAGGATGATAATCAAAGTAAATGAGAAATGTTATTATTGCCCCTTTCCAACCAGTGAATAGACTAACAAACCATTCCATTCATTTTCCATTCTATTTCCGTCTGGTGACCTATGAAACCACTAGAATCTTTTCAAGATGATTTTATATGAAAGAGGAAATGCCAGTGTGGGAGGCACATCACCTATTACAGCACATGCACCCCTGGCATGGCAGAATATAGTCAGGGGCCACTCTATTCTATAGAACCATAGTACACATGGCTGTCATTTCTTCTCTGACATCTTTAATTGCCCCCAGAACAGCACTGACTAGAGTCTCTAAAACTTGGACAGCTTTCTTGGTTCCCAAACAGCTTTGCCTACTCCACAGCAGGGGGAAAAGATACCTGCTCAAGATTTTACATTATCTCCCAAATCCACTTTGCATAGACTCCTGTTGTATGCATATTCTAAATTATGGTTGCATATCCAGAACATATCTATGTTTGTACTGGATTTTTTTGTGTTTCTCTCCTTTTTCTAACATTTCAGATTCTGCCCTTTGGTATTTGATTAACTTGCCTTAATGCTGGAGGAACTAACCTTATAACCATGACCCATAGCAATTTGAAGGTAGCCGCCTGTAGGCCTTTGTCCACAAATATAGCAGTATTCCTTCCATGGAGGTAACCCTGTGTCCAGAGAATACAGGATGCTAAATAATTTAAGTCATCAGCAAAACTTTTAGTTATGTACTCACCATAACTTCAGATGTTTGGGATCCATCTCGCCTACTTTCTGACTGATGGGTTCGGAGCCGATCCTCGGCTCCGACTCGGCACGCTTATGCCAAAGAGCGAAGTCTCTTATTGGCTGAGCTTACTATATCCCAGGATGCACCACTACCAGTCCCCCAGATCTAGTTTGTCCGCATACATGCACACACGCATGCACTGCTTATATAACATTGACAGATGATACAAGATAAAAAACAGTAGAACCCAAACCGTTCAATCTCTTCTGATCTCCAAGGCAGGGGAAGGAGGGTGGGTATTAGAATGTAGGCGAGATGGATCCCAAACATCTGAAGTTATGGTGAGTACATAACTAAAAGATGTTATGTGATCCTATCTCGCCTACATTCTGACTGATGGGACAGCGTCCCTAGCACCTAAATCCTGGGTGGCTCACTGGAAAACACTCCTGAGTACCGTGGAACCAAATGATGCTCGTCCTTTAGATGCCACATCCAATTTATAGTGGGAAATGAAAGTGTGCGGGTTGGACCAAGTAGCCGCAGCACAAATTTCAGAAATAGCGAGCTTGGAATGGAATGCAATAGAGGTAGCCATAGCTCTAGTAGAGTGAGCTTTGACAGATGTTGTAAGTTGCTTATTTGAAGAGGAATAAGCTTGAGTTATGCAATCTCTGATCCATTTGGCAATAGTAGCTTTAGTGATGGTTTTACCCAGTTTATTATCTGAAAAGGACACAAACAATTGATCTGTTTTCCGAATTTGCTGAGTCCTATCTAGATAGAAGCGTAATTGCCTGTGAACATCCAACGTATGGAAGGTATATTCCGCTTTGTTTGAAAATTTTGGAAAGAAAACTGGTAGCTCTAAAGATTGTTGGAGACAGAGATTAGAGCAAACTTTTGGGACAAAAGATGGATTAGGTCTAAGTGATACTCTATCCTTGTGAAAAATCAAGTACGGTGGTTTGATAGATAGGGCTTGAAGTTCTGAAACTCTTCTTGCAGAGGTAATTGCAATTAAGAAGGCAGTTTTCCAAGACAGATATTTCAACTCACATGTAGCAGCTGGTTCAAAGGGGGAAGATGTTAAGGCACAAGTACCAAATCAAGATCCCACGGAGGCAGGATGAAAAACTGGGGGTCTTAAAAGCACAGCACCTTTCATGAAAGTTTTACATAATCTGCTGCTCATCAACGGTGGGTCTATGGATTCGTGAAATTTGGAGATAGCTGCTAGTTGGACTTTAATAGTAGAGACTGAAGATCCTTGATTAAACAAGGATGTTAAAAATTTCAAGACCTCTGGTATCGGGGCAGTAATAGGGTCTAAGCCTCTGAATTGAGCCCAGATAGCAAACCTCTTCCACTTACTGTGATACAATTTCTTAGTGGTGGGTTTGTGGGCTGAAGATAAAATATGAATAACTTCCGGGTCCAAGGTGTGATTTCTGACTAAAGTCGGAAGTGGAGGAGCCAAGCTGTTAATTTCAAAGTGTGAAGGGACTGGTGCTGTTGTCCCGACTGATGAACCAGAAGGTCCGGAGTTAGATCCAAGAACCAAGGACCGTCCAGAGTATATTTCTGTAGGTAGGGAAACCATACTTGACGAGGCCAGTACGGAGCAATTAGAATCATTGTGGACCCCAATTGGGAAGCTTTCTGGATGACTTTGGGGAGGAGTGGAATCGGAGGGAAAGCATAAAGCAGTCCTGTTGGCCAAGGTTGGACTAGAGTATCCGTAGCTGCCTCCCCTTGACGCGGGGTCAAGGAAAAGAACCTTTTGAACTTCGTGTTTTGTGGTGTTGCAAACAGGTCGCAGCACGGAATCCCCCATCTTTTGAAAATCTGAGCTGCTACTGTTTCGTTCAGAGACCACTCGTGAGGAGAGAGAATAGTCCTGCTCAGTCTGTCTGCCAATACATTGGATTTTCCTGGAATGTGGGTCGCTACCAGGAAGCGCTTGGTAGCCACTGCCCATTCCCACACCCTCATGGCCTCTCTGCAAAGGGGGTAAGATCTGGTCCCTCCTTGTTTGTTTAGATACCAGACCACCGACATGTTGTCTGTGTGGATGGCGATAATGCCTTGAGGGAGAAACTTTTGGAGGGCTTGTAGGGACAGAAGTACAGCCCTCATTTCCAACACATTGATATGGAGAAATGTTTCGTTTGGAAGCCAAGAACCCTGAACTGACCTGCCCAGACAATGCCCCCCCCCACCCCATCTGGGAGGCATCCGTTGTCAAGGTGGCCACCGGAGGGGGTATAACAAAAGGTCTTCCCTGATTCAGATTGGATGGCAGAAGCCACCAGCGGAGGTCCCGTTTGCACTTTTCCGTAATCAGTATGTGATGATTGAGGGGGAGATCCTGAAAAGACCATTGTGTCGATAACAGCCACTGAAGAATCCTCATGTGCAATCTTGCCAGAGGAACTAGGAGAACCGTGGCAGACATTGAACCTAAAAGTTGCAGGACCATCCTGGCTGGGGCTTTGGATCTTAGAAGCAGGGCTCGGACTTGATCTTGTAATGTTTGTATCCTTTCGGTAGGAAGGAAGATTCGCATTAATTTTGAGTCTATCTCTGCTCCTATGAATCTTATGCGCTGAGAAGGCAGCAAGACAGACTTTGACAAGTTGAATGTAATTCCCAGGGAAGCACCCAGGGAGATGGTGGCTTGTAGGTTCTCTAGTAGTAGATGCCTGGTGGTGGCAGTCAGGAGCCAGTCGTCCAGATAGGGAAACACTTGGAATCCGAGACTCCTCAGGTGAGCAGTCACTACTGCCAAACACTTGGTGAACACCCTGGGGGCTGTGGTGAGACCAAAGGGCAGTGCACAAAATTGGAAATGACTGTCTCCCAGGCTGAAGCGCAGATACCTCCTGGACGCCTGATGTATCGGTATGTGATAATAGGCGTCCTTGAGATCTATGGAGCACATCCAAACATCTTTCTCCAACAATGGGAGAATGGATTGTAAAGTGACCATTCGAAATTTGGACTTCATGACGGACTGGTTCAGTTTGCTGAGATCCAAAATGGGTCTCAGGTCCCCTGTCTTTTTTGGCACTAAAAAGAACCTTGAGTAATTTCCGGATCTGATCTGGTCTGTGGGGACCGGTTGGATGACTCCTTTTTCTAGCAGCTTTGAAGCTTCTACGGCTGCAATTTCCCTTTGACTGGGTGGTGGGTCCGGGATTTTTTTGGACGGTGGGGGTGAGTGTGTGAAGGGAATGGTGTAACCTCCGGCAATAATCCAAGCACCCATCTGTCCTGAGTAATAGACTCCCAGGCTTTTAGGTGCTTGGCAAACGGCACCCGACTGGCTCGAGCAGCACAGCCGGGCAATCCCTCATGGAGTGTGGGAGGCTGAAGAGCCACGAAAGGACTCAAGGGTCTCCAGTGTTGCGGGGCCTCTGCTGCCTCTGGGACGGCGTCTCCCAGAAAAATTTCTCCGTCCTCTGCCTCTGGAAGGGAATCTTCCTGCTGTTGAGGAAAGAATTTCTGTGATTTATGGAACCACATCTTCCCTCCTCTTTAGCCTTGGGTTAAGGCCGAAGGGAGTGGAATAACGTGCTCCTACGGCAGATAAAGTCTTTCCCTCCTGCTCACAGCGGTAAGAGTGTCTTTACCTTGGGTCCAAACAAAGAGGACCCATCAAAGGGAGCGTCGGCAAAGGAAGACTTGAAGGCCTCCGCGAAATGACATTAAACGGAGCCAGGCTTGTCTCCGTGAGAGCCACGCCTGTGCCTGCCGCTCTGCCCGCCCTTCGGCTGCATATGAAATGAGCCTCATGGACGAGTTAGAAATCGAGGTAAGGATAGCCAACTGAGAGCTAACCGACTGGGCTAGCTGCTCAGGTAGGTTACCTGAGAGGGAGTCTGAGAGCTCCTTGACCAGATCCCTCTGTAGTCTGGTGAAATGTGCCAAATAATTCAGGGACCTCAGAGTAAAGGCCGCTGAAGTCAGGGTGCGCCTGCACGGTCCATGCTCCTAGACTCCTTATTTTGAGGATGGACAGACGTTGAAGCCTCTGCCACGTCCTGCTGGGTAGCAGATGCCACCACCATGGCATCTACAGCCACGCCTTTCGTTAAGAACTCCTTCTCGGGTGGGGCAGTCAAAAATTTGTTAGGGCGAGAAGGCACTGGTTCCACAGTATCTGGATGTTCCCACGCCCTCCGACAAACCAAATCCAGGAGCTCGTCGAAGGGCGGAGACACCCAGGAGGCGGAGGGCTGAGCCCCGAAGGCCTTGAGGAACACCGACTCATCAGCGGAGGGGGGTTTGGAATTCCAGCCGCCTCGTTGCTTGAGGATCTCTAGAATGTCTGCAAATGAGACATCATCCGAGGACGACTTTGGGGACCCCTCTGCATCATCAAGATCAGTGTCTGATGTAAGAGAGTCATCGGGGGAGTCCACGTGCTTCCTCTTGCACGATCTCTTCCTTGGGGGCTCCTCCGAAGACAACTCCGAAAGACCCTCAGGAGGAGGGGAACCCCCAGTGGGGGTAACCTCAGGCCCCGGAGCTCCGCTGCCTAGAGACAGGGGAACTGCCAAAGACCCAGTCTCCATGCCCAGGGAAGGTGCCGGTAAAGCCGTAGAGATGGCCGAAGAAGACTTGGCCAAGGCACTCCTCATAGCTCTGAAGGCCGGACCCCAGAATCCTGGGAGGGTCCAGTCTCCGAGCCATGATAGCAGACGGAAGTCCTGCGGCCAAGCACCAAGAGGGAGGCTTGGAACCGACAGCATTGGTCCCAAACGTCACCCCGGTCCGGCCAAGAAGTCCGTGCTAAACTCGACCAAGGCCGGGGTTGGAGTAAGGGTCGGAGCCGACCCTAGGATCTCCACTGGCTCCATCAGCACCTGCTCTGACGGTGCCGAAGCGGTCGGAGGAGGAATGGCAATGGAATGGGCTATCGGCTCAAGCCAATTGGGTCGGAGCCGAAACAAATTTCTGAAAGACTGGGGACTGGAAAAGACTTTGGAGCACCCTGTCTATGTCCGAATCTGACATCCTTGATGACCTGGAAGAGACCGAATGGGTCCGAGTAGGCCTCTCCAACGGCTCCAAGGGACTAGGGGACCGGCTCCGAATCGACAATTATCGGCCAAGGAATGTCCAAACCAATTTCCATCGGTGCGAAGAGGGCTTCGCGCCGAGGAGGAAGTGTCTGAGCGGACAACCTTCATCGGCCCGAGATCAATGGAGCCGATGAAGGTGACCGCCTCGATGCCCCAGCCGCCGGCTCAACCCAGAGGAGTCGAGGCTGGAGGCATCGAGGCAGACTTTCGCCTCGGCTCAAGTCCGTGGAGCCAAGGAGAAGCCTGCCTATGTTTTTGGCGGTCGGTTCCGACGGACTGGTCGGAGCCGGCCCTTTCTTTTAGCAGGAGAAGGAGAGGAAGCTAATGCCTCTTCAAATGAGGGTTTAATAAGGCCTTTTAGAATAAGTTTATTTTTCCTCTCTTGGAGGACCCTCGAGGAAAACGCGTGGCACACGCTACAGGACTCCTGCAAATGTTTGGCGCCCAAACAGTACACACAGAGAGAATGATCATCTGTGATTGACATCTTGAAGCTGCACTTAGTGCACTTTTTAAAACCTGAAGGCCTAGGAGCCTGAGACATTATGGCAACCAATTTAGTGTAACTAGCCAAAACCAAACACACTAACAATGACAGAAAAATTTCTTTTCTTTCCTTTTTTTTTTTTTTTTTTTTTTTTTTAAACAAAGGCTGTCACAAATAGACAAAAATAACCAAAGGGGTCCAAAAGCCCCTAAATAAAACGGGACTAAAACGACAACGGACTGACAGGGGAAGGCCCTTAAACTCAAAGGGACCTCTAGTCAGAAAAAACGCATTCACTACACAAGAACTTTACAGAAAATGCTCACTCAAACACAAAAACACAAGATAGCTGTTAAAACAGCTTTTTGTTGAAGATTTAGGAAATTCCTGACAGGAAAGTAAGTGAAAAAAGCACTACTTAGCTCAGCCAGCTCGAGACCACGTCTTTGCTTGTTAGCGGCAAACGAGATCTGGAGGACTGGTAGTGGTGCATCCTGGGATATAGTAAGCTCAGCCAATAAGAGACTTCGCTCTTTGGCATAAGCGTGCCGAGTCGGAGCCGAGGATCGGTTACGAACCCATCAGTCAGAATGTAGGCGAGATAGGATCACATAACATCTTCAGTTATATGGCCACTGCATCTTCTTGTTTTGACGCTTTTAACATTGGTCCCACTGCATTGTGTCTTTTTGCAATTTTTCAGCTTATGGTTATGTTACGTTTACTCAAGTCTGAGTTTTGGCTACGCTAAGTAGAGATATCTCTGAAAACACATGCTTCCTCTGTATGACCCAAATAGAAGCAAAAAATGTGTCCTATTTATAAATGGTCTGTAGAAAAAAATGCTCTTAGATGTAACTTGGGTGTTGTTATCTCAACTGCCTCCTCAGCTATTTGGGCATATACTTCATCAATATCTTCTGTAGATGGTATTCTAATGACAGGTATCTCTGACCTAGACACTAGTATCAAAGTACACACCAAACATTTGCTGACATTGAATTGATATCTATACTTATATTAAAATGCTAGAAAGGTATTAAACAGAGGCGACAAATCTGTTGAAATTTCATGTTGTCCAAATACCCGTTGACAGATATGGAAAACTAACAAGAAGACGTATTCTGGTGAAAAAAGAAGTTATGTCCTTACCATAACGTTCCATGTGAGTTGTTCATCTCGCCTTTTTGTTCTTACACGTGAGTTCGGAGCCGATCCCTTGGCTCTGAGTCGGCTGCTTTTCAAGCTCAGACTCTCAGAGAAGCTCGAGACCTAGTGTATATCCCAGGATGCTCTACTGTACATCCCCAGATCAAGTATGCTGCAACCAAAGACAGCCTACAGGAAGAAAGAGAACTATAGTGCCTACCTATCTAGGTAGCTATAAGTTTATAGAAGGAAGAAACAGTCTGTCCAAGAAGACAGGCTGACAAAACTCGACCATTCCACCAAGGCAACCATCTTTCTCAACCGGAGGGGGAAGGTGGGCGGGAATGTAAGAACAAAAATGCGAGATGAACAACTCACATGGAACGTTATGGTAAGGACATAACTTCTTTATGTGAAGTTGTTATATCTCGCCATTTTGTTCTTACACGTGGGTAGCGTCCCAAGCACCCTAATCCTGGGTGGCTCATGGGAGAACATTCCTGAGCACAGTGGAACCAAAGGAAGCCCTGTCCCTGGAGGTCCTGTCCACTTTGCAATGAGTGATAAATGTGTGAGGTTTTGACCACGTGGCAGCTGCAAAGATGGTATCCAAGGGCAAACGAGCTGCATGAGCTAATGACGTAGAAACAGCCCAGGTAGAATGGGCTTTAACGTTAGTCGGTAGTGGCTGATTAGTGGAGGAATAAATTAATTTAATGCAGTCAGAAAGCCACTTGGATAATGTGAATTTTGATACTGCAGAACCTTTCTTATTCTCTGCGTAAGAGACAAAGAGTTGATCCGATTGTCTGAAGTCTTTTGTTCTATCCAGGTAGAATCTCAATTGTCTGTGTACATCAAGCTTGTGTAACTTTTAGTTATGTACTCACCATAACTTCAGATGTTTGGGATCCATCTCGCCTACATTCTGACTGATGGGTTCGGAGCCGATCCCTCGGCAATCGCACGCTTATGCCAAAGAGCGAAGTCTCTTATTGGCTGAGCTTATTATATCCCAGGATGCACCACTACCAGTCCCCCAGATCTAGTTTGTCCGCATACATGCACGCACTGATTATATAACATCGTCAGATGAAACAAGATAAAAACAGTAGAACTCAAACCGTTCAATCTCTTCTGATCTCCAAGGCAGGGGAAGGAAAGTAGTTAGAATGTAGTAGATGGATCCCAAACATCTGAAGTTATGGTGAGTACATAACTAAAAGATGTTATGTGATCCTATCTCGCCTACATTCTGACTGATGGGACAGCGTCCCTAGCACCTGAATCCTGGGTGGCTCACTGGAAAACACTCCTGAGTACCGTGGAACCAAATGATGCTCGCCCTTTAGATGCCACATCCAATTTATAGTGGGAAATGAAAGTGTGCGGATTGGACCAAGTAGCCGCAGCACAAATCTCAGAAATAGCAAGCTTGGAATGAAAATCTATAGAAGTCGCCATAGCTCTGGTAGAGTGAGCTTTGATAGATGTTGTAAGTTGCTTATTCGAAGAGGAATAAGCCTGAGTTATACAATCTCTAATCCATTTGGAGATAGTAGCTTTTGTGATGGTTTTACCCAATTTATTGTCTGAGAAGGACACAAACAACTGGTCTGATTTACGAATTTGCTGAGTCCTGTCTAAATAGAAGCGCAATTGCCTGTGAACATCCAATTTATGGAGAGTGTATTCTGCTTCATTGGAGAATTTTGGAAAGAAAACTGGTAGCTCTAGAGATTGTTGGAGACAGAGATTAGAACTGACCTTTGGGACAAAGGATGGATTAGGCCTAAGTGATACTCTATCCTTGTGAAAAATCAAGTACGGTGGTTTGATAGATAGGGCTTGAAGCTCTGAAACTCTTCTTGCAGAGGTAATTGCAACTAAGAAGGCAGTTTTCCAAGACAGATATTTTAACTCACATGTAGCAGCCGGTTCGAAAGGGGAAGATGTTAATGCCCGAAGCACCAAATCAAGATCCCACGGAGGCGCAGGATGAAAACTGGGGTCTTAACAGGCCCGCACCTTTAATGAAAGTTTTGCATAATCTGCTGCTCATCAATGGAGGATCCATGGATTCGTGGAATTTAGAGATAGCCGCTAGTTGGACTTTAATAGTAGAGACAGAAGATCCTTGATTAAACAGGGATGTTAAGAATTTCAAAACCTCTGGGATTGGAGCAGTGATAGGGTCTAAGCCCCTGAGTTGAGCCCAGATAGCAAATCTCTTCCACTTACTGAGGTACAATTTCTTAGTGGTGGGTTTGTGGGCCGAAGATAAAATGTGAATAACTTCCGGGTCTAATGTGTGATTTCTGACTAAAGTCGGAAGTGGAGGAGCCAAGCTGTCAACTTTAAGGAGAGAAGGGACTGATGTTGTCGTCCCGACTGATGAATTAGCAGATCCGGAGTTAGATCTAAAGTCCAAGGATCGTCCACCGCATGTTTCTTCAGGTAGGGAAACCATACCTGACGAGGCCAGTGCGGAGCAATCAGTATCATTGTGGACCCCAATTGAGAAGCTTTCTGAATGACTTTGGAGAGAAGTGGAATCGGAGGAAAGGCATAAAGTAGCCCTGTTGGCCAAGGTTGTGCTAGAGCATCCATAGCTGCTTCCCCCTGATGTGGAGTCAAGGAGAAGAACCTTTTGCACTTTGTGTTTAGTGGTGTTGCAAACAGGTCGCAGCACGGCGTCCCCATCTCCTGAAAACCTGAGCTGCTACTGTTTCGTTTAGGGACCACTCATGAGGAGAGAGAATTGTCCTGCTTAATCTGTCTGCCAATATATTTGATTTCCCCAGAATGTGGGTCGCTACCAAGAAACGGCTGGTAGCTACAGCCCATTCCCACACCCTCATGGCCTCTCTGCAAAGGGGGTAAGATCTGGTCCCTCCTTGTTTGTTTAGATACCAGACCACCGACATGTTGTCTGTGTGGATGGCGATTATGCCCTGAGGGAGAAACTTGTGTAAGGCCTGTAGGGACAGAAGTACAGCCCTCATCTCCAATACAATGATGTGGAGAAAAGTTTCGTCTGGAAGCCAGGAGCCCTGAACTAACCTGCCCAGACAATGCCCCCCCCCACCCTGTCTGGGAGGCATCTGTCGTCAGGGTGACCACTGGAGAGGGAATAACGAAAGGACTGCGCTGATTTAGATTGGATGTCTGAAGCCAGCAGCGAAGGTCCCGTTTGCATGTTTCTGTAATCATAATGGGGTGATTGAGGGGAAGATCCTGAAAGGACCATTGAGTCGATAATAGCCACTGAAGAATCCTCATGTGCAATCTTGCCAGAGGAACTAGAAGAACCGTGGCAGACATCGAACCTAAAACTTGTAGGACCATCCTGGCTGGGGCCTTGGATCTTGAAATCAGGGCTTGAACTTGGCCTTGTAAAGTTTGGATCCTTACGGTAGGAAGAAAAACGCGCATCAATTTTGAGACTATCTCTGCTCCTATGAACCTTATGCGCTGAGAGGGCAGCAAGACAGACTTTGACCAATTGAATGTAATTCCCAGGGTAGCACCCAGGGAGATGGTGGCTTTGAGGTTGTCCATTAGTAGATGACTGGTGGTGGCAGTCAGGAGCCATTCGTCCAGATAGGGAAACACTTGGAATCCAAGACTCCTTAGGTGAGCCGTTACTACTGCCAAACATTTGGTGAACACCCTGGGGGCTGTGGTGAGACCAAAGGGCAGAGCACAAAATTGGAAATGACTGTCTCCCAGGCTGAAGCGTAGATACTTCCTGGACGCCCGATGTATCGGTATGTGATAATAGGCGTCCTTGAGATCTATGGAGCACATCCAAACATCCTTCTCCAATAATGGGAGAATGGATTGTAACGTGACCATTCGGAATTTGGATTTCGTGACGGATTGATTTAGTCTGCTGAGATCCAATATTGGTCTCAGGTCCCCTGTCTTTTGGCACTAAAAGAACCTTGAGTAATTTCGGATCCGATCTGGTCTGTGGGGACCGGTTGGATGACTCCTTTTCTAGCAGCTTTAAAGCTTCTGGCGCTGCAATTTCGCTTTGACTGGGTGGTGGGACCGGGATTTTTTTGGACGGTGGGGTGAGTGTGAAGGGATGGTGTAACCTCCGGCAATAACGAAGCACCCATCTGTCCTGAGTGATTGACTCCCAGGCTTTTAGGTGCTTGGCAACGGCACCCGACTGGCTCGAGCAGCACAGCCGGGCAATCCCTCATGAAGTGTGGGAGGCTGAAGAGCCACGAAAGGACTCGGTCTCCAGAATTGCGGGCCCTCTGCCGCCTCTGGGACAGCGTCTCCCAGAAAAATTTCCCGCCCTCTGCCTCTGGAAGGGGAATCTTCCTGCTGTTGATGGAAAAACTTACGTGATTTGCGGAACCACATCTTCCTCCTCCTTTAGCCTTGGGATAAGGCCGAAAGGGAGTGGAATAACGTGCACCTACGGCAGATAAAGTTTTTCCTTCTTGCTCACAGCGGTAAGAGTGTCTTTAACCTTAGGTCCAAATAAAGAGGACCCATCAAAGGGAGCGCCGGCGAAGGAAGACTTGAAGGCCTCCAAAACGACACAACGGAGCCAGGCTTGTCTCCGAGAGCCACGCCTGTGCCTGCCGCTCTACCCGCCTTCGCCGCATACGAAATGAGCCTCATGGACGAGTTAGAAATTGAAGCCAGGATAGCCAACTGAGAGCTAACCGACTGGGCTAGCTGCTCAGGTAGGTTACCTGAGAGGGAATCTGACAGCTCCTTGACCAGATCCCTCTGAAGCTTGGTAAAATGTGCCGAATAATTCAGGGACCTTAAAGTAAAGGCCGCTGAAGTCAGGGTACGCCTGCATCGTCCATGCTCCTAGACTCCTTATTAGGAGGATGGACGGACGTTGAAGCCTCTGCCACGTCCTGTTGTGTAGCAGATGCCACCACCATGGCATCTACAGCCACGCCTTTAGTGAGGAACTCCTTCTTGGGTGGGGCAGACAAAAATTTGTTAGGACGAGAAGGGACTGGTTCCACGGTATCTGGATGTTCCCACGCCCTCCGACAAACTAAATCCAGGAGCTCGTCAAAGGGCGGAGACACCCAGGAGGCGGAGGGCTGAGCCCCGAAGGCCTTGAGGAGCACTGACTCATCAGCAGAGGGGGGTTTGGATATCCAGCCGCCTCGTTGTTTGAGGATCTCTAAGATGTCTGCAAATGAGACATCATCCGAGGACGACTTCGGGGACCCCTCCGCATCATCAAGATCAGTGTCCGATGTAACAGACTCGGGGGAGTCCACGTGCTTCCTCTTGCAAGATCTCTTCCTTGGGGGTTCCTCTGAAGACAACTCCGAAGAACCCTCGGGAGGAGGGAAACCCCCAATGGGGGTAACCTCAGGCCCAGGGGCTCCGCTGCCTAAGGACAGGGGAACTGCCAAAGACCCAGTCTCCATGCCCAGGGAAGGTGCCGGTAAAGCCGGAGAGATGGTCAAGAAGACTTGGCCAAGGCACTCCTCATAGCTCTGAAAGCCGGACCCCAGAATCCTGGGAGTGTCCGTCCCCGAGCCATGATAGCAGACGGAAGTCCCGCAGCCGGCACCGAGAGGGAGGCTCGGAACCGATAGCATAGGTCCCAAACATCACCCCAGGTCCAGCCGAAGAAGTCCGTGTACCAAACTCGGACAAGGCCGGGTTGGAGTAAGGGTCGGAGCCGACCCTAAGATCTCCACCGGCTCCAACAGCACCTGCTCCGACAGAGCCGAAGCGGTCGGAGGAGGAATAGCAATGACATGGGCATGGGCCATCGGCTCCGAAGCCAACTGGGTCGGAGCGAAACAAATTTTTGAAAGACTGGGGACTGGAACAGTCTTTGGAGCACCCTGTCTATGTCCGAATCTGACATCCTCGATGACCTAGAGGATACTGAACGGGTTCGAGATGGCCTCTCCAACGGCCCCAAGGGCTAGGGGACCGGCTCGAGGCGACTCGATGACTATCGGCGCCAAGGAATACCCACACTAGTTTCCATCGGTGCCGAGGAAGACTTCGCGCCGAGGAGGAAGTGTCTGAGCGGCAACCTTTGTCGGCTCCGAGACCAGTGGAGCCGAAGGAGACCGCCTCGATGCCCCAGCCATCGGCTCGAAGTCAGAGGAGTCGAGACTGGTGGCATCGAGGCAGACTGTTCCCTCGGCCCAAGTCCTTGGAGCCGAAGGAGAAGCCTGCCTATGTCTTTTGGCGGTCGGATCCGACGGACTGGTCGGAGCCGACGCCCTTTTCTTTTTAGCGGGAGAAGGAGAGGATGCTAAAGCTTCTTCGAATGAGTGTTTTACAAGACCTTTTAATATGAGCTTATTTTTCCTCTCTTGGAGGACCCTCGAGGAAAAAGCGTGACACACGCTGCAGGACTCCTCCAAATGCTTTGCACCCAAACAATAAACACAGAGAGAATGGTCATCTGTGATCGACATTTTAAAGTTGCACTTGGTGCACTTTTTAAAGCCTGAAGGCCTAGGTACCTGAGACATTCCGGTGAATTAAAGTCCAAAACACAGTACAAACACTGTAAATTATTAAGAAATTCTCTCTTCTTTGACTTTTTTTTAACAAAAAAGATAAACTTTCCACAATATAAAGGATCCGAGATCCCTAACAAAACAGAAGTCACCTACAATCAAAAAGACCGGGAAAGGCCTTTACACACAAGAGGTACTCCTAGTCAACACTCACAACACAAGAATTTACTAAGTAAATACCACCAAACTCACTCAAAACACAAGAATAGCTGTTAAAACAGCTTTTGTTGAAGAAAATAGAAATTCCTGACAGAAAAACTAGTGAAATTAATCACTACTTAGCTCAGCCAGCTCGAGACCACGTCTTCACTTGTTAGCGGCAAACGAGATCTGGGGGACTGGTAGTGGTGCATCCTGGGATATAATAAGCTCAGCCAATAAGAGACTTCGCTCTTTGGCATAAGCGTGCCGAGTCGGAGCCGAGGGATCGGCTCCGAACCCATCAGTCAGAATGTAGGCGAGATAGGATCACATAACATCATATATTCCAGTCTGTTGGTATGGTGTCTAAAGAAGGTTGGAAGCTCAATGGACTGATTTAAGTTAGTTTCTGAAGAGACCTTGGGGAGAAAGGTGGGGTTAGTCCTGAGAGACACCCTATCAGGGTGAAAAATCAAATATGGGGGCTTGGAGGACAAAGCTTGAAGTTCGGAGACCCTACGTGCAGATGTAATGGCTACCAGAAATATAGTTTTCCAAGACAGAAACTTTAAGTGACATGATGAGGTGGGTTCGAAGGGGGCGAGCATCAATTGGGATAAAACAAGATTCAAATTCCAGGGAGAGACAGGGTGTCTGATAGGTGGTCTGAGATGGTGGGTCCCTTTCAAGCAGGCCTTACATAGTCTATGGGACATGATGTTAGACCCGTTAAACCCTACATGGAAATTGGAAATAGCAGCCAACTGAACTCTAATGGTGGCAGCTGCTGTGCCATCATGGAACAAGGAAGACAAGAACTCTAAGATGGTATGAATAGGTGCCACATAAGGGTCAATGTCATGATGAGAAGCCCAGTGAACAAATCGTTTCCATTTGCTATTATATAGCTTCCTGGTAGACAGTTTATGAGAGGAAACTATAATATGTTGGGCCGCAGGAGACAAATCTTGAGACCTGGCTAATATGGGAATTGGAGCAGCCAAGCTGTCAGTTTTAGGGAGATGAGGGAGGGATGAAGAACTCCCAACGAATGAGTCAGAAGATCTGGCACTGGGTCCAGGATCCATGGTTCTTCCACTTGATACTTCTACAGGAAGGGGAACCAAATCTGACAAGGCCAAGACGGGGCTATCAAAATCACAGTCCTTCCCAGACTTTTGGCTTTCTGTATGAATTTGGGAATTAGGGGAATTGGCGGGAAGGAGGCCAATCGTGTATGAGCGTGTCCCTCTGGTTGCTCCCCGGTGGGGGATAAAGGGCAAAGTAGCTGCTGCATTTGGCATTCATCAGAGATGCAAATAGATCGCAGCAAGGCTGGCCCCATCTGTGGAAAATCTTGTCCACCACCTGTTGTTTGAGGGACCACTCGTGAGGTAACAGTATGGTCCTGCTCAGCTTGTCCGCCATCACGTTGGATGACCCCGGGATGTGCGTTGCTATTAGAAAGCGTCTGGTGGATACAGCTCATTGCCAAATTCTTAGGGCCTCTCAGCATAAGGGATACGATCTGGTTCCCCTTTGCTTGCTGATGTACCAGACTACCGACATGCTGTCTGTCTGAATAGCAATTGTACCTGGAGGAAGACAGTCGTGAAAGTGTTGCAACGCCAGAAACACCGCTCTCAGCTCCAGGACATTGATATGCAAATGTGATTCCATGTTTGACCAAGTACCTTGGACAATCTTTCCCTGAAATAGCCCCCCCCCCCACCCTATCAGGGAAGCATCCGTGGTCACTGTGGCTGTGGGTTGGGGAAGAACAAAGGGCTGTCCGACTACTAATTGGTCACTGTTCAACCACCAATTGAGATCCTTCTTGCAAAGATTTGTTAACAGAATCTCGTGTGACATGGGCAGTCGTTGGAAAGACCATTGTGCGAAGAGTAGCCACTGGAGTATCCGCATGTGCATGCGCCCTAACGGGACTGCTATCAGTGTGGCTCCCATTGTGCCTAATAGTTGCAGTATCTGGGACGCAGGAGCTTTGTTCTGGGTCAAAAGACTGGACAATTGACTTTTTAGAGATATGATTCTTGCTTGAGGCAACCTGATCCTTGAACTGATGGTGTCTAGCTCTGCTCCTATAAAGGAAATACGCTGCGAGGGCGATAATGCAGATTTTTCAAAGTTTAAGGTTATGCCCAATTGGGAACAAAGGTTGATAGTGTAGTCTCTTGCATGGATTAGTTGATGCCTGGAGGTGGATGTAAGGAGCCAGTCGTCCAGATATGGAAACACCCGGAATCCTAAACGTCTCAGGTGAGCCGTGACCACTGCCATACATTTGGAGAACACTCTGGGGGCTGTGGTGAGACCAAAGGGCAGGGCACTGAATTGGTAATGACTGGCCCCTAGCCAGAAACACAGGTGATCTCTGGATGATCTGCCCATTTTGATGTCGTAGTAAGCATCCTTGAGATCTATAGAGCCAATCATCCGTTTCTAAGAACGGAAGAATCGATTGGAGTGTGATCATCCGGAACTTTTCCTTCTTGATGAAGGTGTTGAGTTTGCTGAGGTCCAGTATGGGCCTCCAGTCCCCTGTTTTCTTTGGAACTAAAAAGAACCTTGAGTAAGTTCCGGATCCTATTTGGTCCGCCAGGACTGGCTGAATGACTCTTTTGTCTAGCAGGTTTTGGATTTCTATGGATTTCTATGGCTGCTAGCTTTCTCAGACTGGGTGTAACGCCTGGAATCCTTGTACACATGGGGTGGGGGGGGGGGGGCTTGTAAAGAGAATGTAGTAACCTCTGGCAATAATGCTTTTTACCCAAGAATCCATTGTAATGTTTAGCCAGGTGTTTAGGTATAAAGCCAAGCGACCCCCGACTGCCTCCAGAGAAGGACAGCCGGGCTTCCTTTCAGGAACGCTGATAGGGCTTACCAGAGAACTGCTCCCTGTCGACCTGGTTTTGCGGACCGCCTCTGCCATTTGGACGGCGTCTTCCATTTTTGCCCCCTCCTCTGCCCCTAGAGGGGGTATCCGTAGGTGTGTTTTGGAAAGCTCCTTGGGGTTTTTGGAACCACATTTTTCCATTTCGTTGCCCTTTGGGGTACGGTCTAGTTGGAGTGGAAAAACGGACACCTACAGCAGACAGAATCTTTCCTCCTTGTTCACACCTAGTAAGCATCTCCTTAACTTTGGGCCCGAACAAGGCGGAACCATCAAATGGGGTATTGATGAAGGAAGATTTGAAGGCTTCCGCAAAGGCGCATCCAGGACTGTCTCCGAAGAGCTATCGCTGAGCCTGCCGCCCTACTCGACCCATCGGCACCATAAGAAATGAGTCGCATGGATGAGTTTACTATAGAATTGAGGGTGTTGAGTTGCGCAGTCACCTTCTCAGAAACTGCATCAGCTGTGTTACCCTGTAGAGTATCTCCCAGCTCTTTAAGGAGATCTCGTTGAAGGCGGGTAAAATGGGTCAGGTAGTTGAGCGATCTCATGGAAAATGCCGCAGAACTAAATATGCGTTTCCCATACTTGTCCATCGTCCTAGAATCCCTATTAGGAGGATGGACAGAAGAAGAGGTTTCCGACATCTCTTTCTAGGTGGCTGCCGCCACCACCATGGCATCAACAGGGACTTCCTTGGTAAGAAAGGCCTTGTCAGTAGGGGAAGTAATAAACTTGTTGGGCCTCTGAGGGACTGGTACCACTGAATCAGGGGACTCCCATGCCCTCTGAGGGAGGTGGATCAAACCTCGGCTCCGAGGGCTCTACCAACATCGGTTCTGTCCGCCCCGGCTCCGAGAGCTCGACTGGCTTCGGAGGAGGAGGAGAAGAAATTATGGCTGGGATTTCAGGCTTCGAAGCCGAGTGGCTCGAAGAGGACAGCATTTTGGCCAGGGCCGGGTTCTCTAACAGCCTCTTAACCACTTGGTCCAGGTCCACATCAGAAAGCCTCGAAGAATGTGTCGAGGGATGGGTAGAAGGAGCCGAAGATGGTACCGATTGAAGAATTGGAGACTGAGGAGTCTCCAATATCAGATCCACAACTGGGCTCAGAGGTAGAGGATCGATACATGGCTCCGAGGGCTGTGGAGCTGATGAACGAACCATACCAGAGGAGCTCGGAGCCGATGACTTGGGCTCCGAGGACCTCTTGGATGACTTCGACCCCTTTGAAGCCTTGGAAAAAATGTCGGCCTTGTCCAATGTAGCCTGAAATTCAGGCTTCAGGAGTCCCCTATCTACCAGCTTCCTGCGCCTTTCCAAACCTTTCAGAACCCTGGCGCTAAAGGAGTGGCAGATAGAGCACACCTCCTGCAAATGAACAGAACCCAAACAGTACACGCAGGTAGAGTGGTTGTCTGTAACAGACATTTTTTGACCACACTCACACCTTTTAAATCCTTACTTTTGTTTTTCTGACATCTTAAACAATATAAATTCAGGTCCCTGAATCTCAATATTAAGGCAAAGAAGTAACAACACACCAGTTATCTAAGTATCTAAATATTAACTACTATAGTTATTAACTTTTAGTTATGTACTCACCATAACTTCAGATGTTTGGGATCCATCTCGCCTACATTCTGAACTGATGGGTTCGGAACCGATCCCTCGGCTCCGACTCGGCACGCTTATGCTATAGAGCGAGGCCTCTAATTGGCTGAGCTATCTTTATCCCAGGATGCACCACCACTAATCACCCAGATCTTGTTTGTCCGCATTCATGCACACAAGCACAACTTGATTATATAACATTGTTAGATGTTTCAAGATGAAACAACAGGATACGGACCTTCTGATATCCTCTGATCTCCAAGGAAGGGGGAAGGAGGGTGGGTTATTAGAATGAAGTAGATGGATCCCAAACATCTGAAGTTATGGTGAGTACATAACTAAAAGATGTTATGTGATCCTATCTCGCCTACATTCTGAACTGATAGGACAGCGTCCCTAGCACCTAAATCCCGGGTGGCTCATTGGAAAACACTCCTGAGCACTGTGGAACCAAATGAAGCTCGTCCTCTAGATGCCACATCTAATTTGTAGTGGGAAATGAAGGTGTGCAGGGAAGACCATGTAGCCGCAGCACAAATGTCACTAATAGCAAGCTTAGAATGAAATGCTACCGAAGTAGCCATAGCCCTTGTAGAATGAGCCTTGACAGAGGTGGTAAGCTCTTTGTTAGAATAAATATAAGCTTGAGTAATACAGTCCCTGATCCATTTGGCAATAGTGACCTTCGTGACCGCGTTGCCCAATTTGTTATCTGCAAAGGATACACACAACTGACATGTTTTCCTTGTTTGTTTGGTCCTGTCTAAATAAAAATGTAACTGTCTGTGGACATCTAGTGTGTGGAATATGAACTCCGCTTTGTTAGAGTATTTTGGGAAAAAAACTGGAAGCTCTAACGATTGTTGTAAGCAGAAAGTAAAACAAACTTTAGGGACAAAGGAAGGATTTGGTCTGAGGGATACTCTGTCTTTATGAAAAACCAAGTACGGGGGTTTCACTGACAAAGCTTGAAGCTCTGAAACTCTTCTGGCAGAAGTAATCGCCACCAGAAAAGCTGTCTTCCATGATAGAAACTTTAGACCACATGTAGCTGCCGGTTCAAAGGGGAAGGAAGTCAAGGCGCGTAACACTATATCGAGATCCCATGGAGGTGCAGGATGAGAAATTGGAGGTCTTAATAGAGCAGCACCTTTCAAGAAGGTCTTACACAATCTGTTGCTCATTAAAGGTGGGTCTATGGATTCGTGAAAATTAGAAATTGCTGCCAATTGTACCTTGATGGTAGAAACTGAAGAGCCTTGATTGAAAAGAGAGGTCAGAAATTTTAGTACTTCTGCCACGGGAATAGAAATGGGGTCTAGGCCCAGGAGTTGAGCCCAAATAGCAAATCTTTTCCATTTGCTAGAATACAGTTTCTTTGTAGCAGACTTATGGGCCGAAGATAATATGTGCACAACATCTGGATCCAACGTATGACTCCTGACTATCGTCGGAAGAGGAGGAGCCAAGCCGTCAATTTTAAGGTGTGTAGGGACTGGTGGAATAGTCCCGACTGATGAACCAGTAGGTCTGGGATCTGATCCAGGAACCATGGACCTTCCAGAGCATGTTTCCGAAGATAGGGGAACCACACTTGACGAGGCCAGTAAGGAGCAATTAAGATCATTTTGCTCCCCAAGAGAGATGCCTTTTGAATCACCCTGGGAAGGAGAGGAACTGGAGGGAAGGTATAAAGCAAGCCGGTGGGCAAAGGATGGACTAATGCGTCCATGGGGCTCTTCCCCGGAGCCGGGGTTAGAGAGAAGAATTCTTTGCACTTCGCATTCAGAGGAGTCGCGAAGAGGTCGCAATACGGAACTCCCCATTCGCTGAAAATCTGACTTGCAACTGTCATATTCAGAGACCATTCGTGAGGAGAGAGGATGGTTCTGCTCAATCTGTCGGCTATCACATTGGACTTGCCCGGTATGTGAGTAGCCACTAGGAAGCGTTTGGTCGAGACTGCCCATTCCCAAACTCTCATGGCTTCTCTGCAAAGAGGATAGGATCTGGTCCCTCCCTGTTTGTTCAGGTAACAGACAACTGACATGTTGTCTGAGTGGACAGCAATTACGCCCTGAGGGAGATAATCGTGAAGGGCTTGAAGGGACAGGAGTACTGCCCTCATTTCTAGGATGTTGATATGAAGAAGAGTCTCTTCTGGGTGCCATTTGCCTTGGACTGACCTGCCCAGGGAATGCCCCCCCCCACCCCATCTGGGAGGCGTCCGTGGTCAAAGTGGCCGCCGGAGGAGGTAGAACAAAGGGTCATCCCTGATCCAAATTGGAGGGCACTAGCCACCAGCGAAGGTCCCGTTTGCAAGATTCCGTGATCCATATGAGGTGACTGAGAGGGAGTTCCTGAAAGGACCACTGAGCTGAAAGAAGCCACTGGAGGATTCTCATGTGCAACCTTGCCAAGGGACTAGAAGAACCGTGGCAGACATGGATCCAATAGCTGCAGGACCATTCTGGCTGGGGCTTTGGACCTGGGAAGTAAGGCTCGAACTTGAGTCTGTATGGTTTGAATTCTGTCTGTAGGTAGATAGACCCGCATTTGGTTTGAGTCTATCTCTACCCCTGTGAATCTTATTCGTTGAGATGGCAGCAACACAGACTTTGGCCAATTGAAGGTGATTCCAAGGGAATTGCCCAGTGATATAGTGGCTTGTAGGCTCCGCAGAAGTAGATGCTTGGAAGTGGCAGTTAGGAGCCAGTCGTCTAGATACGGAAACACCTGGAATCCTAGACTTCTCAGGTGAGCAGTCACGACTGCCAAGCACTTGGTGAACACCCTGGGGCTGTGGTGAGACCAAAGGGCAGCGCACGGAACTGAAAATGACTGCCTCCTAGGCTGAAGCGCAGATGTCTCCTGGACGCTTGATGTACCATGATATGATAATAAGCGTCCTTGAGATCTATGGAGCACATCCAAACACCTTTCTCCAGCAATGGGAGAATGGTTTGTAGAGTGACCATCCGGAACTTGGACTTTCTGACTGAACGGTTTAGGATGCTGAGGTCCAAAATGGGCCTCAAGTCCCCGGTCTTTTTTGGCACCAAAAAGAATCTTGAGTAAGTCCCTAATCCGATCTGGTCTGTGGTGACCGGTTGGATCACTCCTTTTTGCAGCAGCTTTGAAACTTCTGAGGCTGCGGTATCCCGTTGACTGGGTGGCGGGTCCGGGATTTTTTTGGACTGGGGGTGAGAGAATGGGATGGAGTAACCTCCGGCGATAATCCGAAGCACCCATCGGTCCTGAGTGATACCTTCCCAGGCCGTTAGGTGCTTCGAGAAACGACCCCCGACTGGCTCCGGAGCAGCACAGCCGGGCAATCCCTCAGGGACTATGAAAGGCTGAAGAGCCACGAAAGGACTCGCGGTCTCCAGTGTTGCGAGGGCCTCTGCCGCCTCTGGAACGGCGTCTTCCGGATGAATTTCCCCCTCCTCTGCCTCTGGAAGGGGAACCCTCCTGCTGAGAGGGGTAAGGCTTCTGAGATCTACGGAACCACATTTTCCCTCCTCTTTAGCCTTGGGATAAGGCCGAAAGGGAGTGGAAAATCGTGCCCACGGCAGTCAGAGTCTTACCCTCCTGTTCACAGCGGGTTAGTGTGTCTTTACCTTGGGTCCAAACAGGGAGGACCCATCAAAGGCCGGCAAAGAAGACTTAAAGGCCTCCGAATGACACAGACGGAGCCAGGCTTGTCTCCGAGAGCAATGCCTGTACAAGCCGCTCTACTCCCTTCCGCCGCATACGAAATGAGCCTCATGGACGAGTTCGAAATGGACGACATTGTAGCCAGCTGAGAGCCAACCGTCTGGGCCAGCTCCTCAGGCAGGTTACCCAAGAGGGTATCGGATAGCTCTTTAATCAGATCCCTCTGAAATCTGGTAAAGTGCGTAAGGTAGTTCAAGGACCTCAGTGTAAAGGCCGCTGAACTGAGGGTGCGCTTTCCGTACCGATCCATGCTCCTAGACTCCTTATTAGGAGGATGGACGGACGTAGAAGCCTCTGCTACATCTTGCTGGGTAGCAGATGCCACCACCATAGCATCTACAGCCACACCTTTAGTAAGGAACTCTCTATCAGGGGGCGCAGAGAGAAATTTGTTCGGAAGAGCAGGCACCGGTTCCACAGAGTCTGGGTGTTCCCACGCCCTTCGACAGATCAAATCCAAGAGCTAGTCGAAGGGCGGAGACACCCAGGAGGCGGAGGGCTGAGCCCCGAAGGCCTTCAGGAACACCGACTCATCAGCAGAGGGAGGTTTGGACTGCCAGCCGCCTCGTTGTTTTAGGGCTTCCAGGATGTCTGCAAAGGAGACATCATCCGAGGACGACTTAGGGGACCCCTCTGCATCATCGAGATCAGTGTCGGATGTCAGAGACTCATCAGAAGAGTCAACGTGCTTCTTCTTGCACGATCTTTTCCTGGGGGGGGGGTTCTTCCGAAGAGGCTTCAGAAGGACCTCCAGGAGGGGGAGAAACCCCAGCGGGGGTAACCTGAGGCTCGGGGGCTCCGCTGTCTAAAGACAGGGGGACTGCCAACGACCCAGTCTCCGTATGCAGGGAAGTATCTGGGGAAACCGTGGAGGTAGCCAAGGAAGATTTGGCTAAAGCACTCCTCATAGCCCTGAAGGCGGGACCACCAGAATCCTGGGAGGGTCCCACCTCCGTGGCCACGACAGTGGACGGCACTCCCGCCGCCGGCGCACCAAGAGGGAGACTTGGGACCGAGAGCATCAATCCCGAAGCCTCCCCCCCAGGGCCAAAGGATGAAATCTGTGTACTGAACTCCCACCCAAGAGCCGGAGTTGGAGCAAGGGTCGGGCCCGACCCTAACACCTCCACAGGTTCCACCAGCACCGGCTCCAACGGTGCCGAAGCTGTTGGAGGAGGAACCACAGTAGGGGAGTGGACCATCGGCTCCGAAGCCAAATGGGCTGGAGCCGAAACTAGCTTTTGGAACACCGGAGACTGGAAGAGTCAAAGGAGCACCCTGTCGATGTCCGAATCAGACATCTTGGATGACCTAGAGGATACCGGTCGGGCCCGAACCGATTTCTCCATCGGCTCCGAAGGGCTCGGGGACCGGCTCCGAATGGACTCAACAATTATCGGCTCCGAGGAAGGTTTCAAGGAAATTTCCCTCGGTGCCGATAAGGACTTCGGCCCGAGGGGAAGAGTCTGAGCGTAACCCTTATCGGCTCCAATATCAGTGGAGCCGATGAGGGTGACCGCCTCGATGCTCCAGACCTCGGCCCAAACCAGAGGGGTCGAGGCTGGAGGCATCGAGGCAGACCGTTCACCTCGGCTCCAAGTCTGTGGAGCCGATGGAGAAGTCTGCTTAGATTTTTTAGCGATCGGTTCCGACTGACTGGTCGGAGCCGACACTTTCTTCTTTTTAGAAGGAGACGGAGAGGAAGATAAAGCCTCCTCGAAGGAAGGCTTGATTAATCCCTTGAGGATTAATTTGTTCTTCCTCTCCTGGAGGACTCTAGAAGAGAACGCGTGGCACACACTACACGACTCTTGTAGGTGCTTAGCACCTAAGCAATAGACGCACGAGGAGTGGTCGTCCGTTATGGACATTTTAAACCCACACCTTGTGCATTTCTTAAACCCGGAGGGTTTGTGTTCTTTAGACATAACTGCTTTAACCACAGAACTTTTCTAAGTGAAGAAACACTAAACTTAGTCAAAAGCCAAAGTTAAATTAAACAACTTCAACAAATTTAAAATATATATATATTTTTTTTTTTTTTTTTATATATCACACTAAACAGTTAAACAGACAAAAAGATAAAGAGAGTCAAGACCCTCTAATTTAAACGGGTGCTTGACCCAAGAAAGATGTACAAGCAGCAAAGCAACAGGGGAAGGCCCCTCTAACTAAAACGGGAAACCTTCCCTGACTAAAAAAATCACGAATTTTTTAACGGAAATTCACCAAACACACTAATATGACAACAATAGCTGTTAAAACAGCTTTTGGGTTCAAAGTAAGGAAATTTGTGACAGGAAAAAGCCTAAATAAATAGTACTTAGCCCAGCCAATATTGAGACCACGTCTAAGCTTGTTAGCGGCAAACGAGATCTGGGGGATTAGTGGTGGTGCATCCTGGGATAAAGATAGCTCAGCCAATTAGAGGCCTCGCTCTATAGCATAAGCGTGCCGAGTCGGAGCCGAGGGATCGGCTCCGAACCCATCAGTTCAGAATGTAGGCGAGATAGGATCACATAACATCTATGAACTAAGCCTTTACAGGATATATGTAAATATATATATATATATATATATATATATATAAGATTATTTAAATGTGACAGAAGAAAGAAGTGCACACACACACACACACACACACACACACACACACACAAGAGCTGACAGAGCCCTGTCACTCCCAAACAGATAAGAAAGGCCTAGAAAAACCTTAAAGAGAAAACACTTCAAAAATTTAACTAGATCTAAACGAACAGACTAAACCCTAATACTATAGAAAAATCACATCTATTTTAACCATACAAGATAAAATTATCCACAAAAAATTTCTATAAATATAGAAAAATAAGTCATTGGCCCAAGCTTCTTCCGACGAGCTGTACATCCGTTGCAGCGGCAAACTAGATCTGGGCATTTACAGTAGAGCATCATGGGATATACACTAGGTCTCAAGCTTCTCTGACAGTCTGAGCTTGAAAAGCGGCCGACTCGGAGCCGAGGGATCGGCTCTGAACCCACGTGTAAGAACAAAATGGCGAGATAGAACAACTTCACATTAAAAGTTATGTACTCACCATAACGTTCCATGTCTGTTGTCCATTTTCATTCTTTCTCAATGAATGTGTTCAGATCCAACACTCATATTTCTTTCTTTAGATTCTAGGATCTGACTCTAGAGCTCCTCCCTTATTTACAATGCCCCTGATCACTGTATTACTTCAAACTTGAGTTTCCTGCCATTGTACAAAATCTCAGGAAAAATTTACTCAAATTAGCTGACAGAACAATGATAGCTGAAAGATCAGGGGCTCAAACAGGAACAATGGGTGCTAGTAAGAATTCTATTAGGTCACTCCCAAAAACATGGATAGGGGAAGGTGGGAGAGAACTTGGGGAAGAATGAAAATGGACAACAGACAACATTATAGTATGTAACTTTTATATCTGATGTTGTCATTTTCATTTGTTTCTAAACAAATGGGACAGGTCCTCAGCTACAATTACCTTGGGTGGCCCTCATGGAAAGATATTCCAGAGCACCGCAGAACCAAATGATGCTCTGTTCCTGAAGATGATGTCCAACTTGTAATGAGAAACAAAGGTAAAAGCATTAGACCAAGTGGCAGCTGCACCAATGTCATCAATGGAAGCTCTAGGCTAAAAAGCAGCTGACGAAGCCATTGACCTGGTTGAATGTACCTTTGGTTGTTTTGGTAAGATTAGGGCTTTTAAGGAATAATCATGAGAAATATAATCTGTTATCCATTTTGCTAAAGTAACCTTCGAAACTGGATTTCCCATCTTGATGTTAGAAAAAGACAAACAATTGAACTGTTTTTCTAATCTCCTTGGTTTTATATAGGTAAAACAAAGTTGTCTATGTACATCTTAGAAATGAAGGATATATTCTCCTTTATTCTCAAAATTTGGAAAGAAAACTGGTGGGTTAATGACTTGATTGATGTATGTCAAGGCAAAGTAACTGCTGCCATTGTTGTTCAGGTAGATGGGAGGCGGTCACAGCAAGGCTGGCCCAATTGGTGGAAAATCTAAGTTGCTATTATTTGGTTGAGGGACCACTAGTGAGACATAAGTATCAACCTGCTCAGCTAATCCACTCGTATGCTGAACTTCCGCGGGATATGCACTGCTAATAGAAAATGTTGTGAAAACATCATCTATTGACATATTCTCATGGCTTCCTGGAAAAGGGGATATGAACCGGTTCCCCCTTGTTTGTTGATATACCAGACTACCACTATGTTGTCTGTCTGGACAGAAATCACACCCTTGAGGAGGAAGTCCTGGAAGGCCTGCAATGTTAAGAGGACCACCCTCACATCCAAGACATTTATGTGAATATTGGCCTCTAGATGTTACCAAGAATCTTGGACCATCCCCTGTTCGAAATTACCCCCCCCCCATCCCACCCCATATGAGAGGGATCCATGGTTACTGTGGCCACTAGCTGTGCCTGGCAGAACAGCCATCCTTCTACTACTGATAGAGAGGTAATCCACCATCTGACATGATCCTTGCATACCTGTGTGATACAAATCCTGGAATGGAGAGGGTGAATGTTTGAATACCATTGAACTGAAACAGTACACTGAACAAATCTCATGTAGAACCTGGTTAAGGAGAATTGGAGCAATTGTCTTAGCCATTAGGCCTAGTAGATGAAGTCTAGGCTGGGAAGAAGGTTGATAGATGAGTTGGGTGGCAGCTAGATGCAGGTAAAGCAACCTGTAATCTGGTAATTTGGCTATATGACGAGTTGTGTTTACATGAAATCAGATGAATTATATCTGTTGTGTAGGAGTCACCTGAATCTTGGAGTGATTTACTGTTATACCCAGATTCTGTAGCAAGTGGAACAAAAGATCCAAGTGTTGAAGCAGTAGATTCCTTGAAGTATTGGTGAGGAGTCAATCCTCTAGCCATGGGAAAACCTGAATCCCTAGCAGATGGAGATGTGTTGTCACTACTGATATCATCTTTGTAAACATTCTGGGTGCCAAGGTGAGGCAGAAGGGCAGTGCTCTAAACTGATAGTGATTGGCACCCAGATGGAAACTGAGAAATTGCATGGATTGTGTCTCAACATTTATGTGATAATAGGCATCCTGGAAATCCACAGAGCACATCCAATCACCCCTCTTCAGAAGAGGTAGTATGGACTGTAATGCGACCATGCAGAATTTTGTCTGTGTCACAAATTGATTGAGATGACTCAGGTCCAACACTGGTCCTAAGGTCCCTTGTCTTCTTTTAATTGCTAAAAATAACTTAGAATAGACTTTAGATTCTAACTGGTCTTTGGGGAACCTATTGGATGACTGTTATTTCTAACAATTTGGAAACTTCTGCTGATGCAGATTCCCACTGACTGGGAGGAACGTCTGGAATTTGTCTCTTTTTCTTTTTTGGGTAAGAAAATAGAATGGAGTAGTCTCTGGTTATTATCCTTAACACCAAGGTATCTGTTGTGATGCTTTTCCAGGCTTCTGGGTGCAGGGATAAATGCCCTCCAACTGCCCCAAGACTGCAGAAGTCAGCAAGTTTTCAGGTGCACTGATACGCTTTTTCAGTGAAGGGACAGGGGAAACACTGATTGTACGGTCTGCCTCTGCTTCTAGGGTGAAATTCATTGGAACTACCTCTTCCTCTGAGAGGTCTGTCTGTAGGTGGTTCATAGTGATAATTCTGCGACTTCCTGAATAACACTTTCTTATCTCCCCTCTGATTCCTAGGAAAAGTTCTTTGTGGGGTGAAGAAATGGATTCCCACTGCAGATGGTGTTTTACCATCCTGTTAACTCTGGTCAGCAGCCACCCTAGCCATGTTATCAGCTGTGTTAGAATGCAGACACAAACTCATGTTTGACACAGACTGAAGTTTAGACAGTTAGGAGTCCACAGTTTTTTGCACATTCGCTGGTAAGCTACCCAAGAGTGACGTTTTACATTCTTTAGTCAATTCTCTCCGGAAACATGTCATATGTGCTAAGTAGTTGAGTGCTCTGGGGGCAAATGTTGCTGGTGTAGGTCTGTTTCCCAAATATGCCCAAAGGCCTTGATTCCCTATTAGGGGTATGGGCAGAAGAAATTTCTTCAGACAATACCTTTTTTGTGGCCACCACTATGATCATGGCATCTACTGGTAGATTTTTGCTCTAGAGTTTCCTGCCTTTTGAGGCTACCAATATTCTATCCAGCTTTATGGCAAGAGATGCCACCACATCAGGGCTCCCCCCAAGCCTACTGAGCCACAAGGTTTATAAGAGGATCAGCAGGCGATACCACCCATGCCACACATGAGCCAGCACTAAAAGCTTTGAGGAATACATATTTGTCAAGTGAAGGATCATTGGTGGTCCAACCTCCTCATCAATTTTAAGAAGTAGCCAAAACTGACATCTAAAAGGGATCTAAGGGAACCTACACCTTCCTCTAAGTCTGTATATTTTGTAATCAAACCCACTGAAGAGCCTAAGCGTTTCCATTTGCACATCTGTTTCTTGTGACCCTGTCTTAGGGAATTATCAGAAGGGTGCAAATCAGACTAGGAACTGACACAGTTAGTTACGTCTGGGCCATTTAGTACTAACTGTCCCTGTCGATTAGAATGAGTGGAAGGAGAAGTAGTATGCACTTGAGGTTAAGATGGATCCATGCTGGAAGATAATATGTGCTGTCCATTTTCATTCTTCCTCAACGAATGGGTTTTGGATCCGACCTCAGATCCAACTTGGCCACTTTTCTCTACATTCTTGGATCTGACTCTTTAGCTCCTCCCTTTACCCATAATGCCCGTCACCACAACCTCAGATCAAGTTAGCTGTTACTATATGTCAGTCTAAAATATAAATTATGATAAGAGAGAAAACACTATAGTTACAGAATACGGGCTCAAACACAAACTGTAGTTCCTAACAAAAAACTTCATCAGGTCACTCCCAAAGGCAAGAATGAGGGAAGGGGGTAGGGAAGTTGAGGAAAAATGAAAATGAACAGCACAGATGCATAGTTATGGTGAGTACACAACTTTTATATCTGATGTTGTCATTCTCATACGTTCCTCAACGGAAGGGACAGAGTCCCCAGCTATGATGACCTTGGGTGACCTTCATGGAAGGGTGTTCTGGAGAAGTGCATAACCAAATGCAGCCCTATATCTGGAGATGATATCCAACTTGTAATGAAGAATAGATGCATGAGCATTAGCCCAAGTGGCAGCTGCACAAATATCATCAATGGACACTCTGGCTCAGAAAGCATATGATGTAGCCATAGATCTAGTGGAGTGTGCTTTTGGAAGTTTTGGCAAGGTTAAACCTCTTAAAAGTGTAAACAAAGGAAATACAAACTGTTATCCATTTGGTTAAGGTAAGTTTAGATACTGGTTTTCCCATTTTGTTACTGGTGAATGAAACAAACAATTGGTCAGTTTTTATAAATTCCTTCGTCCTATGGAGAAAAAATAAAGTTGCCTATCTATGTACATCTTAAAGGTGAAGGATGTACTCTCCTTTGTTGTCAAAATTTGGAAAGAAACTGTCAAATTGATAACTTGATTGATGTTTGTTTCAGAGGCAATTTTGGGTAGAAAGGAAAGGGTACTATGTAAGGTACCACTATCTGCATGGAAAATCAAATACGGCGGTTTTGAAGAGAGTGCTTGGAGTTCAGAAACTCACCTTGCAGATGTAATAGCCACAAGAAAGACTGTCTTCCAAGAAAGAAATTTGAAATCTGACTTAGCCAGGGGCTCAAAGAGAGACTGTACCAAGCTCTGTAAAGCAATAGTAAGATCCCAAGGTGGAGTGGGATCCTTTATCGGAGGTCTAAGCAAAAAAAGTACCTTTAAAGAATGCTTTACATAACTTGGATGAAGCCACATGGGAAGCTTTGTCTCCTATATGGTAGTCAGAGATGGCTGCCAACTGAACTTTGATGTTGGAGAAACTAGCATCACTTTGAAAAATCAAAGCATGAAAATCTAAAATAGCAGCGACTGGAGTGCTGAAAGGATCCAATTCTCTCTGCTGTGCCCAAAAGCAAAATCTCTTCCATTTACTCTTATAAATCTTCCTCGTACAAGGTTTCTGAGATGAAAATAAAATTTGGTAAACAGGACAGAAAAGCCTGGAATGTCTAGATATCACTGAGACTGGAGAAACTATGTGGTCAAGTTTGAGGTCTGTAATGTCTGGATGACTCATCCCTGATGGATGTGACAGTAGATCTGCTCTTCAACCAGAGTGCTTTCTGAAGAAATTTGAGGATTAGCGGTAATTGAATTTAAGCATATAGGAGACTGGAGGGTCAAGCATAGTCTACAGCATCTCTCGATGACTCCCCCAAGGGGGATTAGGGCAAAAAACTCACTGCACTTGTTGCTGAGGGGAGAGGCAAATAGGCTGCAACAAGGTTGACCCCATTTGTGAAAGATCATTTTTGCCACTCTATGACTGAGAGATCACTCGTGAGGCATCCAGATAGTCCTACTGAGCTTGTCAGCTAGAACACTGGATTTCCCCAGTATGTGCATTGCTACAAGAAAGCGGTTGGAGAAGATCACCCACTGCCAGCATCTCATTGCTTCTTGGTAAAAGGAGTAAGATCTGATTCCCCATTGTTTGCTGATGCACCATATCACTAACATATTGTCTGTCTGAGTAACAACTATTCCAAGAGAAAGAGAGTTCTGGAAGGCCTGCAATGCTACAAGGACCACCTTCATCTCTAAGACATTTATATGTAATTTGGTCTCTTCCGGGGATCATATGCCTTGAACAGTCCATCCCAAGAAATGCCCCCCACCCCAACTGGGTAGTGTCCATAGTCAACGTGACCTTTGGGGGAGGAAGGATAAAGGGACGTCCCTGACAAACTTTGTTGGACTGAATCCACCACAGTAGGGAGTCTCTGCTGACTTAAGATAGTTTTTTAGGATGTTGCAAAGGTTGTCGAAGAATGGATTATTGAACTGTCCACTGGAGAATTCACATGTGATGACGAGCAGTAGTTATTAAGATAATCGCTGCAGCCAATGCACCTAAGGCTTGAAGAAACATTTTTGCTGGAGGAAAGGGGTGTGAGAGAATTTGTCTGACATGCAATTGCAAGGTAAGAATCCTGCTTTGTGGTAAAATAGTGAGATGACTGACTCTATCTAGGCAAGCCCCTATAACCTCCAAGACTTGAACTGGTTGAAGATGGGACTTGGTAAGACTGACAGTGATCCCCGGGAGTTGAAATAACTGGAGTAAGTAATCCTTGGCTTCTTCTAGGAGATGCCTGGTTGGTGTAGTGAGAAGCCAGTCATCCAGATAAGGAAATACTCTGAATCTGTGCAGTCTGAGATGAGTTGCTACCACTCTCATGCATTTGGTGAACACTTTGGGGGCCGTGGTGAGACTGAAGGGTAGGACTCAGAACTGGTAATGACTGGCTCCCATATGAAACTGCAAGTGTCTTCAAGAGTACCTGTTCATGCTGATGTCATAGTATGTGTTTTGAAGATCTATGGAGCACAATCCAGTCATCCTTCTGTAGAAGAGGTAAAATTGACTGAACTGTGACCATTCAGAAAGTACAGTTGTGTACACCTACCATAAATGTAGATGTTCGAGTGTCTTCACTGTTGCAGTCATGACTGTAGGGTTCTCCCCTGCCGGCAGGCAGCCCTCGGTCGGCCAGAATCCCAAAGTCTGGGTTTGGCGCCGGCTGTTCAACCATGCTCCCTGACGTCAGAGCGCCAGGAGTATAAAGCTGACAACCGACGCCATCTTCTCCAGTTTTTCTTGCCCCAGATGTCAGGAGTCCCAAAATGAAAAAGGTCCCATAACCCTTGCAAATACACCTCAGAAGATTGGTGAAAAAAGGAAATACACAAAAGTAAAAATAAGAGGGGACAGGAGGGAGGGAAACCCAGACTGCAACAGTGAAGACACTCGAACATCTACATTTATGGTAGGTGTACACAAATGTACTATGTTCATCGTGTTTCACTGTTGCAGTCATGACTGTAGGGTAGAATCCCAAAGCTGAAAGAAAGGGAGGTGGTCATAAAGAAGAAGGGGCGGCTAAAAGGCCCTGCAAGACTGCAGAGGCAAAGCCTGCCCTAGACTTAGAGTAGAGAGGTAGATTGTAGTGCTTAGAAAAAGTATGCACTGAACTCCAAGTTGCAGCTTCCAAAATGTGTTTGGTAGGAACTCCCCTGAGGAAGGCCGCAGAAGTGGCAGCAGCTCTGGTGGAATGAGTCCGTATACTCCCTGGGATTTGCTTTCCAAGGTGTGAATAACAAAATCTGATTCCATGAGCAATCCATTTAGAAATGGTCTGTTTTGAAATGGCTTTACCTTGGGAACTTGAAGCATAAGAAACAAACAATTGTTCTGATTTTCTGATGTCCTTGGTTCTGTTCAGGTAAAACGTAGTTGGCTGCGTACATCCAAGGAATGTAAGATCCTTTCCCTTTATTTTGAGAAGTGGGGAAAAAAGTTGGCAAGTGGATAGTTTGATTTAAAGCCACTTTGGAAACCACCTTAGGCATGAAGGTAGGATTAGTCCTCAAAGATACCCTGTCTTGATGAAAAATAATATAAGGTTCCACAGCCATAAGAGCTTGTAACTCTGAAACTCTCCTGGCAGAGGTTAGGGCTAACAGGATAGCTGTCTTCCAAGATAAAAACTTGATGTCAGAAGAGGCAGCAGGCTCAAAAGGAGGCAAGGTTAGTTTTTCCAAAACATAGTTGAGATCCCAAGCAGGAATGGGAGGCGATCTAGGAGGTCTTAAGTTCTTAGCTCCTCTGAGAAACTGTCTCATGAGCTGGTGGGAAAAGATGGGAGGGTCTGTATTATAATGAGCAGGAATAGCAGAGGCATGTACCTTAATGGAAGAGAAAGAGAGACCCTTATGAAAGAGATCTGTCAAGTAAAGTAAAATTAAAGTAATGTTAGGAATAAGAGGATCAGAATCCTGAGCCTGCATCCAGGAACAAAATCTTTTCCATTTTCCTGCATAAGATTTTCTAGTGCTAGGACATCTGGCTTCTAAAATGACATCCATAACCTGCTTGGGTAGGAAAGAAGAAATCAAAGGCCCTGGATTAACCAGGCCGCCAAGCTGAGGGTTCTGACATGAGAGTGTAGAACCTGACCCTGATGTTGGGACAGAAGGTTCGGAGACTGAGGTAAAACCCAAGAGGGCTCCAGACAAAGGTTTTTTAGAGTTGGATACCAAAACTGCCGAGGCCAATTTGGAGCCAGCAAGATTATCATCTTGGGCTTGTCCTGTTTTATCTTCAATAAAACCCGTGGAAGAAGAGGAAGAGGCGGAAAGGCATATCCCGAGAGGTTCCTCCAACTGAATGACAGGGCATCCACCTTCCAAGCTTCTCTGTGGAAAGTCCTGGTGCAAAAATTCTGTAGTTGATGATTGAGATGAGATGCAAAGAGGTCTATGTGAGGACATCCCCAGACTGCTGTTATCATCCTGAATATTTTGGTGTCCAGCAACCACTCGTGTGGATCCGAAAGGTGTCTGCTCAGACTGTCTGCCAGGAAGTTTTGTTTCCCTGGTAGAAACTGAGCTTGAAGATCCAGATTGCAAGCTAGAGCTGTGTTCCATAGATCCATGGCTAGTCTGCAAAGGGGGTAGGAATGAGATCCCCCTTGCTTGTTTATGCACCACATAAATGTGGTGTTGTCTGTCCGTATTAGTAGTTGCCCTGGTTGCAAAAGATTCCTGAAGCCCAACAGAGCTTTCTGAACGGCTAACATTTCCTTTAAGTTGATATGCAGGTGCTTGTGATCCTTTGTCCAAAGGCCCTGCAAGCAATTGCCCTGAAAATGGGCTCCCCAAGCATAATCCGAGGTATCCGTGGTTAGAATCTGAGTGGCAGGAGGCACACAGAAGGGCTTCCCTTTGTTTAGAACACATGCCCTGGACCACCAAAGAAATTCCTTTTGAAGGCAAGGAAGGACGGCGTTCAGTATGTCTAAACTGTGGCAATGCTGAGACCATACACTTTTTAGGTACCACTGTATTTTCCTCATGTGTAGTCTTGCATATAGTACGAGAAGGATGCAGGAGGCCATGTAACCCAAAGCCTGCAGGAATTTCCTTGCAGATAGTTGAGTTAAAGTTGCCAAGGTTCTGAAAGTTGAATCCAGCTGTAATTGATTTTTGGATGTCAGAAATGCCATCTGGGTTGAGGTGTTTAGAAGTGCACCCAGAAAAGTTATCTGTTGTGATGGTGTCAAATTTGACTTTTTTATGTTTACAGAGAATCCCAGGAACTTGAGGAGGTTCTGTACAAAATCTAGATGCTGGAGTAAGACATCCTTGCTGTCTGCCTGAATTAGACAATCGTCCAGATAAGGGTAAATTTGAACTCCCTTGAGTCTGCAGTAAGCTACTACTGGAGCCAGGCATTTGGTGAAGACCCTGGGCACAGTAGACAATCCAAAGGGCAGCGCAGAGAATTAAAAGTGCCTCGATCCGGCCTTGAACCTGAGGTATTTTCTGCGATCCTGTCTGATGGGAATGTGTAAATATGCCTCCTTTAAATCCAAAGTTACCATCCATGCATCTTTAGACAGCATTGGAAGTAGCTGCTGTAGAGTAAGCATCTTGAATTTTGGAATCTCTAGAAAGGTGTTCAAGACCGACAGATCCAGAATGGGTCTCCATGAGTTTTGCTTCCTTGGGACTAGAAAGAGCCTTGAGTAAAAACCTTTTCCCATCTCTGAAAGTGGAACCAGTTCTATGGCATTCATAGCCAAAAGAGCTTCCACCTGGTTTAAGGCCTCCGTCCATTGATGTTTTGGAAGGTCTGGCCATCCGCTTAGCCTTGGCAAGGTATGAAAATGGAATTTGTAACCTCTTAAAACCACATCCAAAACCCACTTGTCTTGGGTTATTTGAGTCCAATTTTGATAAAAAAGAGAGAGTTTTCCTCCGAGAGGGGCTTCCAGGCAAGAAGTTCCTGTAGCCCAACAGAGGGAGTCATTGAGTTTGTTTCCTTTGAGTTTGTGACCTGTCCTCTCCTCCCCTAGAGGTAGAAGCAGTCCACTGTCTTAGTCTATAAGAAGCTTGTGTTTGAGGCCTGCCTCTGGAGCGTCTATATCTACCCCTCTGAGGCCTGTCTGAAGTGGGAAAGGACCAATTTTTTGAAGGCCAATTCCTACTAAATCTAGATGGCTGTACTTGTAAGAAATCTTTAACTGTTTGCATGGATTTCACCTTATCCTCCATCTTTTTAATCACCTCTTCAGCTTTTGATCCAAACAAAACATTATGCTGAACAGGAGCATCCAATAATTTAGCCTTTACTTGTTCAGGCAAATTTTGTTCCTTTAGCCATGCATGCCTTCTGATGACTGTGCCAGAGGCCGCAGCCCTACAAGAAGCCTCCAAGGCATCAAATCCACAGTGTAAACCATGCTTCCCAACTTGTTCAGTGGCATGCAATAAGTCATGTAATTCCTTATCATCTGCACAGGCAGAAATGGAACTAAGCTTTTGTTTTAAAAAAGACAAGAGAAATTGCTGGTATTTTAGCATATGGAACTGACAGTTTAAAGCCCTAATGGACAAAGTAGCAGAAGTGTACACCTTTTTGCCCCATCTTTCTAAGGATCGAGAATCCTTTTCACTAGGAATGGGATTTTTGGCAGAAGCGGCCTTAACTCCCTTAAGACCCTGAGAAATGGTTTCAGGGTCAGCAGAAGGGTTCTTGTATAAAAACTGATGGGAATCAGGAACCCTGTAATATCTATCAGGCTTAACAGGAGCAGGAGGAAAAGAGTCAGGGGTTTAGTTAGCCTCCGAAAAGGCATAATCCACAATATCCAAAACAAGAGGAATAGCCAGGGGTCTATGATGGGGAAGAAGAAGAAAATCTCTCAGTCTTTTCTTAGATTCCGAATACTCCTGTCCTTACCAGTGGAAATGTTCCCTCATTTCATGCAAAGTTTCCCCAAAAGAGAAATCCTCAGGGGGAGAAGCTGAAGGAATGGATTCTTCAGCATCAGAATCCTCATAAGGAGGGAAAGAATATTCCTGATCAGAAGAAGAAACTGAGGAAACAGAAGCCTGATCAGAGGAATCATAATAAACATCCTGCCTTGGCCTTTTATCTGGAGGGGGATGTGAACCCCTAATCATAATAAGTAAATCCTCCGCCATCTTGAGTAACTGTTTCTGTGACTTGGGAGCCGGTTCAGAAGAGGCCTGTGTTGTAGTCTTTGATTTAGAAGGAGTCTTTGCCTTTGTCTTTGACTTTGCCTTTATTAGAAGTTGAGTAGGCCTGAAAACCCCTTCGGAACCCGGTACCTGCACAGCGGCTCCTGACCCATCCGAAGGAGCATTGTCCGAAGGTCCTGCAATAGAAATATTTAAAGGCCTGGTTGGCTCCTCATGAGAGTCCGTTTCGGCCATCGGTTCTGAAATGGCCGACGACAGGGGCTGCAAAAGCGCCTCACTGACGACGGCCGAACCTGAAGCTGGCTCCGCTTGTGCGCTATCATCAGAATTGGAACTCGGAGGCCTGTCTTTATCCTTGCGACGTTTGTGAACTCCGGTAGCCGGAACCGTATCCGACGACATTTTGTAGTTAAAGCGCCTACCGAAGTAATGAAAAGCAAAATCGTACCTTCGCTTAATTGTACGTTGATTGAATCTAGCACAAAACTGACAACTAGCTACGTCGTGGTCAGGGCCTAAGCAAGGAATACAGTAAGAATGAAAATCCTTATGAGGTAATTGCTTCCCACATGAAATACAATTATTAACTTTTTCTGACATCGGAGTGGAGCAAGAAAAAAGTTTCCCCAACGGGGTACTTAGCTTTGAGTGGAGAAGAAAATCTTCAGACTGAAGTATATCAGAAAAAATCATCAGGAGTCAGCCGACCGGCACTTGCGAACTGCTATCACCGCACGGCAAGAAAGACTGGAGAAGATGGCGTCGACTGTCAGCTTTATACTCCTGGCGCTCTGACGTCAGGGAGCATGGTTGAACAGACGACGCCGGACCCAGACTTTGGGATTCTGGCCGACCGAGGGCTGCCTGCCGGCAGGGGAGAACCCTACAGTCATGACTGCAACAGTGAAACACAATGAAAATCTTGGAGTTCTTTAGAAACTGATTTAGATAACTGAGATCCAAAATAGGTCCCAGGTCACTGTTTTCTTTGGCACTAAAAAGATCCTTGAGTAAATTCTTGATCCCGTATGGTCTGTTGGGACCTCTTGGATGACCCTTTTGTCTAGCAGCTTTTGAACCTCTAGAGCAGCAAACTCCCTCTGATTGGGTGTAATACTGGGGAGGTTATTTTTTGTGAGGGTATTTGTAAAAGGGGAATGAAATATCTTCTGGATATGGTTTTCTGCACCCAAAAATCACTTGTGATGGTTGTCCAGGCATCTGGTTGCAAAGATAAATGCCCCCGCCCCGAACTGCCTCCAGAGAAGAACAGCTGGGCAAACTTTCAGGAGTGCTGAAAGGATCTACCTGAGAAAGAATTTTGGAAACTTTGCTTTTGCGGAACCCCCCCCCCCCACACACACACACACACCCGCTGATGTGGTGTCTTCCATTGTTATTTTCCTCTCTGCCTCTTGAAGAAAAATCTCCATGTGAGTCTTGAAAAGGTCAATCAGATTTCCTGAACCGCATCTTTTTGCCACTGCATTGATTCCTGGAAAAAGGTCTCTGCAGGGTAGAAAAATGGATTCCCATGGCAGACAAGGTTTTTCCATCTTGCTGTCTGTGGGAAAGCATCTCTTTAACAGTATACCCAAATAGAGAAGATCCTTCAAAAGGAGCACTAATGAATAACACTTTAAAGGGCTCCACAAAAATCACAATTGCATCAAGGCATATTTCCTCATGGCTATGCCTGAACCTGCAGCCCATGAGAAACCTTCAGCTGTATAAGGGATTAGCCTCATGGATTCATTCGATATAGATTCTAGGATGACCACTTGCAAGGAAAAAGCCTTCTTTTTCTTTGCCGACACAGGCCTAGGGGTAGACTTAGAGAGTTCCTTAATCAAGTCTGTGTGTAATCTAGTAAATCGTACCAAATAGTTAAGTGACCAAAAGGCAAAGGATGCTTAAGTGTAGACGTGCTTCCCATATCTGTCCAAAGCCCTGGATTCTCTACTAGGGGATGCCAAAGGAGCTCTATTCAGCCAGCTCCTTTTTGGTGGCTACCGGAACAACCATGGCACCTACAGAGATTCTTTTACTCCAAAACTGCCTATCTTTTGGTGCACCAAGGATTTTGTATGGACACCAAGGAATAGGTATTATGGTATCCAGCTCCTTCCATGCCCGGTGAGAGACAAGATCTATAAGCTCATTTATCGGGGGGGGGGGGGTAGCCCAAGAGGTTGATGGGGCAGACCTGAAGGCTTCTAGGAACAAGGATTCCTCTTGGGAAGGGTTTTCAGAAGACCAATCACCTTTCTGGTATAGGATTTTTAGAATGTCTTTGAAGGACACATCTTCTGGTGGCGATCTTGGGGACCCATCCCCTTCATCAAAATCAACGTCTTTGGTTAAAGATTCCTGATGTGAATCTAAGTGTCTCCTTTTGCACAATGTCTACCAGAGACCTCTTCAGTGGGGTGCTCTGAAGAAGTATTAGAAGAGGCTGGGAGTTGCCTAAGTGGAACTGCCTGGAAGCTCTTATGGGCTGGCTGTCTCTGGGGAGTCGGTGCTAAGATCCTGTAAAACCTGCTCAAGCACAAAGAACCAAAAAAATGTTCTGGGTGCTCTAATATATGTTTATTCAAGGCATTCCTATGATTCTGCTTCCTTATATCAGATTTGTGTTCATAAATGCACTCCTTAAATTTTCTCTTGTTTTTTTCCACATAGTAACCCTTACATTTTTGGCATAGAGCCACATACACCACCCCAATACTATTGCAATTGCAAAAACAGCTAGACCTAATGGTCACATGGTTGATGGTAATATGATTAGCCTCCAAAATATCACTACAATGTCTGCAAAAGCCACATATGTATGTACCTAACCTCCTGTTGCTTCACCCATATTCACAATGAACTGAGGTATGCTCCAAGAAACTTTTAATAGATCTGCCCCTGTGCTTGAGCAGGTTTTACAGGATCTTAGGGGGGGCTTTGGGAAGTCATTCTGGAGGAAAGGGAGTTGCGTTGGCAGCTCAGGTTGAATGCCACCACCACCCCCAGTCTGAATGATGGAGTGTCCACTTCTAGTGTGCTAAAATTGAAATCAAGAAGTTATGTACTCACCATAATGTTCGATGTATGTAGTCCATCTCGCCTCACATTCTTATCCGTGGGTTCAGAGCCGAATATCAGCTCCGACTCGGCCAAACTTTTCTAGCTCGAAGTCTTCTATTGGCTGGGCTAAGCAGGCATCCCATGGTGCATTGCTCCATATCCCCAGATCTAGTTTGCTGCAATATTCATTCATACCACATGCATACACAACATCCAGGTAAAAAGAATATGCTAAAGTAAAAAGACACTGTAGATAAAAACCTAACCTCCAGATCCTCCAGGAAAGGGGAAGGTGGGAAGGTAAGTAAGAATGTGAGGCAAGATGGACTACATACATCGAACGTTATGGTGAGTACATAACTTCTTGATGTTATGTAGTCCTACCTCGCCTACATTCTTACCCATGGGACAGCGTCCCTAGCACCTACATCCTGGGTGGCTCATAGGAAAATACTCCTGAGTACTGTGGAGCCAAAGGATGACCTGCCCCTAGAAACCACGTCCAATTTGTAATGAAAAACAAATGTGTGAGGAGAAGCCCAAGTAGCCGCAGCACATATATCATCCATTGACAATCTGGCTTGATAGGCTGTAGATGTAGAAACAGCCCGAGTAGAGTGAGCCTTGACCGGAAATAGCAGATCTTTTCCTCCTGCTTGGTAGGCGAAAGAGATGCAACTAGATATCCATCTGGATATGGTGATCTTGGAGACCAGGGACTCAATTTTGTTTTCCGAAAAGGAGACAAACAGTTGATCAGACTTCCGGATATCTTTTGTTCGGTGCAGATAGAAAGGTAACTGTCTGTGTACATCCAACTGATGAAATTTAAATTCCACCTTGTTTGAAAATTGAGGAAAGAATACAGGCAACTCAATGGATTGATTAAGATTGGACATGGAAGCCACTTTAGGAAGAAAAGAGGGGTTTGGTCTAAGAGAAACCCTGTCCTTATGGAAGATTAAGTATGGAGGTTTGATAGAGAGGGCTTGAATTTCTGAAACTCACCTTGCTGAAGTGATTGCTGTTGAGAAGGCTGTTTTCCAGGTCAAGAATATCAATTCACAGGTTGCTGCAGGCTCGAAAGGTGGTGAAGTAAGGGCTTGTAGAATAAAATTGAGATCCCAGGGCATGATAGGTTCGGAGACCGGGGGACGGAGTAACAGAGTACCCTTCAGGAAAGCCTTGCAGAGTTTATGAGCCATGAGACTAGGCTCATTAGCCACATGAAAATTAGAGATCGCTGCCAATTGAACTTTGATGGTAGCTGATGCGGAACCCTGATGGAAAAGCATAGACAAAAACTCCAAGACTGAAGCAATTGGTGTTGTGTAAGGATCAATTCCTTGGGTATGCGTCAAAATAGAAAACCTCTTCCATTTGCTAGAATAAATCTTCCTAGTAGATGGCTTATGAGAGGAAGATAAAATGTGAACCACTTCCGGTGAAAATTTATGAAGCCTAACTAACGACGGAAGTGGAGTAACCAGGCTGTCAACCGGAGGGACATCAGAGAGGGGTGGAACTGTCCCGACATGTGTATCAGTAAATCTGGTTGAGGGTCCAGAATCCAAGGAGTGTCCACAATGCATGGTTGAAGAAAAGGGAACCAGACTTTACGAGGCCAGTGTGGAGCAATCAGAATCATTCTGCTTCCCAAGGATTGCGCTTTCTGAATCACCTGTGACAGCAAGGGAAATGGAGGGAAAGCATAAAGCAGACCAGAGGGCCAATCATGAACCAGAGCGTTCCTGGGTGACTCCCCCTGTCGGGGGATCAGCGTGAAGTAGTTGCTGCATTTGGCTTTGAGGGAGCTGGCAAAAAGGTTGCAGCAAGGCTGACCCCATCTGATGAAGATTCATTCTGCAATTAGACGATTCAGGGACCACTAGTAAGGCATCAGAATAGTTCTGCTTAGCCTGTCCACAATCACGTTGGACTTCCATGGAATGTGCGTTGCCACCAGAAACTGTTGGGAAGTTACTGCCCACTGCCACACTCGCATGGCCTCTCTGCACAGGGGGTAAGACCTGGTTCCCCCTTGCTTGTTTAGATACCACACTACTGACATGTTGTCCGAGTGTATTGCAATCGTCCCTAGAGGTAGAAAGCTCTGAAGTGCCTGCAACACAAGTAGCACTGCTCTCATCTCTAGGACGTTGATAGGCAGATGTATCTTGTGATCTTGCCAAGTACCTTGGACTGTCCTGCCAAGATAATCCCCCCAACCCATCTGGGAGGCTTCCGTGGTCACTGTGGCAACCGGGATGGGTGGAACGAAGGGCCTTCCCCCGTCCAAATTGTTGGTGCAAAGCCACCAACTGAGGTCCTGTTTGCATCTGTCCATGAGCAAAATGGGGTGAGAAAGTGGAAATTTTTGGAGAGACAAAGAGGAGCAAATGGAGAAGTCTCATTTGCAATCTCGCTACAGGGATCAACATAATTGTTGCTGACATGGTCCCCAGGAGTTGGAGAACCCATCTTGCCTTCGCTTTTCTCAGGGGCATCAGGATGTGTATTTGTTGTTGTAAGACTCTGATCCTCTCCTGCTGTAAAAATGCTCGCATTCGAATGGTGCATAATTCTGCGCCTATAAAGGTGACACGCTGCGAGGGCAACAAAGCAGATTTTTCCCAATTTAATGTTATGCCCAACTGTTGACATAGAGTGATGGTAGCGTCCCTGGTTTGGACTAATTGATGCCTGGTGGGGGTGGTAAGGAGCCAGTCGTCCAGATATGGAAACACTTGGAATCCCTGACGTCTCAAGTGAGCCATCACCACCGCCATACACTTGGTGAACACCATGGGGGCTGTGGTGAGACCAAAGGGCAGGGCTCGAAACTGGAAATGACTGGCTCCCAGCCGAAAGCATAGGTGACTCCTGGATGCCCTGTCCATTTTTACATGGTAGTAAGCATCCTTGAGGTCGATGGAGCACATCCATACCTCCTCTCCCAACAATGGGAGAATCGATTGTAGTGTGACCATACGGAACTTGGACTTCTGTACATAGTTGTTCAGTTGGCTGAGATCTAATATGGGTCTCAGGTCCTCTGTTCTTTTTGGCACCAAAAAGAATCTTGAGTAAGTTTCTAATCCGATTTGGTCTGAGGGGACACGCTGGATGGCTCCTTTTCCTAGCAGCTTTGAAAGCTCTGAGGCTGCTTGATCCCTTTGGCTGGGTGCAACATCTGGGATTTTTCTGGTTAAAGGGGGGTCTGATGTAAACTGAATGAGATAACCTCCGGAAATTATTCGTAATACCCATCGGTCCTGGGTGATGCTTTTCCAGGCTTCCGGATATAACGAAATTCGACTCCAGACTGGCTCCGGATAAGCACAGCCCAGCACTCCTTCAGGAATGAGAGTAGGGAGAGCTGCGAAAGGAATAGCGGTCTCCCGAATTGCGGGGGGCCCCTCTGCCTCTAGGGCGGCGTCTCCCTGAATAACCTCCCCCTCCTCTGCCTCTGGAGGGGGACTCATCTTGTGGGGCAGGAAAAAACCTCTGTGATTTCTTGAACCACATCTTCCCACCTCGCTGGGCCTTGGGTAAGGCCTAGAAGGAAGGGAAAAACAGACCCCTATGGCAGACAGGGTCTTTCCCTCTTGCTTGCACCTGGTGAGGGTGTCTTTCACTTTGGTTCTGAACAAAGAAGAACCATCAAAGGGGGCGTCAGTGAAGGAAGACTTGAAGGCCTCCGCGAAGTGACACAGGCGCAGCCAGGCTTGCCTTCTAAGGGCTACTCCTGAGCTTGCTGCCCTACTCGCTCCCTTGGCTGCATACAAAATGAGCCACATGGAGGAGTTGACAAGGGAATTGAGGGTAGACACCTGGGCGTTAACCGTCTGGGCCACCGCCTCAAGGACGTTACCCACAAGAATATCTCCTAACTCCTTGAGGAGATCTCTCTGGAGCCGAGTGAAATGAGACAGATAGTTCAGCAACCGTAAGGTAAAGGTTGCTGATGAGAGGGTACGCTTCCCGTACCAGTCCATGGTCCTAGAGTCCTTGTTAGGAGGATGTATGGAGGAAGAGGTCTCTGCTACTTCCTGCTGAGTGGCCGCCGCCAGCACCATGGCATCTACAGGGACTCCTTTGGACAAAAACTCCTTACCCTGGGGAGCAGAAAAAAACTTGTTGGGACGCCTGGGTATGGGCTCCACAGAATCAGGGTTTCCCCACACCCTTCGACAGATCAAATCAAGGAGCGCGTCAAAGGGTGGGGATACCCAGGAGGTGGAGGGCTGAGCACCAAAGGCCTTAAGGAAGACCGACTCCTCCTCAGAAGGGGCTTTGGACGGCCAGTCACCTCTTTGCTTCAGTATCTCCAGGATGTCGGAGAAGGAAACATCATCAGAGGATGACTTGGGGGACCCCTCAGATTCCTCGAGGTTAATATCAGAGGTGAGGGACTCATCCTGGGAGTCTATGTGCTTCCTCTTGCAAGTTTTCTTTCTAGGGGGCTCCTCAGACATGAACTCTGAAGGGCCCTCAGAAAGTTGGAGGCTACTCGTGGGGGTATCCCTAGGCCTTGGTGCTCTGCTGTCCATGGATAAGTGGTGATCAGAGCCTCTCATCGGAGTGTGGGGGACAGAGTGACCGATCCGCCTGATGTAGCTGACGATCTGGCCAGCGCAGTCCGCATGGCCTCGAAGGCCACCCCCCCGAGTCCGAGGACTGGCCAGCCTCCGATACCATAACGGGAGTCGGAATTCCCCGACCCGAGGCACCGAGAGGGAGACTCGGAACTGGAATATGTCCCAAGATGTCCCCCTCGGGCCCGACTGAAGAATCCCGAGTCCCGAACCCTGAGGACGGAGCCGACGGGGTTGGAGCTGATGTCGGTACCGATGGAGCCGGAAGGGCCATCGGAACCGGCCTAGGAACATCACACGGCATGGAACACTCTGGCTCTGAAAACAGAGATGCGCTCGGAGGAGGAATGATCAAAGCAGGGGTCGGGACGGGCTCCGGAGCCGACTGGGCCAGAGACAAAAACAATTTTGCCAGAACCGGTGACTGGAGGAGCCTCTGGACCACCATATCAACATCCACATCCAAAAGGGTCCTGGAGGATTTGGAGGACAGGGAGGGAGATCGAGATCTTCTCTCAGGAGAGACTGGTCTGAGACTGGGCGATCGGCTCCAAAGAGGTTCCAATATAATTGGAGCTGACGCCGGTTCCATCAACGCTGACACCTCCTGCGGCCCCGAGGACAGTGGAGCCGAGGAGGTCGATGCAATTTTTGTGACTTTCTCCGGAGGCTCCGATGAAGATGACGGAGCCAGAGATCTCTTTTTAGACTTGGATGACTTAGACTTGGGAAAAGAATCCAAGGCCTCTTAGAAAGAGGGTTTCAAGAGTCCCTTTAAGATCAGCTTATTCTTTCTCTCTTGGAGCACTCTGGGAATGAACGCATGGCAAAAACTGCAGGACTCCTGCAGATGAATGGCTCCCAGGTAATATACACAAATAGAATGCCCATCGGTGATGGGAATTTTGTACCCGCATTTAGAGCACTTTTTGAAACCCAAAGGTTTGTGCTCCTTGGAATCTTTGGACATTTTTCACAACAAACACCAACAACGTGACCTAAGAAAAGGTCTGGCAAGAAAACTCACAGACGCTCAACACTACAAAAAACGCGGGAACCAGTTATAAATTGAAGCAGTACACACACACTAGAGACACACACTGAGACAGACTATGTCAAAAACCTCTAACTAAAACGGTTAATGACCACAAGGTAAGGGAACAGAAACCAAACCTCTAACTTAAACGGTTTGATGAACAGACAGGACGAAAGGACTAGTTCTTCTAACTGAAACGTGCCTAGCCCGAGGGAACAGTTAGCGGGATACCACAAAACAAGCACACTACCAAAAACCTAAACAACACTAAAGACAATAGCTATTAAAATAGCTTTTTGTTTATGAGCAAAATTTTTTCTCAAGACAAGAAAAAGGTAGTTAGCCACAGCCAAGAGCAAGACCATGTCTGTGATACATGAGCGGCAAACGAGATCTGGGGATATGGAGCAGTGCACCATGGGATACCTGCTTAGCCCAGCCAAGAGCAGACTTCGAGCTAGAAAAGTTTGGGAACCCACGGGTAAGAATGTAGGTGAGATAGGACTACATAACATCTTATGTTATTTAACCAAGTGCTGTATTTTATTTTTATATTTTTAATCCTTGTTCACTACTTTAACATTAAAGTGTTGTGATTATTTCCACGCAGTTTGTTTCCTGGTTCTACCTGCTGAATTGCTGTTTTTGTTTGCTTGGTTCGTTGTTCTTTCTGGTTACCTTGAACTTTATCTGTCATTACAAGTACAAAACACCCACCAGTAGATATGCAGTTCTTATCAAAAAGCTCTATTCAACAGGAGAAAGCATTTGCAGGGACCTAACAATTGTGTCTATACCATAACATCGACAGCTTAGGTTGTCGAATCTAAAAACATCGACACCTAACCACCGAAAGCTTACAATAGCGAATGGCCACATAATCAAAAATTTTCCTCGGAAAGAATTTGAGTGGCCGTCCATAAACAAAATAAACGTGGCGAACAAACAAAAAATGGGTGGCGAAAGCCAAACACATTCTGGCTAGGCTTATAAATGCCCTAGGGCAGATAGCCTAGTATGAACCTATGAACCTATAAACAAACACACCCAAACACAGTGGGGGGCTTTGCCCCCCCCCAACTAAATATACCAACCCCGAGATCGCTCTACATTGGGGAAAGGGCAAATCCCCGACATCGGCCACGCAAATTATTTCTCGAGGAAAGAATTCGAAAATGTGGCCATTCGCTATTGTAAGCTTTCGACGCTTAGGTGTCAATGTATAAGCATTCGACAACCTAAGCTGTCTACAATACAATAGAAACCCTAACAATTACTTAACAGTAAACAATAAAGGGTATACTAAACTCTATCTAAAAGTGTTTAAAGTTTTTTTTTAACTATTAAACCACTAACTATCTACCAAAAATAAGACGAAATTGGACATGAGAGGAGTAATAATATGAAAATTGTAAAAGTGAAAAAAAAAAAAACTCTTTTTGTTTTAGAGAAATTTCAGATATGTGACTGAATGCTATGCTTAAGGGAGCAAATAAGATCTGGGGTAGTAAATTGGAGTGGAGGGAATTATGGACAGAAGTCAGAGCCCTGGATCCAAAATTTCAAAAAAGATGCAAAGGTCAGATCTGACCTCCCAAAGGTTGAATTGTACAAAAATAGACAACACTGGCTAGATGAGATATAGGGCTAGAATTAAGGTATACGGCTGAAAAAAAAAAATGAGAGAAGTAAGTACAGAGAATCTAATCTGAAACTCAGTGGTTTAAAAGGACAGCAACAAGGCAAGAATTATAATAAAACTTTGTTTTTGCTGAATGAGGAGAGATCTGAGTGAGAACACAATGGAGACAAATGAGATCTGATGTAATTTTAGGCACTGATGCATTAAGGAAGAGAAACGCTTTAAGAGGCTCAAGACTGGAGCACTAATGCTGTCAAGTAGGATAGGACAACCATCTTGAGGGCACCCACATCAGATTGGAAGAACTGAATGAATAGGATCTTTAAGAAATGCTTTACATGACTAGTGTCCATCCAATGAGTGGCTTGGAAAACCTTCAAGAAAAGATGAGACAGATGCAAAGAGAACTTTGAGGAGTAGCTAGCCCCTTTGTATCAGTCAGGAAGACTGGAACTTCCTCTGGTGGTGCCAGCATTAGGAAAATGCTTTTGCCCTAACACCACCCAGCAAAGAAAAAAATAGAAGTTATGTTCTTACCATAACATTCCATGTTAGTTGTCTTCTTCTCGCCTTCTTCTTGCTGGATGGGTTCGGAGCCGACCTCGGCTCCGACTCGGCCACTCTAAAAGCTCGAGAGTTGGTTCCACCGGCTCGAGGCTCCCCTTATATCCCAGAACGCTAGGCGAGAGTTACCTCAGATCTCGTTTGTAAGCTAACCCCAGCTTATAATAGTAACAGAATAACTGTAAAACAGAGTCCACCTCTAACAACAGGAAGAAAGAAGGGTGACCTACATCCTGAACCAGGAAATATGCATAATAGCATATGTCTAAGAAAGAGGTGGTAGAAAGAGAGGTCACAATCACAACTCCTCTAGGTCTGTCCAGGCCAGGGGGAAGGAGGGTGGGAGAAGAAGAAGGCGAGAAGAAGACAACTAACATGGAACGTTATGGTAAGAACATAACTTCTATATGTTAAGTTGTCTATCTCGCCTTCATTCTTGCTGGATGGGACCGCGTCCCTAGCACCTTGTCCCGGGTGGCCTAATGGAACAGACTCCTGAGAACAGTGGAACCAAAGTTAGCTCTATGCCTAGAAGCTAAATCCAAGTTATAATGAGAAACGAAAGTGTGAGGAGTAGCCCAAGTAGCCGCTGCACAAATGGTGTCAATAGGCAGTCTGTCTTGGAAGGCTAAAGAAGTAGCCAAAGCTCTGGTGGAATGAGCCTTAGGTTTATCAGGCAGCTTTTGATGTCTAATTTCATATACAAGGGAAATCAAAGATGTTAGCCATCTGGATAATGATACCTTTGAAACTGAAAGTCCCTTTCTGCTTTCCACATAGGAGACAAACAGCTGATCAGATTTTCTGAACTGTTTTGTTCTATCCAAGTAGTACCTCAATTGACGGTGAACATCCAGGCAGTGTAATTTTTGTTCAGACCTATTGGAGTATTCTGGAAAAAAGACAGGTAGATCAATGCTTTGATTTAGATTTGACGTCGAGACCACTTTAGGCAAAAAGGACGGGTTAGTTCGTAAGGATACTCTGTCCTTATGAAACAAAAGATAAGGAGGACGACAGCTGAGTGCTTGAAGCTCTGAAACTCTTCTAGCTGATGTAATAGCTACCAGAAAAAGAGTTTTCCATGATAATAATTTTAAAGAACAGGAGACTGCAGGTTCGAAAGGGGGAAGAATCAAAGAAGCAAGAACTAAATTTAGGTCCCAAGGAGAAGGAGGATTTCTTATAGGAGGTCTGAGAAGAAAAACTCCTTTCAAAAAGGCTTTGCAAAGCTTGTGGGACATTAAGGCAGATTCAGAAATACCCACATGAAAGTTAGAAATAGCTGCCAATTGAACTTTAAGTGTAGAGGGAGATGAACCTGCATGGAAGAGTTCAGCTAGAAAAATCAAGGACTAATTGGATGGAAGCATGAAAGGATCTATGTCCTTTCCTTGAGCCCAATATGTGAAGCGTTTCCACTTACTCAAATAAATCTTTCGAGTGGAAGATTTATGGGAAGCTATCAAAATATCTCTAACAGAGTGAGATAATTGAGGAAGCCTGGCTAAGGTTGGAACTGGAGGAACCAAGCAGTGAGGTTCAGAGAGGGGAGGGAGCGATGAAACTGACCCGACTGATGGATCAAAAGATCTGGAACTAGGTCCAGATTCCACGGTCGCTCCAAGAGAAAACGATGTAGAAAGGGGAACCACACTTGTCGAGGCCAGTAAGGAGCAATGAGGATCAATGAGGCCTTCTGAGCGATAGCTTTCTGTAACACTTGAGAGATCAGTGGGAAAGGAGGAAATGCATACAGAAGTCCCCGGGGCCAAACTTGGACTAGAGCGTCTCTGCTGGGTTGGCCTGGTAAAGGGAATAGAGTGAAATATTCTCTGCACTTGCTGTTTTGGGGAGTAGCAAAAAGATCGCAGCAAGGCTGACCCCACTTGAGAAAAATTTCTCTCACTACAGAGTCTTTCAGAGACCACTCGTGAGGCATGAGTATAGCTCTGCTCAACTTGTCCGCAATTTGATTGGACTTTCCGGGGATGTGCGTTGCTATCAGAAACCGCTGAGAAGAAATCGCCCATTGCCACAGTCTGAGTGCTTCTCGACACAGGGGGTATGATCTGGTTCCGCCTTGTTTGTTGATGTACCACACTACAGACATATTGTCTGTTTGGATTGCAATCGTTCCCAAGGGAAGAGAGGCTTGAAGGGCTTGCAACGCTAAAAGCACTGCTCTCATCTCCAGAACATTTATGTGCAAGTGGCATTCGTTTGTTTGCCATGTGCCCTGGACCGTCCTGCCCTGATAATGCCCCCCCCACCCGATCAGGGAGGCATCCGTTGTCAGAGTAGCAACCGGAGGAGGTGGAACAAAGGGTCTTCCCAACAAGAGCTGAGGGGAAGACATCCACCACATGAGATGATTTTTGCACGCTTGCGTGATCATAATGGTGTGAGACATTGGAAGTTGCTGGTATGACCATTGAGTAAAGAGCATCCATTGAAGGATCCGCATGTGGAATCTGGCTAATGGAAGCAGAGGTATGGCCGCTGCCATAATTCCCAACACTTTCAGAACTAACCTGGCTTTGATTCTGTTGTTGTTGAAAAGGAGTGATACCAGTTTGTGAATGTCTGTTATTCTCTGATGTGTTAGTCTTGCAGACATGTTTATTGTATCTAGATTTGCGCCTATGTAGGTAATAGTACGACAAGGCGACAAAACAGACTTTTCGCAATTTATTGAAATACCCAGCTTTTGACAAACGCGAAAAGTGTAATCTCTGGCCATCAGAAGGAGATGCTTGGTGGGAGCTGTGAGGAGCCAGTCGTCCAAATATGGAAACACCTGGAATCCTTGTCGTCTCAGGTGAGAAGCTACCACTGCCATGCATTTGGTAAACACCCGGGGGGCAGTGGTGAGACCAAAGGGCAGGGCCCTGAACTGAAAATGACTGGTTCCCAGCCTGAAGCGGAGGAATCTTCTGGAGCGTCTGTTCATTTTATGTGATAGTACGCATCCCGAAGGTCTATAGAGCACATCCAGTTTCCTTTGCCCAAAAAGGGAAGGATGGATTGCAGCGTGACCATCCGAAATCTTGTTTTCTTGACTGATCTGTTCAAGACACTGAGATCCAAAATTGGTCTCCAGTCCCGTTTTCTTTGGAACTAAAAAGAACCTTGAGTAGATTCCGGATCCTTGCTGGTCTGCTGGAACTGGCTGAATTGCTCTTTTGCAAGCAGTTTTGAAATCTCCAAAACCGCTAGATCCCTTTGAGCGGGTGGAACATCTGGAAGGGATTTTTTTGACTGATTTGGAATGCGAAGAAAGGGGATAGAATAGCCTTCGGAAATGATGGACTGTACCCATTTGTCTTGAGTCAGGGATAGCCAGGCTTCTGGGTACAGTGACAATCTTCCCCCGACTGCCTCCGAAGATGGGCAGTCGGGCAACACCTCAGGGATGCTGAAAGGGCTTGTCAGGGAAGGCTTCCCGATTGCCCTGGTTCTGCGGACCCCCCCTGCCCCTAGGGCGTCTACCATTGTTATTCCCGCCTCTGCCTCTGGCGGGGAAATGACTCTGTGCGTCAGGCGAAGTCCCTTGAGATTGTTTACGGAACCACATCTTTCCACCTTTCTGGCCTTTGGGGTAAGGCCTAGAAGGAGTAGAAAAACGGACTCCGACGGCAGAAAGGGTCTTGCCATCAGTTTCGCACCTAGTCAAGGTGGTTTCTTTCACTTGAGGACCAAAGAGGGATGATCCATCAAACGGGGAGTTAGTGAAAGACGTCTTGAAGGGGTCCGCAAAATTGCATAGCCGCATCCAGGCATGCCTACGTAAGGCCACACCTGTCCCTGCGGCTCTGCTCGCTCCATCAGCCGCGTAAGAAAGAAGGCGCATGGAGGAGTTGGTTATGGAGTTAAGGGTAGCCAGCTGCGTGTTCATCTTATCTTGGAAACCCGCAGCTGTAGGGTCCTTTAACATTTCACTCGCTTCCTTGATCAAGTCCCTTTGAAGACGAGTAAAATGGCACAGGTAGTTCAGCTTAACGCATGGTAAATGTCGCTGACGAGAACATCCGCTTCCGCACCTGTCCATGGACCTAGATTCCTTGTTAGGTGGATGGACAGGTACTGAAGGATCAGCTAGCTCCTTCTTAGTGGCAGCAGCTACCACCATAGCATCCACAGAAACTCCTTTTGTTAAGAACTGTTTGTCTGCTGGTGCTGTTATGAACTTGGAGGGTCTCCTGGGAGTGGGGTCCACTGAATCAGGAGCCGTCCATGCCTTCTTAGCAACCACCTGCATGAGGGGGTCAAAGGGGGGGGACACCCAGGAGGTGGAAGGACGAGAGCCAAACGCCTCAAGATACACAGATTCGTCCTCCGAAGGGTTGAGGGCTGGCCAATTTCCCCTCTGTTTCAGGATCTCCAGAATGTCTGCAAATGAGACATCTTCAGAAGGGGAACCCTCAGAATCATCCAAATCTGTGTCTGACGTGATGGACTCAGGTGAGTCAATGTGTTTCCTCTTACACTTCCTCTTCCGAGGGGGCTCTTCTGCCAAATCAGGAGAGGCCTCGGAAGAGGATGAAATCCCCACAGGGGGTTCCTGAGGAGCTGGCTCTCTGCGGTCCGGGATGAGGGAGTGAGTCGACTTAACCTGAGGCACCGTAGAGGGAGGGGCGGACGGAGCCGACTGTGGAGTAGAGCCAGGCTCTAACACACTCCGCATGACCTCGAATGCACCCCTGTCAGGCAGAGCCAGAGGTCCCCGCTCCGAGAAGCTAAGAACCCCCCTCGGCACCGACAGTGATGGCTCCGAGGCCGATGTCGGAGCCGAACTCACCAGCGCCGAAGCACCGAGAGGGAGAGGGTCGGACAAGGGTCCAATGCCACTCACCCCCTCGGAGCCGACGAGGGAAGTCCGGCGCCGAGATTCTTCCAAGGAAGAAAACGGAGCCGACGACGGAGCCGAAGACAATTGTATCGGCTCCGACGCTATCACAGTCTCGGTTCCGACGTGACCCGGCTCCGAGCTCAAGAGAGTCGAAGGAGGAATATGTTGATGGACCGGGCAGGCATCGACTGATGAGTCGGGCTCTGAAGCATCTGGGCCAGTGCCTCGGACTTAAGAAGTCGACTCACTACCCTCTGAAGGTCATGATCCGACAGCCTCGATGACCTAGAGGAGTGAGATCTTTGGCTCCGTTCAGACAGCAGGGGAGATCCTGGAGCCGAATGAACGGAGCCAAGCGATGGTGACCTGGACCTCCTCCTAGTTGTCGGCTCCGAAGTTCTGGTCGGAGCCGACACGGAACTACTACCTCGGCTCCGGCTGGAGCCGAGGGAGCCACATAAACTGTGGACTGAGACTTATCGGCTCCAGCCGGAGCCGATGAAGGCAGAGGTTGAGAAACCCAGGTCTCGGCTCAGTTGTCGGAGCCGAAGACCTAGATGCCTTAGAGGGCTTCCCTGTTGAAACAGATAGGGAATCCTCTGGCTTGAGTAAGCCTCTTAATATCAATTTATTTTTTCTTTCCTGCAGGACCCTGGGGCTGAAGCCATGGCACACAGCACAGGAGTCCTGCAGGTGCAAAGGCCCCAGACAGTAGACACAAGAAGTGTGAGCGTCTGTCAGAGACATTTTCTGACAGCACGCATCACACTTCTTGAATCCGGAGACCTTTGCTTCTTTAGACATTTTTAAACAGGTGTAAACAAACACACACACAAACACACTAATTACACCCTGTCAAGTTAAATTATAATAAAAACCACTAACTAGGATTTTAAAATAAAATAATACACACACACTCCACTAGGGAAGAGAAAAGGCCTGTAGGCCCAAGGGAAGAACCTAAAGTTCTTGAGGGAAAAAAACGGAAATTATTTTAGAAGGGGATAAAAATTTCTCTAAACTAAGGGAAATAAGTAAAAATATTAAAATTAAAGGGGTTTTGATAGACTAAATTACACAAGAAAAAGTCACTTACCAAGAACCGGTAGAAAACCAACCTCAAAGCTGTAGCGGCAAACGAGATCTGAGGTAACTCTCGCCTAGCGTTGTGGGATATAAGGGGAGCCTCGAGCCGGTGGAACCAACTCTCGAGCTTTTAGAGTGGCCGAGTCGGAGCCGAGGTCGGCTCCGAACCCATCCAGCAAGAATGAAGGCGAGATAGACAACTTAACATTCTTCCATTTGCCCTGTAAATATTTTTGCTAAAGTTCTTTTGAGAGGCTATAATAATAACGTCTACAACCTCAGGGGGGAACATGAGTTTCTGGCAATCATGGAAAGTGGAGAAATCAAGAAGTTAGATTAAGGGATTGAATGCCTGGATGAAGCATTCTAGTTGGGTGAGTTAACAGAGATGGGCTTTGTGGAAGAAAAAGAAGTTATGTACTTACCATAATGTTCCATCTGTGTTGTCCATTTTCATTCAGCCTCAATGTATGGGACTCGGATCCAACCTCAGATCCAACTTGGCCATTACTACAGCTTGCAGAACCCTACAAACTCTCAAGCTCTTCCCTACTCACAGTGGTCTGGTCCCCTCTCACCTCAGACAATACATGTAGCTTGAGAGAAGAGGAAGCATTATGAACAAAGAACTATCCAAGATGCCATCACTGGAGTTGAAAAGGGATGCTGACTGTGTCCTCACAAATATGTTTCTTGACAGAGGAAATCTGAACCAAAAAAGGCCGAGGGCTGGAGGGTGGAGAGTTGAGGCTGAATGAAAATGGGCAATACAGATGGAACATTATGGTGATTACATAACTTCTTTATCTGTTCTCAATTTTCATTCATCCTCAATGTATGGGACAGAGTCCCCAGCTACCTGAGCCCTGGATGGACCCTAAGGAAGAATGATCCTGAGAATGGCCAAGCCACATTCTGTTCTTCCCCTTGAGGCCAGATCTAGTTTGTACTGGTTGATAAAGGTATGTGGATCTGACTAAGTAGCAGCTATGCAAATATCATCAATGGAAGCTCTAGACTGAAAAACCATGGAAGTTGCCACAGATCTGGTAGAATGAGCTCTTACAGGTTTGTGGAAGGGCACATTCAATTTTGCATACACCAAACAAATACATTCCGTTACCCATCTGGCTACAGTTGCTTTCTTGACAGGTTTCCCCAACCTGTGGTGCGGAAAGGAAATGAAAAGTTGGCCCGAATTCCTGAAATCCTTTCTATGATGCAAACAGTAGAATAACTGTTTATGGACATCCAGTGAATGCAGCAAAAGTTCTCCTTGGTTACTGAAATCTGTAAAGAATACTGGAAGATGAATGGCTTGACTGATATTGGATTCTGACATCACCTTCAGTAGAAAAGAAGCATTGATCCGTAAAGTAACCCTGTCCTTGTGAAAGACCAAGTAAGGGGTTTTTGAGGATAAAGTGTGAAGCTCTGATAGTCTCCTGGCCGAAGTAATAGCAACCAGGAAGGCTGTCTTCCAAAACAGGTATTTTAAATCACATTTGGCTGCAGGCTCAAAGGCAGATTGAGTCAGGAGGTGCAATACTAGCAGTGCTAGAGTTAAATCCCATGGGGGAACAAGGTCCTTAAAGGTAGGTCTTAGCAAAAGAGTACCTTTCAGGAATACTTTACAAATTTTTGCAGAAGCTAAAGAAGAATTGTGAAATCCCACATCGAAATTTGAAATTGCTGCATGGTGAATTTTAACAGTAGATGTACTTGCTCCTTTACTAAACAATTCCGGTAGAAATTCAAGGACTGCATATGTAAGAGCTATAAAGGGTGCTATGTGATTTTTCTCCACGCAATAAACAAATCTTTTCCACTTAATTTTGTACAATTTCCTAGTATAAGATTTACTGGGACGATAAGAGAATAGAACAGACGGGGGAAAAAAGCATAGGTTGCCTGTCCATCAACAGAATTGGAGAAACCATGTGGTCAGTCTGAGGTTGGGAAAGTCTCGGTGAATCAGTTCTGTAGGATGGAACAAAAGGTCTGGAGTTGGATCCAGAATCCAAGGTGGAGATAGTAAGTGAGGTCAAATAAAGGGGAACCACACTTGTCAAGGCCAGTAAGGCGCAATGAGGATTACTCTGCTCTTCAATCTGACTGCCTTCTGTAAGAATCTGAGGAAAAAGGGAGTTGATGGATAAGTGCATAACAGAGCAGGGGAAGACAATCATGGAGAAGAGCATCCCTGAGTGACTGCCTCTCTAGGGGATTAGGGCAAAGAAGCTGCTGCATTTGTTGTTTACGGAAGATGCAAAAAGACTGCAGCAGGCTGATCCCATTCACAAAAAATCATTTACGACACTTTGTGGTTGAGGGACCACTTGTGAGGTAATAGAATGAAGGTCTATACTGAATGTTCGAACATTCAAAATTTCAAGTCTCATATGGTTGACACCATATGATCGGATGTTTGAATATTCAAACGTAACAGAGATCTCCGTACAGTGTGGAATGGGAAGATTTCCCTTTTCTGCACTGTAGTGAGATCTCGGAGTTGGTATATTTATAGAGCAGGGGGGTGCAGGGGGGGCTTGCCTTCCTGCTTAAAATCTTCAGGTTGGTGTTTTGTGTAGTTTATTTTTTTTTATTAGATATTCAAACTTTTGAAAGTTCGATCATATGGTGTCAACCATATGAGAGTCGAACTTCCAAACGTTTGATTACCTAATATAGACCCTAGAATGGACCTGCTGAGTTTGTCTACTATCAGACTGGACTTCCCCAGAATGTGATTTGCCACCAGAAAGCGATTGGAGGTTACCATCCACTGTCCCGAGAGCTTCTTGACACAAGGGTTAAGACTTGGTTCCTCCTTGTTTGCCGATATACCAAACTACTGATATATTGTCTATTTGAACTGTAATTGTCCCAAGAGGTAGAGAATATTGGAACGATTGCAATGCCAAAAGCACTGCTCTTATCTCCAGAACATCGAGATGCAGGTTGGCCTCTACATGGGACTACATGCTTTGGACTGTCTTCTCCAGATAATGACTTCCACCCAATCTGAGAAACACCCGTGGTCACTCCACTCTACCATTGGGCTGAGGAGGTATGAATGGGGTGACCTTGTTGGGGATGGCATGACTGTGTCCACCATCAGAGGTAATTTTTGCATATTTGAGTCACTCTTATCTTTGTAGACATTGGGTTAAGAAGGACCATTGGGTTTGTAACATCTATTGTAAAACGCTCATGTGATACTTTGCTAGGGGTACTAAAGTTATTTCTGCTGCCATCGAGCCTAGAGCCCACAGAACTTCTCTGGCTGATATCTTTGTATTGCAAATGATTGTTCTGACTTGGCTTTTGACGTTCTGTACTTGTAGTAATGGGATGGACCAAGCATGGATTAAGTGTCGAAGATTGTGCCTATGAATTCTAGTTTATGGGTGGGTTGCAAGTGTGATTTCTCATGATTTACTGTGATCCCTAGAGTTAAGCAAGTCATTAGTACCTGGTCCTTTGCTTACACCAACTGATGCCTGGTTGGGGCGGTGATGAGCCAGTCGTCCAAATATGGGAAGAAACATTTGATTTTTATCTATTACTATTTATTACTCACATAATTTATTCGTGGTACCCCATTGCAATATTTATTGCACACTAAACAGTGTTATAAGAATCAATCACTACAAATGCGGTTTCGTGGGACATTAACATATAATTAGAAGTTATGTCCTTACCATAACGTTCCATGTGGAGTGTTCATCTCGCCTTTGTTCTTACACCTGGGTTCGGAGCCGATCCTCGGCTCCGTGTCGGCCGCTTGGCAAGCTCTGCATCGAGAAGAAGCTCGAGACCAACCTAACTCCCACAATCCCCCTCTGCCTTTAGCTCAGATCTAGTTTGCAAGTAAACCAGAAGTCAACAGAGAGAGAAACACATTCATGTCAAGCAGAATATAACTGAAAAGAAACATATACATATATATATATATATATATATATATATACACAACCACTGCGTAAAGCAGAAGCAGGAGAAACCAAACCAGACACCAAATTGGACGTTCTTCCTGAGGGTGGGAGGGTGAGAATGTAAGAACAAAGGCGAGATGAACACTCCACATGGAACGTTATGGTAAGGACATAACTTCTAAATGTGAGAGTGTTCAGTCTCGCCGTTTGTTCTTACACCTGGGTAGCGTCCCTAGCTCCATGTTCCTGAGGAACTCACGGGAGAACGTTCTTGAGCACAGTGGAACCAAAGGTTGCCCTGTCCCTAGAAACCTTGTCTACCTTGTAATGAGAAATGAATGTATGTGGTTTAGACCAAGTGGCAGCTGCACAAATAGTGTCTAATGGTAGGCGAGCTGCATGAGCCAGGGATGTAGATACCGATCTTGTAGAGTGCCCCTTGGGTTTGACAGGTAAAGTTTGTTCCGAAGCAGCATAAACAAAAATAATGCAATCAGTTAGCCATTTGGAAAGGGTTCGTTTAGTAACTGCTATACCTTTCCTGCTATCTGCAAAGGCTACAAAGAGTTGATCTGTCTTCCTGTGATCCTTTGTTCTATCCAAGTAAAATCTAAGTTGTCTATGAACATCCAACTTGTGTAACATATATTCCAACTTATTGGAATGTTTTTTGAAAAAGGTAGGGAGCTCAATGGATTGATTAATGTTATTAACGGAGCAAACTTTGGGGAGAAAGGACGGATTAGTGCGAAGAGATACTCTATCAGAGTGAAAGATCAAATAAGGGTGTTTAATAGAAAGAGCCTGAAGCTCTGACACCCGTCTGGCGATGTAATGGCCACCAAAAAGAGGGTCTTCCACGACAAATATTTCAAAGGACAAGAAGAGGCTGGTTCAAACGGTGGTAGCATCAACTTAGATAATAGAAGGTTCAAGTTCCAAGGTGATGTAGGAGTTCTAACTGGTGGTCTAATATGGAAAGATCCTTTCAGAAAGGCCTTACAAAGTCTGTGAGCCATAATAGGAGCCCCACATTCTTCCACATGAAAGTTGGAAATGGCAGCCAATTGCACTCTCAAGGTGGCAGGAGAAGCTCCTTGGTGGAACAATTCGGTCAAAAACTCCAAGATGTTATTTAAAGGAGCTATAACAGGGCCCAATTGCTGTGTATTTGCCCAGTGGACAAAACGCTTCCATTTACTAGAGTAAGTCTTTGTAGTGGAAGCTTTATGAGAAGCCACTAGTATATTCTGAACTGCAGGCGAAAGAAGATCAGACCTGGCTAAAAAGGGAAGCGGAGTAGCCAAGCTGCTAGTTTGAGTGAAAGTAGCGAGGGGTGGGAAGCCCCTGACGAGTGGGTCAGCAGATCCGGCTCTGGGTCCAGGATCCAGGGTTCCCGAATGCGGTGTGCCAGAAGAAAGGGAAACCAGATTTGACGAGGCCAGAATGGGGCAATGAGGATAATCGTCCTTTGCAGGTTGTTGGCTTTCTGCAGAAACTTTGCAATCAGGGGAAAGGGAGGAAAAGCGTAAAGGAGACCCGGGGGCCAATCGTGAACCAGAGCGTCCCTGGGGACTTCCCCTGGAGGGGGTAATAGGGCAAAATAGCTCCTGCATTTGGCGTTCATTGGAGATGCAAAAAGATCGCAGGAAGGCTGGCCCCATTTGCGAAAAATCTCCTGCAACTGACTGTTTGAGGGACCACTCGTGAGGCAACAGGATTGCTCTGCTCAACCTGTCGGCTATGACGTTGGATGACCCCGGGAAGTGCGTTGCTATCAGAAAGCGACCCGTGGACTCCGCCCATTGCCAGATTCTCATGGCCTCTCTGCATAGCTGATAAGACTTGGTTCCCCCTTGTTTGTTTATGTACCAGACTACGGACATGTTGTCCGTCTGAACTGCAATAGTCCCTAGAGGAAGAAGGGGAGCAAAGTGTTCCAACGCTAGAAACACTGCCCTCAACTCTAGAACATTGATGTGCAGATTGTACTCTAAATTGGTCCATTCGCCTTGGACTGTCTGTCCCTGAAAGATGCCCCCCCACCCTATCAGGGAAGCGTCCGTGGTCACCGTAGCTGTCGGCGTGGGTAGCACAAATGGTCTTCCGCTGGAAAGATTGCAAGTCCGGAGCCACCAGGCTAGGTGTGATTTGCATGTCTTTGTGATTAGAATTTCGTGTGTCAGAGGTAGCTGTTGGAACGACCATTGTGCAAACAGTAGCCATTGTAAAACTCTCATGTGCAGTCTTCCCAATGGTATCGCCATGAGAGAAGCTGCCATGAGACCCAAAACCTTCAGAACCAGTTTTGCTGGGGATTTTCTGGATGACAGAAGAAGAGATATGTGGCTTTGTAGTAAGGCTATCCTTTCTGGAGGAAGTCTTAGAATTAAACAATGCGTATCCAATTCTGCTCCTATGAATGAGATATGCTGTGATGGCTGTAGTAAAGATTTTTCGAAATTTACGGAAATTCCGAGATGAACACAAAGCTGCAGTGTGTAATCCCTGGCCTGAATCAGTTGACGCTGGGTGGTGGCAGAAAGGAGCCAGTCGTCCAGATACGGAAACACCTGGAATCCCAGGCGTCTCAAGTGAGACGCTACCACTGCCATGCATTTGGTGAAAACCCTGGGGGCTGAGGTCAGACCAAAGGGCAGGGCTCGAAACTGAAAGTGGCTGGCACCCAGCCGGAAGCGCAAGTGATCCCTGGACGCCCTGGCCATTTTGATGTGGTAGTATGCGTCCTTCAGATCTATTGAGCACATCCAGTCGTCCTTCTGTAAAATGGAAGGATCGATTGAAGCGTGACCATCCGGAACTTTTCTTTCTTGACGAAGGTATTGAGATTGCTTAGGTCCAGAATTGGCCTCCAGTCCCCTGTCTTTTTTGGAACTAAAAGAACCTTGAGTAAGTTCGAATCCTCTTTGGTCCGCTGGGACTGGTTGGATTACTCTTTTTTCTAGCAGCTTTGAAATTTCTATAGCTGCAGGGTCTCGCAGATGGGGCGGCACATCTGGGAGTCTTCTCTGCGGAATTGGGGGCAATAGGAAGGGTATTCTGTAGCCTCTGGTAACAACGCTTTTTACCCAATTGTCTGATGTAAGATTTTGCCAGGCCTGAGGGTATAAAGCGAAGCGACCCCCGACTGCCTCCAGAGCAGGACAGTCGGGCCTCCTCTCAGGAGTGCTGGAAAGGTTTCCCAGGGGGTGTATCCCTGTCACCTTGGTTTTGCGGACCCCCTCTGCCGCCAGGGCGGCGTCTTCCACCTCTGCCCCCTCCTCTGCCTCTAGAGGGGGCATCACCCTGTGTGCCTGGGAAAGAGCCTTGGGGTTTTCAAAACCACATTTTTCCACCACGTTGCCCTTTGGGGTACGGTCTGGATGGGGTGGAAAAATGGACGCCGACAGCAGACAGAGTCTTTCCCTCTTGCTCACACCGGGTAAGGGTCTCCTTCACTTTGGGGCCAAAGAGAGTGGCACCATCAAATGGGGCGTTAGTAAAGGAAGACTTGAAGGCTTCCGCAAATGAATATAAGCGCATCCAGGATTGTCTACGAAGAGCAATCGCTGAAGCTGCTGCCCTACTCGATCCTTGACTGCATGAGATCAGCCTCATGGACGAGTTTGCAATAGATGTAAGGGTATTGAGATGTGCTGTAACCTTTTCTGAAACAGCAGCATCTGTAGTACCCTGGAGGGTATCTCCCAACTCTTTGATTAGATCCCTCTGTAGCCGTGTGAAGTGGGTCAAATAGTTCAGGGATCGCATAGAAAAAGCCGCTGAACTAAAAATGCGCTTCCAATACCTGTCCATAGTCCTAGAATCTCTGTTAGGCGGATGGACAGATGAGGAAGATTCAGACATCTCCTTTTCGTGGCGCTGCCACCACCATAGCGTCCACTGGCACTCCTTTGTCAGATAAGCCTTATCTTGGGGGCAGTAATATATTTGTTAGGCTTTCTAGGGACTGGCTCCACCGTGTCAGGCGTCTCCCGCCCTTGAGCAATCAGCTCCATCAACTCATCGAAGGGCGGAGTGACCCAGGAGGAGGAAGGGCGAGCACCGAATGCCTTCAGCAAAACTGACTCATCCTCAGAAGGGGGAAGGGATTGCCAATCACCTCTCTGCTTTAGGATCTCCAGGATGTCAGAAAAGGAGACATCCTCTGAGGGTGACTTTGGGGACCCTTCTGACTCATCCAAGTCAGTGTCCGATGTCAATGATTCTTGTGGAGAATCTAAGTGTCTCCTCTTACACAATCTTTTCCTCGGAACTTCCTCGGGGGGGGGGGGCATCCGAAGAAGCCTCCGAGGAAGAGGGGGCACCCTCCAGGGGTGGCTGAGACACTGGTGCTCGACGCTTAGATGTAGCCGTGGGTGCAGAGGAGGATAACGGTCCTTTATGGGAAGGAGAAGCTGTTTCTGCTGACGTGGTTGTCTGAGCAGACAACACCTTCCTCATGAGGTCGAAGGCCCCCGGGTCCCGAGTCGAGGTATCTCCCGGTTCCGAGGAAATCAGAAGAATTCCCGAGACAGGCGCCGAAGGCATCGACCCCGAGGACGGAGCCGAGTCGATCCGAGCCGAGGCTCCGAGAGGGAGTGTCGGAACCGAAACGTCGGTCCGACTCTCAGTCCCGGACCCAAGGATGGAACTTCAGCTCCGAGACTCCGGTACCGGTTCCGACGGAGTTGAGGTGAACGGAGCCGACCGAGAAAAAGACGGTTCTGGCACCGAGGGCTTCACAATCACCAGATCAGCCTCTCCCAGCTCCGAAGACTGGATAGGCATCGGAGGAGGAACAGGTGGAGATAAGGGAAGGCCTTCGAGTCTCGACACCAACTGGGAGGAGACCGAGATGAGTTTGGATAAGGCCGTATTCTCCATTAATTTCTGCACCACGTGGTCTACATCGGTGTCGGAGAGGGGCCTGGAAGAACGCGTCGAAGGAATCGAAGACGGAGCCGACCTCAACAGTGCCGGGGGAGGGAGTTCCGTCACCGGTTCCAAGACTCGAGGCTCGGAAACTGACAACAGTTCAACACTCGGCCCCGAAGTCTGTGGAACCGGTGATCGAACTTTGACTGAAGAGCTCGGAGCCGATGACCTGGGCTCCAATGTCTTCGATTCCTTCGAGGATTTGGATGTCTGGTCTGATGCATCCAGAGCCTCTTGAAAAGCAGGCTTCAAAAGCCCCGTCCATAAGTTTCCTGTGTCTATCTGTCATGACCCTTCCACTGAAAGAATGACATATTGAGAAGTCTTCTTGCAGATGGATTGGGCCAAGACAGTAGACGCAGGAACTATTATTGTCAGTCACAGACATCTTCTGCCCACATTGGCAGCGTTTAAAGCCAGACTTAGCTTTCTCAGACATGTCAAAAAGTTAGGTACAGCAAATAGTGAAAAAGCCAATATTATGTCCAGTCCAGTAAATTTGTCTATTCCAGAAAACAATTTTTGTCAAATCCAGTAAATTAGTCAATCCAGTAGTCAATCCAAAGTTAAAGGGTGGGGTAGGCCCCGAGGGAAAACACTAATAAAGTATATAAAAATTATATACGGAACAGAGAAACCCTCGATACACTACTCACACACACACACAGTCACTTAAGGAACAATTTTTTTAGAAAAAAATAGAAGAAATATAAGAAAATAATTAATCTTAGCTTGAGCTGGCCCGAGCTCATCAAATCTGATGCGAACGTTGCAGCGGCAAACTAGATCTGAGGTAAAGGCAGAGGGGGATTGTGGGAGTTAGGTTGGTCTCGAGCTTCTTCTCGATGCAGAGCTTGCCAAGCAGCCGACACGGAGCCGAGGATCGGCTCCGAACCCAGGTGTAAGAACAAACGGCGAGATTAAACACTCTCACATCAATATTTATTTATTTATACACGAATGCTTTGTGATTTTCAAATGACATATCTTTTAAATAACATATTTTTTAACTACAACATATTTAACAAAAGGTATTTTATTTAGGATTTTATGTATTTCATACAACATCTTGCTCTTTAATTTTAAATTGGTCACCAATTAATTTTAATTGTAACTTGACTGATTTTAATTAACGAAGCACATGATCTCATTAAGAGACTTACAAATAAGGTTGTTCTGCCCTGCATTTTTATCTTGATAGAGCTCAGTATTGCACTGAGCGAAAGCGCTTGAGAGAAGGATTTGGAGAAATGTATGTTGTGTGTTTGAGAGAAGGACTTGGAGAAATTTATATCGTGTGTTTGAATAAACTTTTTGTGGAGATTACCTTTGGCTTCATCGCTGTTTCTTGCTGCTCTTCGCTGCCTTGGATTATACTTTTCACTTGGTCTTGGTTTCAAATATGGGAAGACCTATACTCCCCGCAGCCTTAGATGAGCTGCTACCACTGCCATGCATTTGGTAAATACCCTGGGGGCTGTGGTGAGACCAAAGGGCAGTGCTCTGAACTGGTAGTGACTGGTTCCCACTCAGAAGCCTAAGTACCTCCTGGATTACCTGTTCATGTTTATATGATAGTATGCATCCTGGAGGTCTAACAAGCACATACAGTCATCCTTCCCTAAAGAGGTAGACTGGACTGTACTGTGACCATCCGGAACTTACTGTGCATGACTGACTTGTCTAACATGCTGAGATCCAAAATCGGTCTCCAGTCCCCTGTCTTTTTTTGTAACCAGAAAGAACCTTGAGTAAGTTCCAGATCCTATCTGGTCTGGTGGGACCTCTTGGATGACTCTTTTTGAGAGCAACTGCTGATTTCGCTAAGTTGCTGGCTCCCTTTGACTGGGTGGAACATTGGGGAGCTTTGTTATTGATGGGGCGGAAGGAAAAGGGGTATGGTATAACCTCTGGTAATAATTATCTGCACCCAAATATCATTTGTTATACATAGCCAGCCTGTTTGCTGCAGGGGAAAAAGTGACCCCCGACTGCCTCCAGAGGAAGACAATCGGGCCTCCTTTCAGGTCAGCTGATAGGGTCTATTGAAGAAAGTATCTCTGGACCCTGTATTCTGCAGGCTTCCTCTATCATGAGGGTGTCTTCTGTTGTTACCATTTCCCCCTCTGCCTCTGGGAGAACCACTTCCACATGTGTCGGGGAAAGGACCTTGAGATTTTTTGAGCTACATCTTGCGCCTACCCCCACTGATTCCTAGAAAAGGTTAATCGGGGGGGGGGGGGGGGTCAAAAATAAGAAGTTATGTACCTACCATAACGTTCCATGTTAGTTGTCTTCTTCTCACCTTCTTTCTTGCTGGATGGGTTCGGAGCCGAACCTCGGCTCCGACTCGGCCAATACTAAAGCTCGAGAGCTATTTCCACCAGCTCGAGGCTCCCCTATATCCCACAATGCTAGGCGGTAACTACTCAGATCTCGTTTGATAGCTAAACCAAGCAGTTCTGGTCTCCATAGTATGGAGAAAAAAGAACCCACCTCTATATAAACCTGAATGTAAGCTACACAAACATAAAAGGGGGAATAGAGGTGGTAGAACATGTGGAAAGGAAACACCAAAGGAAGATCCCAAAATTTCCTATCGGTCTGTCCAGGCTAGGGGGAAGGAGGGTGGGACGCAAGAAAGAAGGCGAGAAGACAACTAACATGGAACGTTATGGTAGGTACATAACTTCTTAATGTTAAGTTGTCAATCTTGCCTTCATTCTTGCTGGATGGGACCGCGTCCCTAGCACCTTATTCCGGGTGGCCTATCGAAACAGACTCTGGAGAACAGTGGAACCTAAGCTGGCACGGTTTCTGGAGGCCATATCCAATTTGTAATGTAAAATGAAGGTATGAGGAGAAGCCCAAGTGGCTGCTGCACAAATGGAATCTATAGGCAGCCTGTCCTGAAAAGCTACAGATGTAGCTAATGCCCTAGTTGAATGAGCTCTAGGTCTTGAAGGCAGTTTTTGATGTCTGATTTCATAGATGAAGGTAATTATAGAGGTAAGCCATCTTGAAAGGGACACCTTAGTAACTGGAAGGCCTAATTTCCCTTCCGCATAAGACAGGAAAAGATGATCAGATTTCCTGAACTGTTTAGTCCTGTCTAAATAATATCTAAGTTGGCGGTGAACATCTAGAAAATGAAACTTTTGTTCCGATCTGTTGGAATAGTCAGGGAAAAATACTGGGAGATCAATCGTTTGGTTCAGATTTGTCTCAGAGGAAAATAGAAGTTATGTTCTTACCATAACGTTCCATGTTAGTTGTCTTCTTCTCGCCTTCTTCTTGCTGGATGGGTTCGGAGCCGACCTCGGCTCCGACTCGGCCACTCTAAAAGCTCGAGAGTTGGTTCCACCGGCTCGAGGCTCCCCTTATATCCCACAATGCTAGGCGAGAGTTACCTCAGATCTCGTTTGTAAGCTAACCCCAGCTTATAATAGTAACAGAATAACTATAAACAGAGTCCACCTCTAACAACAGGGAGAAGAAGGGTGACCTACATCCTGATTCAGGAAATATGCAAAAGCAGCATATGCCTAAGTAAAGAGGTGGTAGAAAGAGAGGTCACAATCACAACTCCTCTAGGTCTGTCCAGGCCAGGGGGAAGGAGGGTGGGACGCAAGAAGAAGGCGAGAAGACAACTAACATGGAACGTTATGGTAAGAACATAACTTCTATATGTTAAGTTGTCTATCTCGCCTTCATTCTTGCTGGATGGGACCGCGTCCCTAGCACCTTATCCCGGGTGGCCTAACGGAACAGACTCCTGAGAACAGTGGAACCAAAGTTAGCTCTATGCCTAGAAGCTAAATCCAACTTATAATGAGAAATGAAAGTGTGAGGAGTAGCCCAAGTAGCCGCTGCACAAATGGTGTCAATAGGCAGTCTGTCTTGGAAGGCTAAAGAAGTAGCCAAGGCTCTGGTGGAATGGGCCTTAGGTTTATTAGGCAACTTTTGGTGTCTAATTTCATAAACAAGGGAAATCAGAGATGTTAGTCATCTAGATAATGATACCATTGAAACTGAAAGTCCCTTTCTGCCTTCTGCATAGGAGACAAACAGCTGGTCAGATTTTCTGAATTGTTTTGTTCTATCCAAACAGTACCTCAACTGACGATGAACATCTAGCCAGTGTAATTTTTGTTCAGACCTATTGGAATATTCTGGAAAAAAGACGGGGAGGTCAATGCTTTGATTTAGGTTAGACGTCGAGACTACCTTAGGCAAAAAGGACGGGTTGGTTCGTAAGGATACCCTGTCCTTATGGAACAATAGATAAGGAGGTCGACAGCTGAGTGCATGAAGTTCTGAAACTCTTCTAGCTGAAGTAATAGCTACCAGAAAGAGAGTCTTCCATGATAGCAATTTTAAAGAACAGGAGGCTGCAGGTTCGAAAGGGGGGAGAATCAAAGAAGTAAGAACTAAATTTAGGTCCCAAGGAGAAGGAGGATTTCTTATAGGAGGTCTGAGAAGAAAAACTCCCTTCAAAAGGCTTTGCAAAGCTTGTGGGACATTAAGGCAGACTCAGAAATACCCACATGAAAGTTAGAAATAGCTGCCAATTGAACTTTAAGAGTAGAAGGAGATGAACCTGCATGGAAGAGTTCAGCTAGAAAATCAAGGACCATTTGGATGGAAGCAGTGAAGGGATCTATGTCCCTTCCTTGAGCCCAATATGTGAAGCGTTTCCACTTACTCAAATAAATCTTCCGAGTGGAAGATTTATGGGAAGCTATCAAAATATCTCGAACAGAGTGAGATAATTGAGGAAGCCTGGCTAAGGTTGGAACTGGAGGAACCAAGCAGTGAGGTTCAGAGAGGGGAGGGAGCGATGAAACTGAGCCGACTGATGGATCAAAAGATCTGGAACTAGGTCCAGATGCCAAGGTCGCTCCAATAGAAATTGATGTAGAAAGGGGAACCACACCTGTCGAGGCCAGTAAGGAGCAATGAGGATCAACGAGGCCTTCTGAGCGATAGCTTTCTGTATCACTTGAGAGATTAGTGGGAAGGGAGGAAATGCATACAGAAGTCCCCGGGGCCAAACTTGGACTAGAGCGTCTCTGCTGGGTTGGCTTGGTAAAGGGAATAGAGTGAAATAATCTCTGCACTTGCTGTTTTGGGGAGTAGCAAAAAGATCGCAGCAAGGCTGACCCCACTTGAGAAAAATCTCTCTCACAACAGAGTCTTTCAGAGACCACTCGTGAGGCATGAGGATAGCTCTGCTCAATTTGTCCGATTTGATTGGACTTCCGGGATGTGCGTTGCTATCAGAAACCGCTGAGAAGAAATCGGCCATTGCCACAATCTGAGTGCTTCTCGACACAGGAGGTAGGACCTGGTTCCGCCTTGTTTGTTGATGTACCACACTACAGACATATTGTCTGTCTGGATTGCAATCGTTCCCAAGGGAAGAGAGTCTTTAAGGGCTTGCAACGCTAAAAGCACTGCTCTCATCTCCAGAACATTTATGTGCAAGTGGCATTCATCTGGTTGCCATGTGCCCTGGACCGTCCTGCCCTGATAATGCCCCCCCCACCCGATCAGGGAGGCGTCCGTAGTCAGAGTAGCAACCGGAGGGGGAGGAACAAAGGGTCTTCCCAACAAGAGCTGAGGGGAAGACATCCACCACATGAGATGATTTCTGCACGCCTGCGTGATCATAATGGTGTGGGACATTGGAAGTTGCTGGTATGACCATTCTGTAAAGAGCATCCATTGAAGGATTCGCATGTGGAATCTGGCTAATGGAAGCAGAGGTATGGCAGCCGCCATAATTCCCAACACTTTCAGAACTAACCTGGCTTTGATTCTGTTGTTGTTGAAAAGGAGTGAGACCAGTCTGTGTATGTCTGTTATTCTCTGATCTGTTAGCCTCGCAGACATGTCTACTGTGTCTAGATTTGCGCCTATGAAGGTAATAGTACGACAAGGCGACAAAACAGACTTTTCGCAATTTATTGAAATGCCTAACTTTTGACAAATGCGAAAAGTGTAATCCCTGGCCATCAGAAGGAGATGCTTGGTGGGAGCTGTGAGGAGCCAGTCGTCCAAATATGGAAACACCTGGAATCCTTGTCGTCTCAGGTGAGAAGCTACTACTGCCATGCATTTGGTAAACACCCGGGGGGCAGTGGTGAGACCAAAGGGCAGGGCCCTGAATTGAAAATGACTGGTTCCCAGCCTGGAGCGGAGGAATCTTCTGGAGCGTCTGTTCATTTTTATGTGATAGTACGCATCCTGAAGGTCTATAGAGCACATCCAGTTTCCTTTTCCCAATAGGGGAAGGATGGACTGCAGCGGGACCATCCGAATTCTTGTTTTCTTGACTAATCTGTTCAAGATACTGAGATCCAAAATTGGTCTCCAGTCCCCTGTTTTCTTTGGAACTAAAAAGAACCTTGAGTAGATTCCGGATCCTTGCTGGTCTGCTGGAACTGGTTGAACTGCTCTTTTTGCAAGCAGCTTTGAAATTTCCAAAACCGCTAGATCCCTTTGAGCGGGTGGAACATCTGGAAGGGATTTTTTTGATTGGTTTGGAATGCGAAGAAAGGGGATAGAATAGCCTTCGGAAATGACGGACTGTACCCATTTGTCTTGAGTCAGGGATAGCCAGGCTTCTGGGTACAGTGACAATCTTCCCCCGACTGCCTCCGAAGGTGGGCAGTCGGGCAACACCTCAGGGATGCTGAAAGGGCTTATCAGAGAAGGCTTCTCGATTGCCCTGGTTCTGCGGGGCCCCCCTGCCTCGAGGGCGACGTCTACCATTGTTATTCCCGCTTCTGCCTCTGGCAGGGAAACGACTTTGTGCGTCAGGCGAAGTCCCTTGAGATTGTTTACGGAACCACATTTTCCCACTTTTCTGGCCTTTGGGGTAAGGCCTAGAAGGAGTAGAAAAACAGACTCCGACGGCAGAAAGAGTCTTGCCATCAGTCTCGCACCTATTCAAGGTTTCTTTCACTTGAGGACCAAAGAGAGATGATCCATCAAACGTGGAATTAGTGAAAGACGTCTTGAAGGGGTCCGCAAAATTGCATAGCCGCATCCAGGCATGCCTACGTAAGGCCACACCCGTCCCTGCGGCCCTACTCGCTCCATCAGCCGCATAAGAAAGGAGGCGCATGGAGGAGTTGGCTATGGAGTTAAGGGTAGCCAGCTGAGTGTTCATCTTATCTTGAAAACCCGCAGCTGTAGGGTCCTTCAACATGTCACTCGCTTCTTTAATCAAGTCCCTTTGAAGGCAGTAAAATGGCACAGGTAGTCCACGCAACCGATAGCAAATGTCGCTGACGAGAACATCCGCTTCCCGTACCTGTCCATGGACCTAGATTCCTTGTTAGGTGGATGGACAGGTACTGAAGGATCAACTAGTTCCTTCTTAGTGGCAGCAGCTACCACCATAGCATCCACAGAGACTCCTTTTGTCAAGAACTGCTTGTCTGCTGGTGCCGTTATGAATTTTGAGGGTCTCCTGGGAGTGGGGTCCACTGAATCAGGAGCCGTCCATGCCTTTTTAGCTACCACCTGCATGAGGGGGTCAAAGGGGGGAGACACCCAGGAGGTGGAAGGACGAGAGCCAAACGCCTCAAGGTACACAGATTCATCCTCCGAAGGGTTGAGGGCTGGCCAATTTCCCCTCTGTTTGAGGATTTCGAGAATGTCTGCAAAAGAGACATCTTCAGAAGGGGAACGGGGGGAACCCTCGGAATCATCTAAATCTGTGTCAGATGTGATGGAATCAGGTGAGTCAATGTGTTTCCTCTTACACTTCCTCTTCCGAGGGGGCTCTTCTGCCAAATCAGGAGAGGCCTCGGAAGAGGATGAAATCCCACAGGGGTTCCTGAGGAGCTGGCTCTCTGCGGTCCGGGATGAGGGAGTGAGTCGACTTGACCTGAGGCACCGTAGAGGGAGGGGCGGACGGAGCCGACTGTGGAGTAGAGCCAGGCTCTAACACACTGCGCATGACCTCGAACGAACCCCTGTCAGGCAAAGCCAGAGGTCCCCGCTCCGAGAAGCTGAGAACCTCCCTCGGCACCGACAGTGATGGCTCGAGGCGATGTCGGAGCCGAACTCACCAGCCAAGCTCCAAGAGGAAGAGCGGGTCGGACAAGGGTCCGATGCCACTCACCCCTCGAGCCGACGAGGGAAGTTCGGCGCCGAGATTCTTCGAAGAAGAAATCGGAGCCACGACGGAGCCGAAGACATCTGTATCGGCTCGACGCTACCACAGTCTCGGTTCAACGCCCGGCCCGAGCTCAACGGAGTCGGAGGAGGAACATATTGATGGACAGGGGCAGGCATCGACTGATGAGTCGGGCTCTGAAGCATTTGGGCCAGTGCCTCGGACTTAAGAAGTCGACTCACTACCCTCTGAAGGTCATGATCCGACAGCCTCGATGACCTAGAGGAGTGAGATTTATGGCTCCGTTCAGACAGCAGAGGAGATGCTGGAGCCGAATGAACGGAGCCAAGGGATGGTGACCTAGATCTCTTCCTAGATGTCGGCTCCGAAGGTCTGGTCGGAGCCGACAAGGGAATTTCTACTACCTCAGCTCCAGCCGGAGCCGAGGGAACCACAGAAGCTGTAGACTCATCGGCTCCAGCCGGAGCCGATGCAGACATAGGTTTTGTAGCTTTAGGTCTCGGCTCAGTAGCTGGAGCCGAGGACCTAGAAGCCTTGGAGGGCTTCCCAGAGACAGAAAGGGAATCCTCAGGCTTAAGTAGACCCCTTAGGATCAACTTGTTCTTTCTTTCCTGCAGGACCCTGGGGCTGAAGCCGTGGCATACAGCACAGGAGTCCTGCAGGTGCAAAACCCCAGGCAGTAGACACAAGAAGTGTGACCGTCTGTCAGAGACATTTTCTGACAGCACGCATCACACTTCTTGAAGCCTGAGACCTTTGTGTCTTTAGACATCCTAGACAAGAAAGTGTAACCACACACACTCAGTCAGACATACTGATTACACTAATCTTATTTTAAAACTCAAAAATAAAACAATTAACTAAAAGTTTTAATTAAGAGCAACACACACACACCACTAGGGAATGGGGAAAGGCCAGAAGGCCCGAGAGAGAACTTTAAAGTTCTTGTGGGAAAAAAACGTGATTTTCCGAAAAACAGGGGTAGGAATCCACTAAACTAAGGGAAAAGTAGTTAAAACTTAAAAATATAGGGGTTTAAGTATTCTAATTTTATAGAAATACACTTACCAACAAGCCGGTAGAAAAACCAACACCTCGATCGCTGTAGCGGCAAACGAGATCTGAGGTAACTCTCGCCTAGCATTGTGGGATATAAGGGGAGCCTCGAGCCGGTGGAACCAACTCTCGAGCTTTTAGAGTGGCCGAGTCGGAGCCGAGGTCGGCTCCGAACCCATGCAGCAAGAATGAAGGCGAGATAGACAACTTAACATCTTTAGGTAGGAAGGACGGATTACTCTGGAGGGACAAGCTATCTTTGTGGAAAACTAAGTAAGGGGGACAACTGCACACAGCATGAAGTTCAGATACCCTTCTAGCTGAAGTTATGGCTACTAGAAAAAGTGTTTTCCATGAGAGCAGCTTAAGAGGGCATGAAGCCGCTGGTTCGAAAAGGGGAGGATCAAGGATGACAGAACCAAATTCAAGTCCCATTGAGGTGGGGGATCTTTGATTGGGGGCTTGAGCAGAAAAATACCTCTTAAAAAGGCTTTGCAGAGCTTATGGGACATGACACTGGAGTCTGAGACTCCTACATGAAAATTAGATATAGCAGCTAGTTGTACACTAATGGTAGATGAAGAAGAGCCTAAATGGAAGAGCTCTGCCAGAAAGTCTAGGATAGACTGGATAGGTGCAGTGAAGGGGTCTATATTCTTTGATGCCGCCCAGAAGGAAAAACGTTTTCATTTACTATTATAAATCTTCCTGGTAGAAGATTTGTGAGAGGCTATCAGGATGTTCCGGACCGAATGAGAGATTAAGGGAAGCCTGGCTAGGGTAGGAATTGGAGAAACCACGCTGTGAGGTTGAGAGAATGAAGAGAGTGGTGCAGTTGGCCCGACTGGTGGGTCAACAGATCTGGCACTGGGTCCAGATGCCAAGGCTGCTCCAATAGGTAATGATGGAGGAACGGAAACCATATCTGTCGAGGCCGGTAAGGGGCAATGAGGATCATTGTAACTCTCAAGGCGATACCTTTCTGAATTAATTGAGATATCAGTGGAAAAGGGGGAAAAGCATACAGAAGTCCCCGGGGCCAATCGTGGACTAGAGCGTCTCTGGTGGGATGGCCTGGTAACGGGAAGAGAGTGAAGAAGTCGTGACACTTGCTGTTTTGGGGAGTAGCAAAAAGATCGCAGCAAGGCTGGCCCCATCTTTGGAAGACTTCTTCCAGCACTGATTTCTTCAGAGACCACTCATGGGGCATCAGAATGGCCTTGCTCAACTTGTCCGCAATCACGTTGGACTTCCCGGGAATGTGCATTGCTATCAGAAAACGCTGAGAAGAAATCGCCCACTGCCAAAGTCTGAGTGCCTCTTGACATAAGGGGTAGGATCTGGTTCCGCCCTGTTTGTTGATGTACCACACTACGGACATGTTGTCCGTCTGAATTGCAATAGTCCCCGTGGGAAGAGAGTCCTGAAGGGCTTGCAACGCTAAAAGCACTGCTCTCATCTCTAAGACATTTATGTGCAAGTGGCACTCGAAAGGTTGCTACGTGCCCTGGACTGTCCTGCCCTGATAATGCCCCCCCACACCCGATCAGGGAGGCGTCCGTTGTCACCGTGGCGACTGGGGGGGGGGGGGGACTAAAGGTCTGCCTTGGAGAACTTGAGGTGATGTGATCCACCGAGACAGGTGATTCTTGCATGATTGAGTTATTAATATGATGTGAGACATCGGGAGCTGTTGGAAGGACCATTGAGTAAACAGCATCCATTGGAGGATCCTCATGTGGAAACGAGCTAAGGGGAGAAGGGCGATAGTAGCTGCCATGAGTCCTAATACCTTCAAGACTACCCTGGCTTTGACCTTGTTGTATTGCAGTAGAAGGTAAACTTGTTTGCGGATATCTAACACTCTTTGCTCTGTAAGTCTGGTGGAAAGATTGAGTGTGTCTAAGGTGGCGCCTATAAAGGTAATAGATTGACAAGGCAACAAGGCAGATTTTTCGAAATTTATTGAAATGCCTAGAGCTTGGCAAGTTTGGATGGTGAAGTCTCTGGCTAGAAGCAGTTGATGTCTGGTGGTGGCAGTAAGGAGCCAGTCGTCTAAATATGGAAACACCTGGAATCCTTGACGTCTCAAGTGAGCCGCGACCACTGCCATGCATTTGGTAAACACTCGGGGGGCTGTAGTGAGACCAAAGGGCAAGGCTCTGAACTGGTAGTGACTGAAGCGGAGAAAACTCCTGGAGTGTCTCTGCATTTTGATATGGTAGTACACATCCTGAAGGTCTATCGAGCACATCCAAGTGTCCTGACCCAAGAAGGGTAGAATGGATTGTAGCATGACCATCCGGAATTTTGTTTTTTTGATATAATTGTTTAACTTGCTGAGATCCAGTATAGGTCTCCAGTCCCCTGTTTTTATTTGGTACCAAAAAGAATTTGGAGTAGAGTCCGGATCCTTTCTGGTCTGCTGGGACTGACTGGATAGCTCTTTTTGATAGCAGCTTTGATATTTCTAGTGCTGCTTGTTCCCTTAGACTGGGTGGAACATCTGGTAGGGATCCTTTGGGTTGGGAAGGGGTGTGAATAAAGGGAATTTTGTAACCCTCGGATATGACTGACTGTACCCATTTGTCTTGGGTGAGGGAAAGCCAGGCTTTTGGGTACAGTGATAATCCTCCCCCAACTGCCTCCGAAGGTGGGCAGCCGGGCAGCTCCTCAGGGATGCTGAAAGGGTTTATCAGAGAAAGTTTCTCTGCTACCCTGGTTTTGCGGACCTCCTCTGCCTCTAGGGCGGCGTCTATTGTTATTCCCCCCTCTGCCTCTAGAGGGGAATCGACCTTGTGCGTCAGATGAGTCTCCCTGAGGCTTGCGGAACCACATTTTTCCTCCCCTCTGACCTTTTGGATAAGGTCTAGAAGGGGTAGAAAAACGGACTCCCACGGCAGAGAGAGTCTTACCTTCCACCTCGCACCTAGTCAATGTATCCTTCACCTGAGGACCAAACAACGTTGAGCCATCAAAGGGGGAATTGGTGAAGGACGCCTTGTAAGGGTCCGCAAAATTGCAAAGCTGCATCCAGGCATGACGTCGTAAAGCTACACCTGTGCCTGCGGCCCTACTCGCCCCATCAGCAGCATATGAGATAAGCCGCATGGAGGAGTTAACAATCGAATTCAGGGTTGCCAACTGGGAGTTCATTTTGTCTTTGAACCCCTCAGCTGTTGGATCCTGTATAGCCTCACCCATATCATTGAGCAAATCTCTCTGGAGATGGGTGAAGTGACACAAGTAGTTCAGCGACCGCATTGAGAATGTCACTGAGGAAAACATCCGCTTACCGTACCTGTCCATGGTCCTAGACTCCTTATTAGGAGGATGGACAGGTACCAAAGGATCGGCTAACTCCTTCTTAGTGGCTGCGGCCACCACCATGGCATCAACAGAGACACCTTTTGATAGAAAGTCTTTGTCTTTAGGGGCAGTACTAAATTTTGACGGCCTCCTTGGGGTAGGTTCCACTGAATCAGCGGCCGTCCAAGCCTTCCTAGCCACCACTTCCATAAGGGGGGGTCAAAGGGAGGGGACACCCAGGAGGTGGAAGGGCGAGAGCCAAACGCCTCAAGGTAAACTGACTCGTGCTCTGAAGGGTTAAGGGTGGGCCAGTTCCCCCTCCGTTTCAGGATTTCAAGGATGTCAGCAAAGGAGACATCCTCAGAGAGGGACCGAGGGGAACCTTCAGATTCCTCCAAGTCAGTGTCAGAGGTGATAGACTCAGGGGAGTCAGTGTGCTTCCTCTTGCACTGTCTCTTCCGAGGGGGTTCTCCTACTGAATCAGGAGAGGCCGCGGAAGAGGAGGAAATTCCCAATGGGGAAACATGAGGAGCTGGCTCTCTGTGGTCTGATACAAGGGGATGGGTAGAAATCACCGCAGGCACTGAAGAGGGAGGAGCTGACGGAGCCGACTGTGGGGTAGACACTGGGTCTAGCACGCTCCGCATGACCTCGAAGGTGCCCCTATCAGGCAAGGCCGGAGGTCCCCGCTCCGAGGAGATAAGGACCCCCCCTGGCACCGACAGGGATGGCTCCGAGGCAGATGTCGGAGCCGAACTCACCAGCGCCGATGCTCTGAGAGGGAGAACGGGGTCAGACAAGAGTCCGATGCCACTCACACCCTCGGAGCCGACGAGGGAAGCCCGGCGCCGAGATCCCTCCAATGAGGAAATCGGAGCAGACGACGGAGCCGAAAGGGAAGGTATCGGCTCCGAAGCACCGACAGCCATGGCTCCGATGAGCCCTGGCTCCGAACTCAAAGGAGTCGGAGGAGGAATAAAATCAGGGATGGAAATAGCCGCTGACTGTTGAGTAGGGCTATGCAGCATTTGGGCCAGTGCCTCGGACTTGAGAAGTCTACTCACCACCCTTTGTAAATCATGGTCGGACAGCCTGGAGGACTGAGAGGAGTGAGACCTATGGCTCCGTTCTGATAGAAGAGGAGATCCCGGCGCGGAATGGATGGAGCCGATGGAAGGGGACCTAGACCTCTTCTTAGCAGGTGGCTCCGATAAGCCTATCGGAGCCGACTGAGTCTTGTCAACCTCGGCTCCAGCCGGAGCCGAGGTGATAGTATTAGATTTGGAAACATCGGCTCCAGCCGCAGCCAATGTCGAAGCCGATCTAATGCTTCCAGGGGACGGCTCAGAAACAGGAGCTGACGGTCTGGAAGTCTTAGAAGGCTTCCCCGACACAGACTGAGTCGGGGGGCCTTCAGGCTTTAACAAGCCACGTAAAATTAATTTATTTTTGCATTCCTGCAGGACTCTAGGGATGAATGCATGGCATACAGCACATGAGTCCTGCAGGTGCAAAGGTCCCAGGCAATATACACAAGAAGTGTGACCGTCTGTCAGAGACATTTTCTGACAGCACGATCACACCTCTTGAAGCCTGAGACCTTGGAGTCTTTAGACATCCTAACTTAGTGTAAAAACACAAGCACAACACACAAACACACCCTTAAGCAAAAAATTAAAATTCAGTCACACTGAAGGACTAGGGGAAGGACAGGGAGAGGGCCAAAGGCCTAAAAGTTAAGAAGGGAATAAAAAGGGATTTCGGACACTAGAGGGGGACCCGATTTAAACTACTGAAATACTATAAATAAAACTATGGTAAAAGGAAAAAAATTAGGGGTTGAAATAGAAGTTTCTAATTAGAAAACTTACTAACCTGCCTGTGCCAGTAGAAGAAGCACCTCGTCAGCTAAGCGGCAAACGAGATCTGAGTAATTACCGCCTAGCATTGTGGGATATAGGGGAGCCTCGAGCCGGTGGAATTAGCTCTCGAGCTTTAGCATTGGCCGAGTCGGAGCCGAGGTTCGGCTCCAAACCCATCCAGCAAGAATGAAGGCAAGACTGACAACTTAACATCATACTCCAATGGCAGACAAGGCCTTCCCGTCTTTTTCACACCTGCAGAGTGTTTCCTTTACAGTGGGTGCGAAAAATAAAGATCCATCAAATGGAGCATTGACAAAGGAAGACTTAAAAGGCTCCGTGACATCACACAGGTGCATCCAGCCTTGTTTCCTCATGGATAAGCCTGAACCCACTGCCCATGAGGCATCTTCCATTTCACTGGCGATAAGCTTCATGGACAAGTTCACAACCAATTGTAAAGATGTCAACAAGCTGGAAGGTTCTTTAAGTAAGTCTCTTTGCAATGTTGTGAAGTGAGCTGGGTAATTCAGTGAATTTATGGCAAATGTTGTTGAAGTGTATACCTGCTTCCCCAGTCTGTTCATTGCCCTGGACTCTATGTTAGGAGGATGAACAGATGAACTCTCTTCAGCAAGGTCCTTTTTAGTGTCCGCTGCCACAACCATGGCATCAACTGGCACTCCCTTACTCCGATATTGTCATTCTACTGGAGGTGCCATAATTTTATCTGGTCTCTTGGGGATGGGTTTGTTCGAATCAGGTTCCTTACACTCCTTCTGACAAATTAAATCCACCAATTCATCAGGAGGTGGGGCCAACCAGGCTGTAGACAGGTCAGTCCCAAAAGCTTCCAGGTATACCAACCCCTCAGGAGATGGGTTGTGGCAGGCCAAACACCCTTTCGTTTCAGGAGCTCAAGAATGTCTGCAAAGGAGACATATTCGGGTAGTGATTTGGGAGACCCATCTCCTTCATCAAAATTGGTATCAGTGGTGAGAGACTGTTTCGGTGAGTCCAGGTGTTTCTTCTTACACCATCTCTTCCTAGGGACTTCTTCAGTGGGGTGCTCCGGGGAAATACTGGAAGAGCTAGAGATCCTAAATTGAGTAGACTGGAAGATCTCTGGGCCAGCTGTCCCCTAGGCACAGAATGGTGAGGATCACGTGAGAAGGTCAGTAAGGTGGTCAGGGGTGGACCCGAGGGGGGTCCCACCTGATCTGTGGAGACAGAGAAGACCTTCTTAACCACCTCAAAGGCTGACTTCCCCAGGGAGGAGGAGACCAACAGAGCAGAAAGCAAGTCCCTCGTTCACCAGATCCCCCTTCCCCACAGGTTGTCCAGCCAAGGAGGAAGCCAGAACCAAGCTATCAAGCACCGAAGCTTCAAGAGGAAGAGAAAGCTCTGAATATCTCAAAGTTGATCTAAACTCCCTCTCCCCCCGGATCCAACGTGAAAGCTTCGACTCTGACAGCTGTCTGAAGCCGAACACGTTGGAGCAGACAAGCTCAGAGTCACTGTTGGATCCGTAGACACCAGTCTTCTCGGATCCAACACAGATAGGCCTGCAGTACTCGGACCCGAGAAATCTGAAACCTCAGGTTGAGTCAGAGAAGGAGTAGATGCTGGAGGGAGTCCCTGATCTGATGGGGTCGGAACCATAAGGGAAACCTTCTGATGTTGCTCCATGACTAGTTTCCTCACTATCCTAGCCACATATGGCTTGGTAAGACTCCTAGTAGAGTGAGAGAACACAATTGATGCAGGCCTAGAGTGCCTCTCTAGAAAGGGAGAGGGCACCCTAGATGGAACTGGGTCTAAGGATGGTGAGTAAGCAGTCTGAGGAAGGGGCTTCGGGTCTGAGGTATTAGGATCAGAAACCGTCTTACTCTTAGGGTCTAGTGACACGACTTTTGATGTATCCGATGGCCTGGATGCCAATAGAGATGTCAGATCCGACCTCGGCACCTTCTTTTTCGGCTGTGAAGAAGAAGGAGCTTCGGCCAATCTGGACCATTTGGAATGGTCCCTATGCTTGGAGGTCGAGGGTTGAGCTCCAGCAATAGCCTGCGAAAAAGATGAGGGCAACAGCCCTTTCAAAATCAGCTTGTTCTTACACTCTGTGGGGGCTCAAGGATTAAGGCATCACAGATGTCACACTGATATGGTCCCAGGCAGTAACCACACAAAGAATGACCATCTGAAAAGAGCATCTTGTGTCCACACTGCCTGCACTTCTTGAATCCTTCTTCAGACATGACCAGGAAATAAATGATATTCCACACATAGAATACAACTCACACACACACACACACACACACACACACACACACACACACACACACACGCAGCAAAGAGAAATAAAGGGATAAAGATAGTTTTTTGGGTTTTTTTTTTGTTTGTTTTCTTTTTTTAACCAAGAAAAGGGGAGGGAATAAATACCAACAATGGTAATCAAGAAGACCAAAAAAAAGGTCACAGGGGGAAAATCTATTCTAGAAGAAAGATGGTAGGGAAAAATACTAACAATGGTAACTAAGAGGACTCAAAAAAGGTTGTGAAAGGTCATAGGGAGAAATAATGGAAAAAAAAGGTATAATCCAAGATATTTATTTATCACCCAAAGAAAAACTTGAAGGCTATCAGTCTGTTTGTGAAATAAAATGAGATCTGGAGTGAGAGGGGACCAGAGCATTGTGGGTAGGGAAGAGCTCCAGAGTTTATAGGCTTCTACATGCTGTAGTAATGGCCTAGGTTGGATCTAAGTTTCATACACTGAGGATGAATGAAAATTGACAACATCAAATAGTACAGTTAAATAAGTTCCATTTACCTATAACAGTAGATGCTCACAGAATACACTACCTTACTGCCAGATGGGTAGCAGTACCCTGCTATCTTCCAGCTGGCAGTCTATCAAAGCTCAAAACTCCTCTCACTGCGGTCTGTGAGAGTGAAGAACCAATCACCTGTCAGAAAGTACAGTTGTGTACACTTACTATAAATGTAGATGTTCGACTGTATTCACTGTTGCAGTAATTACATTTGGGTTATCTGCTTGCAGGTAGCACTCATTCGGCCTGATTAACAAAGTCTTGGGTCCTGCGTTGGTTACTGTCCCTTCTTCCATGACGTCATGTCGTCAGGGGTATAAAACATGCAGACGATTCCATTACATCAGTTTTTCTTGCCCCAGATGTCAGGTGCACCCCTAACAGGAAGCAATTAAATATAAAAGTAAAAAGATATACCTCCAACAAAAAAGCAAATACCTCAAAAAGGTTTTTAAGCATAGTACAGGAAAGTAGAGGTATAGTCAAAAGAAGTTAGGGGGCTGGAGGGAGGGTAACCAGGACTGCAACAGTGAATACACTTGAACATCTACATTTATGGTAAGTGTACACAACTGTACTATCTCGCATCCAATCGTGAATGTTCCTTCTGAAGAGGGTCAAAGAGGCGCTCTGCTTGACATGTATGGGCAGTTTATTCCAGAGTCTGGGGAGTCTCTGGGTCAGGAACATATCCCTCCATCATGTTTTGTTCATTGTGATAAGGTTTAGATCCTGGAGCATGTGGCTCTGAGGGATTGGGATTTTTTCAAATGTAGCATGTCCAACAACTCTGGGTTTGACATGGTCTTGTATGTTAAGCAGAGATCGCCTCTGAGTAGACGATATGCAACAGAGTATACCTGGAATTTTTTTGACTGTCAGCATAAGGCATCTGCTTTAGGCCTGTAATTCTTTTAGTGAGGTATTTCTGTGGCCTTTCCAGTTGTTGTAGATGTCTTGAGAGATACATACCAAACGGGGTGTTGTATTCTATAATGGGTCTAATAAAGGATGAGTACAGTGGGACAATGACCTTTTTTTCTGGATGAAAAGCCCTTAGTGATGAGGTGTGCCACATAGGATTTCCTGACTGTTGTGGCAATGTGGTTATTGAAGGGGAGACCACTGTCCACCTGTGCCCTAAGTCTTTTATCACACTTTCGGTGTTTAGTGTACTGCCACCTATGTGGTAATTCACGGCTACATGCTTTTTCCAAAGGGGATAACTATACATTTCTTGGCATTGAGCTTGAGCCCATGGCTCTGGCACCAAGCATCTGTTACTGCAAGGCCCTTTTGCAGAATATCCACATCATTTGGGGATTCAATAATGGCTCCCAGTTTGCAGTCATCTGTGAACTTTGTTAGCCAAAGTTCCTTAGTGTTGACCTGTACTTCAGAGAAGTAGATGCCAAGCAAGAGCAGTCCCAGGACTGAACCCTGAGGTACTCCACTTGTCACTTGTCTAGAGCTGGATTTGAAGTCAGTTACTTTTACAGTGTGGGTTCTGTCAGTAAGCCAGTTGGGAACCCATCGAGTGACGTAGGGATTAAAAAAAAGTTATGTTTTTACCATAACGTTCCATGTGAATTGTTCATCTCGCCTTTGTTCTTACACACGAGTTCGGAGCCGATCCTCGGCTCCGAGTCGGCCACATCACCAGCTCCGCATCTTCGAGAAAGCTCGAGGCACAGTGCTATCCCATGATCCTCCGGTGCTAACCCTCAGATCTAGTTTGCTAACACTCAAAGAACTCCACTAGTTACTGCGCCCTAGTGCACAGAAATGCAACCACACTGTCTAATACTCTATAATAAAGTAGAGGAGAAAAGATGCCATACCTGAAGTACAGTAGAAAGCTCAAGAACACCCACATCTAGAGAAGACTGAACTCAGCTCAAGACGTGCCCGTTCTCCTAGACCGCAGGACGGGGGATGGAGGGGGGGAATGTAAGAACAAAGGCGAGATGAACAATTCACATGGAACGTTATGGTAAGAACATAACTTCTTTATGTGAAATTGTTCGATCTCGCCATTTGTTCTTACACACGGGTAGCGTCCCTAGCTCCTTTATCCTGGGTGGCTCAAGGGAGAACATTCCTGAGAACAGTGGAACCAAACGTCGCCCTGTCTCTGGAGTTTTTATCTAATTTGTAGTGGGTAATAAAGGTATGTGGTTTCGCCCAGGTTGCCGCCGCACAAATGGTATCTAATGGTAAGCGAGCGGCATGGGCCAAGGAAGTAGCAACTGCCCTCGTAGAATGAGCTCTAGGATTAAAGGGGAGCTGCTGTTTTGATTCTGCATATACGAAATTTATACAGTCCGATAGCCATTTGGATAAAGTAACTTTTGCTATCGCTTCTCCCTTTTTTTGGTCAGCATAAGATACAAATAGTTGGTCTGATTTTCTGTATTCCTTAGTCCTGTCTAAGTAAAATCTCAGCTGCCTGTGGATGTCCAATTTGTGCAGCATGTATTCCAGCTTATTAGAGTGATTTTTGAAGAAGGTGGGTAGCACAATAGATTGATTAATATTTTGAACTGAACAAATCTTTGGAAGGAAGGATGGAGTGGTGCGCAATTTTACTCTGTCTGGGTGAAAAACCATGTATGGGGGCCGGACAGACAAAGCCTGCAACTCCGAAACTCTCCGAGTGGAAGTGATGGCAACCAGAAAGAGTGTCTTCCATGATAAAAATTTGAGAAGAGTTGTGGCGGCTGGTTCAAATGGGGGCAACATGAGACATGATAACATCAGGTTAAGATTCCACGAGGCGATTGGATCACGAAAAGGGGGGCGTAGGTGAAAGGTACCTTTCATAAAGGCTTTGCAAAGTCTGTGGAACATGAGAGAATTATCTCCTAGACCAACATGAAAATTGGATATAGCCGCCAGTTGTACCCTTATCGTGGAAGTGGAAGCTCCTTCCTGAAAAAGTGTGGAAAGAAACTCTAGTATCTGGTGTACTGGAGCCCCTGATGGATCTATACCCTGTTGTGAGGCCCAGTATGCAAAACATTTCCATTTGCTATTGTATAGCTTCCTCGTGGATGACTTATGGGAAGATACGATGATCTGTTGAACTGCAGGGGACAGTAAGATTGACCTGGCTAAGATGGGAAGCGGAGCAGCCAAGCTGTCAGTTTGAGGGGCTTGACAGATGTGTGGGGAACTCCCGACGAGTGCGTCAACAGGTATGGCACTGGGCCCAGAATCCACGGTTCGTCCACCTGATGAGCTTGAAGAAAAGGAAAACAGATTTGTCGAGGCCAGAATGGGGCTATCAGAATTATGGTCCTTTCCAGACGTTTGGCTTTCTGCAAGAACATGGGGATTAACGGGACGGGGGAAAAGTGTAAAGGAGACCCGGGGGCCAATCGTGTACCAGTGCGTCCCTGGGGGTGCCCCCCGGAGGGGGTAGTAGGGCAAAGTAGCCTCTGCATTTGGCATTCAATGGGGATGCAAATAGGTCGCAGCAAGGCTGGACCCAACTGCGGAAAATCATTTCCGCTACTTGAGGTTTGAGGGACCACTCGTGGGGCAACAGGATGGCTCTGCTCAACCTGTCCGCAATCACATTGGATGTCCCCGGGATGTGCATTGCTATCAGAAAGCGTCCGGTGGACACAGCCCATTGCCAAATCCTGAGGGCCTCACTGCACAATGGATAAGACCTGGTTCCCCCTTGTTTGTTTATGTACCAGACTACTGACATGTTGTCTGTCTGAACTGCCACTGCTCCCAGAGGCAAGGACTTGTGAAAGTGCTGCAACGATAGAAACACTGCCTCAGCTCTAGGACATTGATGTGCAGATTGTATTCCAAGTTGGACCATTGACCTTGTACTGTTCTTCCCAGAAAAAGCCCCCCCCCCCCACACCCTATCAGGGAAAAGTCTGTGGTCACAGTCGCTGTAGGACTGGGTAATACGAACGGTCGGCCTGTTGTTAGATCCTGACTGTGCATCCACCAAAGGAGATCCCATTTGCAGGAGTTTGTGATTAGGATCTGGTGAGACAGTGGAAGCTGTCGGTACGACCACTGAGCGAAGAGCATCCACTGAAGAATCCTCATATGCATTCTGCCTAGGGGGACTACAATAAGAGCGGCTGCCATCATTCCTAGGACTCTTAAGATTTGCTGTGCAAGGACTTTCCTGCTCTGAAGAAGGATAGTAATCTGACTTCTGACGGCTGATACTCTTGATGGGGGGAGATTGATTCGAGCCAGGGAAGTGTCTAAATCTGCCCCTATAAATGAGATACGCTGTGAGGGCGATAGTGCAGACTTTCCAAAATTGATTGTTATGCCTAGAGAGGAGCAAAGGTTGATGGTATAATCTTTGGCTTGCACAAGACGATACTCGGTGGTGGTGGAGAGGAGCCAGTCATCTAGGTAAGGAAACACCCGGAATCCCATCTGTCTTAAGTGAGTCGCTACTACTGCCATGCATTTGGTGAACACCCTGGGGGCTGTGGTGAGGCCAAAGGGCAGAGCATGAAACTGGAAGTGACTGGCTCCCAGCCGGAAGCGCAGATGATCTCTGGGCGCTCTGGCCATCTTGATATGGTAGTAAGTGCCCTTGAGATCTATACAGCACATCCAGTCACCCTCCTGTAGGAAAGGAAGTATCGACTGAAGCGTGACCATCTGGAACTTTGCCTTCTCCACGAAGGCATTGAGTTTGCTGAGATCCAAAATTGGTCTCCAGTCCCGTTTTCTTTGGAACTAAAAAGAACCTTGAGTAAGTTCCGGATCCTATTTGGTCTGCCGGGACTGGTTGGATGACTCTGTTTTCGAGCAGCCTTTTTATCTCTACGACTGCCTGGTCTCACAGACTAGGTGGAACATCTGGGAGCTTTTTGGGAGCAGATAGAGTTTTTATAAAAGGAATATTGTAGCCTCTGGTAACTATGCTTTTTACCCAGGAATCTGATGTGAGATTTAGCCAGGCCTCTGGGTATAAAGCTAAGCGACCCCTGACTGCCTCCAGAGTAGGACAGCCGGGCCTGCACTCAGGAGTGCTGGAAGGGCTTCCCAGAGAAGGTCTCTCTGTCACCCTGAATTTGCGGACCCCTCTGCCGCCTGGGCGGCGTCTTCCATTTCTTGCCCCTCATCTGCCTCTGGAAGGGACATCACTCTGAGTGGGCTGAAATGATCCCTGAGTCTTTCGAAACCACATTTTTCTGCCTCTATGCCCTTTGGGGTATGGTCTAGACGGGGCGGAAAAACGGACACCTACGGCAGACAGGGTCTTCCCTTCTTGCTCGCACCTAGTGAGGGTCTCCTTTACTTTGGGGCCAAACAAGGAAGCACCATCGAAGGGGGCGTTTGTAAAAGAAGACTTGAAGGATTCTGCAAAGGAGCATAGGCGCAACCAGGATTGCCTCCTCAGAGCAATCGCTGAAGCTGCCGCTCTACTCGATCCTTCGGCTGATTATGAAATAAGCCTCATGGACGAGTTCACTATGGAGTTGAGGGTGTTAAGCTGTGCTGTCACTTTTTCGGAGACAGCAGCATCTGTGTTACCCTGGAGAGTATCTCCCAGTTCCTTAAGGAGATCTCTCTGTAGACGCGTGAAATGCGTAAGGTAGTTGAGCGATCTCATGAAGAAGGTCGCAGAACTAAAGACGAGCTTCCCATACCTGTCCATCGTCCTAGAATCCTTATTAGGAGGATGGACAGAGGAAGATGATTCGGATATTTCCTTTTTATTGGCTGCCGCCACCACCATAGTATCCACCGGAACTCCTTTCGTAAGGTAACTCTTGTCTTGAGGGGCCGTGATATATTTGTTAGGTCTAAGGGGGACCGGTTCCACTGAATCAGGTGATTCCCAAGCTCTACGGGCTATGAGATCCATTAGCTCGTCAAACGGTGGGGTCACCCAGGAGGTAGAAGGTTGAGCCCCAAATGCCTTCAGCAGTACCGATTCGTCTGCAGAAGGGGTAAGGGATTGTCAATCTCCCCTCTGTTTCAAGATTTCTAAAATGTCAGCAAAAGAGACATCTTCAGAGGGGGACAGTGGGGACCTTTCTGCTTCATCCAAATCAGTATTCGATGTTAGTGATTCCTGTGGGGAATCAATGTGCCTCCACTTGCACAATCTTTTCCTCGGCACATCCTCAGCGGGGGCTTCTGGGATGCCTCCAAGGAAGTAGGGGGGCCCTCTGGGGCTTGCTGAGGCATTGGGTCTCGACGCTTAGCAGGGACCGAAGGTACAGAAGCAGAACACGGACCCTTTGGGGAAGGAGAAGAAGATGTCGATGATGTATGTGTCTGTTCAGACAAAACCTTCCTCATGACGTCGAATGCACTGGTGCCCCGGTCCGAGGACGCCACGGGTTCCGAAGAAGCCAATAGCCTCCCCGGAATCGGAACCATGGGCTCCGACCCTGAGGACGGAACCAAACTGATCTGAGCTGAGGCCCCGAGGGGAAGAGTCGGAACCGAAAGTTCGGTTCGACTGTCCCCCACGGAACCTAGGAAAGACCGTCGGCTCCGAGTCCCCACGGCTGGTTCAGAGGGTGTCGAGGTTAAAGGTGTCGATAGCACTGCTGGAGGCTTCGGCACCGAGGGCTTTACACTCATCGGCTCTTCGATTCCTGGCTCCGACGACTCGACAGGTCTCGGAGGAGGATTGGTCGAAGGGGTGGGAAAGGTCTCGAGTTTCGATACCAACTGGGATGAAACTTCAATGAGTTTGGACAGAGCCGAGTTCTCCATTAGCTTCTGTACCACTCGGTCGACGTCGGAATTGGAAAGCGGCCTTGAAGAATGGGTCGAAGGGGCCGAAGCCGTCACCGAGCGAAGGATTGAAGGCGGTGGTAACTCTGACACCGGCTCCAAAACGGTAGTCTCGATCAGAGACAAGGACTCGACCCCGACGTCTTTGGAGCCGGCGTCCGAATCTGAAAAGAGGTGCTCGGAGCCGAGGACTTAGGCTCCAACACTCTTGAAGACTTCGACCCCTTCGAAAACTTTGACACTTGTTCGGTCTTGTCCAGGGCCTCTTGAAATTCGGGTTTTAACAACCCTCTGTCAACCAACTTCCTGCGTCTTTCCAGCATGACCCTCCCACTGAAGGAATGACATATGGAGCAGTCTTCCTGCAAGTGGAGAGGGCCAAGACAGTAGACGCAGGAGGAATGGTTATCAGTTATGGACATCTTTTATCCACAATGACACCTCTTGAAGCCAGATTTGGCTTTCTCAGACATTTTACTCTGTACTTATTAAAATATACTAAAAATACAGCACACTAAATATATAGGAACACACTATATATATATATATATGTATATGTATATATATATATATATATATATATATATATATATATATATATATATATATATAATACTATACCAACAGTCTAATATATATAATACTATACCAACAGTCTAATGTAAAGTTTAACACTATCTTAATATGTAAATATATGTGTCAAAAAAGAGAAAAAGTTAAGGCAAAAACTACAATAATATAAATATTACTGTCAGTCCTGACAGAAAAAATCCAAGGCCTTAACTAAGGTAAATACTAACTGTTTTAAAGCTATTCTTATCTAAGAAAAAAAAAACACACTCTATAAACTAACACACTCTACACTACTATATACTACTTTTAAAACTACTTTAAACACTATTCTAAAACTACAACTTCGAAAAATTTTGAAATATAATGAAAAAATACTGGCCCGAGCCTCTCAGTATGCGATCTGCTGCTAGCGGAAAACTAGATCTGAGGGTTAGCACCAGAGGATCATGGGATAGCACTGTGCCTCGAGCTTTCTCGAAGATGCGGAGCTGGTGATGTGGCCGACTCAGAGATGAGGATCGGCTCCGAACCCGTGTGTAACAACAAACGGCGAGATCGAACAATTTCACATTGCCCAGCTTAGTAAGTTATCTATGATTCCAGAGTGGGGAATGGTGTCGAAGGCCTTGGTGAGGTTCAGACAGGCTGTGTGGACCACTTTACCCTCGTCCACAGCACTGGAGACTCATTCGAAGAAATCAATCAGGTTCAGGAGACAAGATTGGCCCTTCACGAACCCAAACTGGGTGGGGTCCAGTGTTTGTAGGTTGCCAATGTCTTTGTTTATAAGTTCCATGATAATGAGATCAGGCTCGTCAGACTGATGGGGCGGTAGTTCCCAGGATCCAAGGTGGATCCCCCCTTGTGGAGTGGGATAAAATACAGTTGTGTACACTTCAATAAATGTAGATGTTCGAGTGTATTCACTGTTGCAGTCATTACAGTTGGGTCATCTGTTTGCAGTACCCCTCAATCGGCCTGATTAATAAAGTCTTGGGCCCTACGTCGGTTGCTGTCTCTTCTTCCGTGATGTCAGGTCATCAGGGGTATAAAACATGCAGCCGACGCCTTTACATCAGTTTTTTCTTGGCCCAGATGTATATATATATATATATATATATATATATATATATATATATATATATATATATATATATATACATACACACACGCACACGCACACACACACACACACACAAAGCTATACATCCAACAAAAAAGCAAATACACCAAAAAGGTTTTAAACATTGTAAAGGAGAGTAGAGGTATAGCCAAAAGAAGTCAGGGAGCTGGAGGGATTGTAACCAGGACTGCAAAAGTGAATACATTCGAACATCTACATTTATGGTAAGTGTACACAACTGTACTATGTTCTCCGTTTTTCACTATTGCAGTCATTACATTTGGGAAGATTCCCAAAGCTATGGCTGGGAGGAGGAATTTAGATAGCATTAGGGCCAGCTATAAGGCCCTGAAAGACTGCAGTGGCAAAGCCAGCTCTGGATTTAGAGAAAATTGGCAAATGATAATGCTTGGTGAAAGTACGTACAGAACTCCAGGTAGCAGCTTCTAGGATGTCCCTGGTAGGGACTCCTCTGAGAAAGGCTGTATAGGTAGATGCAGCCCTGGTGGAGTGAGGTCTGATCCCCTGGGGGGATAGGTTTTCCATGGTGCTTATAGCAGAAATGAATGCAATGGTTTATCCATTTAGAAATTATTTGCTTTGAAACAGCCTTCCCCTCTGCCCCTGCAGCAAATGCCACCAGCAGTTGTTCAGATTTCCTTTGAGTTTTAGTCCTGTCCAAGTAGAATCTAAGTTGTCTGTGCACATTTAAGGAATGCAGTATCCGTTCTCCTTTATTCTGTGGACTACTGGGAAAGAAGGTTGGCAAATGAACAGACTGATTAAGAGCCACACTGGATACCGCTTTGGGCATGAAGGATGGATTGGTTCTGAGGGACACCCTGTCCGCATGAAAGATGATGAAAGGCTCCACTGCCATATGGGCCTGTAATTCAGATACCTTTCTAGCTGAAGTGATTGCTAAACGGAAAGCTGTTTTCCAAGAAAGAAATTTTAAGTCTGCAGTAGCAGCTGGCGCGAAAGGAGGTAAAGTGAGTTTCTCCAAGACAAACTTAAGGTCCCAGGCTGGGGTTGGAGCTCTCCTGGGTGGTCTCAAATATTTGGCCCCTCTGAGGAACTGCTTGAGAGGTGGATGAGAGAAGAGGGGATGTTCTGTGTTATAATGAGCTGAAATGGCTTAGGCGTGGATTTCAATGGAGGAAAAAGACAGGCCCTTGTGAAGCATCTCAGTTAAGTATTGTAAAATCTGAGGTAAATTGGGCACTGCTGTGCTCATCCCTTGAGATTGGTTCCAGGCACAGAATCTTTTCCATTTTTCAGCATAAGATTTTCTAGTACTAGGCCTCCTTGCTTCTAAAATGATATCCATCACAGGTTTGCTGAGGGATGATAAAGGAGAGATTAAGTAATTAGCCAGGCTGTAAGGTTCAGTGTTAGAAGCTGAGGGTGCAGAATCTGGTTCTCCTGCTGAGACAGCAGGGAAAGAGTCTGAGGCAGGTGCCATGAAGATAACTGTGACACACTGTGCAAAAGAGGGTACCAGTGTTGGCGCGGCCAGTCTGGAGCAATCAAAATCATCCTTGGTTTGTCCTGTTTGATTTTTAATAGTACATGGAGAGCAGAGGCAGAGTGGGGAAGGCATAGACTGATAGGTTTTTCCAGCTGAAGGACAGAGCATCCACTTTCCAGGCTTGTTTTTGGGGAGTCTTTGTGCAAAACTTGTCCAATTGGTAGTTCTGGGGAGATGCAAACATGTCTATATGTGGCTCCCCCATTTGCTTGTCAACATGTTGAAAATCCTTGGTTCCAGTTTCCACTCGTGTGGTTCCATGAGTTTTCTGCTTAGTCCGTCTGCCCGTGTATTTAATTTTCCTGGCAGGAATTGAGCTTGTACATGCACTTGGTAGCTCAAGGCTGTGTTCCATAATGCCATGGCTAGTCTGCAGAGGGGGTAAAAATGTGTACCCCCCTGCTTGTTTATGTACCACATAACAGTGGCGTTGTCCGTTATTTACCATTAGTTGTCCTGGAAGAATGTGGTCCTTGAAGGCTGTCAGAGAATTCTGTACAGTTAACATTTCTTTTTGATTGATATGCAGGTACATTTGACTTGGGTTCCATTTTCCCTGAATGCACTTCCCTGCTAGGTGAGCGCCCCATGCATAGTCTGATGCGTCTGTTGTTAGGGTTTGGGTGGCAGGGGGTGGTGTGAAAGGTAGTCCTTTGTTTTGGTGGCAGGCCTCTGCCCACCAAAGGAACTCTAGGCATAGACAAGGTATGATAGGAATCATTGTTTCTAGGTCTTGAGAATGTTGACACCATACGCTTTTTAGATACCACATTAGTTTCCTCATATGCAGTCTTGCATATGGAATTAGAAGAATGCAGGAGGCCATGAACCCCAAGGCGTGCAGTACTTGTCTTGCAGACAGCAGGGTTTTTGTGGCCACTTGTTTGAAGTAGGTTGTCAAATGAATTTGTTTCTCTGGCGTGAGGTAAACCATCTGGGAAGTTGTATTCAAGCTTGCTCCCAGGAATATAATTTGTTGACAGGGTACTAGGCGTGATTTCTTTTTGTTTATGGTGTACCCCAGACAAGTTAGAACCCTTTGTACAAAGGCCAGATGATTCAAAAGTGTGTCCTGGCTTTCTGCCTGAATTAGACAATCGTCCAGGTATGGGTATATTTGAATATTTCTTTGCCTGCAAAATGCAATAACTGGAGCTAGACACTTTGTGAATACCTTGGGCGCAGTACATAAGCCAAAGGGCAGTGCAGAGAACTGATAGTACATGTAGTCTGTGAAACATAGGTATCTTCTGCAAGATTCCCTGATTGGGATGTGCAGGTATGCTTCTTTTAAATCTACTCTTGCCAACCAGACATCTTTGCCTAGCATAGGAAGTAACTGGTGAAGAGTCAGCATCTTGAATTTTGGAATCTCCAAAAAGGTGTTTAGAGTAGACAGGTCCAGGATAGGATGCCATGAATTTTCTTTTCTGGGTACCAGGAAAAGTCTCGAGTAGAAACCTTGTCCCTTTTCCTCCTCTGGTACCAGTTGAATAGCCCCCATGCTTAAGAGGGAAAGTACTTGTTTTTGGGCCTCTGCCCACTGATTTGGGAGTAGGTCCGGGCAACCGCTTGGTGTTGGTGACGTGTGGCAGTGAAATCTGTATCCTTGGGACACTATATTTAAAACCCATTTGTCCTGGGTAATGAGTTCCCAATTCTTTGCATGAAGAGCAATCTTTCCCCCCAAAGGGACAGTCAGTTGATAAGTGCTTGGAAATTTTAAAAGGAAGTCATTGAGACAGTTTACCATGGGGGGAGTTTTATTATTCCCAGATTTGGAAGTGGAGGCCCCCCACTGCTTAGTTCTGTGTGTCCCCTTGGACTGAAACCTGGGGTTTTTGCTGCATCTGGGCTTGGCTTGAGAAGACGTGGAAGGGGCTGGAAAGGACCGATTCTTAGAGGGCCAGTGCCTACTAAATCTAGGAGGCTGAACTTGTAAAACATTTAGCTTTATCTTCCATCTTTTTAAGAACTTCCTCAGCCTTGTTGCCAAACAGGAGGTCCTGATTTAAAGGAGCATCCAACAATTTAGCTTTAACATGATCAGGCAAAGATTGCTCCTTAAGCCAAGCATGCCTTCTGAGCACAGACCCAGTAACAGCAGCCCTGCAAGAGGCCTCTAATGAATCAAAACCACATTGCAAAGTATATTTTCCAACTTGTTCAGCAGAATGCATTGAATCCTGCAATTCTTTATTTTCCACACAGTCAGGAATCAACATAATTTTCTGTTTAAGCAGTCCAATAACATGTTGCTGATACTTTAACATAAGAAACTGGCAGTTTAAAGCCCTAATGGCCAAGGTTGCAGTAATGTAAATTAGAAGTTATGTACATACCATAGTTGGCGGTGAACATCAAGATAATGTAATTTTTGTTCTGATCTGTTGGAGTAATTGGGGAAAAATACGGGGAGATCAATAGATTGGTTTAAATTTGTTTTTGAAGCAACCTTGGGCAAAAAGGAAGGATTAGTTCTCAAGGATACTCTGTCCTTGTGGAAGACCAAATATGGGGGACGAACAGAAAGGGCATGCAGTTCTGACACTCTCCTAGCCGAGGTGATAGCGACAAGGAAGAGTGTCTTCCAAGAAAGAAACTTTAGAGAACATGAAACAGCTGGCTCGAAGGGAGGAAGAATTAAGGATGTCAGCACTAGATTTAGGTCCCATTGAGAAGGAGGACTCCTGACAGGAGGATTAAGGAGAAAAACTCCTCTTAGAAAAGCTTTACAAAGCCTGTGGGACATAATGTTATGGTCTGCAAAACCGACATGAAAGTTCGAGATCGCAGCTAACTGAACTTTGACAGTGGAAGCTGAAGAACCCGAATTAAGGATCTCCGCTAAAAAATCCAAAACTGTATGAACAGGGGCAGTAAAAGGATCTATATTCCTTGATTTCGCCCAAAGGGAGAAACGTTTCCACTTGCTAGTGTAAATCCTTCTAGTAGAGGATTTAAGAGAAGCCACTATGATATCCCTAACAGGGTTAGAGATCATAGGAAGCCTGGCGAAGGAAGGAAGTGGAGCAACCAAGCTGTGAGGTTGAGAGAAGAAATGGACCGATGCAGCTGACCCGATTGGTGGATCAGAAGATCTGGCACTGGGTCCAGATGCCACGGCTGCACCAAGAGGTGACGATGGAGGAACGGAAACCAAATTTGTCGAGGCCAATACGGGGCAATGAGAATCATTTTGGCTCTCAAAACGGTAGCTTTCTGGAGTACTTGTGGTATCAAAGGAAAGGGAGGAAAGGCATACAGAAGTCCCTGGGGCCAATCTTGGGTAAGAGCGTCTCTGGGGGATGGCCTGGAAGTGGGAAGAGAGAGAAGACGTCCGGGCATTTGCTGTTTTGGGGAGTAGCAAAAAGATCGCAACATGGGCGGCCCCATTCTTGAAAAATCTCCTCCACTATAGATTGCTTGAGAGACCACTCGTGAGGCATGAGAATAGCTCTGCTCAATCTGTCCGCTAAAATGTTGGGTTTCCCAGGGATATGCGTTGCTACCAGAAACCGATGAGAGGAGATCGCCCATTGCCAAAGTCTGAGAGCTTCTCGACACAAGGGGTAGGACTTGGTTCCGCCCTGTTTGTTGATATACCACACTACGGACATATTGTCTGTGTGAACTGCAACTGTTCCCAAGGGAAGAAAGTCGCTGAGGGCTTGCAACGTTAAAAGCACTGCTCTCATCTCTAGGACATTTATGTGCAGGTGGTATTCGAACGGTTGCCACGTCCCATGAACCATCCTGCCCTGATAATGACCCCCCCACCCAATCAGGGAGGCGTCCGTGGTGACTGTGGCTACCGGGGCCGGGGAAACAAAGGGTCTGCCCTGATGAACCTGGGGAGAAGAAATCCACCAGGATAGATGGTTTTTGCAAGTTTGTGTCACCAGAATTTGATGACGCATGGGGAGTTGTTGGTAAGACCATTGGGTGAACAACATCCATTGAAGGAGACGCATGTAAAAGCGGGCCAAAGGGAGAAGAGTAATGGCAGCTGCCATGAGGCCCAATACCTTTAGGACTAGTCTGGCTTGCACCTTTTTGCTGGCAAGGATGATCCGCACATGGTTTTGGATGTCTAGGATTCTGTTGCTTGTGAGGTTTGCTGACATCCGGAAAGTGTCTAAATATGCGCCTATAAAAGTAATAGATTGGCAGGGCAATACGGAGGATTTTTCGTAGTTGATAGAAATTCCTAAATGAGTGCAGAGATTTAGGGTATAATCTCTGGCTTGGAGAAGTTGATGCCTGGTGGTGGCTGAGAGGAGCCAGTCGTCGAGATATGGAAACACCTGGAATCCTTGACGTCTCAGGTGAGCCGTGACCACTGCCATACATTTGGTGAACACTCTGGGGGCTGTAGTGAGACCAAAGGGCAGGGCTCTGAATTGGTAATGACTGGACCCCAGCCGAAAGCGGAGAAACCTTCTGGAGCATCTGTGGATTTTTATGTGATAGTACGCATCCTGAAGGTCTATTGAGCACATCCAGTTGTCTTTGCCCAGAAAGGGCAAAATCGATTGAAGTGTGACCATCCGAAATCTTGTCTTTTTCACGGACTTGTTGAGTCTGCTGAGGTCCAATATTGGTCTCCAATCTCCCGTCTTTTTGGGAACCAAAAAGAACCTTGAGTAGATTCCGGGCTCTGAATGGTCTGTTGGAACTGGCTGAATGGCCCTTTTTTGTAGAAGCTTTGATACTTCTAATTTTGTGATTTCCTTAGACCGGGTGGAACATCTGGAAGGGAATTTTTGTGAGTGAAGGGACTTTCCTCGAAAGGAATCTTGTAACCCTCGGATATGATCAACTGTACCCATTTGTCTTGTGAAAGGGAAAGCCAGGCTTCTGGGTACAGCGATAATCTTCCCCCGACTGCCTCCAAGGATGGACAGTCGGGCAACACCTCAGGGATGCTGGAAGGGCTTGTCAGAGAGAGGCTCTCTGCTTCCCTGGTTTTGTGGACCCCCTCTGCCCCTAGGGTGGCGTCTGCTATTATTACCCCCTCTGCCTCTAGGGGTAAACTGACCACGTGTATCCGGCGTGACACCCTGAGATTTACGGAACCACATCTTTCCGCCCTGCTGTCCTTTAGGGTAAGGTCTAGAAGGGGTGGAAAAACGGACCCCTACGGCAGAGAGAGTCTTGCCATCTTGCTCACACCTGGTCAATGTATCCTTCACCTGAGGACCAAACAAAGTTGCTCCATTGAAGGGAGAGTTTGTGAAGGGCGCCTTAAAGGGATCTGCAAAATTACAGAGCCGCATCCAGGATTGACGCCTACGAGCCACTCCTGTCCCTGCAGCTCTACTCGCTCCATCTGCTGCATACGAAATCAGCCGCATGGAGGAGTTGGCTATGGAGATAAGGATTCCTAGCTGAGAAGCAATCTTATCTTGAGCCCCTGGAGCTGTAGGATCCTGTACTACTTCACCTATTTCTTTAAGGATGTCCCTTTGAAGTCTGGTGAAGTGACATAAGTAATTCAGCGAACGCATAGCAAAGGTCGCTGAGGAAAACATCCGCTTACCATACCTGTCCATGGTCCTAGAATCTTTGTTAGGAGGATGGACTGGTACGGAAGGATCTGCAAGTTCCTTCTTAGTGGTGGCCGCCACCACCATGGCATCAACAGGGACACCTTTTGTAAGGAATTGCTTTTCGGAAGGGGCTGTAATAAATTTAGAAGGCCTCCTGGGAACTGGTTCTACGGAATCAGGAGCTGCCCACGCCTTCTGAGCTATTACCTCCATGAGGGGGTCAAAAGGCGGAGAAACCCAGGAGGTGCAGGGTCGAGATCCGAACGCCTCGAGGTATACCGACTCATCCTCGGAGGGGTTTATGGAGGGACAGTTTCCCCTCTGTTTTAGGAGTTCTAGGATGTCTGAAAAAGAGACATCCTCAGAGGGGGATCTTGGGGACCCCTCCGACTCATCTAAGTCGGTATCCAGTAGTAGACTCAGGGAGTCCAGGTGCTTCCTCTTACAAGTCCTTCTTGCTGAGGATCTCCTGACGGATCAGGAGAATCCTCGGAAGAGGGGGTTCCTCCCAATGGGGAAACCTGAGGCGGTGGATCTCTCGGTCCGGGAGCAAGAGAGTAGGAAGAGATATCAACAGGCACCGAAGAGGGAGGAGCTAAAGGAATAGACTGCTGACTGAGCCCAGGGGCCAGCACACTCCTCATCACCTCGAAGGCTCCCCTCCCAGGGAGATCCGAGAGAACCCGTTCCGAAGAAACTGGGACTCCCGGGCCCACCGAAAGGGAAGGCTCCGAGGCAGATGTCGGAGCCGAGCTCACCAAGGCCGAAGCTCCAAGGGGAAGAGCGGGGTCGGACAAGGGTCCGATGCCACTCACCCCCTCGGAGCAGACCAGAGAAGCCCGGCCACCGAATCCCTCCAAGGAAAGCCTCGAGGAGGAGATAAGAGTAGATGCTGAAGGCGCAGAAGGGGGGGGGGGGGTATCTGCCCCTCAGCCATAGCAGTAACTATTCCCGTAGACTCCAGCTCCAAACTCTGGGGAAGAGTCGAAGGAGGAACTTGAAGAGGGTGTGGACTAATAGTCGTCTGTTGAGACGGACTATGAAGCATTTGGGCTAGTGCCTGTGATTTTAACAATCTGCTTACCACCCTCTCTAAATCATGGTCTGACAACCTGGAAGAACTAGATGATCGGCTCCGATGGCTCCGCTCCGAAAGAAGAGGTGAGGTCGGAGCCGACAGTATCGGTTCCAAAGAGGGAGACCTGGACCTCTTCCTCGAAGGAACCATCGGAGCCGAAGAAACCACGGATCCAGACGGAGCCAATAACTTTTCGGCTCCGAGTGTAGGTATAGATGTATCGGCTCCAGCCGGAGCCGATACAGGCAAGGAAATTGTGGTGTCGGAGCCGGTCGGCGCCGACACCGAAGCCTGAGCCACATGGACATCGGAGCCAGTCGGAGCCGACACCAAAGTGACTGTCAAAGTATCGGCACCGATAGCCATCGGTGCCGAAGATTTTTCCAAGCTAAGATCGGCTCCAGCCAGAGCCGATCTGGACTCCGAAGGAGTCAGAGCCAAGGCCGAAGGCTTAGGAACAGAAACCTGGGCCTTGGTAGTCTTAGAGCGCTTACCCAGAGCCGATTTTGCCGGGGAGCCCTCCGGTTTAAGAAGTCCTCTTAATATAAGTTTATTTCTCCTTTCCTGCAGGACTCTCTGGCTAAAAGAGTGACAAATTGCACAGGAGTCCTGCAGGTGGAGAGGTCCCAGGCAGTATATACAAGAAGTGTGACCGTCTGTCAGACACATCTTCTGACAGCACGAGTCACACTTCTTGAAGCCTGAGACCCTCTGTTCTTTGGACATAGTGCTTTTCCAAACACAAAACACACACACAGTCCCAAATCAGAACAATTGAAGTTAAGGTATAATAACTAAATTCACACACACACACACCCTAACAGAGGGGGGGATGGGAGGGAATGAAGGCCTGACTAAAAAAAGTAAACTAGGGAAGTAAACTTAGTCAGAAAAACCCTTACAAGTATCTTAACAATAATAGAAAACTATTGAAAGAGAGAAATTTTAGGAATGGGGTGACTAAATGTATAATAATAAACACTTACCAGGAGCTGGTAAAAGGATTACCTTATCAGCGAAGCGGCAAACGAGATCTGGGTATATACCGCCTTGCATCATGGGATATGGGGCTGCCTCGAGCTGGTAAAAGTGACTCTCGAGCTTAGCAAGTGCCGAGTCGGAGCCGAGGATCGGCTCCGAACCCATCCAGCAAGAATGAAGGCGAGATTGACAACTTAACATCCTTCTTACCCCATCTATCCAGCGCCCTGTAGTCTCTATCAGAAGGGGTAGGATTTTTAGCAGTAGAAGCCTTAATGCCCTTGTGCCCCTGTGAAATAGTCTCTGGATCTGCAACAGAATTTTTAAAAAGGAACTTGTGGGACTCAGGGACCCTGTAGTATCTGTCAGGTTTTCTGGGAGCAGGAGGCAGGGTATCAGGGGCCAAACTACATTCCGAAAAAGCGTCATCAACAATGTCTAGTACAGGAGGAATAGCTAACGGCCTATGCTGAGGTAGGAGAAGGAAATCCCTAAGCCTCTTTTTTGAATCAGAAAAATCCTGGCTTTCCCAGTGGAAATGCTCCCTTAGAGTATGTAAGGTTTCCCCAAAAGAAAAATCCTCAGGAGGGGAAGCAGAGGGAATGGAGTCCTCTGCATCAGAATCTTCATAAGTAGATAAGGGCAAATCCAGATCATCAGAAGAATCAGAAACAACAGAATCCTGATCAGAAGATTCATAATCAACTTCAGTCCTAGGCCTCTTGGGGTGGGAGGTTGGCTACCCCTGATTAGAGTTATTAGATCTTCAGTCATTCTTATCATTTGTTTTTTAGGCATAGAGGCCTGAGTATGTGGCCTGGGCGTCGTTTTTTTAGGCATGGATCGAGATTTAGGCCTAAGTAAAGAAGGAGGCGTCAGTTTAATATGCAAGTCCATAGGCCTGAAAACACCCTCAGAACCTGGTGCCTGCACAGCGGCTCCAGACCCATCCAAGGTAGAGACATCCGTGGGTTCCATAGCTGAAGCATCTCGCGGCATACCGAACTCCGAATGGGTCTCAGTAGAGGTCTGCGAATCAGAAGTAGCGGGTATCAGGGGCAGTGAAAGCGCCTCACTGAGTACCGGCAAACTGGCGACTGGCTTACGAGAAGCGGCATCGGCAGTTTTGGACCTCGGTGGCCTGTCTCTGTCTTTATCTTTGCGTTTTTTCGGAATCCCGGTAGTTGGATGGCTAACTGATGACATTTCTGGATAATTAAACTGAGAACCAAAATATTTAGAGGCGAAAATATACCGACAATGGATAGTGCGCTGATTAAGTAAAACACAAATCCAACAGCAAAGTACGTCATGGTCAGGGCCTAGGCAAGGAATACAGTACGAATGAAAATCTTTATGAGAAATTTGCTTTCCACAAGTAATGCAATTATTAACTTTTACTGACATCGGTAAGGAGCAAGAAAAAGTTTCCCCAACGTGGTACTTAGCTTTAGTTGAAGACTTTGGTTCTGAAACTCGAAAATGAAAATTTCAGGAGTCGGCCGACCGGCACTTGCGAACTGCTTCTGCTTTGGGCACCGCACGGCAAGAAAGACTGAAGCAATGGTGCCGACTGCATGTTTTATATCCCTGATGACCTGACATCATGGAAGAAGGGACAGCAACCAACACAGGACCCAAAACTTTGTTAATCAGGCTGACTCAGGGCTACCTGCAAGCAGATAACCCAAATGTAATGACTGCAACAGTGAAACACGAAGAACATCCAGCGCAGCTTTTTACACTCACAGACAGGACCCTTTGAGTTTCTGAGGGTCCAACACGAAGATCAGATGAAGCACAAGCACTGTGAACACCTACTGTTCTGTACCAAATGTCGCACACACTTACCAAAAAGGTTGCTTAACCAAACTCAACAGCACCTCCTACAACCAGCAGCAATGAGCATACACCCAACAAAAAGGGGAATGGTGGGAACTGCCAATAAAAAGAAGTTATGTACTTATCATAATGTTCCATCTGTGTTGTTCATTTTTATTTTCCTCAATCACTGGGTTCAGATCCGAACCTCAGATCTGACTCGGCCGTTGCTATAGCTTGTGCATAACTGAAACTCTCAAGCTCCTTGTTACCCACAATGCACCAGTCTCTAAAATACCTCAGATCTTGTTTGCTAGATGACAAATGTAATAAATGTCAAAACAATGTTCCTAAGAAAGGAAAACCAATATATGGAGCTCCATCCAAGACACTGTTGTGTCTTTGATACATCCCACTCTCCCAGAAGGCCAAGATGGCAAAGGTTGGGGATTGGTGGGTGTAGAGTTCAGGAAGAATGAAAAAGGACAACACAGATGGAACGTTATGTTAAGCACATAACTTCTTTATCTGATATTGTCAATTTTCATTCATTCCTCAACCAGTGGGACAGAGTCCCTATCTACATAAAATCCCGAGTGGACTCTAAGGAAAGATGTTCTGAGTACGGCTGAACCAAAGGCTACTCTTCCGCTTGAGACCAGATCCAATTTGCAATGAGTAATAAAAATAAACTTGATTGATTTCTTTGAAACAGTCACCAAAGCCATGGATGAGGGGAATACGGTGCACACCGCCTACCCTGAGCTAGCCAAAGTCTTCAACACTATTCCCCACTCAGGCATAATACATAAACTCTCTTTGCTAGGCATCAACCTGTATGTTACCAGATGGGTAGCTAACTGGCTCACTGACAGAACCCACTCAGTGAAAATAGGAGAAGCCACCTCTAGTAGTAGACTCGTAATGAGCAGTGTACCCCAAGGATCGACCTTGGGACTCTACTGTTTGTGATATACTTTTCTGAAGTGCAAGCCAAAACCACTGGTCTGTGGCTGACCAAGTTTGCAGATGACTGCAAGTTGGGTGCTGTCTTAAATTCTCTTAGTGATGTGAACATCCTCCAAAAAGACGTTACCCAAACTAATGACTGGTGCCAGAAGCATGGCCTCAAACTGAATGCCAAGAAATGCATCATTATCTCCTTTGGGGAAAATGGCATCCTCACTAATTATCACATTAATAACAACGTACTAAGCACACAATCAGTCATGAGGGACTTGGGCACCCAGGTTGATAGCAACCTGACATTTGACCACCACATTGCCTCTGTTGTACGGAAGGCTTTCTACATGACCCACTTCATAAATATGGGTATTTCAACCAGGAACAAAGAGGTCATAACATCCCTGTACTCCTCCCTTGTCAGACACATTATCGAGTACAATGCCACCTTTGGCATGTACCTTGCCAAGTTCATGCAGCAGCTGGAGAGACCACAGAAGTTCCTGACCAGGAAAATCCAGGGTCTCAAACAGCTATCCTATACAGATAAGCTAAAAGCCCTGTCCCTCTACTTAGTCTCATACAGACTGCTCAGGGGTAACCTGTGTCTGGTATACAAGGCCATCTCAGACCCAGCCTTGATGGAGTTGCTGCATATCCGTAAGTCAAACTCCTCTTGAGCAACCCACATGTAAGGCTTTAACTTGATCTGTGACATTAACAGAACTTGTTGGCGGGATAGATTTGTGTCGCAAAGACTCTCCCATCTGTGGAACAGACTCCCTCTCCATGTCAAGCAGAGAACCTCTCTAGCCCTCTTTAAGAGGAACCTGGATGACTGGATGGGAAACAGAAAATATACCTCTGAAATCCCACCTGTGTCCCTGCTAGACAGGGGAAACAAGTGCTGACTTTGAGGGAACATGAGTTCAGTTCTTGGCTAGGCTTATAAGGGCCTCCAGGCCAACAGCCTGGTATCATCCTATGAACCTATGAGGGTTAGCCCAAGTACCAGCTTCACATATGCCATCCATGGAGTGACTGGATAAAAATACTGACAAGATTGCCATAGATCTAGTAGAGCGAGCTCTTAAAGGTTTTGGCAATGAAATGCCTGACATATTATAGATACAAGCTATGCAATCACTACTCTACCTTGCCAATGTTACCTTTGTAACTGATTTGCCTAATTTGTTACCTGTAAAGGATGCAAATAACTGATCAGATTTTCTAATCTCTTTTGTTCTGTGTAAGTAAAAACACAACTGACCAAGAACATCCACCAAATATAAATAGAAGTTAGGTACTCACGATAACATTGCATTTGTGTTGTCCATTTTCATTCCTCCTCATCCTATGGGTCCAGATCTGACCTCTCGGATCTAATTCAACTGTTGCAAAAGTGCACCAATCCCTAACATACCTCAGATCTTGTTTGCTAATATTTGCAGTCATATAGAGAAAAGACTATATCCGGAGCTCAATATCAAGGAAATGGCATCCCCTAACCACTCGCTCTTCCATAAATTTTCAAAGGTAGGGGGTTGATGGGAGGGGAGTTGAGGAAGAATGAAAATGGACAACACAGATGGAACTTTATGGTGAGTATATAACTTCTTTGTCTGATGTTGTCAATTTTCATTCTGTCCTCAACCTATGGAACACAGTCCCCAGCTACCTAAGTTCCTGGGTGGACTCAAGGAAGAATATTCCTGAGAACCATTGAACCAAATGATGCCCTACCTCTGGAGACTAGATCCAATTTCTAATGAGTAACAAAGATAAGGAAAGTAGCCCACAGTGGACACTCTAGCCTGGAACACTGAAGAAGTTGCCATGGCTCTAGTTTAGTGACCCTGTAACGGTTTGAATAAGGTAAAGCCCACTTTGTTATAAACTGGCAACTGCTTTCCCCAACTTTATTTCTGAAAATGAAACAAATAATTCGTTTTCCTGATGTTTTTTGTTCTATGTACGTAAAAACGTAATTGTCTGTGAACATCCATTAAATGTAACATGCATTCACAGTTGTTAACAAATTTAAGAAAGAATACTGGCAAATTAATGGACTGATTGATATTAGACTCTGACACCACCTTAGGGGGAAAGGAAGCATTGGTTTGCAATGTCACGCTTTCCTTATGAAAGATCAAGCATGGTGGTTTTGAGGACAAGGCTTGGCTTAAATCTCTGAAATTCTTCCATCAGAAGTAATTGCTACTAGAAATATTGTCATCCAGGAAAGATATTTAAGGTTACACTTAGTTGCTGGTTCAAAGGGGGGTTGGGTACGAGCCTGCAGTACCAGATTCAGGTCCCATGGGGGTGTAGAGTCTTTAAAAGGAGGCCTTAAAGGAAGAGTGCCTCGTAAAAAAGGCTTTGCAGAGCTTATGACAGGCAAAAGAATAACTTTTAAATCCAATGTCAAAATTGAATATTGCTGCTAATTGGCCAAAACACCTAAGAGGATGGTAAAAACCACTGACACCAGTGGAACCAAACAGCACTGCTGCTAACAGTCAGAAATGAAGTGAGCCACAATGAGGAAATGCAGCTGAAACTTTAATAACCAAATATCCACAGTTGTTGAGATCTTTCTTCCCATTAAGGGACTTCATCAGAACCAGTCATCTAGAAATGGAAACACCCAGAATCCCTGCAGTCTTAAGTGAGCTGCTACTACTGCCATGCACTTGGCAAACCCCCTAGGGCTGTATTGAGACCTAAGGGCAGAACTCTGAACTGGTAATGACTGGCTCCCAGCTGGAAGCGTAAGAACCTTCTGGATGTCCGGATCATCTTTATGTGATAGGTTCATAGGTTCATAGGTTCATACTAGGCTATCTGCCCGAGGGCATCTACAAGCCTAGCCCATCGTTTTGTGGCTTACGCCACCCCTTTAGTATGGGGAACTATACCCATTATTTTGCTGTGCCTCTGTCGAGCAGTGACACTGAGGTAATCCCTGGGGTATATCTGCGATCTCCCATCCATTGGTCAAGATTTCTCTTGAACAAGGCCAGCGAGGTGCTCTGCCTCACATGTACCGGGATTTTGTTCCACAGCATAGGGAGTCTTTGGGTGATGAATCTATCCCTCCAGCACGTCCTATTAATAGCCGTGTCGGTTTAAGTCTCCCCTTGTGGCTCTGATGGATCTAGATTTTTGAGGTGAAGCATATTCATCAAATCTGGGTTTGACATGGCCTTGTATGTTAGGCAAAGGTCACCTCTGAGCAAGCGGTAAGCGACTGAATAGAGCTGGAGTTCTTTCAATCGGGCAGCATAGGACAGATTTTTAGACCCTTTATCCTTTTGGTGAGGAACTTTGTGGCCTCTCCAGCTGCTGCAAGTGTCGGGTCAGATACATTCCGAATGGGGCATTGTACTCAATCATTGGTCTGATGAGTGATGAGTAAAGGGAGACTATGACCTCCCTTGATCTAGATGAGAATCCCTTCATGATAAGGTGGGCAATGTAGAAGGTCTTCCTAACTACTTTAGCTACATGGGTGTCGAATGACAGACTACTATCAACCTGGGTCCCCAGGTCCCTGATAACTTCTTCTGTGCTCAGTGGATTGCCACCTATTTGGTAGCTAGGGGTAACCTTGTTTTTCCCGAAGGGTATGACTATGCATTTTTTGGCATTTAGCTTTACGCCGTGGCTCTGGCACCAGTTATCCGTTTCTGTGAGACCCTTCTGAAGGATATCTGCGTCAGATGTGTTTTCTACTATGGCGCCCAGTTTGCAGTCATCTGCAAACTTTGTCAGTGATATGTGATAGTACATATCCTGCAGGTCTACTGAGCACATCTAGTCATCCTTTCTCAAAAAGGGAAGAATGGACCGAATCATGACCATCGGAACTTGGTGCATCAAACTGACTTGTTCAAGTTGCTGAGATCCAAAATTGGTCTCCAGTCCCCTGTTTTCTTTGGCACTAAAACAAATCTTGAGGTCTGGGGGGGGGGACATCTTGGATGACTCATTTTTTCTAGCAGCGTTTGTACTTGAATTACTGCCTACTCCCTCTGACTTTGGTGGAACATCAGGGATTTTTCTAGGAGGGGGAGGGGGAAGGGAAAAGGATATTATATAGCCACTGGAAATGATCTTCTGCAGCCAAATATCTACTGTTATTTCTAGCCAGGCTCTCTGGTGCAGGGATAACTGAACCCCAGTTTCCTCAAGAGAAAGGCAATCAGAACTTTTTTCAGGAGTGCTGGGAGAATCAGTCAAAAGTACGAAACTCTGGACCCTTGGTTTTGTGGGCTGCCTCTGTCATGGTGGCAGAGTCTACCATTTGAGTTCCGCCCTCTACCCCTTAGGTGAACCTTCTCCAGGTGTGTCCTCAAAAGGTCTCTGGGACTTCTTGAACTACATTTTTCCTGTTACCTCATTGATTCCTGGAGAAGGATCTTTGAGGGGTGGAAAAACGTATAGCAATGGCAGACAGGGTCTTTCTGTCCTTCTCCCACCTGGATAATGTGTCTTTTACCTTGGGGCCAAAGATGTGCTGTCAAAAAAAGCATTGGCGAATGAAGACTTGAAGGGCTCTGCAAAACCATATAAGCGCATCCAGGTGTGCCTCCTTATAGAAATGCTTGAGCCCACTGCCTTTGAGATTCCCTCGACTATGTATGAAATAAGCTTCATGGAACAGCTGGAAAGTGATTGCACGGTAGCCAACTGAGAAGTCACAAACGCTTGTACTTCTTCAGAAACGGATCCTGAGAGGGTCAGACAGTTCCTTAATCAGGTCCCTCTGAAACCTGGTGAAATGTGCCAAATAGTTCAGTGACCTTAAGGCAAAGGTCACTGAAGCATAAACACACTTCCCATGCCTGTCCATCACTCAAGACTCCTTGTTGGATGAATGGACAGTGGAATTCTCCTCGGCAAGGTCCTTCTTAGATACCACTCCACGACCATGGCATCAACAGGTACATCCTTTGTCCAAAACTTTTTGACCACTAGTGCTGTCATAATTCTCTCAAGTCTCCGAGGTATTGATTCAATGGTATCCGGGTCCTTCCATGTCCACCAAGAGATCAACTAAATGAGCTTGTCAGTGGGCGAGGTCACTCAGGAGGTAGACGGCCAGTACCAAAAGCCTCTAGGAACACAGACTCCTCAGACGAAGGATTGCTGGGCTTCCAGCCACCCCTCTGTTTCAAGATTTCAAGGATATCTCCAAATGAGACATCTTCAGGAGGTGATCGAAGGAACCCATCACGTTCATCAAAGTCTGTGTCTTTTGTGATGGACTCCTCTGGGAAGTCTAAGTGCTTCCTCTTGCTCACTTTCTTCTCAGGGACCTCCTCAATGGGATGCTCTGGGGAGGTATCAGAAGAAGTCAGCACACCCTGCTGGGAAAAAAATGGGGTTTCGTTACCAGCTGTACCTGTGGAAAAGATAGGTGAGACTCCAAGAGCAGAGACATCAAGGCTGCAGAATGAGGATCTGAGAGAGTAGGAGCTGTCTGCGTTGCTGAGGCAGACAACGCTCTTTCAATGGCCTCAAAAGGCAGACTTTCCCAGAGACAGAGAGGAACCTGGCTCCAAAAAGGCAAGCTTTTAGATCATTGTCCCTCCCTGCTCTGAGGACATAAGGGTATCCTCTGATCCGAGGCAGATGGAGACAGACAGCTTGGAAACAAGGACTCTTGAAACCATGGAAGGAATCAGAGGAGGAACTGGTAGAAGAGGTATAGTGGAAGATCGGACCTCCTGACCCAAAGGGATAGGAGCTGAGGAGACACCTGTTAGGCTCTGCACCAAGAGAATTCTTCTCACCAGTGTCTCCACATCTTCTTCTTTTAGACTCTTGGAAGAGCGAGTGGATACTATCAAAAGGGACCTTTGTCTCTCCATAAATGGGGAAGGAACCCTGGAGAGAATTGTGGCCACCAAAGGAGAGTATCTGGTGCTTGGGAGTTAAATGGTACTGGAAGTTAAATCAGATGATTTCTGTGTCAGGCTTGGGGAAGTCTTATCTGACAAATATTTGCTCTTCTTTATTTCTGGATCTGATGATGAGGTCGGCTCTCATGAATCTCTTTTCTTTAGCTTATATATTTTCTTTCTAGGATCTGAAGGGGAGGTCGAATCTGAAAGAGAACGTTTCTCACACTTCTCTGAAGGCTTTGATGAAGAAGAAGAAGAGCATGGGGAAGAAGATTTAACTTTTTTTGATTTCTCAGGGGACGTAACTCCAGATAACACCTCACCAAAAGAAGAAGGGAGTAACCCTCTTAAAATCAACTTGTTTTTGCATTCAACCAGGGCTCTAGGATTAAAGACATGACAAATGGAGCAGTCCTCTTGAAGGTGCAGTTGTCCTAAACAGTACACACATGACATGTGGGCATCAGACACTGGAATATAGAAGTTATGTTCTTACCATAACGTTCCATGTTAGTTGTCTTCTTCTCGCCTTCTTTCTTGCTGGATGGGTTCGGAGCCGACCTCGGCTCCGATTCGGCCACTCTAAAAGCTCGAGAGTTGGTTCCACCGGCTCGAGGCTCCCCTTATATCCCACAATGCTAGGCGGTATTACCTCAGATCTCGTTTGTAAGCTAGGCCCAGCCAATAATAAATCCAGAACTACTGGAAATGGGAAAACCCACCTCTATAAAAAGAAAGGAAGAAGGTGACCTGAAACCTGATGAAGGAATATTAGCATAGTATAGCATATACATATATACAATAGAGGTGGTAGAAAGAGAGGTCACAATCAAACTCCTCTAGGTCTGTCCAGGCTAGGGGGAAGGAGGGTGGGATTTAAGAAAGAAGGCGAGAAGAAGACAACTAACATGGAACGTTATGGTAAGAACATAACTTCTATATGTTAAGTTGTCTATCTCGCCTTCATTCTTGCTGGATGGGACCGCGTCCCTAGCACCTTGTCCCGGGTGGCCTATCGGAACAGACTCTTGAGTACAGTGGAACCAAAATTAGCTCTATGTCTAGAAGCTAAATCCAACTTATAATGAGAAACAAAAGTGTGAGGAGTAGCCCATGTAGCTGCTGCACAAATGGTATCAATAGGCAGCCTGTCTTGGAAAGCTATAGAAGTAGCCAAAGCTTTAGTCGAATGAGCCTTAGGTTTGCTAGGCAACTTTTGGTGTCTAATTTCATACACAAAGGAAATCAGGGATGTAAGCCATCTGGAGAGTGATACCTTCGAAACTGAAAGGCCCTTTCTGCCTTCTGCATAAGAGACAAACAACTGGTCAGTTTTCCTGATCTGTTTGGTCCTATCCAAATAATACCTTAATTGATGATGAACGTCTAGCCAATGCAATTTTTGTTCAGACCTGTTAGAAAAGTTAGGAAAAAACACAGGGAGGTCAATGTTTTGATTTAGATTTGCCGCAGAGGCTACTTTAGGTAAAAAGGACGGATTGGTTCGCAAGGATACCCTATCCTTATGAAACAAGAGATACGGTGGTCGACTGCTGAGTGCATGAAGCTCTGAGACCCCTCTAGCTGAAGTAATGGCTATCAGAAAGAGAGTCTTCCAGGATAGCAATTTCATTGAACAGGAAGCTGCAGGTTCAAAAGGGGGAAGAATCAAGGATGTGAAAACTAAATTAAGGTCCCAAGAAGGAGGAGGATTTCTATAGGAGGCTTAAGAAGAAAAACTCCCTTCAAGAAAGCTTTGCAAAGCTTGTGAGACATGATGGCAGAATCTGAGATGCCTACATGAAAGTTAGATATAGCTGCCAATTGAACTTTAAGAGTAGAAGGAGTTGAACCTGCATGGAAAAGTTCAGCTAGAAAATCAAGGACTATTTGGATGGGAGCCGTGAAAGGATCTATGTCCCTTCCTTGAGCCCAAGAGGCGAAACGTTTCCACTTACTAAGATAAATCTTCCGAGTGGAAGATTTATGGGAAGCTATCAAAATATCTCGAACAGAGCGAGATATTTGAGGAAGCCTGGCTAAGGTTGGAATTGGAGGAACCAAGCAGTGAGGTTCAGAGAGGGGAGGGAGCGATGTAACTGACCCGACTGATGGATCAAAAGATCTGGAACTAGGTCCAGATGCCAGGGTTGCTCCAACAGAAATTGATGTAGAAAGGGGAACCAAACCTGTCAAGGCCAATAAGGAGCAATGAGGATCAATGAGGCCTTCTGAGCGATAGCTTTCTGTATCACTTGAGAGATTAGTGGGAAGGGAGGGAATGCATACAGAAGTCCCCGGGGCCAAACTTGGACTAGAGCGTCTCTGCTGGGCTGGCCTGGTAAAGGGAAGAGGGTGAAATAATCTTTGCACTTGCTGTTTTGGGGAGTAGCAAAAAGGTCGCAGCAAGGCTGACCCCACTTGAGAAAAATTTTCTCCAAGATAGAATCTTTCAGAGACCACTCATGAGGCATGAGAATAGCTCTGCTCAACTTGTCCGCGATAAGATTGGACTTCCCGGGGATGTGCGTTGCTATCAGAAACCGCTGAGAAGAAATCGCCCATTGCCACAGTCTGAGTACTTCTCGACATAGAGGGTAGGACCTGGTTCCGCCTTGTTTGTTGATATACCACACTACAGACATGTTGTCCGTCTGAATTCCTATCGTTCCCAAGGGAAGAGAGTCTTGAAGGGCTTGCAACGCTAAAAGCACTGCTCTCATCTGTAGAACATTTATATGCAAGTGGCGTTCGTCTGGTTGCCATATGCCCTGGACTGTTCTGCCCTGATAATGCCCACCCCCCCACCCGATCAGGGAGGCGTCCGTTGTCAGAGTAGAAACCGGAGGGGGAGGGACAAAGGGTCTTCCTAGGAAGAGCTGGGGGGACGAAATCCACCAAAGAAGATGATTCTTGCATGCTTGCGTAATCACAATGGTGTGGGACATGGGAAGTTGTTGGTACGACCATTATGTGAAGAGCATCCATTGAAGGATTCTCATGTGAAATCTGGCTAATAGAAGTAGAGGGATAGCAGCCGCCATAATCCCCAGTACTTTTAGAACTAATCTGACTTTGACTCTGTTGCTGTGGAAGAGAAGGGAGACCAGTTTGTGTATGTCTGCTATCCTTTGATCTGTGAGTCTCGCAGACATGTTGACTGTGTCTAGATTTGCGCCTATGAAGGTAATAGCACAACAAGGGGACAAAAATAGAAGTTATGTTCTTACCATAACGTTCCATGTTAGTTGTCTTCTTCTCGCCTTCTTTCTTGCTGGATGGGTTCGAGCCACTGCCCGACTCGGCCACTCTAAAAGCTGGAGAGTTGGTTCCACCGGCTCGAGGCTCCCCTTATATCCCACAATGCTAGGCGTGAGTTACCTCAGATCTCGCTTGTAAGCTAGGCCCAACCAATAATAAATCCAGAACTACTGGAAATGGGAAAACCCACCTCTATAAAAGGAAGGGAATAAGGTGACCTGAAACCTGATGAGGGAATATATGCATAGTATAGCATATACAGATATATAATAGAGGTGGTAGAAAGAGAGGTCACAAACAAACTCCTCTAGGTCTGTCCAGGCTAGGGGGAAGGAGGGTGGGACGCAAGAAAGAAGGTGAGAAGAAGACAACTAACATGGAACGTTATGGTAAGAACATAACTTCTATATGTTAAGTTGTCTATCTCGCCTTCATTCTTGCTGGATGGGACCGCGTCCCTAGCACTTTGTCCCGGGTGGCCTATCGGAACAGACTCCTGAGTACAGTGGAACCAAAATTAGCTCTATGTCTAGAAGCTAAATCCAACTTATAATGAGAAATGAAAGTGTGAGGAGTAGCCCATGTAGCTGCTGCACAAATGGTATCAATAGGCAGCCTGTCTTGGAAAGCTATAGAGGTAGCCAAAGCTCTAGTCGAATGAGCCTTAGGTTTGTTAGGCAACTTTTGGTGTCTAATTTCATACACAAGGGAAATCAGGGATGTTAGCCATCTGGAGAGTGATACCTTCGAAACTGCAAGGCCCTCTCTGCCTTCTGCATAAGAAACAAACAACTGGTCAGTTTTTCTGATCTGTTTGGTCCTATCCAAATAATACCTTAATTGACGATGAACATCTAGCCAATGCAATTTTTGTTCAGATCTGTTAGAAAAGTTAGGAAAAAACACAGGGAGGTCTATGTCTTGATTTAGATTTGCAGCAGAGGCTACTTTAGGTAAGAAGGATGGATTGGTCCGTAAGGATACCCTATCCTTATGAAACAACAGATACGGTGGTCGACTGCTGAGTGCATGAAGCTCTGAAACCCTTCTAGCTGAAGTAATGACTATGAGAAAGAGAGTCTTCCAGGATAGCAATTTCATTGAACAGGAAGCTGCAGGTTCAAAAGGGGGAAGAATCAAAGATGTGAGAAATAAATTAAGGTCCCAAGAAGGAGGAGGAGTTCTTATAGGAGGCTTAAGAAGAAAAACTCCCTTCAAGAAAGCTTTGCAAAGCTTGTGAGACATGATGGCAGAATCTGAGATGCCCACATGAAAGTTAGATATAGCTGCCAATTGAACTTTAAGAGTAGAAGGAGATGAACCTGCATGGAAAAGTTCAGCTAGAAAATCAAGGACTGTTTGGATGGGAGCAGTGAAAGGATCTATGTCCCTTCCTTGAGCCCAATAGGCGAAACGCTTTCCACTTTTCAGATAAATCTTCCGAGTGGAAGATTTATGGGAAGCTATCAAAATATCTCGAACAGAGTGAGATATTTGAGGAAGCCTGGCTAAGGTTGGAACTGGAGGAACCAAGCAGTGAGGTTCAGAGAGGGGAGGGAGCGATGTAACTGACCCGACTGATGGATCAAAAGATCTGGAACTAGGTCCAGATGCCAAGGTTGCTCCAACAGAAATTGATGTAGAAAGGGGAACCAAACCTGTCGAGGCCAGCAAGGAGCAATGAGGATCAATGAAGTCTTCTGAGCGATAGCTTTCTGTATCACTTGAGAGATTAGTGGGAAGGGAGGGAATGCATACAGAAGTCCCCGGGGCCAAACTTGGACTAGAGCGTCTCTGCTGGGCTGGCTTGGTAACGGGAATAGGGTGAAATAATCTCTGCACTTGCTGTTTTGGGGAGTAGCAAAAAGGTCGCAGCAAGGCTGACCCCACTTGAGAAAAATTTTCTCCAAGATAGAATCTTTCAGAGACCACTCGTGAGGCATGAAGATAGCTCTGCTCAACTTGTCCGCGATAAGATTGGACTTCCCGGGGATGTGCTATCAGAAACCGCTGAGAAGAAATCGCCCATTGCCACAGTCTGAGTGCTTCTCGACATAGGGGGTAGGACCTGGTTCTGCCTTGTTGGTTGATATACCACACTAAAGACATGTTGTCCGTCTGAATTGCTATCGTTCCCAAGGGAAGAGAGTCTTGAAGGGCTTGCAACGCTAAAAGCACTGCTCTCATCTCTAGAACATTTATATGCAAGTGGCGCTCTGCTGCCATATGCCCTGGACTGTTCTGCCTGATAATGCCCCCCCCCACCCGATCAGGGAGGCGTCCGTTGTCAGAGTAGCAACCGGAGGGGGAGGGACAAAGGGTCTTCCTAGGAAGAGCTGGGGGGAAGAAATCCACCAAAGAAGATGATTCTTGCATGCTTGCGTAATCACAATGGTGTGGGACATCGGAAGTTGTTGGTACGACCATTGTGTGAAGAGCATCCACTGAAGGATTCTCATGTGAAATCTGGCTAATAGAAGTAGAGGGATAGCAGCCGCCATAATCCCCAGTACTTTCAGAACTAATCTGACTTTGACTCTGTTGCTGTGGAAGAGAAAGGAGACCAGTTTGTGTATGTCTGCTATTCTTTGGTCTGTGAGTCCCGCAGACATGTTGACTGTGTCTAGAATTGCGCCTATGAAGGTAATAGCACGACAAGGCGACAAAAATAGAAGTTATGTTCTTACCATAACGTTCCATGTTAGTTGTCTTCTTCTCGCCTTCTTCTTGCTGGATGGGTTCGGAGCCGACCTCGGCTCCGACTCGGCCACTGTAAAAGCTCGAGAGTTGGTTCCACCGGCTCGAGGCTCCCCTTATATCCCACAATGCTAGGCGTGAGTTATCTCAGATCTCGTTTGTAAGCTAACCCCAGCTTATAATAGTAACAGAATAACTATAACAAAGTCCACCTCTAAACCAGGGAGAAAGAAGGGTGACCTACATCCTGATCCAGGAAATATGCACAACAGCATATACCTAAGAAAAGAGGTGGTAGAAAGAGAGGTCACAATCACAACTCCTCTAGGTCTGTCCAGGCCAGGAGGAAGGAGGGTGGGACGCAAGAAGAAGGTGAGAAGAAGACAACTAACATGGAACGTTATGGTAAGAACATAACTTCTATATGTTAACTTGTCTATCTCGCCTTCATTCTTGCTGGATGGGACCGCGTCCCTAGCACCTTGTCCCGGGTGGCCTAACGGAACAGACTCCTGAGAACAGTGGAACCAAAGTTAGCTCTATGCCTAGAAGCTAAATCCAACTTATAATGAGAAATGAAAGTGTGAGGAGTAGCCCAAGTAGCCGCTGCACAAATGGTGTCAATAGGCAGTCTGTCTTGGAAGGCTAAAGAAGTAGCCAAAGCTCTGGTGGAATGGGCCTTAGGTTTATTAGGCAGCTTTTGGTGTCTAATTTAATAAACAAGGGAAATCAGAGATGTTAGCCATCTAGATAATGATACCTTTGAAACTGAAAGTCCCTTTCTGCCTTCTGCATAGGAGACAAACAGCTGGTCAGATTTTCTGAATTGTTTTGTTCTATCCAAATAGTACCTCAACTGACGATGAACATCTAGCCAGTGTAATTTTTGTTCAGACCTATTGGAATATTCTGGAAAAAAGACAGGGAGGTCAATGCTTTGATTTAGGTTAGACATCGAGACTACCTTAGGCAAAAAGGACGGGTTGGTTCGTAAGGGTACCCTGTCCTTACGGAACAATAGATAAGGAGGTCGACAGCTGAGTGCATGAAGTTCCGAAACTCTTCTAGCTGAAGTAATAGCTACCAGAAAGAGAGTCTTCCATGATAGCAATTTTAAAGAACAGGAGGCTGCAGGTTCGAAAGGGGGGAGAATCAAAGAAGTAAGAACTAAATTTAGGTCCCAAGGAGAAGGAGGATTTCTTATAGGAGGTCTGAGTAAAAAAACTCCTTTCAAAAAGGCTTTGCAAAGCTTGTGGGACATTATGGCAGACTCTGAAATACCCACATGAAAGTTAGAAATAGCTGCCAATTGAACTTTAAGAGTAGAAGGAGATGAACCTGCATGGAAGAGTCCAGCTAGAAAATCAAGGACTATTTGGATGGAAGCAGTGAAAGGATCTATGTCCCTTCCTTGAGCCCAATATGTGAAGCGTTTCCACTTACTCAAATAAATCTTCGGTGGAAGATTTATGGGAAGCTAACAAAATATCTCGAACAGAGTGAGATAATTGAGGAAGCCTGGCTAAGGTTGGAACTGGAGGAACCAAGCAGTGAGGTTCAGAGAGGGAAGGGAGCGATGAAACTGACCCGACTGATGGATCAAAAGATCTGGAACTAGGTCCAGATGCCAAGGTCGCTCCAATAGAAATTGATGTAGAAAGGGGAACCACACCTGTCGAGGCCAGTAAGGAGCAATGAGGATCAACGAGGCCTTCTGAGCGATAGCTTTCTGTATCACCTGAGAGATTAGTGGGAAGGAGGAAATGCATACAGAAGTCCCCGGGCCAAACTTGGACTAGAGCGTCTCTGCTGGGCTGGCCTGGTAAAGGGAATAGTGTGAAATAATCTCTGCACTTGCTGTTTTGGGGAGTAGCAAAAAGGTCGCAGCAAGGCTGACCCCACTTGAGAAAATTTCTCTCACAACAGAGTCTTTCAGAGACCACTCGTGAGGCATGAGGATAGCTCTGCTCAACTTGTCCGCGATCTGATTGGACTTCCCGGGGATGTGCGTTGCTATCAGAAAACGCTGAGAAGAAATCGCCCATTGCCACAGTCTGAGTGCTTCTCGACACAGGGGGTAGGACCTGGTTCCGCCTTGTTTGTTGATATACCACACTACAGACATGTTGTCTGTCTGGATTGCAATCGTTCCCAAGGGAAGAGAGTCTTGAAGGGCTTGCAACGCTAAAAGCACTGCTCTCATCTCCAGAACATTTATGTGCAAGTGGCATTCGTCTGGTTGCCATGTGCCCTGGACAGTCCTGCCCTGATAATGCCCCCCCCACCCGATCAGGGAGGTGTCCGTTGTCAGAGTAGCAACCGGAGGGGGAGGAACAAAGGGTCTTCCCAATAAGAGCTGAGGGGAAGACATCCACCACAGGAGATGATTTTTGCATGTCTGCGTAATCATAATGGTGTGGGACATTGGAAGTTGCTGGTATGACCATTGTGTAAAGAGCATCCATTGAAGGATTCTCATGTGGAATCTGGCTAATGGAAGCAGAGGTATGGCAGCCGCCATAATTCCCAACACTTTCAGAACTAACCTGGCTTTGATTCTGTTGTTGCTGAAGAGGAATGAGACCAGTTTGTGTATGTCTGCTATTCTCTGATCTGTTAGTCTCGCAGACATGTCGACTGTGTCTAGATTTGCGCCTATGAAGGTAATAGTACGACAAGGCGACAAAACAGACTTTTCACAATTTATTGAAATGCCTAACTTTTGACAAATGCGAAAGGTGTAATCCCTGGCCATTAGAAGAAGATGCTTGGTGGGAGCTGTGAGGAGCCAGTCGTCCAAATATGGAAACACCTGGAATCCTTGTCGTCTCAGGTTAGAAGCTACCACTGCCATGCATTTGGTAAACACCCGGGGGGCAGTGGTGAGACCAAAGGGCAGGGCCCTGAACTGAAAATGACTGGTTCCCAGCCTGAAGCGGAGGAATCTTCTGGAGCGTCTGTTCATTTTTATGTGATAGTACGCATCCTGAAGGTCTATAGAGCACATCCAGTTTCCTTTTCCCAATAGGGGAAGGATGGACTGCAGCGTGACCATCCGAAATCTTGTTTTCTTGACTGATCTGTTCAAGATACTGATATCCAAAATTGGTCTCCAGTCCCCTGTTTTCTTTGGAACTAAAAAGAACCTTGAGTAGATTCCGGATCCTTGCTGGTCTGCTGGAACTGGCTGAATTGTTTTTCGCAAGCAGCTTTGAAATTTCTAAAGCCGCTAGATCCCTTTGAGCGGTGGAACATCTGGAAGGGATTTTTGATTGGTTTGGAATGCGAAGAAAGGGAATGGAATAGCCTTCGAAATGATGGACTGTACCCATTTGTCTTGAGTCAGGGATAGCCAGGCTTCTGGGTACAGTGACAATCTTCCCCCGACTGCCTCCGAAGATGGGCAGTCGGGCAACACCTCAGGGATGCTGAAAGGGCTTATCAGAGAAGGCTTCTCGATTGCCCTGGTTCTGCGGACCCCCCCTGCCTCTAGGGCGATGTCTACCATTGTTATTCCCGCCTCTGCCTCTGGCGGGGAATCGACTCTGTGCGTCAGGTGAAGACCCTTGAGATTGTTTGCGGAACCACATTTTTCCACTTTTCTGACCTTTGGGGTAAGGCCTAGAAGGAGTAGAAAAACGGACACCGACGGCAGAAAGAGTCTTGCCATCAGTCTCGCACCTAGTCAAGGTTTCTTTCAATTGAGGACCAAAGAGAGATGATCCATCGAATGGGGAATTAGTGAAAGACGTTTTAAAGGGGTCCGCAAAGTTGCATAGCCGCATCTAGGCATGCCTACGTAAGGCCACACCTGTCCCTGCGGCCCTGCTCGCTCCATCAGCCGCATAAGAGAGGAGGCGCATGGAGGAGTTGGCTATGGAGTTCAGGGTAGCCAGCTGAGTGTTCATCTTATCTTGAAACCCTGCAGCCGTAGGATCCTTCAACATGTCACTCGCTTCTTTGATCAAGTCCCTTTGAAGACGAGTAAAATGGCATAGGTAGTTCAGCGAACGCATTGCAAATGTCGCTGACGAGAACATCCGCTTCCCGTACCTGTCCATGGACCTAGATTCCTTGTTAGGTGGATGGACAGGCACTGAAGGATCAGCTAGTTCCTTCTTAGTGGCAGCAGCAACCACCATAGCATCCACAGAAACTTTTAGTTATGTACTCACCATAACTTCAGATGTTTGGGATCCATCTCGCCTACATTCTGAATGATGGGTTCGGAGCCGATCCCTCGGCTCCGACTCGGCACGCTTATGCCAAAGAGCGAAGTCTCTTATTGGCTGAGCTTACTATATCCCAGGATGCACCACTACCAGTCCCCCAGATCTAGTTTGTCCGCATACATGCACACATGCATACCCTGCTTATATAACATCGTCAGATGGAACAAGATAAAAACAGTTGAACTCAAAACCATTCAATCTCTTCTGATCTGCAAGGCAGGGGGAAGGAGGGTGGGTATAGGAATGTAGCTTAGATGGATCCCAAACATCTGAAGTTATGGTGAGTACATAACTAAAAGATGTTATGTGATCCTATCTCGCCTACATTCTGAATGATGGGACAGCCCCTAGCACCTGAATCCTGGGTGGCTCACTGGAAAACACTCCTGAGTACCGTGGAACCAAATGATGCTCGCCCTTTAGATGCCACATCCAATTTGTAGTGGGAAATGAAAGTGTGCGGGTTGGACCAAGTAGCCGCAGCAGAAATTTGCCAAATAGCGAGCTTGGAATGAAAGGCTATAGAAGTAGCCATAGCTCTGGTAGAATGAGCTTTGATAGATGATGTAAGATGTTTATTCGAAGAAGAATAGGCCTGAGTTATGCAATCTCTGATCCATTTTGAGATTGTAGCTTTTGTAATGGTTTGGCCCAATTTATTATCTGAGAAGGACACAAACAACTGGTCTGACTTACGAAGTTGCCGAGTCCTGTCTAAATAGAAGCGTAATTGCCTGTGAACATCCAATTTATGGAGAGTATATTCTGCTTCATTAGAGAATTTTGGAAAGAAAACAGGTAGCTCTAAAGATTGTTGAAGACAGAAACTAGAACAGACTTTGGGGACAAAGGATGGATTAGGCCTAAGTGATACTCTATCCTTGTGGAAAATCAAGTATGGTGGTTTAATAGACAGGGCTTGAAGCTCTGAGACCCTCCTTGCAGAGGTAATAGCCACTAAAAATGCCGTTTTCCAAGACAGATATTTTAATTCGCATGTAGCAGCCGGTTCAAAAGGGGGAGATGTCAATGCACAAAGCACCAAATCAAGATCCCACGGAGGTGCAGGATGAAAAACTGGTGGTCTTAACAGACTGGCACCTTTAATGAACGTTTTGCATAGTCTGCTGCTCATCAAAGGAGGATCCGTGGATTCATGGAATTTCGAGATAGCAGCTAGTTGGACTTTAATAGTTGAGACAGAAGATCCCTGATTAAACAGGGATGTTAAGAATTTCAAAACCTCTGGGACAGGAGCAGTGATAGGGTCTAAGCCCTTGAGTTGAGCCCAGATAGCAAACCTCTTCCACTTACTGAGGTACAATTTGTTAGTGGTGGGTTTGTGGGTCAAGATAAAATGTGAACAACTTCCGGTCTAGTGTGTGCCTTCTAACTAAGGTTGGAAGTGGAGGAGCCAAGCTGTCAATTTTAGAGATTGAAGGGACTGATGCCAATGTCCCGACTGATGGATTAGCAAATCCGGATCAGGTCCAAGGTCCACGGATCGTCCACTGCATGCTTTTTCAGGTAAGGAAACCATATCTGACGAGGCCAGTATGGGGCAATCAGAATCATTGAAGACCCCAGTTGAGAAGCTTTTTGAATAACTTTTGGAAGGAGTGGAATTGGAGGAAAGGCATAAAGTAGCCCTGTTGGCCAAGGTTGTGCTAGAGCATCCATGGCTGGTACTTCCTGATGTGGAATCAAGGAGAAGAACTTCTGGCACTTGGTGTTTTGTGGAGTTGCAAATAGGTCGCAGCACGGCGTCCCCCATCTCTTGAAAACCTGAGCTGCTACTGTGAGGTTTAGAGACCATTCGTGAGGAGAGAGAATTGTCCTGCTTAATTTGTCCGCCAATACATTTGATTTTCCCGGGATGTGGGTCGCTACCAAGAAGCGGTTGGTAGCTACAGCCCATTCCCACACTCTCATGGCCTCTCTGCAAAGGGGATACGATCTGGTCCCTCCTTGTTTGTTCAGATACCAAACCACCGACATGTTGTCTGTGTGGATGGCGATGATGCCTTGAGGAAGAAACTTGTGTAAGGCCTGTAGGGATAGAAGTACAGCCCTCATCTCCAACACGTTGATGTGGAGAAGAGCTTCGTCCGAAGCCAGGAGCCCTGAACTAGCCTGCCCAGACAATGCCCCCCACCCTATCTGGGAGGCATCTGTCGTCAGGGTAACCACTGGAGGGGAGAACAAAGGGTTTTCCCTGATCCAAGTTGGATGTCTGAAGCCACCAGGAAGGTCCCTTTGCATATTTCCGTAATCATGATGTGATGATTGAGGGAAGATCCTGAAAGGACCATTGAGTTGACAAGAGCCACTGAAGAATCCTCATGTGTAATCTTGCTAGAGGAACTAAAAGAACCGTGGCAGACATTGAGCCTAAAACCTGTAGGACCATCCTGGCTGGGGCTTTGGATCTCGAGATCAGAGCTTGAACTTGGCCCTGTAAGGTTCGGATCCTTTCGGCAGGAAGAAAGACGCCATCAATCTTGAGTCTATCTCTGCCCCTATAAACTTTATGCATTGAGAGGGCAGCAAGACAGACTTTGACCAATTGAATGTAATCCCTAGGGAAACACCCAGGGAGATGGTGGCTTTGAGGTTGTCCATTAATAGATGCCTGGTGGTGGCAGTCAGGAGCCAGTCGTCGAGATAGGGAAACACTTGGAATCCAAGACTTCTCAGGTGAGCCGTCACTACTGCCAAACACTTGGTGAACACCCTGGGGGCTGTGGTGAGACCAAAGGGCAGAGCACAAAATTGGTAATGACTGACTCCCAGGCTGAAGCGCAGATACCTTCTGGACGCCTGATGTATCGGTATGTGATAATAGGCGTCCTTGAGGTCTATGGAGCACATCCAAACATCCTTCTCCGAGAATGGATTGTAACGTGACCATTCGGAATTTGGATTTCGTGACGGATTGGTTCAGTCTGCTGAGATCCAATATTGGTCTCAGGTCCCCTGTCTTTTTTGGCACTAAAAAGAACCTGGAGTAATTTCCTGATCCGATCTGGTCTGTGGGGACTGGTTGGATGACTCCTTTTCTAGCAGCTTTAAAGCTTCTGCGGCTGCTATTTCCCTTTGACTGGGTGGTGGGTCCGGGATTCTCTTGGACGGAGGGGTGAGTCTTTGAATGGGATGGTGTAACCTCCGCAATGATCCAAGCACCCATCTGTCCTGAGTGATTGACTCCCAGGCTTTTAGGTGCTTGGCAACGACACCCGACTGGCTCCGAGCAGCACAGCCGGGCAATCCCTCATGTCGTGTGGGAGGCTGAAGAGCCACGAAAGGACTCGCGGTCTCCAGAATTGCGGGCCCTCTGCCGCCTCTGGGACGGCGTCTCCTGAAAAATTTCCGCCTCTGCCTCTGGACGGGAATCTTCCTGCTGTTGGGAGAAAACTTGCGAGATTTTCGAACCACATTTTCCTCCTTTGGCCTTGGGGTAAGGCCGAAAGGAGTGGAATAACGGCCCCTACGGCAGATAACGTTTTCCCTCTTGCTCACAGCGGGTAAGGGTGTCTTTCACCTTGGGTCCAAACAATGAGGACCCATCAAAGGAGCGCGAAGGAAGACTTGAAGGCCTCCGAAACTGACACAAGCGGAGCCAGGCTTGTCACGAGAGCCACGCCTGTGCCTGCCGCTCTACCTGCCCCTTCGGCCGCATAGGAAATGAGCCTCATGGACGAGTTAGAAATTGACGTAAGGATAGCCAACTGAGAGCTAACCGACTGGGCTAGCTGCTCAGGTAGGTTACCCGAGAGGGAATCTGACAACTCCTTGACCAGATCCCTCTGAAGCCTTGTAAAATGTGCCAAATAGTTCAGAGACCTTAAGGTAAAGGCCGCTGAAGTCAGGGTGCGCTTCCCGTACCTATCCATACTCCTAGACTCCTTATTAGGAGGATGGATAGACGTTGAAGCCTCTGCCACGTCCTGTTGTGTAGCAGATGCCACCACCATGGCATCTACAGCCACGCCTTTAGTAAGGAACTCCTTCTCGGGGGGAGCAGATAAGAATTTATTTGGACGAGAAGGGACTGGTTCCACGGTATCTGGATGTTCCCACGCCCTTCGACAAACTAAATCCAGAAGCTCGTCAAGGGCGGAGACACCCAGGAGGCGGAGGGCTGAGCCCCAAAGGCCTTGAGGAGCACTGATTCGTCAGCTGAGGGGTTTGGATATCCAGCCGCCTTGTTTGAGGATCTCTAAGATGTCTGCAAATGAGACATCATCCGAGGACGACTGGGACCCCTCCGCATCATCCATATCAGTGTCGATGTAATAGACTCGGGGAGTCCACGTGCTTCCTCTTGCACGATCTCTTCCTTGGGGGTTCCTCTGAAGACAACTCCGAAGAACCCTCAGGAGGAGGGAACCCCACTGGGGTAACCTCAGGCCTCGGGCTCCGCTGGCTACGGACAGGGAACTGCCAAAGACCCAGTCTCCACGCCCAGGGAAGGTGCTGGTAAAACCGGGAGATGGCGAAGAGGACTTGGCCAAGGCACTCCTCATGGCCCTGAAAGCTGGACCCCAGAATCCTGGGAGTGTCCAGATTCCGGAGCCGTGATAGCACGGAAGTCCCGCAGCAAGCACCGAGGGGAGGCTCGAAGCGAAAGCATAGGTCCCAAACATCACCCCGGTCCAGCCGAAGAAGTCCAGCGTACAAACTCGGACCAAGGCCCGGTTGGAGTAAGGGTCGGAGCCGACCCTGAAATCTCCACCGGCTCCAACAGCACCTGCTTCGACGGAGCAAGCGTCGGAGGAGGAATGGCAACGGGGTGGGCCAAGGTCATCGGCTCCGAAACCAGCTGGGTCGGAACCGAAACAAATCTTTGGAGCACCCTGTCTATATCAGAATCCGACATCCTCGAAGACCGAGAGGAAACAGAACGGGTTCGAGAAGGCCTCTCCATCGGCCCCAAAGGGCTAGGGGACCGGCTCCGAGGCGACTCGATGAGTATCGGCGCCGAGGGAATACTCACAGCAGATTCCATCGGTGCCGAGGTAGACTTCGGCGCCGAGGAGGAAGTGTCTGAGCAGGCGACCCTTGTCGGCTCCGAGCAGCGGAGCCGAAGGTGACTCCACCTCTCGATGCCCCAGCCATCGGCTCCGAAGCCAGAGGAGTCGATACTGGTGGCATCGAGGCAGACCGTTCAACCTCGCCCAAGTCTTTGGAGCCAAGGAGAGGCCTGCCTAAGTTTCTTGGCAGTCGGATCCGACGGACTGGTCGGAACCGAAGCCCTTTTCTTTGGCCGGAGCCGGAGAGGATGCCAAGGCTTCTTCAAGGAGGGTTTAACTAACCCTTAAAATCAATTTATTTTTCCTCTCCTGGAGGACCCTTGAGGAAAAAGCGTGACATACACTGCATGACTCCTGCAAGTGCTTTGCCCCGAGACAATATACACAGAGCTTAATGATCGTCTGTGATAGACATTTTAAACCCACATTTCGAACATTTTTTAAAGCCCGAAGGCCTAGGGGTTTGAGACATGATGTTATACAATTCAAGTCACTTACACAGAAGAGTAAACAACTAAATTTCACTGATAATAAAGCTATGCTTACAGTAATAGCTTAATGTAACACTTCCTGAAAAAAGTATAGGGAACTCTAACTAACTAAAGTATTACTAGAGACCCTGTATTAAAGGTTGACAGTCCGGAAAGGCCCTGGATGGAGGGGCCAAAACAAACTCAACCCAATCACACACAACAATTTTTCAATCCAAAACGTACACAAAGTTAGCGATAGCCGTTAAAACAGCTTTTGTTAGCAAAAACAGCAAAAAACTGACAGAAAGTTAGTTAATAAAAACTACTCAGCCCAGCCAGCTCGAGACCACGTCTTCGCAGGGAAGCGGCAAACGAGATCTGGGGGACTGGTAGTGGTGCATCCTGGGATATAGTAAGCTCAGCCAATAAGAGACTTCGCTCTTTGGCATAAGCGTGCCGAGTCGGAGCCGAGGGATCGGCTCCGAACCCATCATTCAGAATGTAGGCGAGATAGGATCACATAACATCTCCTTTTGTCAAAAACTGTTTATCTGCTGGTGCTGTTATGAATTTTGAGGGTCTCCTGGGAGTGGGGTCCACCGAATCAGGAGCCGTCCATGCCTTTTTTGCTACCACCTGCATGAGGGGGTCAAAGGGTGGAGATACCCAGGAGGTGGAAGGACGAGAGCCAAACGCCTCAAGGTACACAGATTCATCCTCCGAAGGGTTTAGGGCTGGCCAATTTCCCCTCTGCTTAAGGATTTCTAGAATGTCTGCAAAAGAGACATCTTCAGAAGGGGAACGGGAGGAACCCTCGGAATCCTCTAAATCTGTGTCAGAGGTGACGGACTCAGGTGAGTCTATGTGTTTCCTCTTACACTTTCTCTTCCAAGGGGGCTCTTCTGCCAAATCAGGACAGGCCTCGGAAGAGGATGAGATCCCCACAGGGGATTCCTGAGGAGCTGGCTCTCTGCGGTCCGGGATGAGGGAGTGAGTCGACTTGACCTGAGGCACCGAAGAGGGGGGGGGGGGGGAGGCAGACGGAGCCGACTGTGGGGTAGAACCTGGTTCTAACACACTCCGCATGACCTCGAACGCACCCCTGTCAGGCAAAGCCAGAGGTCCCCGCTCCGAAAAGCTGAAAACCTCCCTCGGCACCGACAGTGATGGCTCCGAGGCCGATGTCGGAGCTGAACTCACCAGCGCCGAAGCGCCGAGAGGGGGAGCGGGGTCGGACAAGGGTCCAATGCCACTCACCCGCTCGGAGCCGACGAGGGAAGCCCGGCGCCGAGATTCTTCTAAGGAAGAAATCGGAGCCGACGACGGGGCCGAAGACAATTGTATTGGCTCCGACACTACCACAGTCTCGGTTCCGAAACGCCCCGGCTCCGAACTCAAAGGAGTCGGAGGCGGAATATTTTGAGAGATAGGGTTAAGCATCGACTGATGAGTCGGGCTCTGAAGCATTTGGGCTAGTGCCTCGGACTTAAGAAGTCGACTCACTACCCTCTGAAGGTCATAGTCGGAAAGCCTCGATGACCTAGAGGAGTGAGATCTATGGCTCCGTTCAGACAGCAAGGGAGATGCTGGAGCCGAATGAACGGAGCCAAGGGACGGTGACCTGGACCTCTTCCTAGATGTCGGTTCCGATGGTCTGATCGGAGCCGACTCAGATAATTCCAATACCTCGGCTCCAGCCGGAGCCGAGGGAACCACTGATGTAGAAGTTCGAGTCTCATCGGCTCCAGCCGGAGCCGATGCTGTAGTAGACTTCGATGTCTTAGGTGTCGACTCAGTAGCAGGAGTCGAAGACCTAGAAGCCTTAGAAGGTTTGCCCGAAGAAACAGTCGGGGGACCCTCAGGCCTAAGCAAGCCCCGTAAAATGAGCTTGTTCTTTCTTTCCTGCAGGACTCTAGGGCTGAAGCCATTGCATACAGCACAAGAGTCCTGCAGGTGTAAAGGTCCCAAGCAGTACACACAAGAAGTGTGACCGTCTGTCAGAGACATTTTCTGACAGCACGAGTCACACTTCTTGAAGCCTGAGACCTTCGAATCCTTAGACATTTCAAGGAACAAGTGCAACCACACACAAACACAAACACACCGATTACACTATACACTAAATAACAGTAACTTAAACTAAATAAAATTATTTTAGTTTAATAAAAGTCCCTACAGAAAACACATACACTCCAAGGGGATGGGAGGGCCCGAAGGCCTAAGGGAGGAACATATAAGTTCTTCTGGTAAAAAAAGATGAAGAACAAGGAGGAGGGATAAAAAAAATCCTTTAAGATAAGGGGATACTGTATGGAAAAGTAATTTAAACGGTTTTAATAAACTTTTTTAAACTATTTCCTACACTAACCTGAAGCCGGTGAAGCAACACGTCTCGATAGCTGTAGCGGCAAACGAGATCTGAGGTAATACCGCCTAGCATTGTGAGATATAAGGGGAGCCTCGAGCCGGTGGAACCAACTCTCGAGCTTTTAGAGTGGCCGAGTCGGAGCCGACCTCATCGAGCAAGAATGAAGGCGAGATAGACAACTTAACATCTTATGTTCGCACTTTATACATTTTTTAAACCCAGCTGGGGCTTTCTCTTTTTCCACCAAAAATAGAAGTTATGTTCTTACCATAACGTTCCATGTTAGTTGTCTTCTTCTCGCCTTCTTCTTGCTGGATGGGTTCGGAGCCGACCTCGGCTCCGACTCGGCCACTCTAAAAGCTCGAGAGTTGGTTCCACCGGCTCGAGGCTCCCCTTATATCCCACAATGCTAGGCGAGAGTTACCTCAGATCTCGTTTGTAAGCTAACCCCAGCTTATAATAGTAACAGAACAACTCTAAATAGAGTCCACCTCTAACAACAGGGAGAAAGAAGGGTGACCTACATCCTGATTCAGGAAATATGCAAGCAGCATATGCCTAAGAAAAAGAGGTGGTAGAAAGAGAGGTCACAATCACAACTCCTCTAGGTCTGTCCAGGCCAGGGGGAAGGAGGGTGGGACGCAAGAAGAAGGCGAGAAGAAGACAACTAACATGGAACGTTATGGTAAGAACATAACTTCTATATGTTAAGTTGTCTATCTCGCCTTCATTCTTGCTGGATGGGACCGCGTCCCTAGCACCTTGTCCCGGGTGGCCTAACGGAACAGACTCCTGAGAACAGTGGAACCAAAGTTAGCTCTATGCCTAGAAGCTAAATCCAACTTATAATGAGAAATGAAAGTGTGAGGAGTAGCCCAAGTAGCCGCTGCACAAATGGTGTCAATAGGCAGTCTGTCTTGGAAGGCTAAAGAAGTAGCCAAAGCTCTGGTAGAATGGGCCTTAGGTTTATTAGGCAGCTTTTGGTGTCTAATCTCATAAACAAGGGTAATCAGAGATGTAAGTCATCTAGATAATGATACCTTTGAAACTGAAAGTCCTTTTCTGCTTTCTGCATAGGAGATAAACAGTTGGTCAGATTTTCTGAATTGTTTTGTTCTATCCAAATAGTACCTCAACTGACGATGAACATCTAGCCAGTGTAATTTTTGTTCAAACCTATTGGAATATTCTGGAAAAAAGACAGGGAGGTCAATGCTTTGATTTAGATTTGACGTCGAGACTACCTTAGGCAAGAAGGACGGGTTGGTTCGTAAGGATACCCTGTCCTTATGGAACAATAGATAAGGAGGTCGACAGCTGAGTGCATGAAGTTCTGAGACTCTTCTAGCTGAAGTAATAGCTACCAGAAAGAGAGTCTTCCATGATAGCAATTTTAAAGAACAGGAGGCTGCAGGTTCGAAAGGGGGAAGAATCAAAGAAGTAAGAACTAAATTTAGGTCCCAAGGAGAAGGAGGATTTCTTATAGGAGGTCTGAGAAGAAAAACTCCTTTCAAAAAGGCTTTGCAAAGCTTGTGGGACATTAAGGCAGACTCAGAAATACCTACATGAAAGTTAGAGATAGCTGCCAATTGAACTTTAAGAGTAGAAGGGGATGAACCTGCATGGAAGAGTTCAGCTAGAAATTCAAGGACTATTTGGATGGAAGCAGTGAAAGGATCTATGTCCCTTCCTTGAGCCCAATATGTGAAACATTTCCACTTACTCAAATAAATCTTCCTAGTGGAAGATTTATGGGAAGCTATCAAAACATCTCGAACAGAGTGAGATAATTGAGGAAGCCTGGCTAATGTTGGAACTGGAGGAACCAAGCAGTGAGGTTCAGAGAGGGGAGGGAGCGATGTAACTGACCCGACTGATGGATCAAAAGGTCTGGAACTAGGTCCAGATGCCAAGGTCGCTCCAGTAGAAATTGATGTAGAAAGGGGAACCACACCTGTCGAGGCCAGTAAGGAGCAATGAGGATCAACGAGGCCTTCTGAGCGATAGCTTTCTGTATCACCTGAGAGATCAGTGGGAAGGGAGGAAATGCATACAGAAGTCCCCGGGGCCAAACTTGGACTAGAGCGTCTCTGCTGGGTTGGCCTGGAAAAGGGAATAGAGTGAAATAATGTCTGCACTTGCTGTTTTGCGGAGTAGCAAAAAGATCGCAGCAAGGCTGACCCCACTTGAGAAAAATCTCTCTTACAACAGAGTCTTTCAGAGACCACTCGTGAGGCATGAGGATAGCTCTGCTCAATTTGTCCGCTATTTTATTAGACCTCCCGGGGATGTGCGTTGCTATCAGAAAACGCTGAGAAGAAATCGCCCATTGCCACAATCTGAGTGCTTCTCGACACAGCGGGTAGGACCTGGTTCCGCCTTGTTTGTTGATGTACCACACTACAGACATATTGTCTGTCTGGATTGCAATCGTTCCCAAGGGGAGAGAGTCTTGAAGGGCTTGCAACGCTAAAAGCACTGCTCTCATCTCCAGAACATTTATGTGCAAGTGGCATTCGTCTGGTTGCCATGTGCCCTGGACCGTCCTGCCCTGATAATGCCCCCCCCACCCGATCAGGGAGGCGTCCGTTGTCAAAGTAGCAACTGGAGGGGGGGGAACAAAGGGTCTTCCCAACCAGAGCTGAGGGGAAGACATCCACCACATGAGATGATTTCTGCGCTGCGTGATCATAATGGTGTGGGACATTGGAAGTTGCTGGTATGACCATTGTGTAAAGAGCATCCATTGAAGGATTCTCATGTGGAATCTGGCTAAAGGAAGCAGAGGTATGGCAGCCGCCATAATTCCCAACACTTTCAGAACTAACCTGGCTTTGATTCTGTTGTTGTTGAAAAGGAGTGAGACCAGTCTGTGTATGTCTGTTATTCTCTGATCTGTTAGCCTCAGACATGTTTACTGTGTCTAGATTTGCGCCTATGAAGGTAATAGTACGACAAGGCGACAAAACAGACTTTTCGCAATTTATTGAAATGCCTAACTTTTGACAAATGCGAAAAGTGTAATCCCTGGCCATCAGAAGAAGATGCTTGGTGGGGGCTGTGAGGAGCCAGTCGTCCAAATATGGAAACACCTGGAATCCTTGTCGTCTCAGGTGAGAAGCTACCACTGCCATGCTTTTGGTAAACACCGGGGCAGAGGTGAGAGGAAAGGGGAGGGGCCTGAATTGAAAATGACTGGTTCGCAGCCTGAAGCGGAGGAATCTTCTGGAGCGTCTGTTCATTTTTATGTGATAGTACGCATCCTGAAGGTCTATAGAGCACATCCAGTTTCCTTTTCCCAATAGGGGAAGGATGGACTGCAGCGTGACCATCCGAAATCTTGTTTTCTTGACTGATCTGTTCAAGATACTGAGATCCAAAATTGGTCTCCAGTCCCTGTTTTCTTTGGAATTAAAAAGAACCTTGAGTAGATTCCGGATCCTTGCTGGTCTGCTGGAACTGGCTGAATTGCTCTTTTGCAAGCAGTTTTGAAATTTCCAAAACCGCTAGATCCCTTTGCGCGGGTGGAACATCTGGAAGGAATTTTTGATTGTTTGGAATGCGAAGAAAGGGGATAGAATAGCCTTCGAAATGACGGACTGTACCCATTTGTCTTGAGTCAGGGATAGCCAGGCTTTTGGGTACAGTGACAACCTTCCCCGACTGCCTCCGAAGGGGCAGCGGGCAACACCTCAGGGATGCTGAAAGGGCTTATCAGAGAAGGCTTCGATTGCCCTGGTTCTGCGGAGCCCCTGCCTCGGGCGGCGTCTACCATTGTTATTCCGCCTCTGCCTCTGGCGGTAACGACTTTGTGCGTCAGGCGAAGTCCCTTGATTTTGTTTACGGAACCACATTTTCCCACTTTTCTGGCCTTTGGGGTAAGGCCTAGAAGGAGTAGAAAACGGACTCCGACGGCAGAAAGAGTCTTGCCATCAGTCTCGCACCTAGTCAAGGTTTCTTTCACTTGAGGACCAAAGAGAGATGATCCATCAAACGGGAGTTAGTGAAAGACGTCTTGAAGGGGTCCATAAAATTGCATAGTCGCATCCAGGCATGCCTACGTAAGGCCACACCTGTCCCTGCGGCTCTACCGCTCCATCAGCCGCATAAGAAAGGAGGCATGGAGGAGTTGGCTATGGAGTTAAGGGTAGCCAGCTGAGTGTTCATTTTATCTTGAAAACCCGCAGCTGTAGGATCCTTCAACATGTCACTCGCTTCTTTAATCAAGTCTCTTTGAAGACGAGTGAAATGGCACAGGTAGTTCAGCGAACGCATAGTAAGTGTCGCTGACGAAAACATCCGCTTCCCGTACCTGTCCATGGACCTAGATTCCTTGTTAGGTGGATGGACAGGTACTGAAGGATCAGCTAGTTCCTTCTTAGTGGCAGCAGCTACCACCATAGCATCCACAGAAACTCCTTTTGTCAAGAACTGCTTGTCTGCTGGTGCCGTTATGAATTTGGAGGGTCTCCTGGGAGTGGGATCTACTGAATCAGGAGCCGTTGATGCCTTTTTAGCAACCACCTGCATGAGGGGGTCAAAGGGGGGGGACACCCAGGAGGTGGAAGGGCGAGAGCCAAACGCCTCAAGATATACAGATTCATCCTCCGAAGGGTTAAGGGCTGGCCAATTTCCCCTCTGCTTCAGGATCTCTAGAATGTCTGCAAAAGAGACATCTTCAGAAGGGGAACGGGGGGAACCCTCGGAATCATCTAAATCTGTATCAGATGTGATTGACTCAGGTGAGTCAATGTGTTTCCTCTTACACTTCCTCTTCCAAATCAGGAGAGGCCTCGGAAGAGGATGAAATCCCCACATGGGGTTCCTGAGGAGCTGGCTCTCTGCGGTCCGGGATGAGGGAGTGAGTCGACTTGACCTGAGGCACCGTAGAGGGAGGGGCGGACGGCGCCGACTGTGGAGTAGAGCCAGGCTCTAACACACTCCGCATGACCTCGAAAGCACCCCTGTCAGGCAAAGCCAGAGGTCCCCGCTCCGAGAAGATGAGAATCCCCCTTGGCACCGACAGTGATGGCTCCGAGGCCGATGTCGGAGTCGAACTCACCAGCGCCGAAGCTCCGATAGGAAGAGCGGGGTCAGACAAGGGTCCGATGCCACTCACCCCCTCGGAGCCGACGATGGAAGTCCGGCGCCGAGATTCTTCTAAGGAAGAAATTGGAGCCGACGATGGAGCCGAAGACAGTTGTATCGGCTCCGACGCTACCACAGTCTCGGTTCCGACACGACCCGGCTCCGAGCTCAACGGAGTCGGAGGAGGAATATATTGATGGACAAGGGCAGGCATCGACTGATGAGTCGGGCTCTGAAGCATCTGGGCTAGTGCCTCGGACTTAAGAAGTCGACTCACTACCCTCTGAAGGTCATGATCCGATAGCCTCGGTGACCTAGAGGAATGAGATTTATGGCTCCGTTCAGACAGCAGGGGAGATCCTGGAGCCGAATGAACGGAGCCAAGGGATGGTGACCTGGACCTCTTCCGATGTCGGTTCCGAAGATCTGGGAGCCGACACGGAAACCTCTACCTCGGCTCCAGCCGGAGCCGAGGAACCACAGAAACTGTGGACTGAGACTCATCGGCTCCAGCCGAGCGGATGTAGGCGGAGGTTTAGAAGCCTTAGGTCTCGGCTCAGTTGCTGGAGCCGAGGACCTAGAAGCCTTAGAGGGCTTCCCAGAGACAGAAAGGGAATCCTCCGGCTTAAGTAGACCCCTCAGGATCAACTTATTTTTTCTTTCCTGCAGGACCCTGGGGCTGAAGCCGTGGCACACAGCACAGGAGTCCTGCAGGTGCAAAGGCCCCAGGCAATAGACACAAGAAGTGTGACCGTCTGTCAGAGACATTTTCTGACAGCACGCATCACACTTCTTGAAGCCTGAGACCTTTGTGTCTTTAGACATCCTAAACAAAAGTGTAATCACACACACTCAACCTAAGGGAAATATATTTAAACTAAAAAAAAAATAGGGTTTTAAGTGTTCTAATTTTACCAAAATTACACTTACCAACAAGCCGGTAGAAAACCAACACCTCGATGCTGTAGCGGCAAACGAGATCTGAGGTAACTCTCGCCTAGCATTGTGGGATATAAGGGGAGCCTCGAGCCGGTGGAAACAACTCTCGAGCTTTTAGAGTGGCAGTGGGAGGTCGGCTCCGAACCCATCCAGCAAGAATGAAGGCGAGATAGACAACTTAACATATACCAGATATTCAACCAGTAAGAAACAGGTACATTTTAAATATATATATATATATATATATATATATATATATATATATATATGTATATATATATATATATATATATATATATATTGGTAGAAAACCAGAAAAAGGAAACAAAAATTACCAGCTATGGTAAGTAAAGGCTATGCAGAGTATAGAGGGAAAAGGAATACTAACAATAGTATTCAAGGTACAAAAAATGTATGAGAGGAGGAAAAGGGACAGACTATATTAAAACCAGAAAAAAAACTGCAGTAGAGTTAAGCAGAAGGTAAGGAAAAGAACAGAGCCTAATAATTTAAAGGTTTTAACTATAAAGGAGATAAACTTATGAAATTTAACGACTTACCTGCTCAAGAAAAAAAAGTTATGTACCTACCATAACGTTCCATGTTAGTTGTCTTCTTCTCGCCTTATTTCTTGCTGGTTTGGATCGGAGCCGATCCTCGGCTCCGACTCGGACATCTTCAATAGCTCCAGAGCTGTTACTGGCTCGAGGCTACCCCATATACCATGATGCCTGGCGCTAGTTACCCAGAACTCGTTTGAAAAAGCTTTTCCAGACATAACTAAGGAAGAAAACTGCCCTAGTGGCCCCTTGGGCCTAACTGTGAAGCTATCTAAGCAGAAAAGGACAACCAGAGAAGGTTCAGCCAATGAAATCTGGAAAGGGAGCTCCTCTCGATCCACTAGGATAGGGGATGGAGGGTGGGACACAAGAAAGAAGGCGAGAAGAAGACAACTAACATGGAACGTTATGGTAGGTACATAACTTCTTTATGTTAAGTAGTCTATCTCGCCTTCATTCTTGCTGGTTGGGACAGCATCCCTAGCACCTACTATCCTGGGTGGCTCATTGGAACAGCCTGTTCAGAACAGTGGAACCAAAATCAGCTCTGTTTCTGGAAGCAATGGCTAGTTTATGAGAAATGAAGGTATGTGGATTAGCCCATGTAGCAGCTGCACAGATCGATTCCATGGGCAACCTAGATTGGAAGGCCACCGAGGTGGCCAATGCCCTAGTAGAGTGGCCTTTTGGTTTGATAGATAATTCTCTGTTTCTCAGCTGGTAAATGAATGAAATAATGTGAGATAACCACCTAGATAATGTTACGTTTGAGACTGGAAGGCCCTGTCTGCCCTCAGCATAGGAAAGGAAGAGTTGGTCCGACTTCCTGATGTCCTTTGTCCTATGCAAATAAAAACACAGTTGTATGTGAACATCAAACTGGTGCAATTTATATTCTGCCTTATTGGTGTGATTAGGAAAGAACACAGGAAGGTCTATGGACTGATTTAAATTATTTTGTGAACAGACCTTAGGAAGGAAGGAAGGATTGGTTCTTAGAGCAACCCTATCGTTATGAAAAACTAAGTATGGAGGACGAATACATAGAGCCTGAAGCTCCGAAACACGTCTGGCAGAAGTAATGGCTACGAGAAAGAGAGTCTTCCAGGATAAAAACTTAATGGAGCAACATGCTGCAGGTTCAAAAGGTGGCAAGATTAGGGAAGCTAGCACTAAATTTAAATCCCACGGAGGTGGGGGATCCCTCACTGGGGGCCTAAGCAGAGTGGTTCCTTTGAGAAAGGCTTTACACAGCTTGTGAGACATGATGTTGTTAGAAGACAACCCAATGTGAAAATTCGAAATGGCAGCTAACTGAACCCTGACTGTAGCAGAAGCGGAACCAGAATGGAAGAGTTCCGCTAAAAATTCCAAAATCTTGTGGACAGGGTCTGAAAAGGGATCTATATTCTTAGCATAAGTTTTCCGAGTTGTGGATTTGTGTGATGAGATAATAATTTCCCGCACAGAGAAGTAAATATTAGGAAGCCTGGCTAAGGTTGGAAGTGTAGCAACCAAGCTGTGAGCTGGAGTGTTTGAAGGGATCGATGCAGCCTGCCCGACTGATGAATCAGTAGATCTGGAATAGGATCCGGAATCCAAGGCTGCTCGAGAAGGTAATGATGCAGGAATGGGAACCATATCTCTCGAGGCCAGTAGGGGGCAATGAGGATCATTTTGCAACCCAATGCAGTTGCTCTCTGTATGAGTTTGGGTATTAGGGGAAACGGAGGGAAAGCATAAAGAAGGCCCTGAGGCCAATCGTGGACTAGAGCGTCTCTGGGGGAGTGGCCGGGAAGTGGAAGAAGGGAGAAGAATTCGCTGCACTTGCTGTTAAAAGGTGTGGCGAACAGGTCGCAGCAAGGCTGCCCCCATTTGCGAAAGATTTGTTCCGCAATTACCTGATTCAGAGACCACTCGTGAGGCATGAGAATTGCTCTGCTGTGCCTGTCTGCGATGACGTTGGAACTCCCAGGGATGTGCGTTGCGATCAGAAAAAGTTGGGAAGAGATTGCCCACTGCCAGAGTCTGAGTGCTTCTCGACATAGAGGATAGGACCTGGTTCCGCCCTGCTTGTTGATGTACCACACCACTGACATATTGTCCGTTTGAATTGCAATGGTCCCGGGAGGAAGAGAGCCCTGAAGGGCTTGCAACGCTAAAAGCACGGCTCTCATCTCCAAGACATTTAAATGCAAATGGTACTCGTGAGGCTGCCAGGTGCCTTGGACCGTCCTCCCCTGATAATGCCCCCCCCCCACCCTATCAGGGAGGCGTCCGTGGTTACTGTGGTGACTGGAGAGGATAGCACAAACAGTCTGCCCTGGGACACTGATGGGGAGACCATCCACCAAGTGAGGTGCTTCTTGCCTGCTTCTGTGATCATAATTTTGTGAGACATGGGAAGCTGTTGGTCGGACCACTGTGTGAATAGAAGCCACTGGAGGATTCTCATGTGAAAATGGGCCAGGGGGACAAGAAGAATTGCTGATACCATGGAACCCAGTTTTCAGAGGACGAACCTGACTTGAATCGTTTTGCATGTTAATAAGATCTGTACTTGTTGGCGAATTAGTGATACCCTTCTGGTGGAAGGTTCGCAAACATGTTCCTTGTATTTAGATTTGCGCCTATATAAGTGATATGCTGACAGGGCAACAATGCAGATTTTTCGAAATTTATTGTGAAGCCTAGCCTGGAGTTTTAACACTGTAGTCCCTTGCTTGCTGAAGGTGATGTCTGGTGGAAGCAGTGAGGAGCCAGTCATGTAGATATGGAAACACCTGGAATCCCTGATGTCTCAGGTGAGCCGTAACCACTGCCATGCATTTGGTGAACACCCTGGGGGCTGTGGTGAGACCAAAGGGCAGAGCTCTGAAATGATAATGATTGGCCCCCAGCTGGAAGCGAAGGAATCTTCTGGAGCTCCTGTGCATTTTGATGTGGTAGTACACATCCTGAAGATCTATGGAGCACATCCAATCGTCCTGACCCAAGAAGGGTAGAATGGACTGTAGCGTGACCATCCGAAACATTGTTCTTTGTACAGACCTGTTTAGTCTGCTGAGATCCAGAATGGGTCTCCAGTCCCCTGTCTTTTTTTGGCACCAAAAAGAACCTTGAGTAAGTTCCGGATCCGATCTGGTCTGCTGGGACTTCCTGGATGACCCTTTTGTGTAGCAGCTTTGAAATTTCTTTGGCTGCTTAGTCCCTTAGATTGGGTGGAACATCTGGAGGGGACTTGTTTGACGGTAAAGAGGGTTGAGCAAAGGTAATTCTGTAACCTCCGGATATGATTGACTGTACCCACTTGTCTTGAGTTAGATTCTGCCAGGCTTTGGGGTACAGTGAAAGTCTTCACCTGACTGCATCCAGAGGTGGGCAGCCGGGCAACCCTTCAGGGATGCTGAAAGGGCTTCTCAGAGAAGGATTCTCTGCTGCCCTGGTTCTGCGGACCCCGTCTGCCACAAGGGACGCGTCTATTATTGTTCCCTCCTCTGCCCCTGGAGGGGAACTCACCACGTGTGTCAGGCAAGGCTCCTTGGGATTTGCGGAACCACATTTTTCCACTCTTCTGACCCTTGGGGTATGGTCTGGAGGGAGTGGAAAAACAGACTCCCACAGCAGAGATAGTCTTGCCTTCCTGTTCACACCTGGTTAGTCTGTCCTTCACCTGTGGTCCAAAGAGAGCAGAACCATCAAAGGGGGTATTGGTGAAAGATGCTCTGAAGGGGTCCGCAAAATTATATAGCCGCATCCATGCGTGCCTCCTAAGGGCAACGCCTGTGCCTGCGGCTCTACTCGCACCATCGGCTACATAAGAAATGAGCCTCATGGAGGAGTTAACAACTGAATTCAGAGTTGCCAGCTGGGAGGCCACCTTGGCTTGAGCCCCCTCAGCTGATGGATCTTGGAGGGTATCTCCAAGCTCTTTAAGGAGATCCCACTGAAGGCGGGTGAAATGGCACAAATAATTCAGAGATTTCATAGAGAAGGCCGCTGAAGCAAACATTCACTTCCCATATCTGTCCATAGTCCTAGACTCCTTGTTAGGAGGATGGACAGATGACGAAGTTTCTGCCAACTCCTTCTTTGCGGCTGCTGCTACCACAATGGCATCAACAGGTATGCCCTTAGTTAGAAACAGTTTGTCCTGAGGTGCAGTTATACATTTAGCAGATCTCCTGGGGGTTGGTTCCACTGTGTCTGGAGCTGACCTCGCCTTCCAAGCCACCACAGACATAAATGGGTCGAAAGGCAGAGACACCCAGGAGGTGGAGGGTCAGGAACCAATCGCGTCCAGAAATACCGCCTCATCCTCGGAAGGGGCAAGGGTATTCCAGTTCCCCTACTGCTTAAGGATTTCAAGGATGTCTGAAAAAGAGACATCTTCAGAGGGGGATCTAGGGGACCCTTCCGAACCCTCTAAGTCGGTATCTGATGTGACAGACTCAGGGGAGTCAACGTGCTTCCTCTTGCACTTCCTCTTATGAGGTGGTTCCTCTGAGTGATCAGGGGAGGCCTCAAAAGAGGAAGAAACACCCAAAGGGGTGCCCTGGAGTGCTGGTTCCCCACGCTTGGGGTCAGGAGGAGGGGCAGAGGCAGACGCAGGCACCATAGGGGGAGGAGCCAATGGGGTTGATTGTGGGACTGGTTCAGGGGCCAGTACGCTCCTCATGACCTCGAAGGCATCCCTGCCCGGACACAAAGAAGACTTCGGTTCCGAAGAAATCAGAATCCCTCTCCGCACTGAGGGGGACTGCTCCGAAGCCGATGTAGGAGCCGAGCTCACCTGCGCCGAAGCTCCGAGGGGGAGAGCGGGGTCAGACAAGGGTCCGATGCCACTCGCCCCATTGGAGCCGACAAGGGAGACTCGGCGCCCAGATCCCTCCAAGGACGGGACCAAGGATGGGATCAGAGCTGACGATGGAACCGAAGGAGAAGGTATGTGAGCCGACGGTTCCACGACTCGAACCTCAACGAACTCCGGCTCCGAACTCAAGGGAGGAATCGGAGGAGGAATATCTGCAGAAGTGGACGGAGCCGACACCTGATGAGGGGGGCTGGACAACATTTTTGCTAGGGTCTGCAATATCAGCAACCTGCTGACCACTCTCTCCAAATCATGATCTGAAAGTCTAGAGGATCGAGAGGAGTGGGAGGACTTATGACTGCGCTCCGATTGGAGCAGAGGTGACCGTTGAGCCGAGCGTATCGACTCCAAGGAGGGAGACCTAGATCTCTTTCGACTCACGGATGGCTCCGAAGTATGTGTTGTTGCCGACTGTGAGGGAGGCACATCGGTTCTGGCCGGAGCTGAGGCCGATGGTGGTATTTCACCCAACGACAGCTCAGAACTAGGAGCTGAAGACTTGGGTGGCTTGAAGGATTTCGCAGGCTGAGCCTTAGCCGGTGAATCCTGTGGTTTAAGCAAACCCGAAGGATTAACTTATTTTTGCGCTCCAGCAGGACCCTTGGGCTGAAAGCATGACAGACTGAACAAGAGTCCTGCAGGCGCACCGCGCCCAGACAGTAGACACAAGAAGTGTGACCATCTTTCAGAGACATCTTCTGACAGCATGAGTCACACTTCTTGAATCCGAACACTTTAGTATCCTTGGACATGTTACCAAACACAGACCAAGGTTAAACACACACACACACACACACACAAACACACACACACACACACACACACACACACACACACACACACACACACACACACACACACACACACACACAAGAAAAACAAGTTAGCAGGTATAACTAAATAAACAATATACACTATACAGCTAACACACACTGAAAACTAAGTAAAGTCTACTACTACAGACACTACCTAAAAAACGTTCTACTTTTTTTTTTTTTAAACTAGAAAAGGACAAAAAAAAGGGTTAGCCTCTAATTGAAACAGTGAAGGAGGCACTTCGGTTCCAGCTGGAGCCGAGGCCGATGGTGGTATTTCACCCAACGACAGCTCAGAACTAGGAGCCGAAGACTTGGGTGGCTTGAAGGATTTCGCAGGCTGAGCCTTAACTGGTGAATCCTGTGGTTTAAGCAAACCCGAAAGGATTAACTTATTTTTGCGCTCCTGCAGGACCCTTGGGCTGAAAGCATGACAGACTAAACAAGAGTCCTGCAGGTGCACCGCGCCCAGACAGTAGACACAAGAAGTGTGACCATCTGTCAGAGACATCTTCTGACAGCATGAGTCACACTTCTTGAATCCGAACACTTTAGTATCCTTGGACATGTTACCACACACAGACCAAGGTTAAACACACAACACACAAGAAAAACAAGTTAGTAGGTATAACTAAATAAACAATATACACTAATCAGCTAACACACACTGAAAACTAAGTAAAGTCTACTACTACAGACACTACCTAAAAAACGTTCTTTTTTTTTTTTTTTTTAAACTAGAAAAGGACAAAAAAAGTAGTTATGTCCTTACCATAACATTCCATGTAGAGTGTTCATCTCGCGTTTGTTCTTACACACAGGTTCGAAGCCGATCCTCGGCTCCGAGTCGGCCGAATTGCAAAGCTCTGAATCTCAGAGAAGCTCGAGACCAGCCCATATCCCACAATCCTCCCTGCCATTACTCAGATCTAGTTTGCAAGCAAACCAGACGAAAGGATCCAACACCTGCGGTGCTAGAAACATACACTCTCTTCAGCCATTCAGAGGCACACTCTCACCATAGCAATAACTAATGGTCTAAGCATATATCCCATGACACACGGGACCACATACCCCACAAAGGGTCAAGACATGTCGATCAGACTCTAATCCTACCAGTTCTTCCAAACACATGGGGAATGTAAGAACAAAGGCGAGATGAACACTCTACATGGAACGTTATGGTAAGGACATAACTTCTTTATGTAAGAGTGTTCAATCTCGCCGTTTGTTCTTACACACGGGTAGCGTCCCTAGCTCCGTGACCCTGAGTGACTCATGGAAGAACGTTCCTAAGCACAGTGGAACCAAATGATGTCCTATCCTTTGAGACCTTGTCCACTCTATAATGAGTGATGAAAGTATGTGGTTTAGACCACGTGGCTGCTGCACAAATAGTGTCCAAAGGCAAGCGAGCCGCATGAGCTAAGGAGGTGGAAACAGATCTGGTAGAATGGGCCTTAGGTTTGTTTTGTAAGGATTGGCTTGATTTAGAGTATACAAATGTTATACAGTCAGCAAGCCATTTAGATAGTGTACGTTTAGTAATTGCCATGCCCTTTTTATTGTCTGTAAAAGCGACGAAGAGTTGATCCATTTTTCTGAAGGCTTTGGTCCTGTCTAAATAAAATCTTAGCAGCCTGTGAACATCCAACTTGTGCAACATATACTCCAGTTTGTTAGTATGGTTTTTGAAAAAGGTAGGGAGTTCTATAGACTGGTTAATATTCGTAAATGAACATACTTTTGGAAGGAAAGATGGATTTGTATGCAAAGAAACCCTGTCTGGGTGGAATATCAGGTAAGGTGGTCTGACCGACAATGCCTGCAGCTCTGAGACTCTACGAGCTGAGGTCACGGCGACGAGAAACAGTGTCTTCCATGACAAGAACTTTAGGAGGCATGACGAAGCTGATTCAAAAGGCGGCAACATGAGTTGCGACAGCAGCAAATTCAGGCTCCATGGAAAGAAAGGTTTTCTGACAGGCAGTCTAAGATGGAAGGTTCCTTTCAAAAAGGCTTTACAAAGCCTGTGAGACATAATGGAAGAACCTCCCTCACCAATATGGAAGTTTGATACGGCCGCCAACTGTACTCTTAGAGTGGAAGTAGAAGCTCCTTCGTGAAAAAGGATGGATAGGAATTCTGAAATTTTATGTAAAGGAGCTACCAAGGGATCTACGTTTTGACTAGTTGCCCAATATACAAAGCGTTTCCACTTACTCGTATAGAGCTTAGTAGTAGAGGCTTTATAAGAAACAACTAGGATGTGTTGAACTGACGGAAGGAGTAGATGAGACCTGGCTAGGCAGGGAAGCGGAGCAGCCAAGCTGCTAGTTTGAGGGACTGTAGAGACGGGTGAGGAACTCCCGACGAGTGTGTCAGCAGGTCTGGCACTGGGTCCAGAATCCACGGTTCCTCTATTTGATGAGCTCGAAGAAAGGGAAACCATATCTGACGAGGCCAGAATGGGGCTATGAGTATTATAGTCCTTTCCAGGCTCCTGGCTTTCAGTAGAAACCTGGGAATCAATGGAGTCGGTGGGAATGCATATAGGAGACCCGGGGGCCAATCGTGTATCAGTGCGTCCCTAGGGACATCCTCCGGAGGGGGTAGAAGGGCAAAGTAGCTTCTGCATTTTGCATTCAATGGGGAAGCAAACAGATCGCAGCAAGGCTGGCCCCATTTGCGGAATATCTTTTCCGCCGTCTGTGAATTCTGGGACCACTCGTGAGGTAACAGGATGGCTCTGCTCAAAGTACAGTTTTGTACCTACCATAAATGTAGATGTTCGAAGATCCACATTGCTGCAGTCCTAACACTTGGGTAGTCCGCTGTCCCTCGGTCGGCCCGAATATCAGAGTATAAGGCTGACGTCGGTCAAGGCGCATTTGACTGACATCAGAACGTCAGGGTACAAATGCGCATGACCGACGTCATATCCTCAGTCTTTTCTTGCCCCAGATGTCAGAAGACCCTAAAAAGAAAGGTCAAAACCCATAGACAACAACTAAACAACCAACCAGCCTAACACCAAAAATATGTACAATATATACAATATATACAATATACCTCAGATGGATAACCCAACCCACACAACCACCTCAAACTACAGAGGGGAAGGAGGGAGGGTAAATTGGACTGCAGCAATGTGGATCTTCGAACATCTACATTTATGGTAGGTACAAAACTGTACTATGTTCTTCATCTCACATTGCTGCAGTCCTAACACTTGGGTAGAATCCCAAAGCAGAGGTAAGGGAGGATGGCTAAACTATAATGAAGCAGGAGCTGCCAAAATGCCCTGCAACACAGCAGTGGCAAAACCAGCCCTGGATTTAGAGTACAGTGGAAGGTGGTAATGCCTAGAGAAGGTATGCACTGAACTCCAAGTGGCTGCCTCCAAAATATCCTTAGTAGCCACCCCCTCAAAAAGCTGTTGAAGTGGCAGTAGCCCTAGTGGAATGAGGCCTAATCCCAGCTGGAATCTCTTTGCCATGATGGGAATAACAGAAAGCAATGCAAAATCCAATCCACTTAGAAATAGTTTGTTTTGACACGGGCTTGCCCTGAGAGCACAAAGCAAAAGAAACTAATAACTGCTGAGATTGTCTGAACCCTTTAGTTCTGTCCAAATAATATCGCAACTGCCTGTGTACATCTAAAGTGTGCAAAATCTTTTCCCCTTTATTTTGGGGATTTGCATAAAAAATAGGCAAATGAATAGTTTTGTTTAAAGCCGCACTAGAAACCACTTTAGGCATAAAGGAAGGATTAGTACGTAAAGATACCCTATCCTTATGGAAAATTAAGAAAGGCTCAACTGCCATAAGGGCCTGCAATTCAGAAACCCTTCTTGCAGAGGTAATGGCCAACAAAAAAGCAGTCTTCCATGACAAATATTTCAACTCAGCAGTAGCTGCAGGCTCAAAAGGTTGTAGAGTGAGTTTCTCCAACACAAAATTGAGATCCCAAGCAGGAGTAGGAGCCCTTCGTGGGGGTCTTATATTCTTTGCCCCTCTAAGAAATTGCTTGAACAAAGGATGAGAAAACAATGGTGGGTCACAGTCGTAGTGAGCTGAAATTGCTGCAGCATGAATCTTAATAGAAGAGAAGGACAAACCTTTGTCCAATAACTCAGTAAGATATTGAACAGCCACACGTAAATCAGGCTCAGAAACATCCAAATCCTTAGCTGCACTCCAAAATAAAAATCTCTTCCATTTATCTGCATACACTTTCCTTGTACTAGGCCTTCTAGCTTCCAAAATCACATTCAAAACTTGTTGTGGAAGTTGAGAGCCTCTATCGTTTAAAACAGAATATGCCAGGCTGTTAGGTGAAGAGAGTGAAGTTTGACATTGAGCAAATGACTGTCCTCCTGGGACAACAGATGTGGAATCAAAGGCAAAGGCCATGGAGGCTTCCGTACTAGACTTCTCAGTAATGGGTACCAGTGCTGTCGAGGCCAATCTGGAGCTATCAAAATCATCCTTGGCTTGTCCTGTCTGACCTTCAGAAGTACCTTTGGGAGGAGAGGCAGAGGTGGAAAGGCATACACATGAAGATTTTTCCAACTGAAAGAAAGAGCATCCACTTTCCAAGCTGTGGGATGAAACCTCTTCGTGCAAAACTTTGGCAGCTGGTGGTTTAGTGGAGAAGCGAACAGATCTATGTCTGGAGTTCCCCAGGACACTGTCAATTTCTGAAATACACGAAGATCCAGTTTCCACTCGTGGGGATCCATGATTTGTCTGCTTAACACATCTGCTAAGGAGTTCTGTGCTCGGCAGAAACCTTGCCTGAAGACTTAGTTGTAAACTGAGAGCAGTCTCCCACAAAATCATTGCTTGCCTGCATAGAGGATAAGAATGAGTTCCCCTTGCTTGTTGATGTACCACATGACAGTTGTGTTGTCTGTTAGAATCAACACCTGCCCTGGAAGAAGTAAATCCTTGAAAGCTATTAATGCAAACTGGACTGCTAACATCTCCTTCAAGTTGATATGTAGATGCTGTAGTCTGACAGGCCACTTGTCTTGTATCCACTTTCCGTTTAGATGAGCTCCCCAAGCTTTGTCTGAGGCATCTGTCGTTAAAATTTGACTCGCCTCTGGCTGGGTCACAGAGAGTCCCTTGTTTAGGTGACATTCCTGAGCCCACCACAAAAATTCCTTTTGAATGCAAGGTATTATTTGAATGACAGTGTCCAGATCCTGGCAGTGCTGAGTCCATACATTTTTGAGATACCATTGCAACTTCCTCATATGCAGTTTGGCATTGGGAAGCACCAGAATACAAGATGCCATGAACCCTAAGGCTTGAAGGACTGTCCTTGCAGTCAGCCCGGACTGAAGAGATAGATGATGGAAGTAAAGGGAAAGATTCTTTTGTTTGTCCGGGGTTAGAAAGGCCATCTGGGATGCTGTATTCAGTCTTACACCCAGAAAGCACATGTCTTGAGAGGGTACTAGACTGGACTTTATTTCGTTCACAGAATACCCCAGGCATCTTAGCACTGCTATCACATATTCCAAATGACGAAGAAGCTCGTCCCTTCCTTGAGCCAGAATCAGTCAATCGTCCAAATAAGGATAGATTTGTATTCATTTTAGCCTGAAGAAAGCTATCACTGGAGCCAGAACTTTCGTAAATACTCTGGGCGCAGTAGATAAGCCAAAGGGCAATGCATAGAACTGATAGTGAGAAGTCCCAGTCCAAACGCAGATACTTCCTGCAACTTAGCCTGATAGGAACATGAAGGTAAGCCTCCTTGAGATCCAAAGTTACCATCCAGTGATCCTTGCCCAGCAGAGGTAAAAGCTGTTGTAACGTCAACATTTTGAACTTGGGAATGTCCAGATAAGTGTTGAGGATAGATAAATCCAAAATTGGTCTCCACGTGTTCCCCTTTTTGGTACAAGGAACAGGCGAGAATAAAATCCGAGGCCCCTTTCTGGCATAGGAACCGGCTGTATGGCCCCTATTTGGAGTAACAGAGAAATTTGCTTGTGAGCCTCTATTCTTTGTTGAGGAGGAATGTCTGGCATGCCTTTGAAAGGAGGCAAGGTATGGAAATAAAACCTGTAACCGTGATGTATGATATCCAATACCCATCTGTCTTGGGTAATCAAACTCCAATTTTCTTTGAAAAGTGCCAACCTTCCTCCCAAAGGTGCTGCCAGGCGAGAAGGTTCTGGCAGCTGAAAAGGTAGGTCATTGGGTCTGTTTGAAAGGACTGACCCCTGCCCTCACCGAAGACTGTGCAGGAGAACTCCCTGTTCTAGGCCTGAAAGAGCCCTGACCTCTGCCCCTGCCACGTCTAGATCTACCCCTAGACTGGGAATCATAAGAAGGATACGTCCACCCCTTAGTAGGCCAATTTCTACTAAACTTTGGAGGCTGAACCTGCAAAAATCTTTAACAGTCTGCATAGACTTAGCCTTGTCTTCCATTTTCTTTAAAACTGCCTCAACAGGAGAACCAAACAAGACATCAGATTGCAAAGGGCATCCAAAATCCTAGTTTTAACATGGTCAGATAAATTTTGATCCCTCAGCCAGGCATGCCTGCGAAGAACTGACCCAGTGGCAGCCACCCTAGACGAGGCCTGTACAGCATCAAAACCACATTGCAAAGAATGCTTACCCACCTGTTCAGAAACATGCACTAAATCTTGTAACTCTTTACAATCAATACCTTCCGCCAGAGCATCAACCTTAGATTTCAACTGTGAAAGGAGATAATTTTGATATTTCAACATGTGAAACTGGCAATTCAAAGCTCTCATGGCTAGAGTGGAAGAAGTATAAACTTTCTTTCCCCACCTATCCAAGGCCCTGGCCTCTTTATCTGCAGGAACCGGATTCTTGACAACAGAAGCCTTAACACCCTTAGGCCCCTGGCTAACAGTTTCTGGGTCTGCCCTAGGACTCTTAAAAGATACTTATGAGCTTCAGGCACCCTGTAATACCTATCTGGTTTAACAGGAGCAGGAGGCAAAGAATCAGGATTAAGAGAAGCCTCTGCAAACACATCTTCCACCACATTCAGAACAGGAGGTATAGCCAAAGGCCTATGCTGGGGTAAAACAAAAATTCCCTAAGCCTTTTCCTGGAATCAGAGAAGTCCTGACCTTCCCATTTAAAATGCTCTCTCATGGAGTGAAGGGTCTCTGAAAGAAAAATCCTCAGGAGGAGAAGCAGAAGGAGTAGAATCATCCACATCAGAATCAGAATAATGAGAATACTCCTGCAAGTCTTCAGCCGAAGACTCAGACACATCCGAAGCCTGCTCATAATCCCCCAACACTGGTTCCATCCTAGGCCTCTTATCAGGAGGGGGCATAGAGCCTCTAATTAAAGTAATTAAATCTTCTGCCATTTTAAGCATGTGCTTCTTGGGCACAGAACCTGAAGAACTAGGAGTGACACCCACAGAAGCTAAACTAGACCTGCCTCTAGGAGAAGCCTTGGAAGCAGAAAGAGAGGGCCTAGACACCTTAGGAAGGGAGGGGAGTACAGTTATCTGAGAAGCCCCTACAGCCTGACCTGCCTCCTGGGAGGCCACATCCTGCAAAAACAAAGTTTCTCCCTGGGACTCCAGAGAGGCCTCCATCGGAACCACCGGTTCCACTGACGCCTCTAAAGAACCGGCGTCCGGTTCGGACGACTCCTCTAACCTAGGTTTAACTGCCTTGTCCTTGCGCTTCTTTGAGGAAGCGGCCGGAGCATCCGGCGGCATATTGTAATTGCACGCTTCCCAAAGACCAACCTGGCACAATCCAACCTTCGCTTTATAGTGCGTTTATTGAACCTAGCACAAAAGCGACACCCAACAACGTCGTGCTCAGGTCCCAAACAAGGTATACACAAATTATGGTAATCCTATGCGGTATCTGTTTCCCACAAGAAATACAGTTATTCACTTTTCTGACATCCGGTAAACCACTGAGGCAAGAAAAACAAAATATTCTAACGGGTACTTAACCAACTCTGACTTGGTCTGAAACTCCGAATTCGAAAAATTTCAGAACGCCGAACGGCACTTGCAACACTGCTTCTGCATCGGACCATGCGGCAAAAAAGACTGAGGATATGACGTCGGTCATGCGCATTTGTACCCTGACGTTCTGATGTCAGTCAAATGCGCCTTGACCGACGTCAGCCTTATACTCTGATATTCGGGCCGACCGAGGGACAGCGGACTACCCAAGTGTTAGGACTGCAGCAATGTGAGATGAAGAACATCCTGTCCGCAATGACGTTGGATGACCCCGGGATGTGTGTTGCTATCAGAAAGCGACCCGTGGACTCTACCCATTGCCAAATTCTCATGGCTTCTCTGCATAACGGGTAAGACCTGGTTCCCCCTTGCTTGTTTATGTACCAGACTACAGACATGTTGTCTGTCTGAACTGCTACTGTCCCTAGAGGTAAGAGGGCTTGGAAGTGTTGCAACGCTAGGAACACCGCCCTCAACTCCAGAACATTTATATGCAGATTGTACTCAGTGCTGGACCATTCTCCTTGGACTGTTCTTCCCTGAAAAAGGCCCCCCCACCCCATCAGGGAAGCGTCCGTGGTTATTGTGGCTGATGGAATGGGTAGAACGAACGAATGACCCACAGTGAGATTCTGGTCGTGCAACCACCATGAGAGGTCCCGTCTGCAAGATTCTGTTATCCTGATCTCGTGCGTTAGGGGTAGGTATTGGAACGACCACTGCACAAAGAGCAGCCATTGAAGAATCCTCATGTGTAACCTTCCCATAGGGACTGCAATTAATGCGGCTGCCATCAGTCCCAACACTTTTAACACCAGTTTGGCCGGGGCTTTCTTGCTGACTAGAAGAAGTAGGACCTGCTGTTTGAGCGTTGAAGCTCTTACTGGGGGGAGTTTTAGTAGTGTCGATCGTGTATTTAGATCTGCTCCGATGAAGGAAATACACTGTGAGGGCGATAAACAAGACTTTTCAAAGTTTATGGATATCCCTAAGTGGGAACAAAGGCCGATTGTGTAGTCTCTGGCTTGCAATAGTCGACGCTCGGTGGTGGCGGTGAGGAGCCAGTCGTCCAGATAGGGAAACACTCGGAATCCTTGTCGTCTCAAGTGAGCCGCAACTACTGCCATGCATTTGGTGAATACCCTGGGGGCTGAGGTGAGTCCAAAGGGAAGAGCTCGAAACTGAAAGTGACTGGCCCCCAGCCGGAAGCGCAGGTGATCTCTGGACGGTCTGGCCATTTTGATGTGGTAGTACGCGTCTTTGAGATCTATAGAGCACATCCAATCGTCCTTCTGTAAGAATGGAAGGATCGATTGAAGCGTGACCATCCAGAACTTTTCCTTTTTCACGAAGTTGTTGAGATGGCTGAGATCTAAGATCGGTCTCCAGTCCCCTGTCTTTTTTGGAACTAAAAAGAACCTTGAGTAAGTTCCGAATCCTCTTTGGTCCGCCGGGACTGGTTGGATGACTCTGTTTTCGAGCAGCTTTGAAATGTCTACACCTGCTAGTTTTCGCAGACGGGGTGGCACGTCTGGAAATTTTCTTTGTAGAGGTGGTGCAGAAAATGAGAAGTTATGTACCTACCATAAATAGAAGTTATGTTCTTACCATAACGTTCCATGTTAGTTGTCTTCTTCTCGCCTTCTTCTTGCTGGATGGGTTCGGAGCCGACCTCGGCTCCGACTCGGCCACTCTAAAAGCTCGAGAGTTGGTTCCACCGGCTCGAGGCTCCCCTTATATCCCACAATGCTAGGCGAGAGTTACCTCAGATCTCATTTGTAAGCTAACCCCAGCTTATAACAGAAACAGTATAACTGTAAAAACAGAATCCACCTCTAACAACAGGAAGAAGAAGGGTGACCTACATCCTGAAACAAGAAATATGCATAATAGCATATCACTAAGAAAGAGGTGGTAGAAAGAGAGGTCACGATCACAACTCCTCTAGGTCTGTCCAGGCCAGGGGGAAGGAGGGTGGGACGCAAGAAGAAGGCGAGAAGAAGACAACTAACATGGAACGTTATGGTAAGAACATAACTTCTATATGTTAAGTTGTCTATCTCGCTTTCATTCTTGCTGGATGGGACCGCGTCCCATGCACCTTGTCCCGGGTGGCCTAACGGAACAGACTCCTGAGAACAGTGGAACCAAAATTAGCTCTATGCCTAGAAGCTAAATCCAACTTATAATGGGAAATAAAAGTGTGAGGAGTAGCCCAAGTAGCCGCTGCACAAATGGTGTCAATAGGCAGTCTGTCTTGGAAGGCTAGAGAAGTAGCCAAAGCTCTGGTGGAATGGGCTTTAGGTTTATTAGGCAGTTTTTGGTGTCTAATCTCATAAACAAGGGTAATCAGAGATGTTAGCCATCTGGATAACGATACCTTTGAAACTGGAAGTCCCTTTCTGCTTTCCGCATAGGAGACAAACAGCTGATCAGATTTTCTGAATTGTTTGTCCTGTCCAAGTAGTACCTTAATTGACGATGAACATCCAGGCAGTGTAATTTTTGTTCAGACCTATTTGAATACTCTGGGAAAAGACAGGAGGTCAATGCTTTGGTTTAGATTTGATGTTGAAACCACCTTAGGCAAAAGGACGGGTTAGTTCGTAAGGATACTCTGTCCTTATGGAACAAAGATAAGGAGAGCGACAACTGAGTGCTTGAAGTTCTGAAATTCTTCTAGCTGATGTGATAGCCACCAGAAAGAGAGTTTTCCATGATAATAATTTCAAGGAACATGAAGCTGCAGGTTCGAAAGGGGAAAGAATCAAGGAAGCAAGAACTAAATTTAGGTCCCAAGGAGAAGGAGGATTTCTTATAGGAGGTCTGAGAAGAAAAACTCCTTTCAAAAAGGCTTTGCAAAGTTTGTGGGACATTAGGGCAGATTCAGAAATGCCCACATGAAAATTAGAAATAGCTGCTAATTGAACCTTAAGAGTAGATGGAGATGAACCTGCATGGAAGAGTTCAGCAAGAAAATCAAGGACTAGTTGGATGGAAGCAGTGAAAGGATCTATGTCCTTGCCTTGTGCCCAATATGAGAAGCGTTTCCACTTACTCAAATAAATCTTTCGAGTGGAAGATTTATGGGAAGCTATCAATATATCTCTAACCGAGTGAGATAAATGAGGAAGCCTGGCTACGGTTGGAACTGGAGGAACCAAGCAGTGAGGTTCAGAGAGGGGAGGGAGCGATGAAACTGACCCGATTGGTGGATCAAAAGATCTGGAACTAGGTCCAGACTCCACGGTCGCTCCAAGAGAAAACGATGTAGAAAGGGGAACAACACTTGTCGAGGCCAGTAAGGAGCAATGAGGATCAATGAGGCCTTCTGAGCGATAGCTTTCTGTATTACTTGAGAGATCAGAGGGAAAGGAGGAAATGCATACAGAAGTCCCCGGGGCCAAACTTGGACTAGAGCGTCCCTGCTGGGTTGGCCTGCTAAAGGGAATAGAGTGAAGTATTCTCTGCACTTGCTGTTTTGGGGAGTAGCAAAAAGATCGCAGCAAGGCTGACCCCACTTGAGAAATATCTCTCTCACTACAGAGTCCTTCAGAGACCACTCGTGAGGCATGAGTATAGCTCTGCTCAACTTGTCCGCAATGTAATTGGACTTCCCGGGGATGTGCGTTGCTATCAGAAAACGCTGAGAAGAAATCGCCCATTGCCACAGTCTGAGTGCTTCTCGACACAGGGGGTATGATCTGGTTCCGCCTTGTTTGTTGATGTACCACACTACAGACATGTTGTCTGTCTGGATTGCAATCGTTCCTAAGGGAAGAGAGTCTTGAAGGGCTTGCAACGCTAAAAGCACTGCTCTCATCTCCAGAACATTTATGTGCAAGTGGCATTCGTTTGGTTGCCATGTGCCCTGGACTGTCCTGCCCTGATAATGCCCCCCCCACCCGATCAGGGAGGCATCCGTTGTCAGAGTAGCAACCGGAGGAGGTGGAATGAATGGTCTTCCCGACAGGGGCTGGGGGGGGAAGACATCCACCACATGAGATGCTTTTTGCACGCTTGCGTGATCATAATGGTGTGAGACATTGGAAGTTCCTGGTATGACCATTGAGAAAAAAGCATCCACTGAAGGATCCGCATGTGGTATCTGGCCAATGGGAGGAGAGGTATGGCCGCTGCCATGATTCCCAACACCTTTAGAACTAACCTGGCTTTGGCTCTGTTGTTGTTGAGAAGAAGTGACACCAATTTGTGAATGTCTGATATCCTTTGGTTCGTTAGCGTTGCAGACATGTTTATAGTATCTAAATTTGCGCCTATGTAGGTAATAGTACGACAAAGCGACAAAACAGACTTTTCGCAATTTATTGAAATACCCAGTTTTGACAAGCGAAAAGTATAATCTCTGGCCATCAAAAGGAGATGCTTGGTGGGAGCTGTGAGAAGCCAGTCGTCCAAATATGGAAACACCTGGAATCCTTGTCGTCTCAGGTGAGAAGCTACCACTGCCATGCATTTGGTAAACACCCGGGGGGCAGTGGTGAGACCAAAGGGCAGTGCCCTGAACTGAAAATGACTGGTTCCTAGCCTGAAGCGGAGGAATCTTCTGGAGCGTCTGTTCATCTTTATGTGATAGTGCATCCCGAAGGTCTATGGAGCACATCCAGTTTCCTTTGCCCAAAAGGGAAGAATGGATTGCAGCGTGACCATCGAAATCTTGTTTTCTTGACTGATTTGTTCAAGACACTGAGATCCAAAATGGTCTCCAGTCCCTGTTTTCTTTGGAACTAAAAGAACCTTGAGTAGATTCGGATCCTTGCTGGTCTGCTGGCACTGACTGAATTGCTCTTTTGCAAGCAGTTTTGAAATTTCCAAAGCTGCTATATCCCTTTGAGCGGTGGAACATCTGGAAGGGATTTTTTGACTGATTTGGAAAGCGAAGAAAGGGGATAGAATAGCCTTGAAATGATGGACTGTACCCATTTGTCTTGAGTCAGGGATAGCCAGGCTTCTGGGTACAGTGACAATCTTCCCCGACTGCCTCCGAAGATGGGCAGTCGGGCAACACCTCAGGGATGCTGAAAGGGCTTGTCAGGAAAGGCTTCCCGATTGCCCTGGTTCTCATGGACCCCCTGCCCCTAGGGCGTCTACCATTGTTATTCCCACCTCTGCCTTTGGTAGGAAACGACTCTGTCGTCAGGCGAAGTCCCTTGAGATTGTTTACGGAACCACATCTTCCCACCCTTCTGGCCTTTGGGGTAAGGCCTAGAAGGAGTCGAAAACGGACTCCGGCGGCAGAAAGGGTCTTGCCATCAGTCTCGCACCTAGTCAGGGTTTCTTTCACTTGAGGACCAAAGAGATGATCCATCAAAGGGGAGTTCGTGAAAGACGTCTTGAAAGGTTCCAAAGTTGCATAGCCGCATCCAGGCGTGCCTACGTAAGGCTACCCTGTCCCTGCGCTCTGCTCGCTCCATCGGCCGCATAAGAGAGGAGGCATGGAGGAGTTGGATATGGAATTAAGGGTAGCCAGCTGCGTGTTCATTTTCTCTTGAAACCCGCAGCTGTAGGGTCCTTAACATTTCACTCGCTTCCTTGATCAAGTCCCTTTGAAGACGAGTGAAATGGCACAGGTAATTCAGCGACGCATGGTAAATGTCGCTGAGGAGAACATCCGCTTCCCGTACCTATCCATGGACCTAGATTCCTTGTTAGGTGGATGGACAGGCACTGAAGGATCAGCCAGTTCCTTCTTTGTGGCAGCAGCTACCACCATAGCATCCACAGAAACTCCTTTTGATAAAAACTGCTTGTCTGATGGAGCTGTGATGAATTTGGAGGGTCTCCTGGGAGTGGGGTCCACTGAATCAGGAGCCGTCCATGCCTTCTTAGCAACCACCTGCATGAGGGGGTGGAGGGGGGGAGTACACCCAGGAGGTGGAAGGACGAGAGCCAAACGCCTCAAGATACACAGATTCGTCCTCCGAAGGACGAGGGCTGGCCAATTTCCCCTCTGTTTCAGGATCTCCAGAATGTCTGCAAATGAGACCTCTTCAGAAGGGGAACGGGGGGAACCCTCAGAATCATCCAGATCTGTGTCCGACGTGATAGACTCAGGTGAGTCAATGTGCTTCCTCTTGCACTTCCTCTTCCGAGGAGGCTCTTCTGCCAAATCAGGAGAGGCCTCGGAAGAGGATGAAATCCCCAAAGGGGGCTCCTGAGGAGCTGGCTCTCTGCGGTCCGGGATGAGGGAGTGAGTCGACTTACCCTGAGGCAGCATAGAGGGAGGGGCTGACGGAGCCGACTGTGGAGTAGAGCCAGGCTCTAACACACTCCGCATGACCTCGAATGCACCCCTGTCAGGCAGAGCCAGAGGTCCCCGCTCGAGGAGCTAAGGACCCCCTCGGCACCGACAGTGATGGCTCGAGGCCGTTGTGAGCCGAACTCACCAGCGCCGAAGCACCGAGAGGGAGAGGGGTCGGACAAGGGTCGATGCCACTCACCCTCGAGCCGGCGAGGGTCCGGCCGAGATTCCTCCAAGGAAGAAAGCGGAGCCGGCGGCGCCGAAGACAATTGTCTCGGCTCGAAGTGACCACAGTCTCGGTTCCGACACGACCCGGCTCGAACTCAAAGAGTCGAAGGAGGAAAGAGTTGATGGACGGGGCGGCACCGACTGATGAGTCGGGCTCTGAAGCATCTGGGCTAGTGCCTCGGACTTAAGTAGTCGACTCACCACCCTCTGAAGGTCATGATCGGAGAGCCTCGATGACCTAGAGGAATGAGACCTTTGGCTCCGTTCAGACAGCAGGGGAGATCCTGGAGCCGAATGAGCGGAGCCAAGAGTAGGTGACCTAGAGCTCTTTCTGTTGGTAGGCTCCGATGGGCTTCTCGTAGCCGACCCGGGTACCTCGATAACCTCGGCTCCGGCGGGCGAGAAACCACAGAAACTGTGGACTGAGTCTTATCGGCTCCAGCGAGCCGATAAAGGCAAAGGTTGAACAACCTGAGGTCACGGCTCAGAAGCCGGAGCCGAAGACCTCGATGCCTTAGAGGGCTTCCCTGTTGAGACAGACAGGGAATCCTCTGGCTTCAACAAGCCTCTCAGAATTAGCTTGTTTTTCTTTCCTGCAGGACCCTGGGGCTGAAGCCATGGCAAACAGCACAGGAGTCCTGCAGGTGCAAAACCCCAGACAATAGACACAAGAGTGTGAGCGTCTGTCAGAGACATTTTCTGACAGCACGCATCACACTTCTTGAATCGAGACCTTTGCTTCTTTAGACATAGCCTAACTGACAGGTGTACACAAACACACACTCAAACACCCAGTTATACCCTGTCAGAAAATATAATAATTTTGTAATACTAGAATTTAAGTACAAAATTATAGTAAACTACACAAACACTCCTTAGGGAAGAGAAGGCCTAAGGCCCAAGGGAAGAACCAAAGGTTCTTTTTAGAAAAGCGGGAAAAATAGGGTGGGGATAAAGTTCTATAATCTACACTAATCTAAGAATTTAACTTAAAGGGTAAAAGAGTAACTTTTAGAAGAAAAGCTAACACTCACCAGGAACCGGTAGAAGCAACCAACCTCGAGCTGTAGCGGCAAGCGAGATCTGAGGTAACTCTCGCCTAGCATTGTGGGATATAGGGAGCCTCGAGCGGTGGAACCAACTCTCGAGCTTTTAGAGTGGCCGAGTCGGAGCCGAGGTCGGCTCCGAACCCATCCAGCAAGAATGAAGGCTAGATAGACAACTTAACATCGTTCCATGTTAGTTGTCTTCTCTCGCCTTCTTTCTTGCTTGATGGGTTCGGAGCCGATCCTCGACTGCACTTGCTAAGCTCGAGAGTCACTTTTACCAGCTCGAGGCAGCCCCATATCCCATGATGCAAGGCGGTAAGTACCCAGATCTCGTTTGATGACAATAGGCAATAGCACCTAGCATAATAACTTCCAAAAGGAAGAAAGAAGGAGAGAAAAAAAACCCTGAAGGATGGCAGAAGGACCAGCACTGTATGGTCTTCAGAAGCATACTTCCTTGTAGAAGGAAAGGTCTGCCCAGGCCTGGGGGAAGGAGGAAGGGTCGCAAGAAAGAAGGCGAGAGAAGACAACTAACATGGAACGTTATGGTAGGTACATAACTTCTCAATGTTAAGTTGTCAATCTCGCCTTCATTCTTGCTTGATGGGACCGCGTCCCTAGCACCTCTATCCTGGGTGGCTCAATGGAACAGACTCTTGAGAACTGTAGAGCCAAAACTGGCTCTGTACCTGGAGGCCAAATCCAATTGTAATGGGAAACAAATGTATGAGGAGTGGCCCAAGTGGCTGCTGCACAAATAGTGTCTAATGGAAGTCTAGCTTGAAAGGCTGTGGAAGTGGCTAAGCTTCTGGTTGAATGCGCTTTAGGTTTCGAAAACAGCTGTTTTCCCCTGAGCTGATAAATTTCAGAGATGACAGAAGAAAGCCATTTAGACAAGGTCACTTTTAAGACAGGAAGGCTTTCTTGTTATCAGCATAAGAAACAAAGAGTTGATCGGATTTTCTGAATTGTTTTGTTCTGTCCAAATAATATCTGAGTTGGCGGTGGACATCAAGATAATGTAATTTTTGTTCCGATCTGTTTGAATAGTTTGGGAAAATTACAGGAAGATCAATAGCCTGATTCAAATTAGTCTTTGAGGCGACCTTAGGCAAAAAGGTCGGATTAGTTCTCAATGATATTCTGTCTTTGTGGAAGACTAAATAGGGGGGGGCGAACAGATAAAGCATGAAGTTCAGACACCCTCCTAGCCGATGTAATAGCAACCAAGAATAAAGTTTTCCATGAAAGAAATTTCAGGGAACATGAAACAGCTGGCTCGAAGGGAGGAAGAATCAAGGATGTCAGCACTAGATTTAGGTCCCATTGAGGAGGAGGACTCCTGATTGGAGGTTTCAAGAGAAAAATTCCTTTCAAGAAGGCTCTACAAAGCCTGTGGGACATAATGTTGTGATCTGCGAACCCGACATGAAAGTTCGAGATAGCGGCCAACTGAACTTTGACCGTGGATGAAGAGGAGCCCGTGTGAAAAATTTCCGCTAAGAAATCCAAAACTGCTTGTACTGGAGCAGTGAAGGGATCAATATTTTTGGCTTTTGCCCAATAAGAAAAACGTTTCCATTTGCTAGTATAAATCCTCCTAGTAGAGGATTTTAAGGAAGCTACTATGATGTCTCTAACAGGATTAGAGATCATAGGAAGCCTGGCTAAGGAAGGAAGTGGAGCAACCATGCTGTGAGGTTGAGAGAAGGAATAGACCGGTGCAGCTGACCCGATTGGTGAATCAGAAGATCTGGCGCTGGGTCCAGATGCCACGGCTGCACCAAAAGGTGACGATGGAGGAACGGAACCAAATTTGTCGAGGCCAATAAGGGGCAATGAGAATCATTTTGGCTCTCAAAACGGTGGCTTTCTGGATTACTTGTGGGATAAGAGGAAAGGGAGGAAAGGCATAAAGAAGTCCCTGGGGCCAATCCTGGGTTAGAGCGTCTCTGGGGGGATGGCCTGGCAGTGGGAAGAGAGAGAAGAAATCTGGGCATTTGCTGTTTTGGGGAGTAGCAAAAAGATCGCAACATGGGCGACCCCATTCTAGAAAAATCTCCTCCACTACAGATTGTTTGAGAGACCACTCGTGAGGCATGAGAATAGCTCTGCTCAATCTGTCCGCTAAAATGTTGGTTTTCCCAGGGATATGCGTTGCTACCAGAAACCGATGAGAGGAGATCGCCCATTGCCAAAGTCTGAGAGCTTCTCGACACAAGGGGTAGGACTTGGTTCCGCCCTGTTTGTTGATATACCATACTACAGGCATGTTGTCTGAGTGGACTGCAATTGTCCCAAAGGGAAGAAAGTCGTTGAGGGCTTGCAACGTCAAAAGCACTGCTCTCATCTCTAGGACATTTATGTGCAGGTGGTATTCGAACGGTTGCCACGTCCCATGAACCATCCTGCCCTGATAATGCCCCCCCCACCCGATCAGGGAGGCATCCGTAGTGACAGTGGCTACCAGGGCTGGGGGTACAAAGGGTCTGCCTTGGTGAATCTGGGGAGAAGTAATCCACCAAGAAAGATGACTCTTGCAAATCTGTGTCACCAGTATTTGGTGACGCATCGGAAGTTGTTGGTAAGACCACTGAGTGAACAACATCCACTGAAGAAGGCGCATGTAGAAGCGAGCCAGGGAAGAAGGGTAATGGCCGCAGCCATGAGGCCCAACACTTTTAGAACCATTCTGGCTTGTACTTTCTTGCTGGCTAGAATGATTCTCACGTGACCTTGTATATCTAAGATTCTTTGGTCTGTGAGGGTAGCTGACATCGAACAGTGTTTAAGTTTGCCTATGAAAGTAATAGACTGGCAGGGCAATAAGGAGGATTTTCCGTAGTTGATTGAGATGCCCAATTGAGTGCAAAGATTTATTGTGTAGTCCCTGGCTTGAAGAAGCTGATGCCTGGTGGTGGCTGAAAGGAGCCAGTCGTCGAGATACGGAAACACCTGGAATCCTTGGCGTCTCAGGTGAGCCGTGACCACTGCCATACATTTGGTGAACACTCTGGGGGCTGTAGTGAGACCAAAGGGCAGGGCTCTGAATTGGAAATGACTGGACCCCAGACGAAAGCGGAGAAACCTTCTGGAGCGTCTGTGAATTTTTATGTGATAGTACGCATCCTGAAGATCTATTGAGCACATCCAGTTGTCCTTCTGTAAGAAGGGCAGAATTGACTGAAGTGTGACCATTCGGAATCTTGTCTTTCTCACAGACTTGTTGAGTCTGCTGAGATCCAATATTGGTCTCCAGTCTCCCGTCTTTTTGAGACCAAAAGAACCTTGAGTAGATTCCGGCTCTGAATGATCTGTTGTAACTGGCTGAATGGCTCTTTTTCGCAGAAGTTTTAAAACTTCTAACTCTGCAATTTCCCTTAGACCGGGTGGTACATCTGGAAGGGAATTTGAGTAAGAGAAGGGAGTTTCCTCGAAAGGAATTTTGTAACCCTCGGATATGATCGACTGTACCCATCTGTCTTGAGTTAGGGAAAGCCAGGCTTCTGGGTACAGCGATAGTCTTCCCCCGACTGCCTCCAAGGATGGACAGTCGGGCAACATCTCAGGGATGCTGAAAGGGCTTGTCAGAGAGGCTCTCTGCTGCCCTGGTTTTGTGGATCCCCTCTGCCTCTAGAGCGGCGTCTGGTATTGTTACCCCTCTGCCTCTAGGGGTAAACTGACCACGTGAATCCGGCGTGACTCCTTGGGATTTGCGGAACCACATTTTGCCACCCTTCTGTCCTTTAGGGTAAGGTCTAGAAGGGGTGGAAAAATGGACCCCTACGGCAGAAAAAGTCTTGCCGTCCTGCTCACACCTGGTGAATGTTTCCTTCACTTGAGGGCCAAACAAAGCTGACCCATCAAAGGGAGAGTTTGTGAAGGACGCCTTAAAGGGATCTGCAAAATTACAGAGCCGCATCCAGGCTTGGCGTCTAAGAGCCACACCTGTACCTGCGGCCCTACTCGCTCCATCTGCTGCATATGATATCACACGCATGGAGGAGTTAGCAATAGAATTAAGGGTTCCTAGCTGCGAAGCAATTTTTTCTTGAGACCCTGCAGCTGTGGGATCCTGTACTACTTCACCTAGCTCCTTAAGGATATCCCTTTGGAGTCTGGTAAAGTGGCATAAGTAGTTCAGCGAGCGCATAGCAAACGTCGCTGAAGAGAACATCCGCTTAGCATACCTATCCATGGTCCTAGAGTCCTTATTAGGAGGATGGACAGGTACGGAAGGATCTGCAAGTTCCTTCTTAGTGGCAGCCGCCACCACCATGGCATCAGCAGGGACACCTTTCGTGAGGAATTGCTTGTCCGAAGGGGCAGTAATAACTTTAGAAGGCCTCCTAGGAACTGGCTCTACAGAGTCAGAAGCAGCCCAAGCCTTTCGAGCAATAACCTGCATAAGGGGGTCGAAAGGCGGAGACACCCAGGAGGTGGAGGGCCGAGATCCAAACGCCTCCAGGTATACCGACTCATCCTCGGAGGGATTATTGGAGGGCCAGTTTCCCCTCTGTTTAAGGAGTTCTAGGATGTCTGAAAAGGAGACATCCTCAGAGGGGGATCTTGGGGATCGCTCCGACTCATCTAAGTCGGTATCTGAAGTGATAGACCCGGGGGAGTCTACGTGTTTCCTCTTACAGGTCCTCTTGCGCGGAGGATCCCCTGACCGATCAGGAGAATCCTCGGAAGAGGGGGTTCTTCCCAGTGGGGAAACCTGAGGCGGAGGATCTCTGGGTCCGGGAGCAAGAGAGATGGCAGAGATATCGACAGGCACCGTAGAGGGAGGAGCTAAGGGAACAGACTGCTGGCTGAGTCCAGTGGCCAGCACACTCTTCATCACCTCAAAGGCTCCCCTCCCAGGGAGGTCCGAGAGAACCCGTTCCGAAGAACCAGGAACTCCAGGGCTGACCGAAAGGGAAGGCTCCGAGGCAGATGTCGGAGCCGAGCTCACCAAGGCAGAGGCTCCAAGGGGAAGAGTGGGGTCGGACAAGGGTCCGATGCCACTCACCCCCTCGGAGGAGACCAGGGAAGCCCGACCACCGAATCCCTCTAAGGAAGGTCTCGAAGAGAAGATAAGAGTAGAGGCTGAGGGGGCAGAAGGGGGGGGTATCTGTCCCTCAGCCGTAGCAGAAACTATTCCCGAAGACTCCTGCTCCAAACTCTGGGGTAGAGTCGAAGGAGGAACTGCAATGGGGTGTGGACTAATAGTCGTCTGTTGAGACGGACTATGTAGCATCTGGGCCAGTGCCTGTGATTTTAATAATCTACAGACCACCCTCTCTAAATCATGGTCAGAAAGCCTGGACGACCTGGATGATCGGCTCCGATGGCTCCGTTCCGAGAGAAGAGGAGATGCCGGAGCCGAGAGTATCGGTTCCAAGGAAGGGGACCTGGACCTCTTCCTCGAAGGAACTATCAGAGCCGAAACCATGGTGTTGTCGGAGCCGACAACTTTTCCGGCACCGACAGAAGGTCTCGATGCATCGGCTCGCCGGAGCCGATACAGACATAAAAGTAAGGGTGTCGGAGCCGGTCGGCGCCGACACCGAAGCCTGGGCCACATGGTGGTCGGAACCGATCGGAGCCGACACTGATGTGACCGAACCAGTATCGGCACCGATAGCCATTGGTGCCGAGGATTTGTGTAAACCAGGATCGGCTCCAGCCGGAGCCGATCTAGACTCTGAAAGAGTCGGAGCCGAGGCCGCAGGCTTAGACACAGAAGCCTGGGCCTTGGAAGACTTGGAAGTCTTGCTCGGAGCCGACTTAGCCGGAGAGCCCTCCGGTTTAAGTAGGCCCCTCAAGATCAATTTGTTTCTCCTCTCCTGCAGGACTCTCTGGCTGAAGGAATGACAAATCGCACAGGAGTCCTGCAGGTGGAGAGGTCCCAGGCAGTATAAGCAAGAAGTGTGACCGTCTGTCAGAGACATCTTCTGACAGCACGAGTCACACTTCTTAAAGCCTGAGACCCTTTCCTTGGACATAGTTGCAGAAAAACACAGACACAACACAGCCCAAGAAACAATTATCCCAAAATTAAAGAAATCATTCACCTCTCACATACACACACACACACCCTAACAAGGGGGGGGATGGGAGGGGAGAAGGCCTGACTAAAAAAATTAAGGAGTGAGGGAAATTCTAGTCAGAAAAGGGACTAAATCTAAACTAAAACTGTTAAATATAAGTTTGAAGTGAAAAAGGGGCAAAAACAGTAATATATAAATCACTTACCAGGAGCTGGTAAAAGGAGGACCTCATCAGCGAAGCGGCAAACGAGATCTGGGTACTTACCGCCTTGCATCATGGGATATGGGGCTGCCTCGAGCTGGTAAAAGTGACTCTCGAGCTTAGCAAGTGCCGAGTCGGAGCCGAGGATCGGCTCCGAACCCATCAAGTAAGAATGAAGGCGAGACTGACAACTTAACATGAAGGGGATTTTGTATAATCTGGTTATAATGCTTTTTACCCAAGAATCTGAATAAGAAGTTATGTCTTACGATAACGATCCATGTGAATTGTTCATCTCGCCTTTGTTCTTACACACGGGTTCGGAGCCGATCCTCGGCTCCGAGTCGGCCACATCACTAGCTCGCATCTTCGAGAAATCTCGAGGCACAGTAATATCCCATGATCCTCCGGTGCTAACCCTCAGATCTAGTTTGCTATACCAGAAGAATCCCTCTTAGAAATGTGTCTAAAACACTTATGAACAAATACTACAAATTGTCGGAAACCCTACTGTCAGGTAGAGGATAAAAGATGCCATTACTGATGTTAATAACATGTCAACCATACCTAGAAAAGGCTGAAAAGGAATCTAATCGAAAACCTTTCTCCCAGACTGTAGGACGGGGGATGGAGGGGGGGAATGTAAGAACAAAGGCGAGATGAACAATTCACATGGATCGTTATGGTAAGACATAACTTCTTAATGTGAAATTGTTCAATCTCGCCGTTTGTTCTTACACACGGGTAGCGTCCCTAGCTCCTTTTTTCACGGGTAGCTCAAGGGAGAACATTCCTGAGTACAGTGGAACCAAACGTCGCCCTGTCCCTGGAGCTCTTGTCTAGCTTGTCTAGATAAAGGTATGTGGTTTTGCCCAAGTTGCCGCTGCACAAATGGTATCTAAAGGCAAACGAGCGGTATAGGCTGAAGAGGTAGCAATCGCCCTTGTAGAATGAGCTCTAGGTTTGAAAAGAAGTTGTTGTTTGGATTCAGCATATACGAAATTTCTGCAATCTGAGAGCCATTTGGATAAGGTAACCTTCGTTAATCACTGTCCTTTTCTTTGGTCAGCATATGAGACAAATAGTTGATCCGACTTTATGTACTCTTTTGTCCTATGTAAGTAAAATCTTAGTTGTCTGTGAACGTCCAACTTGTGCAATGTGTATTCCAGCTTACTGGAATGATTTTTAAAGAAGGTAGGCAGTTCAATAGATTGACTGATGTTCTGAATCGAAAAAACCTTCGGAAGAAAGGATGGATTGGTGCGCAAGGTTACTCTATCCGGATGAAAAATCATGTACGGCGGTCGGATAGATAGAGCCTGTAACACTGAAACTCTTCTGGCTGAAGTGATGGCAACCAGGAAAAGTGTATTCCATGAAAGCAATTTTAACGGAGTTGTGGTTGCTGGTTCAAAAGGGGGCAACATGAGTTGTGACAGCATGAGATTAAGATTCCAAGGTGCTATTGGATTACGAAAAGGGGGACGGAGATGAAAAGTACCTTTCATGAAGGCTTTACAAAGCCTGTGAGACATAAGAGAACCATCCTTACAGCCAGTATGAAAATTGGATATAGAGGCCAGTTGAACCCTTATAGTGGATGTTGATGCTCCTTCTTGAAAAATTGAGGAAAGGAAATCTAGTATCTTGTGTACTGGGGCCCCGAATGGATCTATACCTTGTTTGGAGGCCCAGTGCACAAAACGGTTCCATTTGCTGATGTACAATTTTCTTGTAGATGGTTTGTGAGAAGATACAATAATTTGTTGTACTGCAGGAGATAGTAACTCCGACCTGGCTAAGATGGGAAGCGGAGCAGCCAAGCTGTCAGTTTGAGGGACTTGAGGAAGGTGTGAGGAACTCCTGACGAGTGTGTCAACAGATCTGGCTCTGGGTCCAGAATCCATGGTTCCTCCACTTGATGGGATTGAAGGAAGGGAAATAAGAAGTTATGTACCTACCATAACGTTCCATGTTAGTTGTCTTCTCTCGCCTTCTTTCTTGCTTGATGGGGTTCGGAGCCGATCCTCGGCTCCGACTTGGCACTTGCTAAGCTCGAGAGTCACTTTTGCCAGCTCGAGGCAGCCCCATATCCCATGATGCAAGGCGGTAAGTACCCAGATCTCGTTTGATGACAAAGGGCAATAGCACCAAGCATAAAAACTTCCCAAAGGAAGAAAGAAAGAAAGCCTACAGGATGAAAGAAGGACCAGTTCTGAATGGTCTTCAGCATAACAATCTCTTGTAGAAAGGTCTGTCCAGGCCTGGGGGAAGGAGGGAGGGTCAGAAAGAAGGCGAGAAGACAACTAACATGGAACGTTATGGTAGGTACATAACTTCTTAATGTTAAGTTGTCAATCTCGCCTTCATTCTTGCTTGATGGACCGCGTCCCTAGCACCTCTATCCTGGGTGGCTCAACGGAACAGACTCTTGAGGACTGTAGAGCCAAAACTGGCTCTGTCCCTGGAGGCCAAGTCCAATTTGTAATGAGAAACAAAAGTATGAGGAGTGGCCCAAGTGGCCGCTGCACAAATAGTGTCTAAAGGAAGTCTAGCTTGAAAGGCTGTAGACGTAGCTAAGCTCCTAGTTGAATGTGCTTTAGGTTTTGAGCACAGCTGTTTTCCCCTGAGCAGATAAATTTCAGAGTTGACAGCAGAAAGCCATCTAGATAAAGTCACTTTAGAGACAGGAAGGCCTTTCCTGTTGTCCGCATAGGAAACAAAGAGTTGATTGGATTTCCTAAATTGTTTAGTTCTGTCCAAATAATATCTGAGTTGGCGGTGGACATCAAGACAATGTAATTTTTGTTCCGATCTGTTAGAATAGTTTGGAAAAAATACAGGGAGTTCAATGGATTGATTCAAATTAGCCTTTGAGGCGACCTTAGGCAAAAAGGTCGGATTAGTTCTCAATGATACTCTGTCCTTGAGAAAGACCAAATAGGGGGGGTCGAACCGAAAGAGCTTGAAGTTCAGACACCCTCCTGGCCGATGTAATAGCTACTAGGAATAATGTTTTCCAAGAAAGAAATTTTAGGGAGCAAGAAACAGCTGGCTCGAAGGGGGGAAGAATCAAGGATGTCAGCACTAAATTTAGATCCCATTGAGGAGGAGGATTCCTGATTGGAGGCTTTAGCAGGAAAATTCCTTTCAAGAAGGCTTTACAAAGCCTATGGGACATGATACTGTGATCTGCGATCCCGACATGAAAGTTCGAGATAGCAGCCAGTTGAACTCTAACTGTGGAAGAAGAGGAGCCTGCATGAAAAATCTCCGCTAAGAAGTCCAAAACTGCCTGAACTGGGGCAGTGAAGGGATCGATATTCTTGGCTTTAGCCCAATAAGAGAAACGTTTCCATTTGCTTGTATAAATCCTCCTGGTAGAGGATTTTAAAGAAGCTACTATGATGTCTCTAACAGGGTTAGAGATCAAAGGAAGCCTGGCTAAGGAAGGAAGTGGAGCAACCATGCTGAGAGGTTGAGAGAAGGGATAGACCGGTGCAGCTGACCGGATTGGTGAACCAGAAGATCTGGCACTGGGTCCAGATGCCATGGCTGCACCAAAAGGTAACGATGGAGGAACGGAAACCAAATTTGTCGAGGCCAATAAGGAGCAATGAGAATCATTTTGGCTCTCAAAACAGTAGCTTTCTGGATAACCTGAGGGATTAGAGGAAAGGGAGGAAAGGCATAAAGAAGTCCCTGGGGCCAATCCTGGGTCAGAGCGTCTCTGGGGGGATGGCCTGACAGAGGGAAGAGAGAGAAGAAGTCTGGGCATTTGCTGTTTTGGGGAGTAGCAAAAAGATCGCAACATGGGCGACCCCATTCCAGAAAAATCTCCTCCACTATAGACTGCTTGAGAGACCACTCGTGAGGCATGAGAATAGCTCTGCTCAATCTGTCCGCTAAAATGTTGGTTTTCCCAGGGATGTGCATTGCTACCAGAAACCGATGAGATGAGATCGCCCATTGCCACAGTCTGAGCGCTTCTCGACACAAGGGGTAGGACTTGGTTTCGCCCTGTTTGTTGATATACCAAACTACAGACATGTTGTCTGTGTGGACTGCAATCGTCCCTACAGGAAGAGAGTCGTTGAGGGCTTGCAACGTCAAAAGCACTGCTCTCATCTCTAGGACATTTATGTGCAGGTGGTACTCGAACGGTTGCCACGTCCCATGAACCATCCTGCCCTGATAATGCCCCCCCCACCCGATCAGGGAGGCATCCGTGGTGACAGTGGCTACCGGGGATGGGGGTACAAAGTGTCTGACTTGGTGAATCTGGGGAGAAGTGATCCACCAAGCAAGATGATTTTTGCAAATCTGTGTCACCAGAATTTGGTGACGCATTGGAAGTTGTTGGTAAGACCACTGAGTGAACAACATCCACTGAAGAAGGCGCATGTAGAAGCGAGCCAGGGGAAGAAGAGTAATGGCCGCAGCCATGAGACCTAATACTTTTAGAACCATTCTGGCCTGTACCTTCTTGTTGGCTAGAATGATCCTGACATGACTTTGAATGTCTGAAACTCTTTGGTCTGTGAGGGTAGCTGACATCCGGACAGTGTTTAAGTTTGCGCCTATGAAAGTAATAGACTGGCAGGGCAATAAGGATGACTTTTCGAAGTTGATCGAGATGCCCAAATGAGAACAAAGATTTATTGTGTAATCCCTGGCTTGAACAAGCTGATGCCTGGTGGTGGCTGACAGGAGCCAGTCGTCGAGATACGGAAACACCTGGAATCCTTGTCGTCTCAGGTGAGCCGTGACCACTGCCATACATTTGGTGAACACTCTGAGGGCTGTGGTGAGACCAAAGGGCAGGGCACTGAACTGGAAATGACTGGACCCCAGCCGAAAGCGGAGAAATCTCCTGGAGCGTCTGTGAATTTTTATGTGATAGTACGCATCCTGAAGATCTATTGAGCACATCCAGTTGTCCTTCTGTAAGAAGGGCAGAATTGATTGAAGATTGACCATTCGGAATCTTGTCTTCCTCACAGACTTGTTGAGTCTGCTGAGATCCAATATTGGTCTCCAGTCTCCCGTCTTTTTGGGGACCAAAAAGAACCTTGAGTAGATTCCGGGCTCTGAATGGTCTGTTGTAACTGGCTGAATGGCTCTTTTTTGCAGTAGTTTTGAGACTTCCAACTCTGCAATTTCCCTTAGACCGGGTGGTACGTCTGGAAGGGAATTTGAGGGATAGAAAGGACTTTCCTCGAAAGGAATTTTGTAACCCTCGGATATGATCAACTGTACCCATCTGTCTTGAGTGAGAGAACGCCAGGCTTCTGGGTACAGTGATAGTCTTCCCCCGACTGCCTCCAAGGAGGGACAGCCGGGCCACATCTCAGGGATGCTGAAAGGGCTTGTCAGAGAGACTCTCTGTTTCCCTGGTTTTGTGGACCCCTCTGCCTCTAGAGCGGCGTCTGTTGTTGTTACCCCTCTGCTTCTAGGGGTAAACTGACCACGTGAATCGGCGTGACTCCTTGGGATTTTGGAACCACATTTTGCCACCCTTCTGTCCTTTGGGATAAGGTCTAGAAGGGGTGGAAAACGGACCCACGGCAGAAAGAGTTTTGCCGTCCTGCTCACACCTGGTCAACGTTTCCTTCACTTGAGGGCCAAACAGAGCTGACCCATCAAAGGGAGAGTTTGTGAAGGACGCCTTAAAGGGATCTGCAAAATTACATAGTCGCATCCAGGCTTGGCGTCTAAGAGCCACACCTGTACCTGCGGCCTACTGCCCATCAGCAGCATATGATAAAAGCCGCATGGAGGAGTTTGCAATGGAGTTAAGGGTTCCTAGCTGCGAAGCAATTTTTTCTCGAGCCCCCGCAGCTGTAGGATCCTGCACAACTTCACCTAGCTCCTTAAGGATATCCCTTTGGAGTCTGGTGAAGTGACAAAGATAGTTCAGCGAACGCATAGCAAAGGTCGCTGAAGAAAATAAGAAGTTATGTACCTACCATAACGTTCCATGTTAGTTGTCTTCTCTCGCCTTCTTTCTTGCTTGATGGGTTCGGAGCCGATCCCTCGGCTCGACTGGCACTGCTAAGCTCGAGAGTCACTTTTACCAGCTCGAGGCAGCCCCATATCCCATGATGCAAGGCGGTAAGTACCCAGATCTCGTTTGATGACAAAGGGCAATAGCACCAAGCATAAAATACTTCCCAAAGGAAGAAAGAAAACTTACAGATGGAAGAAGGACCAGGTCTGAATGGTCTTCAGCATAACAGTTCTTATAACAAGGTCTGTCCAGGCCAGGGGGAAGGAGGGAGGGTCGCAAAAAGAAGGCGAGAGAAGACAACTAACATGGAACGTTATGGTAGGTACATAACTTCTTAATGTTAAGTTGTCAATCTCGCCTTCATTCTTGCTTGATGGGACCGCGTCCTTAGCACCTCTATCCTGGGTGGCTCAATGGAACAAACTCTTGAGGACTGTAGAGCCAAAACTGGCTCTGTCCCTGGAGGCCAAGTCCAATTTATAATGGGAAACAAAAGTGTGAGGAGTGGCCCAAGTGGCCGCTGCACAAATAGTGTCTAAAGGAAGTCTAGCTTGAAAGGCTGTAGAAGTAGCTAAGCTCCTAGTTGAATGTGCTTTAGGTTTTGAGCACAGCTGTTTTCCCCTGAGCAGATAAATTTCAGAGATGACCAAGAAAGCCATCTGGACAAGGTCACTTTAGAAACAGGAAGGCCTTTTTATTATCCGCATAGGAAACAAAAAGTTGATCAGATTTTCTAAATTTTTTGTTCTGTCCAAATAATATCTAAGTTGACGGTGGACATCAAGATAATGTAGCTTTTGTTCAGCTCTGTCTGAATAGTTTGGGAAAAATACAGGAGATCAATGGATTGATTCAAATTGTTCTTTGAAGCGACCTTAGGCAAAAAGGTTGGATTAGTTCTCAAAGATACTCTGTCTTTGTGAAAAACCAAATAGGGGTCGAACCGATAGAGCATGAAGTTCAGACACCCTCCTGGCGATGTAATAGCCACTAGGAATAAAGTTTTCCAAGAAAGAAATTTCAGGAACAAGAAACAGCTGGCTCGAAGGGGAAGATTCAAGGATGTCAGCACTAAATTTAGATCCCACTGAGGAGGAGGATTCCTGATTGGAGGCTTTAGTAGGAAAATTCCTTTCAAGAAGGCCCTGCAGAGCCTATGGGACATAATATTATGATCTGCTATCCCGACATGAAAATTGGAAATAGCAGCCAATTGAACTCTGACTGTGGAAGAAGAGGAGCCTGCATGAAAAATCTCTGCTAAGAAGTCCAGGACTGCCTGAACAGGGGCAGTGAAAGGATCAATATTCTTGGCCTTAGCCCAATAAGAGAAACGTTTCCATTTGCTTGTATAAATCCTCCTGGTAGAGGATTTTAGCGAAGCTACTATGATGTCTCTAACTGGGTTAGAGATCAAAGGAAGCCTGGCTAAGGAAGGAAGTGGAGCAACCATGCTGTGAGGTTGAGAGAAGGGATAGACCGGTGCAGCTGACCCGATTGGTGAATCAGAAGATCTGGCACTGGGCCCAGATGCCACGGCTGCACCAAAAGGTGATGATGGAGGAACGGGAACCAAACTTGTCGAGGCCAGTAAGGGGCAATGAGAATCAATTTGGCTCTCAAAACGGTAGCTTTCTGGATCACCTGAGGGATCAGAGGAAATGGAGGGAAGGCATAAAGAAGTCCCTGGGGCCAATCCTGGGTCAGAGCGTCTCTGGGGGGATGGCCTGATAGAGGGAAGAGGCAGAAGAAGTCTGGACATTTGCTGTTTTGGGAAGTAGCAAAAAGATCGCAACATGGACGACCCCATTCCAGAAAAATCTCTTCCGCTATAGATTGCTTGAGAGACCACTCGTGAGGCATGAGAATAGCTCTGCTCAATCTGTCCGCTACAATGTTGGTTTTCCCAGGGATATGCGTTGCTACCAGAAACCGATGAGAGGAGATCGCCCATTGCCATAGTCTGAGCACTTCTCGACACAAGGGGTAGGACTTGGTTCCGCCCTGTTTGTTGATATACCAAACTACAGACATGTTGTCTGTGTGGACTGCAATTGTCCCTACGGGAAGAAAGTCGTTGAGGGCTTGCAACGTTAAAAGCACTGCTCTCATCTCCAGGACATTTATGTGCAGATGGTACTCGAACGGCTGCCACGTCCCATGAACCATCCTGCCCTGATAATGACCCCCCCCACCCGATCAGGGAGGCATCCGTGGTGACAGTGGCTATCGGGGATGGGGGTACAAAGTACCTGCCTTGGTGAACCTGAGGAGATGTGATCCACCAAGCAAGATGATCTTTGCAAGTCTGAGTCACCAGGATCTGGTGACGCATTGGAAGTTGTTGGTATGACCACTGTGTGAACAGCATCCACTGAAGAAGGCGCATGTAGAATCGAGCCAGGGGAAGAGTAATGGCCGCAGCCATGAGGCCTAATACCTTTAGAACCATTCTGGCCTGTACTTTCTTGTTGGCCAGAATGATCCTGACATGACTCTGAATGTCTGAAACTCTTTGATCTGTAAGGGTAGCTGACATCCGAACAGTGTTTAAGTTTGCGCCTATGAAGGTAATAGACTGGCAGGGCGATAAGGATGACTTTTCGAAGTTGATCGAGATGCCCAAATGAGAACAAAGATTTATTGTGTAATCCCTGGCTTGTATAAGCTGATGCCTGGTGGTGGCTGACAGGAGCCAGTCGTCGAGATACGGAAACACCTGGAATCCTTGACGTCTCAGGTGAGCCGTGACCACTGCCATGCATTTGGTGAACACTCTGGGGGCTGTAGTGAGACCAAAGGGCAGGGCTCTGAACTGGAAATGACTGGACCCCAGCCAAAAGCGGAGGAATCTCCTGGAGCGTCTGTGAATTTTGATGTGATAGTACGCATCCTGAAGATCTATTGAGCACATCCAGTTGTCCTTCTGTAAGAAGGGCAGAATTGACTGAAGAGTGACCATTCGGAATCTTGTCTTCCTCACAGACTTGTTGAGTCTGCTGAGATCCAATATTGGTCTCCAGTCTCCCGTCTTTTTGGGGACCAAAAAGAACCTTGAGTAGATTCCGGGCTCTGAATGGTCTGTTGTAACTGGCTGAATGGCTCTTTTTTTGCAGTAGTTTTGAGACTTCTAACTCTGCAATTTCCTTAGACCGGGTGGTACATCTGGAAGGGAATTTGAGGGGAAAGGACTTTCCTCGAAAGGAATTATGTAACCCTTGGATATGATCGACTGTACCCATCTGTCTTGAGTGAGGGAATGCCAGGCTTCTGGGTACAGTGATAATCTTCCCCCGACTGCCTCCAAGGAGGGACAGCCGGGCAACATCTCAGGGATGCTGAAAGGGCTTGTCAGAGAGGCTCTCTGTTTCCCTGGTTTTTGGACCCCTCTGCCTCTAGAGCGTCTGTTGTTGTTACCCCCTCTGCCTCTAGGGGTAAACTGACCACGTGAATCCGGCGTGACTCCTTGGGATTTACGGAACCACATCTTTCCACCCTTCTGTCCTTTGGGATAAGGTCTAGAAGGGGTGGAAAAATGGACTCCTACAGCAGAAAGAGTCTTGCCGTCCTGCTCGCACCTGGTCAACGTTTCCTTCACCTGAGGGCCAAACAAAGCTGACCCATCAAAGGGAGAATTTGTGAAGGACGCCTTGAAGGGATCTGCAAAGTCACATAGCCGCATCCAGGCTTGGCGTCTAAGAGCCACACCTGTACCTGCGGCTCTACTCGCTCCATCAGCAGCATATGATATTAGCCGCATGGAGGAGTTTGCAATGGAATTAAGGGTTCCTAGCTGCGAAGCAATCTTTTCTTGAGCTCCTGCAGCTGTAGGATCCTGTACTACTTCACCCAGCTCCTTAAGGATATCCCTCTGGAGTCTGGTGAAGTGACATAGGTAATTCAGCGAACGCATAGCAAAGGTCGCTGAGGAAAACATCCGCTTGCCGTACCTATCCATGGTCCTAGAGTCCTTATTAGGAGGATGGACGGGTACGGAAGGATCTGCAAGTTCCTTTTTGGTGGCAGCAGCCACCACCATGGCATCAGCAGGGAGACCCTGAGTGAGGAATTGCTTGTCACACGGGGCAGTGATAAATTTTGAAGGCCTCCTAGGGACTGGCTCTACAGAGTCAGGAGCTGCCCACGCCTTTCGGGCAATAACCTGCATAAGGGGGTCGAAAGGCGGAGACACCCAGGAGGTGGAGGGCCGAGATCCAAACGCCTCTAGGTATACTGACTCATCCTCAGAGGGATTGTTGGTGGGCCAGTTTCCCCTCTGTTTAAGGAGTTCTAGGATGTCTGAGAAGGAGACATCCTCAGAGGGGGATCTAGGGGATCCCTCTGACTCATCAAAGTCAGTATCTGAAGTGACAGACTCGGGGGGTCTACATGTTTCCTCTTACAAGTCCTCTTCCTAGGAGGATCTCCCGAAACATCAGGAGAATCCTCGGAAGAGGGGGAATTCCCAATGGGGAAACCTGAGGCGGAGGATCTCTGGGTCCTGTAGCAAGAGAAGTGGCAGAGATGTCAACAGGCACTATAGAGGGAGGAGCTACGGGAACAGACTGCTGACTGATACCAGTGGCCAGCACACTCTTCATCACCTCGAATGCTCCCTCCCAGGCAGGTCCGAGAGAACCCGTTCAAGAACTAGGAACCCAGGGACCACCGAAGGGAAGTCTCCGAGGCAGATGTCGGAGCCGAGCTCACCAGGCCGAGGCTCCAAGGGGAAGAGCGGCTCGGACAAGGGTCCGATGCCACTCACCCCTCGGAGGAGACCATGGAAGCCCGACCACGAATCCCTCTAAGGAAGGTCTCAAGAGGAGATAAGAGTAGAGGCTGAAGGAACAGAAGGGGTATCTGTCCTCCAGCCGTAGCAGTAACCATTCGAAGACTCCAACTCCAAGCTCTGGGGTAGAGTTGAAGGAGGAACTGTAACGGGTGTGGACCAACAGTCGCCTGTTGAGACGGACTATGTAACATTTGGGCCAGTGCCTGTGACTTAAGTAATCTGCTGACCACTCTCTCTAAGTCATGGTCTGAAAGTCTGGATGACCTTGAAGATCGGCTCCGATGGCTCCGTTCGAAGGAGAGGTGAAGCCGAGCGAAAGTATCGGCTCCAAGGAAGGAGACCTCGACCTCTTCCTGGAATGAGCCAGCGGAACCGATGAAACTATAGACCCTGTCGGAGCCGACAACTTATCGGAGCCGACAGGAAGCTCGATGCATGGGCTCCACCCGGAGCCGATACAGCCAGAAAGGTAACGGTGTCGGAGCCGATCGAGCCGACACCGATGCCTGTGCCACATGGTGGTCGGAACCGATCGGAGCCGACACGAAGTGGTCGATGCAGAATCGGCACCGATAGCCATCGGTGCGAAGGCTTAGTTAAGCCAGAATCGGCTCCAGCCGAGCGATCTTGACTCGAACGAGTCGGAGCCGAGCGCAGGCTTAGACACAGAAGCCTGGGCCTTGGAAGATTTGGCTGATTTAGATGGAGCCGACTTAGCCGGAGAGCCCTCCGGCTTAAGAAGGCCCCTAAGTATCAGTTTGTTTCTTCTTTCCTGCAGGACTCTCTGGCTGAAGGAATGACATATAGCACAGGAGTCCTGCAGGTGAAGAGGCCCCAGGCAATACAGGCAAGAAGTGTGACCGTCTGTCAGAGACATCTTCTGACAGCATGAGTCACACTTCTTAAAGCCTGAGACCCTCTCCTTTGACATGGTGTTTCACAACACACACACACACCAGTCAAAGAATTAAATTAAATAAATACCAAAAAGGTATTACTAGAAAAACACACACACACACCCTAACAGGGGGGGGATGGGATGGGTAAAGTTTGACTAAAAAAAAAATTAGTAGAGACAGGGAATTTTCTGTCAGAAAATCTTTATAATTAACTTAAAACTAAAAATTAAAGGGTTTTTAGCAAAAAGGGGCTAAAATATCAAAGTAGTGAATCACTTACCAGGAGCTGGTAAAAGGAGGACCTCATAAGCGAAGCGGCAAACGAGATCTGGGTACTTACAGCCTTGCATCATGGGATATGGGGCTGCCTCGAGCTGGTAAAAGTGACTCTCGAGCTTAGCAAGTGCCGAGTCGGAGCCGAGGGATCGGCTCCGAACCCATCAAGCAAGAATGAAGGTGAGATTGACAACTTAACATCATCCGCTTACCATATCTATCCATGGTCCTAGAGTCCTTATTAGGAGGATGGACAGGTACGGAAGGATCTGCAAGTTCCTTCTTGGTGGCAGCCGCCACCACCATGGCATCAGCGGGGACACCTTTTGTAAGGAATTGCTTGTCCGACGGGGCAGTAATAAATTTAGAAGGCCTCCTAGGGACAGGCTCTACAGAGTCAGGAGCAGTCCACGCCTTTCGAGCAATAACCTGCATAAGGGGGTCGAAAGGCGGAGACACCCAGGAGGTGGAGGGCCGAGATCCAAACGCCTCCAGGTATACTGACTCATCCTCAGAGGGATTGTTGGTGGGCCAGTTTCCCCTCTGTCTAAGGAGTTCTAGGATGTCTGAGAAGGAGACATCCTCAGAGGGGGATCTTGGGGATCCCTCTGACTCATCAAAGTCAGTATCGGAAGTGATAGACTCGGGGGAGTCTATGTGTTTCCTCTTACAAGTCCTCTTCCGCGGAGGATCACCCGACAAATCAGGAGAATCCTCAGAAGGGGGGGATATTCCCAGTGGGGAAACCTGAGGCGGAGGATCTCTGGGTCCGGGAGCAAGAGAAGTGGCAGAGGTGTCAACAGGCACTAAAGAGGGAGGAGCTAAGGGAACAGACTGCTGGCTGAGTCCAGAGGCCAGCACACTCTTGATCACCTCGAAGGCTCCCCTCCCAGGGAGGTCCGAGAGAACCCGCTCCTAAGGGCTAAGAACTCCAGGACCCACCGAAAAGGAAGGCTCCGAGGCAGATGTCGGAGCCGAGCTCACCAAGGCCGAGGCTCCAAGGGGAAGAGCGGGGTCGGACAAGGGTCCGATGCCAACTCACCCCCTCGGAGGAGACCAGGGAAGCCCGGCCACCGAATCCCTCTAAGGAAGGTCTCGAAGAGGAGATAAGAGTAGAGGCTGAAGGAGCAGAAGGGGGTATCTGTCCCTCAGCCGTAGCAGAAACTATTCCCAAAGACTCCAACTCCAAACTCTGGGGTAGAGTCAAAGGAGGAACTGCAATGGGGTGTGGACTAATAGTCGTCTGCTGAGACGGACTATGTAGCATTTGGGCCAGTACCTGTGACTTTAGTAGTCTACTGACCACTCTCTCCAAATCATGGTCAGAAAGCCTGGATGACCTTGAAGATCGGCTCCGATGGCTCCGCTCCGAGAGGAGAGGCGAAGCCGAAAGTATCGGCTCCAAGGAAGGGGACCTAGACCTTTTCCTCGAAGGAACCATCGGAGCCGATGAAACTACTGAAACTGTCGGAGCCGACAACTTATCGGCGCCGACAGGCAGCGTCGATGTATCGGCTCCAGCCGGAGCCGATACAGCCATAACTGTAAGGATGTCGGAGCCGATCGGAGCCGACACCGATGCCTGGGCCACATGGTGGTCGGAACCGATCGGAGCCGACACCGAAGTGGTCGAACCAGAGTCGGCACCGATAGCCATCGGTGCCGAAGGTTTAGATAACCCAGAATCGGCTCCAGCCGAAGCTGATCTCGACTCTGAATGAGTCGGAGCCGAGGCCACAGGCTTGGACACAGAAGCCTGGGCCTTGGAAGACTTAGAAGTCTTAGGTGGGGCCGACTTAGCCGGAGAGCCCTCCGGCTTAAGAAGGCCCCTCAAAACCAATTTATTTCTTCTTTCCTGCAGGACTCTCTGGCTAAAAGAATGACATATAGCACAGGAGTCCTGCAGGTGAAGAGGCCCCAGACAGTACAGGCAAGAAGTGTGACCGTCTGTCAGAGACATCTTCTGACAGCACGAGTCACACTTCTTAAAGCCTGAGACCCTTTCCTTAGACATGGTGCCAACAAACACACACACACCAGTCCAAGAAATAAAATTAAATATACCAAAAGGTATTACTAACAGACACACACACACACCCTAACAGGGGGGGATGGGATGGGTTTTAGTCTGACTAAAAGTTTAGAAAAGACAGGGAAATTTTCTGTCAGAAAGGTATTAAAATTAAGTTAAAACTAATAATTTAAGGGTTTTTTTTGAAAAAAAAGGGGCTAAAATAGTAAAGTAATAATTCACTTACCAGGAGCTGGTAAAAGGAGGACCTCATCAGCGAAGCGGCAAACGAGATCTGGGTACTTACCGCCTTGCATCATGGGATATGGGGCTGCCTCGAGCTGGTAAAAGTGACTCTCGAGCATAGCAAGTGCCGAGTCGGAGCCGAGGATCGGCTCCGAACCCCATCAAGCAAGAATGAAGGCGAGATTGACAACTTAACATCCAGATTTGTCGAGGCCAGAATGGGGCTATCAGTATTATGGTCCTGTCCAGACGTTTGGCTTTCTGCAAAAACCTGGGAATTAGTGGAACAGGAGGAAAAGCATAAAGGAGACCCGGGGGCCAATCGTATACCAGTGCGTCCCTGGGGGGGGGGGGGGGGGGGTAACAGGGCAAAATAGCTTCTGCATTTGGCATTCAAAGGGGATGCAAACAGGTCGCAGCAAGGATGGCCCCATCTGCTGAAGATCTCTTCCGCCACTTGACGTTTGTGGGACCACTCGTGAGGGAATAGGAAGGCTCTGCTCAACCTGTCCGCGATTACGTTGGAAATCCCCGGGATGTGCGTTGCTATCAGAAAGCGTCCAGTGGACTTTGCCCATTGCCAAATTCTGAGGGCCTCTCTGCATAACGGGTAAGATCTGGTTCCCCCTTGCTTGTTTATGTACCAGACCACTGACATGTTGTCTGTCTGAACTGTCACTGTTCCCCGAGGTAAAGACTCGTGAAAGTGTTGCAACGCTAGAAACACTGCCCTCATCTCTAGAACATTGATGTGCAGATTGTACTCCATGTTGGACCATTGACCTTGGACTGTTTGTCCATGAAAGAATCCCCCCCACCCTATCAGGGAAGCGTCCGTGGTTAGAGTTGCTACCGGACTGGGTAATACAAAGGGTCGTCCTAGTGTTAGCTCTTGACTGTGTATCCACCACAAGAGATCCTTCTTGCAATAATTCGTGATCAAGATTTCATGAGACAGTGGAAGTTGTAGATACGACCATTGGGCGAATAGCATCCACTGAAGGATCCTCATGTGCATTCTGCCTAAAGGAACTACAAGAAGGGATGCTGCCATCAAGCCTAGCACTCTTAATACTTGTCGTGCAGAGACTCTTTTGTTGTGAAGAAGGAGCGAAATTTGGTGTCTGAGGTCTGACACTCTTGATGGGGGGAGAGTAACTTGAGCTAGGGAAGTGTCTAGCTGTGCTCCTATAAATAAGATACACTGTGACGGCGATAAGACAGATTTTCCAAAATTCACCGTTATGCCTAGTGAAGAGAAAAGATTGGTGGCGTAGTCCCTGGCTTGTAGAAGACGACACTTGGTGGTGGCGGAAAGGAGCCAGTCATCTAGATAAGGAAACACCCGGAATCCCTTTCGTCTCCAGTGAGACGCTACTACTGCCATGCATTTGGTGAACACCCTGGGGGCTGAGGTGAGACCAAAGGGCAGAGCGCGAAACTGGAAATGACTGGCTCCCAGCCGGAAGCGCAAATGATCTCTGGATGCCCTGGACATTTTGATATGGTAGTATGTGTCTTTGAGATGTATAGAGCACATCCAGTCGCCCTTTTGCAGAAAAGGGAGGATTGACTGAAGCGTGACCATCCGGAACTTTTCCTTTTTTACAAAGGTATTTAACTTGCTGAGGTCTAAAATTGGCCTCCAGTCCCCTGTTTTCTTTGGAACTAAAAAGAACCTTGAGTAAGTTCCGGATCCTATTTGGTCCGCTGGGACTGGTTGGATGACTCTGTTTTCGAGCAACCTTCTTATCTCTATGGTTGCTTGGTCTCGCAGACTGGGTGGAACATCTGGGAGTTTTTTGGAGTTTGGTGGTATTTTTATAAAGGGAATGTTGTAGCCTCTGGTAACTTTTAGTTATGTACTTACCATAACTTTAGATGTTTGGATCCATCTCGCCTACATTCTGTACTGATGGGTTCGGAGCCGATCCTCGGCTCCGACTCGGCACGCTATACTATAGAGCGAAGTCTCTAATTGGCTGAGCTATTCTATATCCCAGGATGCACCACCACCAATTCCCCAGATCTTGGTTGTCAGCACACATGCACCCACACATGCACTGCTGATATAACATTGCCAGATGTTTCAAGATGAAACGGTCGAACTCGAACCGTCCGGTCTCTTCTGATCTCCAAGGCAGGGCGAAGGAGGCTGGGTATTAGGAATGTAGGCGAGATGGATCCCAAACATCTATAGTTATGGTAAGTACATAACTAAAAGATGTTATGTGATCCTATCTCGCCTACATTCTGTACTGATGGGACAGCACCCCTAGCAACTGATTCCTGGGTGGCTCACTGGAAAACACTCCTGAGAACTGTGGAACCAAAGGAAGCTCGCCCCCGAGATGCCACATCCAATTTGTAATGAGAAATAAAGGTGTGAGGAGAGGACCAGGTAGCCGCAGCACAAATGTCACTAATGGCAAGCTTAGAATGAAATGCTGTTGAAGTAGCCATAGCCCTTGTAGAATGAGCTTTCACAGTGGCTGTAAGCTCTCTATTAGAAAGAAAATAAATATGACTGATACAGTCTCTGATCCACTTGGCAATAGTGACCTTCGTGACGGCTTTGCCCAATTTATTGTCTGAAAAGGACACAAACAACTGATCTGTTTTCCGTGTTTGGTGCGTCCTATCTAAGTAGAAACGCAATTGTCTGTGGACATCCAATGAATGGAAGATATATTCTGCTCTGTCTGAGTAATTGGGGAAAAAAACTGGAAGTTCCAAAGACTGTTGAAGACAGAAACTAGAACAAACTTTGGGAACAAAAGATGGATTAGGCCTAAGGGATACTCTATCCTTGTGAAAAACCAAGTACGGCGGTTTGACACATAGGGCTTGAAGTTCCGAAACTCTTCTGGCTGATGTAATTGCCACCAAAAAAGCAGTCTTCCAGGAAAGAAATTTCAAGTCAGAATTTGCTGCCGGTTCGAAGGGGGAAGAGGTCAAGGCACCTAATACGAAATTGAGATCCCATGGTGGAGCAGGATGAGAAACTGGAGGACGTAGCAGCCCAGCACCTTTCATGAAGGCTTTACACAACTTATTGCTCATCAAAGGTGGGTCTATACTTTCATGAAAATTAGAAATAGCTGCTAATTGAACCTTAATGGTGGAGACCAAAGAACCTTGATTGAATAGGGAAGCTAAGAATTTCAAAACGTCCGCCACCGGGGCAGTAATGGGATCTAATCCCCGGAGTTGGGCCCAAATGGCGAATCTCTTCCATTTACTATTATACATCTTCTTAGTCTAATTCTTGTGGGCCGAGGACAAGATATGTATAACTTCTGAGTCCAAAACCTGGTTCCTGACTATAGTCGGAAGTGGAGGAGCCAAGCTGTTAACTTCAGTGAGTGAAGGGACTGGTGAAGCTGTCCCGACTGGTGGATCAAGAGATCTGGAACCTGGTCCAGGAACCATGGACCATCCAGTGCGTATTTCCAAAGAAATGGCAGCCAGACTTGACGAGGCCAGTATGGGGCAACTAAAATCATCTTGCACTGCAAGTGAATAGCCTTTTGGATCACCCTGGGGAGAAGGGGAACCGGTGGAAAGGCGTACAGTAGGCCGGTGGGCCAAGTTTGGACTAGGGCGTCCTTGAGAAACTCCCCCGGAACCGGGGTAAGAGAAAAGAACTGTGGACATTTCGTGTTGAGGGGAGTTGCAAAGAGGTCGCAACAAGGAGTTCCCCATCATCTGAAGATCTGAGATGCTACTCTGTCGTTCAGAGACCACTCGTGCGGGGAGAGAATGGTTCTGCTCAGTCTGTCGGCTATCACATTGGATCTCCTCGGAATGTGTGTTGCTACCAAGAAACGGTTGGTTGCAACAGCCCAATTCCATACTTTCCTGGCCTCTCTGCAAAGAGGGTAGGACCTGGTCCCTCCCTGCTTGTTCAGGTACCAGACTACTGACATGTTGTCGGACTGAATGGCAATCATACCCTGGGGGAGGTAGCTGTGTAGTGCTTGAAGCGATAGAAGCACCGCCCTCATTTCCAGTATGTTGATGTGTAGGGAACTCTCGTCGGGGTGCCTCTCGCCTTGGACTGACCTACCCAGGTAATGTCCCCCCCACCCCGTCTGGGAGGAGTCCGTAGTCAAAGTGGCCACTGGATGAGGAGAACGAAGGGTCGCCCCTGATCCAGGTTGGAGGAGAGAAGCCACCAACGGAGGTCCTGTTTGCACGTCTCCGTGATTATAATGTGGTGACTGAGAGGAAGTTCCTGATACGACCACTGGACCGACAGGAGCCACTGGAGAATCCTCATGTGCAATCTTGCTAAGGGCACTAGGAGAACGGTAGCCGACATGGAACCCAGCAGTTGTAGGACCATCCTTGCTGGGGCTCGGCGTTTGAGGAGCAACGCTCGGACTTGAGATTGTAATGTTTCTATTCTCTCTGTAGGAAGATAGACCCGCATTTGCTTTGAGTCTTTCTCTACCCCGATAAACCGTATATGCTGAGACGGCAGCAACACAGACTTTGCCCAATTGAAGGTGATTCCAAGGGAGGTGCCTAGAGATATCGTGACTGCTAGATTCTGTAATAGTAGATGCCTGGAGGTGGCAGTTAGGAGCCAGTCGTCTAGATACGGAAACACCTGGAATCCTAGACTCCTCAGGTGAGCAGTCACCACCGCCAAACATTTGGTGAACACCCTGGGGGCTGTGGTGAGACCAAAGGGCAGTGCGCAGAACTGGAAATGACTGTCTCCCAGGCTGAAGCGCAGATGTCTCCTGGACGCCTGATCTACGAGAATGTGATAATAGGCATCCTTGAGATCTATGGAGCACATCCAAACACCTTTCTCCAGTAGCGGGAGAATGGATTGTAAGGTGACCATCTGGAACTTGGACTTCTTGACTGATCGATTTAGGTTGCTGAGATCCAAAATGGGCCTCAAGTCCCCGGTCTTTTTTGGCACCAAAAAGAATTTTGAGTAAGTCCCTAATCTGGTCTGGTCTACGGGGACCGATTGGATGACTCCTTTTTGAAGCAGCTTTGAAATTTCGATGGCTGCAATATCCCGTTGACTGGGTGGCAGGTCCGGGATTTTCCTGGTTGGCGGTGAAAAGGGATGACGTAACCTCCGGCGATGATTCAGAGCACCCATCGGTCCTGAGTGATACTCTCCCAGGCCTTTAGGTGCCTTGAAAAACGACCCCCGACTGGCCCCGGAGCTGCGCAGTCGGGCAATCCTTCAGGGATGCCGAAAGGTTGAAGAGCCACGAAAGGACTCGCAGTCTCCAGTGTTGTGGGGGCCTCTGCCGCCTCTGGGACGGCGTCTTCCTGAAAAATTACCCCCTCCTCTGCCTCTAGAAGGGGGATCATCCTGCTGTGAGGGGTAATTCTTCTGAGATTTACGGAACCACATTTTCCCTCCTCTTTTAACCTTGGGATAAGGCCGAAAGGGAGAGGAAAACCGTGCCCCTACGGCAGTCAAAGTCTTACCCTCTTGTTCACAGCGGGTCAAGGTGTCCTTTACCTTGGGTCCAAACAAAGAGGACCCATCAAAGGGAGCGTCGGCAAAGGAAGACTTGAAGGCCTCCGCAAAATGACACAGGCGGAGCCAGGCTTGGCTCCGTAGAGCAACACCCGTACCCGCCGCTCTACTCGCCCCCTCGGCTGCATACGAAATGAGCCTCATGGACGAGTTCGATATCGACGATAGAGTAGCCAACTGAGAGCTAACCGTCTGGGCCAACTGCTCAGGTAGGTTACCAGAGAGGGTATCTGAAAGTTCCTTGATCAGGTCCCTCTGAAGTCTAGTGAAGTGCGTCAGATAGTTCAGAGACCTTAAAGTAAAGGCCGCTGAAGTAAGGGTGCGCTTCCCGTACCGGTCCATGCTCCTAGACTCCTTATTAGGAGGATGGACGGACGTCGAAGCCTCTGCTACATCTTGCTGGGTAGCAGATGCCACCACCAGAGCATCTACAGCCACACCCTTGGTGAGAAATTCCTTTTCCGGGGGCACTGACAAAAATTTTTAGGGCGAGCAGGCACCGGTTCCACAGAATCTGGATGTTCCCACGCCCTTTGAGAGATCAAATCTAGGAGCTCATCGAAGGGCGGAGACACCCAGGAGGCGGAGGGCTGAGCCCCGAAGGCCTTGAGGAACACCGACTCGTCAGAGGAAGGGGGTTTGGTCTGCCAGCCGCCTCGTTGTTTGAGGACTTCCAGGATGTCCGCAAAGGAGACATCATCCGAGGACGACTTGGGGGACCCTTCCGCATCATCAAGATCGGTGTCCGAGGTGAGAGACTCGTCAGGGGAGTCGACGTGCTTCCTCTTGCACTGTTTCTTTCTTGGGGGTTCCTCCGAAGACTCTTCAGAGGGACCTCCAGGAAGAGGGGGACCCCCAATGGGGGTGACCTCAGGCCTCAGGGCTCCGCTGTCTTGAGACAGGGGGACTACAAAGGAACCAGTCTCCGTGCCTAGGGAAGGTGCCGGGGAGACGGTGGAGGTAGCCAAAGAAGATTTGGCCAAAGCACTCCTCATGGCTCTAAAGGCCGGGCCCCCAGAATCCTGGGAAGGTCCGACCCCCAAAGCCATAACAGCAGACGGCACTCCCGCAGCCGACGCACCAAGAGAGAGGCTCGGAACCGAAAACATCGGCCCCGATGCGTCACCCCCAGGGCCGACCGAAGAGGTCCGTGTACCGAACTGCGACCCGAAGGTCGGAGTAGGAGTAAGGGTCGGAGCCGACCCGGACACCTCCATCGGCTCCACCAGCACCGACTCCAACGGTGCCGAGGCTGTTGGAGGAGGAACCAAGGCTAAAGGGTGGACCATCGGCTCCGAAGCCGACTAGGCTGGAGCTGAAACTAACTTTTGGAAGACTGGAGACTGAAACAGCCTTTGGAGCACCCTGTCAATGTCCGAATCCGACATCTTGGAAGACCGGGAGGAGATCGAACGGGTCCGAGTAGACTTCTCCACCGGCTCCGAAGGACTGGGGGACCGGCTCCGAATTGTCTCGATCAAAATCGGTGCCGAAGGAGACTCCATTGTAATTTCCCTTGGTGCCGAAGAGGTCTTCGGCGCCGAAGGGGAAGAGTCTGTGCGGGCAACCCTCATCGGCTCCAAAATCAGCGGAGCCGATGAAGGTGACCCACCTCTCGAAGCTCCAGCCATCGGCTCCGAAGCCAGAGGAATCGAGGCTGGAGGCATCGAGGCAGACCGTTCCGCCCTCGGCTCCGAAGTCCGTGGAGCCGATGGAGAAGCCTGCCGAGGTTTCTTGGTAGTCGGTTCCGACGATTTCTTTTTCTTTGAGGGAGAAGAAGAGGAAGATAAGGCCTCTTCAAAAGTAGGTTTGATAAGTTCTTTTAGTATCAATTTATTTTTCCTCTCTTGGAGGACTCGAGAGGAAAAAGCGTGACACACGCTACAAGACTCCTGAAGGTGTTTGGGTCCTAAACAGTACACGCATAGGGAGTGATCGTCCGTTATGGACATCTTGTAGCTGTATCTTGTGCATTTTTTAAACCCTGAGGGTCTTTTAGACATAATGCCAAACAGTTAGAAAAAAACACAGGAAAAAAATTTATCTAACCTCGAACAATTTCACTTTACAGTAAAGAGGTCAACAACAAAAAAAAAAAAAAAATCACACAACAGGAGGGCCAAGAACCCTCTAATTAAAAACGGGTACATGACCACCTCACGAAACTCACACAAAAAAGCTTACTCACGCACGAGGGGAAGGCCCCTCTAACTTAAACGGAAACCTTACCCTGAAAGACAATTTTACCACAAAAATAATCAAAAAAACTCAATCATACACAGCAATAGCCGTTAAAACAGCTTTTGGTTAAGTTTAAGAAAATTCCTGACAGAAATATTCTTAGAAAGAAAGCACTTAGCTCAGCCAAGCTCGAGACCATGTCTTTGCTTGTAAGCGGCAAACGAGATCTGGGGAATTGGTGGTGGAGCATCCTGGGATATAGAATAGCTCAGCCAATTAGAGACTTTGCTCTATAGTATAGCGTGCCGAGTCGGAGCCGAGGATCGGCTCCGAACCCATCAGTATAGAATGTAGGCGAGATAGGATCACATAACATCTATGCTTTTTACCCAGTAATCTGATGTAAGATTTAGCCAGGTCTCTGGGTATAAAGCCAAGCGACCCCCGACTGCCTCCAGTGTAGGACAGCCGGGCCTGCACTCAGGAGTGCTGGAAGGGTTTTCCAGAGAAGGTCTCTCTGTCACCCTGATTTTGCGGTCCCCCTCTGCTGGCTGGGCGGCATCTTCCATTTCTTCCCCCTCCTCTGCCTCTGGAGGGGCGTCACTTTGGGTGTGTTGAAAAGATCCCTGAGTCTTTCGGAACCACATCTTTCCTCCTCGTTGCCCTTTAGGGTAGGGTCTAGATGGAACGGAAAAACGGACCCCTATGGCAGACAGGGTCTTCCCTTCTTGTTCACACCTCGTGACAGTCTCCTTTACTTTGGGCCCAAACAGGGAGGCACCATCAAAGGGGGCATTGGCAAGGGAAGACTTAAAGGCTTCTGCAAAGGAGCATAAGCGCAACCAGGATTGTCTCCTCAGTGCAATCGCTGAAGCTGCCGCTCTACTCGATCCTTCGGCTGCGTATGAAATCAGCCTCATGGACGAGTTGACTATGGAATTTAGGGTGTTAAGTTGCGCTGACACTTTCTCGGCAACAGCACCATCTGTGTGTCCCTGAAGAGTATCTCCCAATTCCTTAATGAGATCTCTTTGTAAACGCGTAAAATGTGTAAGGTAGTTGAGCGATCGGATGGAAAAAGTCGCCGAACTAAATATGCGCTTCCCATATCTGCCCATTGTCCTAGAATCCTTATTAGCAGGATGGACAGAGGAAGATGATTCAGACATCTCTTTCTTAGTGGCCGCCGCCACCACCATAGTGTCTACGGGAACTCCTTTTGTAAGATAGGCTTTATCTTGGGGAGCTGTCATGTATTTGTTGGGTTTACGCGGGACTGGTTCCACTGTATCAGGTGTTTCCCAAGCCCTCCGAGCTACTAGATCCATGAGATTGTCAAAGGGAGGAGTCACCCAGGAGGTAGAAGGTTGAGTCCCAAATGCCTTCAGTAAAACCGATTCATCCGCAGAAGGGGTAAGGGTTTGCCAGTCCCCTCTTTGCTTCAGGATTTCCAAAATGTCTGCAAAAGAGACATCCTCAGAGGTGGACCGTGGGGACCCTTCTGTTTCATCTAAATCAGTATCAGATGTAAGAAATTCCTGTGGGGAATCTATGTGCCTCCTCTTGCACAGTCGTTTCCTCGGAACATCCTCAGTGGGAGCTTCTGGGGATGCATCTGAGGAACCAGAGTCTCCCTGTGGGGACTTCTGAGGCAGTGGGTCTTGACGCTTGGTAGGTACCGAAGGCACAGAAGCAGAACGTGGACCTTTTGGGGAAGGAGATAAAGAAGCCGATGAAGTAAGTGTCTGCTCCGACAAGACCTTCCTCATGATGTCAAAGGCACCGGTGCCCCGACCCAAAGATCTGACCCGATCCGAAGAAGGAGGTCGTTTCTCCGGAATCGGAACCACGGGCTCCGACACCGAGGACGGATCCGAACTGATCTGAGCCGAGGCACCGAGAGGAAGAGTCGGAACCGAAATCTCGGTTCGACTATCCCCCCCGGAACCCAGGAAAGATGTTCGGCTCCGAGACTCTCCGGCTGGTTCCGAAGGAGTCGAGGTCAACGGAGCCGACAGCTCTACTGGAGGCTTCGGCACCGAGGGCTCTACGATCATCGGTTCTTCGACTCCTAACACCGATGACTCGAAGTGTCGAGGGAGCTGGAATAGCTTCGAGTTTCGAAACCAATTGGGACGAAACCTCGAGTAATTTTGACAAAGCCAAGTTCTCCATAAGCTTCTGTACCACTCGGTCCACATCAGATTCGGAAAGTGGCCTCGAAGAATGGGTCGAAGTGATCGAAGCCGTCACCGAGTGAAGGATAGTAGACGGTGGTACCTCTGATACCGGCTCCAAGACCTGAGGCTCGTGCGGAGATAAGGTTTTGACACCCGGCACCGAAGTCATAGGAGCCGGTGTCCGAATTTGAAAAGAGGTGCTCGGAGCCGATGACTTGGGCTCCGACACTCTTGAAGACTTCGACCCCTTCGAAGACTTCGAAACCTGTTCAGCCTTGTCCATGGCCTCTTGAAACTCGGGTTTGATTAAACCTCTGTCCACCAACTTCCTGCGTCTTTCCAGCATGACCCTCCCACTAAAGGAATGACAGATGGAACAGTCTTCCTGCAAGTGGAGAGGGCCAAGACAGTAGACGCAGGATGAATGGTTGTCAGTAATGGACATCTTCTGTCCACACTGACACCTTTTACATCCACTCTTAGTCTTTTCTGACATTCTACTAGAAAAAAAGACAGCACTATATAGAAAAATTTCTAACTACAATATCAGAGATATAAGTATATATATAAAAATGTACAAAAAACACACCACAGCACACTGAGATATATGTATATATATTTTTGAAAGAAAAAATAAAATAGAAAAAGTTAACTTTCTTTTAAATACTGTAAGTTCTTACAGACAAAAAACGGCCTAAGGCCCTTACTAATAATTTTAAAGGTAACAAACTACCTAAGCTAGTTCACACAACTACTATATATATGAAGCTATCAATTATTAAGATAAAGATTTTAAGAATATAAAAAAATATCTATATTTAACAAGAAAAAGCAGTAAAAATTGTACTGGCCCGAGCCTCTCGATGCGATCTGCTGCTAGCGGCAAACTAGATCTGAGGGTTAGCACCAGAGGATCATGGGATATTAGTGTGCCTCGAGCTTTCTCGAAGATGCGAGCTAGTGATGCGGCCGACTCGGAGCCGAGGATCGGCTCCGAACCCGTGTGTAAGAACAAACGGCGAGATTGAACAATTTCACATGTAATATTTAGCCAGGCCAGTGGGTATAAAGCTAAGCGACCCCCGACTGCCTCCAGAGCAGGACAGCCGGGCCTCCGTTCAGGAGTGCTGAAAAGGCTTCCCAAGGACGGAATCCCTGTCGCCTTGGTTATGCGGACTCCCTCTGCCGCCGGGGCGGCGTCTTCCATTTCTACCCCCTCCTCTGCCTCTGGAGGGGGTATCACTCTGTGTGGTCAGGAAAGATCCCTGATTCTTACGGAACCACATTTTTCCGCCTCGTTGCCCTTTGGGGTACGGTCTAGTAGGAGCGGAAAAACAGACCCCAACAGCAGACAGGGTCTTTCCCTCTTGCTCGCACCGAGTGAGAGTCTCCTTAAACTTGGGCCCGAAAAGTGTGGCACCATCAAAAGGGGCATTGGCAAAGGAAGACTTGAAGGCTTCCGCAAAGGAGCACAGCCGCATCCATGATTGTCTTCGAAGAGCAATCGCTGAAGCTGCAGCTCTACTCGATCCCTCGGCTGCATACGAGATGAGCCTCATGGATGAGTTTACTATGGATGTGAGGGTGTTAAGTTGTGCTGTTACCTTATCTGAAACAGCATCTGTGTTACCCTGGAGGGTATCTGTCAACTCCTTGATGAGATCCCTCTGCAAACGTGTGAAATGGGTCAGGTAGTTTAGCGAACGCATGGAAAAAGTCGCTGAACTAAAAATACGCTTCCCATATCTGTCCATAGTCCTAGAATCCTTATTAGGAGGATGAACAGATGAGGAAGACTCAGACATCTCCTTTTTCGTGGCTGCCGTCACCACCATAGCGTCGACAGGGACTCCCTTGGTGAGATAAGATTTATCTTGGGGGGCAGTGATGAACTTGTTTGGTTTCCTAGATACTGGTTCCACTGTGTCAGGTGTCTCACACACCCTTCGAGCGATCAAATCCATTAATTCATCGAAGGGCGGGGTCACCCAGGAGGGAGAAGGTTGAGCCCCAAAAGCCTTCAGCAGCACCGACTCGTCCTCAGAGGGGGCTAGGGACTGCCAATCACCCCTCTGTTTCAAGATCTCCAGGATGTCTGCAAATGACACATCCTCCGAGGGTGATTTGGGGGACCCCTCTGCCTCATCCAAGTCGGTGTCAGACGTTAGAGATTCCTGTGGGGAATCTATGTACCTCCTCTTGCACAACCGTTTCCTTGGGACCTCATCAGAGAGGGCTTCTGGTGAGGCCTCCAAGGAACAGGGGGAACCCTCTGTGAGTGGTTGAGGCAATTGGGCTCGACGCTTGGGATGGATCGTGGGAGCAGAAACAGAAAGTGGCCCTTTTGGGGAAGGAGAAGATTCCCCTGATGATGTGGTTGTCTGTGCAGACAATACCTTCCTCATAAGGTCAAAGGCCCCCGAACCCCTGGCTGAAGGCTCCCCTGGTTCTGAAGAACACAGAAGCATCCCAGAACCAGGTGCCGTGGGCTCCAACCCCGAGGACGGAGCCGAACCAGTCTGTGCCGAGGCCCCGAGAGGGAGAGTCGGCACCGACAGGTCGGTACGACTCTCGGTCCCAGAACCGAGCAAAGACCGTCGGCTCCGCGACTCCCCTAACGGTTCCGAAGGAGTCGAAATCAAAGGTGTCGATCGTGCAATGGACGGTTTCGGCACCGAGGGCTCCACTATCATCAGGTCATCTTCTCCCAGCTCCGAGATCTGGATGGGTCTCGAAGGAGGACCCGTTGGAGATATGGGGAGGCCTTCTAGCTTTGACACCAACTGGGAGGAAACTGCATGAGTTTCTGCATGACACGATCCACATTTGTGTCAGACAAGGGTCTGGAAGAACGGGTCGAAGGAGCCGAAGATGGCACCGACCGAAGAATGGACGGTGGTGGCAGTTCCGACACCGGATCCAAGATCTGGGGCTCAGCAAAAGACTAATGTTCGACGCTCGGCCCCGAGATCTGTGGAACCGGCGAACAAACCCGAGAAGATGAACTCGGAGCCGATGACATGGGCTCCGACATCTTCGACCCCTTCGAGGATTTAGAAGCCTGATCTGACTTGTCCAAAGCCTCTTGAAAGGCCGGCTTCAACAATCCTCTGTCAATAAGCTTCCTGCATTTATCTGTCATGACCCTCCCACTAAAGGAATGACAAATAGAGCAATCCTCTTGGAGATGGAGAGGGCCAAGACAGTAGACACAGGAAGCATGATTGTCAGTAATGAACATTTTCTGCCCACACTGACATCTTTTAAAACCAGATATGGATTTCTCTGACATTGTACAGTAACAAAGATAATAACTACAATAATAGGAAAAAACTACTAATCCTAGCAATATATGTATACTAAACAGGTTATATATATATAAAACTCTCACAAAAAAACACACCCAAGAAAAAAGGTTAGGCCACAAGGGTGCTTGAAGAAGAAAAATGGGTGTATATATATATATATATATATATATATATATATATATATATATATCACACACACACAGCACTTCTACAATAACTACTAACTATAAGGAAGTATCAACAAGAAAAAAATTTGAATTCTTATCTGAAGAAATCAACAACTCAAGTTTCTATCTGGTCCGAGCTCTCCTCGATCCGATCTGTTGCAGCGGCAAACTAGATCTGGGTAATGGCAGGGAGGATTGTGGGATATGGGCTGGTCTCGAGCTTCTCTGAGATTCAGAGCTTTGCAATTCGGCCGACTCGGAGCCGAGGATCGGCTCCGAACCCGTGTGTAAGAACAAACGGCGAGATTGAACACTCTTACATAAAAGGGTTAGCCTCTAATTGAAACAGCTACCGCTAAGGAAGGGAGGAGGAGGGGTGGGGAAAACTCTCTAAGTAAAACAAGTTTTCAAGAAAAAACAGGAGGGATAGATACTATTTAGAGAATATAGCTAGGGGAATAGAATGACTAAGAAATTAGGTACACTATAAAGGATAAACTCTAGTAAAAATAGAAAAATACAATAAAGTATACGAGCCTAAGCCAGTAAGACAATCTCGCAGTCTAAAGCGGCAAACGAGATCTGGGTAACTAGCGCCAGGCATCACGGGATATGGGGTAGCCTCGAGCCAGTAAACGGCTCTTGAGCTATTGAAGATGGCCGAGTCGGAGCCGAGGATCGGCTCCGATCCCAACCAGCAAGAATGAAGGCGAGATAGACAACTTAACATCAATGGTTACCACATCTTTTGCGTATAGTGGCAAATGAGATCTGAGGTACTTGGGGTTGGTGCATTATGAGTAAGGGAGAAGCTCCATAGTTTTTGGTTGCCACGAGCTTTTGCAATGGCTGAGTCAGATCCGAGAGATTGGATCCAAACGTATATATATATTCTGAGGGCAGAATGAAAACTGACAACATCAGATGATATATTCACCCTTGTTTTAACATTTTGGGAAGAAAACAGGCAAGTTAATAGACTGATTCCTACTGGATTCTGACACCACTTTGGGAAGGAAGAAAGTGTTGGCGGTTAACATCACCCTATCCTTATGAAAAACATGCCTCTCAACTGTACCAAATTCATCAGTATTTCCCGGTTATGAGGGCAAAATAATAGGGTGCCATGAATTTCTGAATGGCCCCATCAAATCCCGATTTTTTTTTTTTTTTTTACAATTTTTCATTACGGCTGTATGGCTACAGTCCACCCACAACTTGTAGTGCCTGACAATTGCCAACCAAAGAGGACTATGCAAGTGCAGCATGGCACAGAATTCTAAAGTCAACGTTACGGTAGTTACATAGTTCAGAGAACCTGAACTATGCAAGTGCTGCATGGAGCAGAGTTCCAAAGGCTTTAAGACAAGTTGCTCCACATTTTTAGGTGTATGTCTCTGTCTTTCAAAGCTGGAATATGTGCAGGGTGAATAGGAGTTGCTTCACCCTTGACAGATATGTGATCATGAAGGCAAGTAGTGCTGTGTGTATGAATGGAAACCATATCTCTCAAATGTTCCACTGTTTGCATAATGTCCCCGATTTTCTCTCATATTTTGCACTAGACTATCCTTTGTATTTTTTTATTTTTCTGATAAATCACCGGGGACTGCAGTTAATTGGTAACTGCAAACACTAGAGTTTCTTGTGTGTTATTGTTCAGAAAAGTACATTTTAATGAAAAAAAGTTGTATTAACTTTTAATTTGTCTCTCATTTGGGACTTTATTATAATTTTTGGGTTTGTCCCACATTCTCGAGCAAAGACGTTAAGAAGTATCAACTCGTGGAAAGTAAACTGAACAACAGCCTAATACACCTGATAATCCCGCCAAACAGTGAGCGAGCAGCATCCAGAAACACACTCAAAATAAAAAAAAAAACCCTTTCAAAATCTGAAAAGGAAACAAGGGACAATTGGGGATGTAAGTACGACGATGTCACATGTGGTGGTCGCATCTCTAGGTTTTTTCCTGAGATGAACTAACTCTCTACCACTGCAGTATATCTTTGTCTGTTAGGCAGACAGGGAAGATGAAAACAGTTTGTTTCAGTAATTTGTACTTTTTGACACTGATGCAGGATCTGGATGTAGAACATTCAATGAGTGACTTCAGTCATCCAGCTTTGAGGTTTTTAGTAAGGCAAATATCTATCATTAGAAATAATTTCTATATTAAAAGTCATCATATGCCAGGTAGTTTAAAGCTTTTGAGAAATAAGTGCACCTGTTTCTTTGGTCCAGCTGTATGTTTCATTTAGTCAGTATAATGTGTGTCATTCATAAGGCCTTAAAATGAAGCATTCTAAGTACAGGCAATAATTTACATACGTCATCTCCATAGTGAAGGAGTGAACAACATTCTGAGAAATGCAGCTTTTGATAGCTTTCCCTGGAAAACATTCCCAAACAAACATATTTCTACTACAAGTTTTTGCCTTCTCCTCTTTCAATAAAATAGTTCTTAGATTTTGGTAAGTGCATTGTTTTTTGAATATGCATATGGTCGGGGGGGGGGGGGGGGGCTTACAGTTAAGTGTTCTTGCTTTGTAACTCTGAATTTTGAGTACATGTATAAAGCACCACAGTTAAACAAATCAAGATTGTTAGTGATTATTCACGTATATCCCTAAGTATATAAATACAGCATTAAGCATTAAAGCATTGTTTGATTCAAGGTACTGGCTACTATAATCCAGTTACAGCTTTATAAACACAAAAAGACAATACATTTAAAGACAAAAAGAAGACAGTGCTCTGAAACTCATGTTAGTGCATTTGTATCTGGACACTAATCTATAACATACATACAATTTATGTGCAAACACAAACACTCATGCATATATACACTCCCAAATGTACACCCCTGTGTATGCACACCATACCTCTCAACGTTTTGCTCAAGACTCTGGACAAAGCTAAAAATAATGGGGGTCAAAGGCCCACTATCAGTGACAGTTTTTAAATATTACTTAAATGCACTTAAAAAGGTAAAAAGAACATCAGGTTTTGCATCAAAATACATTTCTCAAAAATAAGAAGTATGAAACATTGAAGTCCTGCATTACTGACGGACTGCAATTCTCAGTGATGTACCAGAAAATCAAAAATTGTACAAGTGACAAAGCAAAAATATAAAACAAAATCAGGGTCATTCTGCAAAATCAGGGGCACTTAAAGAGGTATGATGCGTACAAATGCAGACATATTATAACATATATCCAGCAATAGGTAGATGCTTTATTTCTTGAAGAACATAAAAATAGTTTAAATAGAAAAACATAAAAAGTAACTCTTACAAAAGAAATTACTACATTAGAAAAAAATCTATATTATCTTATAGATTAGATTCTAGCTTCTAGCGTAATTGGCATAATCCAAAGGAAAACAATTATTAAAAAAAATGTAGAAAGTACCAAAATAAATGGTTACCTTTGTATAGTATAATTAATATCCATTGCAAATCGTAGTCAGTCTCAGAAAGTTAGTAAAATATGATAACTAGTTATAAATCTTTATTTGAACCCTACTATGATATTCTGTACTACAACAGTTCATAAATAATTAATAATAAATAACCCTTGCATTTCTTTTCACCAAAATGGAAAACAAAAGAGCAAATACAGTTTAGAATATAAGTAGTCAATATGTTAATAGCAAGTATTTATTGTTCAGCATCAAATAACTAAATCTACTGTAGTAATTAAAAAGTCACATGTATTAAATAAATGTGGTCAAATATTAAATACAAAACAAGTGTCTTTGCTTTAATAAACAGAGCTTGTTTGAGTAATTTTTGGCTTTAATATTTTGTTTTTCCATGCACATGTTCTACCATGGAAGAATGCTTTGGGACTGTTGATATCTATACCTATCTTTCTCTCTGTGTGTGTGTGTGTGTGTGTGTGTGTGTGTGTGTGTGTGTGTGTGTGTGTGTGTGTGTGTGTGTGTGTGTATATATATATATATATATATATATATATATATATATATATATATATATACACCCATACTCTGGAACAGACTACCGGATGGGAAATAGGAAATTCACCCCAGGGATCACCTCTGTAGCTCTGTTCGACAGGGGCACAGGAAAATAATTTTCTTGGGTAGCGAAAGCCAGGGTACCTTTTTGGCTAGGCTTATATAGGCCCTAGGGCAAATAGCCTAGTATCTACCTATGAAATACACCATATAATTGAAAAGTCATAATATGGAATGTTTTTCAGATGGCAGAAGTGATAGAAACTATTTGATTGCTTTTGATGGCATTAGGTTTGTGCAAGCGGACAATGGGATCAGGGAAATTTGCCCTTTCTCCACTTTACAACACGCTCAGAATCTGTTCCAGGCCTTAGCAACCTTGTACGAGTACAGACAATGCCCAGCAGATTTGCTAGGTTTGTAGATAGACAGAGTTTTTGGTCACTGGATTGTACTGACCGACTGGGAACATAATTATGTAAATGTTTTTTAGTGCTGGAAAGACAGATGGATGATGGATAATTAGTTAATATTTTGTAACTGTGTTACATTTAGGAGTGCTACTTAATATTAGTGTAGCAGTTAATTTTATTTTTATAAAAACAAAATTGGATTTCAGTTTTATACAAGTTCAAATTTTGACAGATGTTCAAATGTTAATATAAATAAAACACTATTATTCTGGTTATATGTTGCAATGTTTAACATTTTGTCTGTTCTTCAGTTTGTGTTGCGAATGCTAGTATCCCACAATTCCATTAGAGTGGGTGGGGTCATATAATTATGCATGCAAATTTTATGTTAACCAGTGTGCAGATTTTTGGCCAATTGTACCTACTTTTCATGGACCTTTGTCCAGATTTTTGATGACTCCAGGTTGAGAGGTATGGTGAAAAATCAAGTAAGGAGGTTTACAGGATAATGCTTGAAGTTCTGAAATTCTCCTAGAAGAGGTAATTGCCACTAAACATATCGTCTTCCAGTTCAGAAATTTAAGTTCACATTTCCCTAATGGTTTGAAGGGGTACATGGAGTAAGGCCTGCAAAAGAAGATTCACATTCCACGGAGAAGTAGGATCTTTATAAGGTGGTCTAAGTAAAACAGTACCTCTTAGGAAGGCCTTGCGTATCTTAGCGGAGGCTAGAGAAAAATTGTCAACGCCTACATGAAAGTTAGAGATTGCTGCCAATTGAACTTTAACGGTAGAAGAGCTAGCTCCCTCATTAAAAAGTTCTGCTGAAAACTCTAAGACACTGTGTAGGGGCTGAAAAGGGATCAATATGTTTTGATGCACCCAACAACCAAATCTCTTCCATTTACTTTTGTAGATTTTTCTAGTAGAAGCTTTATGGGTAGACAAAAGTATATGATAAACAGAAGACAAGTGCATAGGTTGTCTGGCTATTAACGGAAGTGGAGAAACCACACTGTTAACTTGAGGTTCGAGATATCTGGATGAATCATGCCTGTCAGGTGAGAAAGTAGGTCTGGAATCAGATCCAGTATCCAAGGAGGGCATAGAATATGAGACCAAAGGAAGGGGGAACCAAACCTGTTGAGGCCAGTAAAGTGCAATGAGGATGACTTTGCTATTAAACCATGCGGTTTCTACAGAAACTTGGTAATCAATGGAGTTGGTCAATAAGCATAAAAAAGACCTGAGGGGCAATCGTGGAGCAGAGCATCCCTTGGTGATTCCCGTTGTGGGGATTAGGGCAAAAAAGCTGCTGCACTTGTTAAAGGGAGACACAAAAAGATTGCAGCAAGGTTGGCCACATTGCTGAAAAATTGCTTCCATCACTTTCTTGTTGAGAGACCACTCATGAGGTAGTAGAACAGACCTGCTCAATTTGTCTGCTACCATGATGGATTTCCCTAGAATGTGCAATGCTATTAGAAAATGGTTGGAAGAGACTGTCCATTGCCACATTCTGAGGGCTTCTCGACATAATGGGCAACATCTGCTTCCTTCTTGTTTGTTGATGTGTCAAACTACTGACCTATTGTCTGTGTGAATCACAACTGTCCCCAGAGTTAGAGCATCCTGAAAGGCTTGTAATTTTAAAAGCATTACTCTCATCTCTATTATATTTACATGCAAATTGGCCTCTTTGGGGGACCAAATGCCTTGGACTGTTTCCCCAGGAAGTGCCCTCCCTCCCAATCTGGGATGCGTCCTGGGTCACTGTGGCCTTGGGTTGAGGGAGAATGAATGGATGGCCTTGTAAAAGCTGATCTTATCCTATCCACCACCAAAGGTATCTTTTGCATGCATGTGTTATCCTTATTTGAACGGACATCCACTGATAAAGAATTGACCATTGGGACATTAGCATCCACTAAAGAATTCTCATATGATATCTTGCAAGGTGGGGCTAGAATTATGGCCGCTGACATTGCCCCCGAGGCTTGAAGAATCAATCAGGTTGAAATTTTGGTGTTGAGAATAATTTTTGCAATCTGGAATCTCAATGTTTGCACTCTGGCAGGGAAAAGTGAAGCTGCTGCAGAAATTGTGTTGACATTTGCCCCTATGAATTCCAGCATTTGAGATGATTGCAACTGTAATTTGTTGCAGTTTATTGTAATTCCCAGAAGAGAGCAAGTTTGGAGTATCTGATTTCTCGCTATTAGGAGTAGATGCGTGTTCGGAGCAGTAATGAGCCAGTCATCTAAATACAGAAACACTCAGAATCCCTGCTGTCTCAAGTGAGCTGCAACCACTGCCATACATTTGGTGAACACCCTAGAGGCTGTGGTGAGACCAAAGGGGAGAGCTCCGAACTGGAAATGACTGGCTCCCAACTGGAAGATTAAGAACCTTCTGGACCACCTGTTAATTTTTATGTGAAAGTATGCATCTTGAAGGTCTGTTAAGAAAATCCAATCAGCCCTGCCTTGGAAGAGCAGGATGGACAGAAATGTGACCATCTGAAACGTTGAGTGTCAAACTGACTTGTTCAATTTGCTGAGATCCAGAATTGGTCTCTAGTCCCCTGTTTTGGCACTAAAAAGAATCCTAAGTAAGTTCTGGATCCTTTCTGGTCTGGTGTGACCGCTTGGATGTCTCTTTTTTTCTATCAGCTTTTGTATTTCTAGTGCTGCTGCTTTCCTCCAACTGTGTGGAACATCGGGAAACTTTTGTGAGGATGGTGGTGGAAGGGAAAAGGGAATTATATAACCTCTGGAGAAACAACTCTGCACCCAGGTGTCTTTTGTGATATCTAGCCAGGCTCTCTGGTGCAGGGATAAACAACCCCCAATTGCCTCCAGAGGGGGATGAGTGGGCCTCCTTTCAGGAACATTGACAGGGCCTGTCAGAGAATGTGCCTCTACACCCTTGGCTCTGCAGTGCACCGCTGCTGTGTGGGCAGCGTCTTCCATTAGCGTGGATCTTGGAAAGGACTCAGAGATTTTTTGAACCACGTTTTCCATCCCCCTCACTGATTCCTAGACAAGGTCCTTTGAGGGATTGAAAAATGTACTCCTACAGCAGAGAGAGCCTTTCCATCTTTTTCACACCTAGAGAGTGTGTCTTTCATCTTGGAGCCAAACAAGAAAGATCCGTCAAAGGGAGCATTGATTAAAGAAGACTTGAATGGCTCCAAAAAGTCACACAAGCGCATCAAGACATGTCTTCTTCTTGAGGTGCCTGTATCCGCCGCCCCTGAGGTACTTTCAGCTGCATGAGAAATAAGTTTCATGGACAAATCAGAAATGGACTGACGGGTCACCATCTGCAAGGCTACAGAAGCTTCAGTCTCTGTAGTAATGGTCCTTGAAAGATTATTTGGCATTTCCTTCATCAAATCTCTTTGCAACCTAGTGAAATGTGGCAAATAATTCAGTGACCTTAAAGCAAAGGTTGCTGAAGCATAGACATGCTTCCCAAATCTGTCCAGAATTCTAGACTCTCTATTAGGGGGATAGAATGTGGAACTTTGTTCCATACGTTCCTTCTTTGTGGCCACCGTCATGACCATGATATCCACTGGTACTCCCTTGCTCCAGTATTCCCTTCCTGTCAGAGGTTTGGTTTCTGGGGGATAAGTTGAACCACATCAGGTTTCTTCCATGTCCCCTGAGAGATTAAATCAATGAGCTCATCAGTGGGCGGAGTTACCCAGGAGGTCGATGGGCCAGATCCAATCACCTCTAGAAACACTGATTTCTCTGGAAAAGGGTTTTGGGAAGACCAGACACCCCATTGCTTGAGAATCTCCAAAATGTCTCAAAATGAGAAGTCTTCAGGTGGTGATTGAGAGGATCATTCTCCTTCATCAAAATCAGTGACTTCTGTGATAGATTCCTGTGGGGAATCCAAGTTCCTCCTTTTGCACTTTCTCTTTATGGGTACTTCTTCAGTGGGATATTCCAAGGAAGCTTCAGAAGAGACAATGACACCATGCTGGATAGTCTGGAGGAGTTGGAGTGGCTGTCCCTATAGAGTGAAATGTTGAGGCTCATGGCACAGAGACACATGAGATGTTGAAGGAAGATCAGAGGGGGGAGAGACTATCTGTTCCGATGAAGCAGACAACACTCTCTCCACTACTTCAAAGGCAGACCATCTCATGGAGAAAGAAGCCGGTGGAGACGAGAAACCATGCTTCTACCCCATAGGCTCCATCTGCCCCAAAGTCAATCTATCAGAGGCAGAGGTTGTAGCTGAGCTGTCTACAGCTGAGGTTCTGAGGGGCAGAGACAGCTCCAAAAACTTTGGAGTTGACTCAAACACCTCGGATCCAAAATGGACACTTCAGCTCCGACAGACACTTGGCTCTGAAACTGTCAGAGCTGGGGGCACTATGAGAATCCCTCAGATGCAAGGACACATCTATCCTCAGATCCAATCCAGATTGTCTTGGCAAACACAGATACAAGGACTCCAAAATAAAATGTTGATTCAGAGAAGGAGCCAATACTGGGGTAGTAGAGTTGGCTAAGACTTCCTGACCCAGTGGGGTAGGTATCAGGAGAAACGCCATCTGTATCTGTGCCAAGAGAAACATCCTCATCATTCTATCCACTGTGGCTTCAGTGAGACTCCTGGAAGAACGAGATGAAGCAACAGAAGGTGATTTGGAATGTCATCTCTCAAGGAAGGCATATGGGACCCAAGACAGCACTGGGTCTATACAGGGAGAGTACTGGATCTGAGGAAGTACCTTAGGACCCGAAGTATGTGGATCCAAAGACATTTTATGTGATCCTGTGGAAGTCCTGGAGCTGGACAGCTTCAGATCCAACCTGGACTTTTTATGTGGAGGCTCCATTGAAGACGGAGTTGAAGAACCTGACTTTTTCTGGGACTTTTTTGGAACATCCTTAGAAAGTATCTTAGGGGGTAAGCCCCAGATATGGCTTCCAAAAAGTGGTAGGCCATAGTCCTTTAAGAATCAATTTGTTTTTATGGTCCGCTATTGGTTGCAGAGTAAAACTGTTGCAAACATTACATTCCACACTAAGATGTTCTGGGTCTAAACAACAGACGCAGAGGTCATGAGCTTCAGAACAAGGTAGCTTATGGCTACATTTCCTGCACTTTTTAAATCCTTTTTCAGACATGATGGAGAAGCAAAGACAGCAAGAAAAAAAATATTTTTTGTTAAGTTATTTGAAAAGGGTGAGGCGGAAAGAAAAAGACAAAAAGAAAGGGGGATCCAATGGTGTAAGAGAATGTATAAGTTTTAAATTCTTGAGAAAAATCCCAGCAATTGTATGAAGTAAGTGTACACAGGAGTAAAGAAAAGGGGAAAAAATGTAAATAGCACTTATCCCTAAAATTGCTGAAGAGCAAAGCTGACCACGTCTATATCAGAAAAGCGGCAAACAAGATCTGTGGTATGTTAAGAATTAGTGCATTGTGGGTAAGGAGGAGCTTGAGAGTTTCAGATGGCCACAAGCTATACTAACGGCCAAGTCAGGTCCAAGGTTTGGATCCGAACCCAATGGTTAAGGAATGAATGTAAATAGACAACATCAAATCATCTACTGTTACAGTTTAGTAGAATTTACGTTCAAGAACACACTGCCTTACTATTATATGTGTAAATTCCCAAAGCTTACCCAACCTAAGAGAAGGATGAATAAGAGTCAAGAAGTACCTGGAGAATGGTCCTTGTGAAGTCTGTACTGGATGTAGAAAGCATCCAGTTTGCAGTGCTTCAGGATGGTGAGAACGGATGACCAAGTCGGTGCCATCTAGAATACTTCTAGATTCCACTCCTTTCCAAAATGTCACTGATGAATAAAAGGCCCTTGTGAAAAGTGGCTTTATGTTGCCTGGATTCACCCTGCCATGGTGAGTATAAGGGAAAAAAAACATACCAGATTGCAACCCATGTACAATGACTTGCTTAGAGACAGGTTGTCCATTCTTTGCCCCAGAAAAAGAAATAAAAAACCTTTCAGCTATTTTAAAGGACTTTGTTCTGCCAAGGTAGTACCTGAGCTGCCTACAAACATCCAAGGTATAAAATAACATATTTCCCTTATATTTAGGTACCAGAAAGAACACAGGGAGATTAAAAGCCTGACAGAAAGTGAAGAATGAAACTACTTGTGGCCTGAAAAAAAGGATAAGCATACAACACAACCCTATCCTTTCGGAAGATCAGATAAGGTCACCCCCACCATGAGACCTTGCAGCTGAGGACCCACCTTGCAGATGTTAAAGCAATAAGAAAAATTGTTTTCCATGTTAAGAACTTAAGATCAGTGCGAGCGACTGGTTCAAAAAGGTAGTAAGGTCAATTTTTTCAAAAACATAGCTGAAAGCCCACAAAGGAGAAATGTTCTTGAGAGGGGGTCTCATATCTAATTCTCCTTTCATGAACTATGTAAAACAGACAAATTTTTGGGTGGCACTGTACAGTCCATTCTACTTCTGCTGAAGAAGGACTACTGGATGTGCTCTATTGATCTCCAGGGTACCTACTATGATATCAAGATTGAGCAGCAATCCAGGAGAGTTCTTAGTTTTTGGCTGGGAGCCAGAGCACTGCCTTTTAGGCTCAAGACAGCCCCCCCATATGTTCACCAAGATAATGGCAGGTATTCCCAAATCTAGACAATTGGCTTCTAACTGCTACCATCAGGGATCTACTCCTGCCACACCAGTCATTCCTGTTAAACTCATCTGAGCATATCTATAAATACCAACAATAACAAGCTTCCTCCTACTCAATCCATAGAATTTACTGATTGCCGCATAGACAGTGTACATCAGGTAGCAAAACTGCCCCTAGCACAGTCAAATCACTCAGATGCGTAGCTCTCCAGGTGATAAATCATCCAAGACCCCATGATCAACATGTCTAGCACCTCCTAAGTCTAATAGTTTCATCTATAATGATGGTTCTTTAGCCAGATATTACATGAGAGTTCTTCAGTGGACATTACACACCGCAAACTGAAGGAGAATCCGGCAAGTTGGAAGGCCTCAAACAGCAAACACTGCGACTATGGGTCTTGAGGGTGGTATTTTATGCCCTCAGGAGGAATACTTCTTGAAACCTGTTGATGTCAGAAGAAGAAAACAATGATATATAAATAGGTTTGTGTGTGTGTGTGTGTGTGTGTGTGTGTGTGTGTGTGTGTGTGTGTGTGTGTGTGTGTGTGTGTGTGTGCATACATAGATATAGACATATAGGTGTGTGTGTGTGTGTGTGTGTGTGTGTGCGTGTGTATGTGAATACATATGTATACGTAGTTCTACTTCACACGTTCAAAGTTTCAAAACTTCGAACTACAAATGGACGAGACCATAAGATTGAAGTAAGTTTTGAAACTTCAAATTTGTAATAGAAAAAAATAAAAACAAAACAAAAATTTTTTTTTACATTTTTGCAGGCGGGCAAGACCCCCTGCGCCCCATACACCCCTGCTAAATAAATATACCAACTTCAAGATTGCATTACAGTGAGGAAAATGGTAAATTTCCCATTCCGTGCTGTAGGGCGATCTCTATTTAAAACGTTCAAAGTTTCAACACTTCGATGTTATGGTCTCAATCACTTGTAGTTTGAAGTTTTGAAACTTCAAGCTTGTGTAGGGAGTCTACATATATATATATATATATATATATATATATACATATATATATATGGATTCACTTAATAATCTCGAAATACTGAAATATTGAATTTCAGTATTTTGAGACTATAAAGCCGAAACACCAAAAAAATAAAAAACAAAACCGTGAAACCCAAAACCGTGATCATTAAAGCACACACACAAACACAACTACACCTACCGCCACACAACACACACACACACTCTTACAATAAGCAGGGGGGGCAAGCACCCCCTGCACCCCCCACACTCCCTACATACATATATTAACTCTGAGGTCACACTAAACACCAACACACACAAAACCCACCAACATACATTCTATACACACTCCTCGCACAAACAAACACCCTGACACAAACACCTCCACTCTGACACACTCTCACCTGCGTACCCTAACCCACACCTAACACTCCCCGACACACTCACAAACACACAAACACTCCCCAAAACCCTTAAAAATACACTTACCTAACGCGCCATCAGTACCACGGGTTCGACATTTCCGGGTTCGATATTCTACAGTTTCGCGCATCTGCAGATTCGACTATTTGGTCTTGAGATACTGAAATTTGACATTTCAGTATTTTGAGATTCCAAAGTGTTAATATATATATATATATATATATATATATATATATATATATATATATATATATATATACTAACCTAACACTAATCTTACGAACACACTCAGAAGAAAAAAAACTTGAAAATCACATTACTCTAACCTTAACTACTATAAAGAACCTAACACTACTTTAAGCTAACCACTACAGCCAAAAATATCAAAAGGGAGGAAAAATATTTTTGCTTAACATGAAAAGTAAAGGAGCTCTTGTTCCACATGCCTCCTTTAAGCAGGTGGCAAATGAGATCTGAAGTAATTCAGGCAAGAGAGGAAACTGTTGGTAGGGGAGAAGTCAGAGCTTTTGAATCCAAATATTTGGTATAAGGCGCCAAGGCTGGATCCAACTGGATGCAACAACTTGCATGTTGAATCAGACAAAAAAGACAACATCGGATTGAGATATGCAGAACAGTAGGAATGCATTGCTTTATGGTACATGGAAGCAGTCAGAGCTCTGGATATGCATCCATGTAGAAAGTTGCCACCTCAGAACCACCATGAGGGCAGATAGTCCATCAGTCGAGGTGGATGGGGGGACAGTACAGGATCACATACAATAAGCAGGGTTCCCACCACGATGGCTTGTCTAAGGAGTTACAGCCAGAAGGGGAAAGAAGATATAATAAGGTATGACAGAAAAAGTGAAATGATCTAACCCAAAAATCGATGTATTGGTAAACAACTGTGAAATCCAAAATCCAGTCAAATAACTGGAGCAAAAAAAGCAAATGTTGAAAGTTTTCAGCAAAATAGTCTGAGTATACTTCCTTGATGCAAGCTTACTGAACTTCAAGGGATATCTGGAGAAGCTAGAAGCTTAGCTAAACATTAAAGTAAATGGGAAGAGCTACTGGCTGACTAGAGCGTGTAGCATCTACTCCTGAAGGTTAAAGAACATTGGACCTAATCATGGCAAACCCACAACAATAAGGAACATCAGTAAACAGGAAAGAAAATACAAAAGGCCAAAAAACTGTAGTTTTGCTCTCAAGAGAGAAATGTTGAATGAAACGAACAAGAACATAATGAGAAAACCAAATGATAGCATGAAATACTAATCTTGATAGGCAAATTAAAACCAGAAACTGATGCAATACATGAAGTACGAACAATGCAGTGAATATGATTGATTTTATATGAAGAGAATGAAGACAACAGCCAGTGGGCGTCTGTTGACAGATGTATACCAGTGCAAGACCTGTAACATGAAAATGAGGACTGTTAGAGAAACTTGTCAGTTTTGCATTGCTTCATATGGCAAATATTTCAAATGCTAAATGACTTCTGCAGAAATGACCCTCCACAATTATAACATATTCCATGCATTTAAACATATGTCATAATTATTTGCAAGAATACAAAATGTAATAAACTGAAGTTCATGTCTAGGCCATATACAAGTTAAGCACTGTATTAGTTTAGTAAAAAATTATTTCTGAAGGATAATTTTCAATACCTGAGTTAACTTCTTTAAAAATGCTGGCAAGCGTTGGCCAGTAGCTGCTCTTTGCTTTTTCGAGAATCTCTGCAATTTTCCTTACTTCTGGAGCTAATAACTAAAATTTAAATTGAATATATATTAAACTGCATCAATACAATATACACAGACTGAAAAAAAATTAAATAAGTCAAGTATTTTGGAAGTCTTTTCTTACAATATTCATTTTTGTTTTCAAAATTTTTGTTTATGTTTTTCACTTTTGCAATTAGGGTTCCTTCCCATCTTCCTATCATGAATACAATAAGGAGAAAGTAAACTGCACTTTGTCACTGATGATATTCATTCAGGTATGTAAGCAGGGCAATGAAATTAAACTGAATGATAATAAAACTGCTATTGGCCAGTGTAATGTAGGGGGTATGTACTCAACAGCAGGTCTGAGAAGGGCAAAGTAATCACTTTTTAGTTGTTAGTAACATTTAGTATTCTGAATTATTATGTAAACCACCTCGGAACCATACTGTCACCCAAAAAGCGCAACAAGGAAGCCAGGCGATACCAAACTAAACATAAAAAAACTCATGTGAGTATCTGATAATTTGGTAGAGTGTAAAAAACCACCAAAGATGAAAAACAACATTTTTTTTTATCTAAGCACTTTCGTCCCTTCTTGTTTGACCAGGACTTCATCAGAAATAAATCCAAATGCAAAAACTGAAGAAACTGAGCAAAACCAGAAAACCAGTGTAAAATACTCAATAACCAAAAAACACTGGAACTGCAATGAAGGGATGACAACTGAAAAATCTTTTTTAACATAGTAAAATGTTTAATAGTTGCTGTTCATCCGAAGAGTTCATCAGAAAATGAACAACCATGAAAAACCAGTCATTATGTATAAAGTTCAAGTTAAAAACATCCAATCAGATAAACAGACCAATGAACTAATACACTAGAACAATAAAGACATTAAACTACTCAATTAATCAATTTAATATAAGAAAGAGGAGAAAAAAAGATGTGAGCGGTGGTAATTTTAAAAATCAGGTGGAAAAGAGAGATATTGAGTTGCAAATTAGGTGGTTGCTCACTATCCACCTGGTTTAAATGACAGTGTCAATATAAAATGTTTTTAGTTGATAGAAAACTAACCATTTAACAAAGGGTTAAGTTTTTTTTTAATTATTATATTGCCCTGTTTCTTTTATTACATTGATTAATTGACTAGTTTAATGTCTTAATTGTTTTGGTTTATTAACACAGAAAACTCCCAGTACAGAAGGCAATACGTCAAACAAGGGCAATACACCAGCAGCTGTAAAAAAGACAGGAACTTTATTAAAAGGTGAGTGCTTTCACAGTGAGACCCACTGCTTCTTCAGACAACCAAACAACACCATTACACATTTCAATAATTAAGGAATTTTACAGCTGCTGGTGTATTGCCCTTGTTTGACGTATTGCCTTCTGTACTGGGAGTTTTCTGTGTTTATATTTTGTGGTTTTGCTCACAGCTTCGCTTGGTTTTCTTGGAGTTTTGTTTTATTAGTTCATTGGTCTATTTATGTGATTGCATGTGTTTAACTTGAACTTTATATATAGTTGTTTAAATCATGCTTAATTACTATTGTTATGTTTCAAGACATGCAGAACAAAAAAACTTAAAACTATGACCTACATTGGTCTGTAAATGTTTTATTATCATTCATTTTAATTTCACTGCCCTGCTTGTGTTTCTTTTATTGCACTGATTAATTGAAGTCTTTGGATGAATAGCAACTATTAAATGTTTCACTATGCTAAAAATTATTTTTTTGACTGTCATCCCTTCAGTGCGGTTCCAGTGTTTTTTTTTTTTTGTTGTTATAAAACCAAACGGACCTACATCACTTCCTTATATAACAAAAGCAATTAAACATGATTTAAACCTTAAAGGAACATCCACCTAAAAATTGTATGCAGCAATTCAATGAATGAGCACAAACTATTTAACATTCACATGTTGCATGCATGTATATAAAGAAATATACAAATATATATATTAATACATTCATACAATAAATTAATTGAAATTTGTTAAAATTTTATAAATTTTAACTTTAATGTTGGCAGGATGGAAACTGCCTCATTCAATCCATTAGGACCAATGGCATGTCATTTTATCTGCCACTCAAGTTCCTACGTTTCTAACAGAATTTTCCATGGGCCTCCCTACTGTTATGTTTCAAGACATCAATACCAAAAAACTTAAAACTATGACCTAGCTTGGTCTATAAATGTTTCCAAAGAGCATTACCTAGATTATATGTTTAATGGCATAAAGATGTTCATAAATATGTTCCTTCAGTGCTCTTTTAGTTTTACCTACATAATACTTAAAACAGACTTGACATAAACCTAAATAGATCACAACTTTAGACAAACAATTCATGAAACAGTTTGACTTAATGAGATCCATATTTTTAATAGCGACCCTTTCCACCTCATATATAAAGTAACAAAATGATAATATCCCACATTTATATGTGCCTACTTTCTTGGTACTAAAAGTATTAATTCTATCAGACATATTTCTTAATTGTTCATTGTAATTCTTAATGCACCAGTCCTTTCGAAAAACTATACATGGTTTAGCATCTATTGCTTCTATATTCACTGCACTAATATCAAACACCTTCCAGTTCTTTCTAATGATGTCAGACACTGTTTCAGTGTCTCTACTGTAAGTTAATATTAAACTTCTATTAAATCTTGTGTCCTGCACATCGTTATTTGATGAGACAACAGAGTCCATGCCTAACAATGGATAAAATGTTCCCGTAGCCTTTTTCGATAAATTTCATCAAAAATATTGACAAGAAATTGTGCTGGGTAATCTCGACAAATAAACATGGACCATAATTTGCCCCATTCCTCACGGAAAAGGTCACGCCTAGAGATCATTTGACAATGTCTGTCCAACTGCCCTTTATCTAGAGCCTTCTTCTGATGGTGTGGGTGGCAACTGCTGCAAAGAATGAGACTAGGTCAGTTTTCTGAATATATTAGAGAAACATTTCTTGTTTATAACATCTTTAGTTATCTGGATATCTAGATAGTTAAGAGTCCTTCTAGACTATTCTACTGAGAACCTTAAAAATGGGTGGTGTTATAAATATAAGAAAAAAAAAATCCTTCAACCTTTCTTCTGTGTCCCTCCACATAATCACTATGTCATCCAAAAACTACCCGTATGAACACCAAGCTTTTTCATAACCAGAATTAAATACAAATAAGTGCTCCCAGTGTGCCATGACTATGTTGGCAAAAACTGGGGCACATATGGCTCCCATAGCCACACCAGTTTTTTGTCTGTACAACAAGCCTTCAAACAATAAAATAAAATTGTTCTCCAAAATCAATTCCATGAATCTTTTAAAGAAATAGACTGATTTATGTCTAATTGGTTTGTCCACATAAATAATTATAAAACCACGTCACTTCCAGACCATGAGAGATCACACAAAACAGGTCCTTGACATCTATTGTGTCCATAATTAAAACATCATATACATGTCCCGTCTAATACTTTTCAAAAAATCACAGGATTCCTTGTGAATATAATTTTCATGTTTCAGGACATCCTTCAATTTGTGGTCTACAAACTTAGCCATTCCACAGGTCCTTGACCCTTTGGTATCAACAAATGGTTGAAGTAGAGGTTCCACCAGGTTTGTGTGTATCTTCGGAATGCCAAAGACACCTGGTGCACTAGGAAAATCAACAGAAGCAAAACTAAACTCATGCAGCGTGATTTGCTCCTGCATCAATAGATCATATAAGATAACTTTTAGTTATGTACTTACCATAACTTTAGATGTTTGGGATCCATCTCGCCTACATTCAGTACTGATAGGCTCGGAGCCGATCCCTCGGCTCCGACTCGGCACGCTATGCTATAGAGCGAAGCCTCTTATTGGCTGAGCTATTTATTATCCCAGGATGCACCACCACTAATCCCCCAGATCTTGTTTATCCGCATTCATGCACACATACACAACTTGTTTATATAACATTGCCAGATGTTTCAAGATGAAACAACAGGATTCGGACCTTCTGATATCCTCTGATCTCCAAGGAAGGGGGAAGGAGGGTGGGTTATTGGGAATGTAGGCGAGATGGATCCCAAACATCTAAAGTTATGGTAAGTACATAACTAAAAGATGTTATATGATCCTATCTCGCCTACATTCAGTACTGATGGGACAGCATCCCTAGCACCTAAATCCTGGGTGGCTCACTGGAAAACACTCCTGAGCACTGTGGAACCAAATGAAGCTCGTCCTCTAGATGCCACATCCAATTTGTAGTGAGAAATGAAAGTGTGCGGGGAGGACCACGTAGCCGCAGCACAAATGTCACTAATGGCAAGCTTAGAATGGAATGCTATTGAAGTAGCCATAGCTCTTGTAGAGTGAGCTTTGACAGAGGTCGTAAGCTCTTTATTAGAAGAAGAATAAGCTTGAGTAATACAGTCCCTGATCCATTTGGCAATAGTGACCTTTGTGACGGCTTTGCCCAATTTATTGTCCGAAAAGGATACAAACAATTGATCTGTTTTCCTTGTTTGTTTGGTCCTATCTAAATAGAAACGCAACTGCCTGTGGACATCTAATGTGTGGAATATGTATTCCACTTTGTTAGAATACTTTGGAAAGAAGACTGGAAGTTCTAATGACTGTTGTAGGCAGAAACTGGAACAAACTTTAGGGACAAAGGATGGATTTGGCCTGAGAGATACTCTATCTTTGTGAAAAACCAAGTACGGAGGTTTTACAGACAAAGCTTGAAGCTCTGAAACCCTTCTGGCAGAAGTAATCGCCACCAGAAAGGCAGTTTTCCACGATAGAAATTTTAAATCACATGTTGCTGCCGGTTCGAAGGGGGAGGAAGTTAAGGCACGTAACACCACATCGAGATCCCATGGAGGAGCAGGATGAGAAATCGGAGGTCGTAAAAGCAGCACCTTTCAAGAAGGTTTTACACAATCTGTTGCTCATTAAAGGTGGGTTTATAGATTCGTGAAAATTGGAAATAGCTGCCAATTGAACCTTGATGGTAGAGACTGAAGAGCCTTGATTGAAAAGGGAAGTTAGAAATTTCAGTACTTCTGATACGGGAATAGTGATGGGATCCAGACCCGGAGTTGAGCCCAAATAGCAAATCTCTTCCATTTGCTAGAATACAATTTCTTTGTAGCAGACTTGTGGGCGAGGATAAAATGTGTACAACTTCCGGATCCAAGGTATGATTCCTGACTATAGTCGGAAGAGGAGGAGCCAAGCCGTCAATTTTAAGGTGTGTAGGGACTGGTGGAATAGTCCCGACTGATGAACCAATAGGTCTGGGATCTGATCCAGGAACCATGGACCTTCCAGTGCATATTTCCGAAGATAGGGGAACCATACCTGACGAGGCCAGTAAGGAGCAACTAAGATCATTTTTCTCCCCAAGAGAGACGCCTTTTGGATCACTCTGGGAAGGAGAGGAACTGGAGGAAAAGCATATAGCAAGCCGGTGGGCCACGGATGGGCTAGTGCGTCCATAGGGTTCTCCCCCGGAGCCGGGGTGAGGGAGAAGAACTTTTTGCACTTCGCATTCAGCGGTGTCGCGAAGAGGTCACAACAAGGAACTCCCCATTTGCTGAAAATCTGATTTGCAACCGTAATGTTCAGAGACCACTCGTGTGGAGAGAGGATAGTTCTGCTCAGTCTGTCGGCTATCTCATTGGACTTGCCCGGGATATGAGTCGCCACTAGAAAACGTTTGGTCGACACTGCCCATTCCCAAACTCTCATGGCCTCTTTGCAAAGGGGGTAGGATCTGGTCCCTCCCTGCTTGTTCAGGTACCAGACAACTGACATGTTGTCGGAGTGAACGGCAATTACGCCCTAAGGGAGGTAATCGTGAAGGGCTTGTAGGGACAGAAGCACCGCCCTCATTTCTAAGATGTTGATACGAAGTAGGGTCTCCGCCGAATGCCATTTGCCTTGGACTGACCTGCCCAGGGAATGCCCCCCCCACCCCATCTGGGAGGCGTCCGTAGTCAAAGTGGCCACAGGAGGAGGTGAAACAAAGGGTCGTCCCTGATCCAGATTGGAGGGCACCAGCCACCAGCGAAGGTCCCGTTTGCAGGTTTCCGTGATCCATATGAGGTGACTGAGAGGGAGATCCTGAAAGGACCACTGAGTTGAAAGAAGCCACTGGAGAATTCTCATGTGCAACCTTGCTAGGGGAACTAGAAGAACCGTGGCGGACATAGAACCCAATAGCTGCAGGACCATTCTGGCTGGGGCTTTGGATCTGGGAAGTAAGGCTCGAACTTGAGCCTGTATGGTTTGTATCCTTTCTGTAGGTAGATAGACCCGCATTCGGTTTGAGTCTATCTCTACTCCGATGAATCTTATGCGTTGAGATGGCAGCAACACAGACTTTGGCCAATTGACGGTGATTCCAAGGGAAGTGCCCAGTGATATCGTGGCTTGTAGGCTCCGCAATAGTAGATGCTTGGAGGTGGCAGTTAGGAGCCAGTCGTCTAGATACGGAAACACCTGGAATCCTAGACTTCTCAGGTGAGCAGTCACGATCGCCAAACATTTGGTGAACACCCTGGGGGCTGTGGTGAGACCAAAGGGCAGCGCGCGGAACTGAAAATGACTGTCTCCTAGGCTGAAGCGCAGATGTCTCCTGGACGCCTGATGTACCATGATATGGTAATAAGCGTCCTAGAGATCTATGGAGCACATCCAAACACCTTTCTCCAGCAGTGGGAGAATGGATTGTAGGGTGACCATTCGGAACTTGGACTTTTTGACTGAACGGTTTAGAATGCTGAGATCCAAAATGGGCATCAAGTTCCCGGTCTTTTTTGGCACCAAAAAGAATCTTGAGTAAGTCCCTAATCCGATCTGGTCTGCGGGGACCGGTTGGATGACTCCTTTTTGCAGCAGCTTTGAAACTTCTGAGGCTGCAGTTTCCCGTTGACTGGGTGGTGGTTCCGGGATTTTTTTGGACTGAGGTGGGGAGTGAGAGAATGGGATGGCGTAACCTCCGGCGATAATTCGAAGCACCCATCGGTCCTGAGTGATACCTTCCCAGGCTTTTAGGTGCCTCGAAAAATGACCCCCCGACTGGCTCCGGAGCTGCACAGTCGGGCAATCCCTCAGGGACTGTGAAAGGCTGAAGAGCCACGAAAGGACTCGCGGTCTCCAGTGTTGCGGGGGCCTCTGCCGCCTCTGGGACGGCGTCTTCCAGAAGAATTTCCCCCTCCTCTGCCTCTAGAAGGGGGATTGTCCTGCTGTGAGGGGTAAGACTTCTGAGATCTACGGAACCACATTTTCCCTCCTCTTTTAGCCTTGGGGTAAGGCCGAAAGGGAGTGGAAAATCGTGCCCCTACGGCAGTCAAAGTCTTACCTTCTTGCTCGCAGCGGGTCAATGTGTCCTTTACCTTGGGTCCAAACAAAGAGGACCCATCAAAGGGGGCGTCGGCAAAGGAAGACTTAAAGGTCTCCGCAAAATGACACAGGCGGAGCCAGGCTTGCCTCCGTAGAGCAATGCCTGTACCCGCCGCTCTACTCGCCCCTTCGGCCGCATAAGAAATGAGCCTCATGGACGAGTTTGATATGGACGACAGCGTAGCCAGCTGAGAGCCAACCGTCTGGGCCAGCTGTTCAGGCAGGTTACCCAAGAGGGTATCTGAAAGTTCTTTAATCAGATCCCTCTGAAATCTGGTAAAGTGCGTGAGATAGTTCAGGGACCTTAAAGTAAAGGCCGCTGAACTTAGGGTGCGCTTACCGTACCGATCCATGCTCCTAGACTCCTTATTAGGAGGATGGACGGACGTCAAAGCCTCTGCTACATCTTGCTGGGTAGCAGATGCCACCACCAAGGCATCTACAGCCACACCTTTCGTCAAAAACTCCTTTTCTGGGGGTGCTGACAGGAACTTATTTGGACGAGCAGGCACCGGTTCCAGAGTCTGGGTGTTCCCATGCCCTTCGACAGATCAAATCTAGGAGCTCGTCGAAGGGCGGAGACACCCAGGAGGCGGAGGGCTGAGCCCCGAAGGCCTTAAGGAACACCAACTCATCAGCAGAAGGGGGTTTGGATTGCCAGCCGCCTCGTTGTTTAAGGGCTTCCAGGATGTCTGCAAAGGAGACATCATCTGAGGACGACTTAGGGGACCCCTCTGCATCGTCAAGATCAGTATCTGATGTGAGAGACTCATCGGGGGAGTCAACGTGCTTCCTCTTGCACGATATTTTCCTGGGGGGTTCCTCCGAAGAAGCTTCAGAGGGACCTCCAGGAGGGGGGGAACCCCCAGTGGGGGTAACCTCAGGCCCCGGGGCTCCGCTGTCTAAGGACAGGGGGACTGCCAAAGACCCAGTCTCCGTATGCAGGGAAGGAGCTGGGGAGACCGTGGAGGTAGCCATAGAAGATTTGGCTAACGCACTCCTCATGGCCCTGAAGGCGGGACCACCAGAATCCTGGGAAGGTCCCACCTCCGTGGGCACAATGGTAGAAGGTACCCCCGCAGCCGACGCACCGAGAGGAAGGCTAGGGACCGAAAACATCAGTCCCGAAGCATCCCCCCCCCGGGGCCGACAGAGGAAGTCCGTGTACCGAACTCCGACTCGAGAGCCGGAGTTGGAGTAAGGGTCGGGCCCGACCCGAAAACCTCCATCGGCTCCACCAGCACCGGCTCCAACGGTGCCGAGGCTGTTGGAGGAGGAACCATAATAACAGGGTGGACCATCGGCTCCGAAGCCGAATGGGCTGGAGCCGAAACTAACTTTTGAAACACCGGAGACTGGAAAAGTCTTAGGAGCACCCTGTCGATGTCCGAATCAGACATCTTGGAGGATCTAGATGACACCGATCGGGTCCGAACTGACTTTTCCATCGGCTCCATAGGACTAGGGGACCGGCTCTGAATGGATTCGACTACTATCGGTTCCGAGGGAGATCTCAAAACAATTTCCCTCGGTGCCGATGAGGACTTCGGCGCCGAAGGGGAAGAGTCTGAGCCGGCAACCCTCATCGGCTTCAAAATCAGTGGAGCCGATGAAGGTGACCCGCCTCTCGATGCAACAGTCCTCGGCTCCGAAACCAGAGGGGTCGAGACTGGAGGCATCGAGGCAGACCGTTCCGCCCTCGGCTCCAAAGTCCATGGAGCCGATGGAGAAGCCTGCCTAGGTTTTTTGGCAGTCGGTTCCGACAGACTGGTCGGAGCCGACGCTTTTTTCTTCTTGGTAGGAGAGGAAGAGGAAGATAAGGCCTCCTCTAAGGAGGGTTTAATCAGCCCTTTTAATATTAATTTATTCTTCCTCTCTTGGAGGACTCTAGAAGAAAAGGCGTGGCACACGCTACAGGACTCCTGTAGGTGCTTGGCACCTAAACAATAAACGCACGAGGCGTGGTCGTCAGTTATCGACATTTTGTAACCACATCTCGTGCACTTTTTAAACCCAGAGGGTCTATGTTCCTTAGACATGCTGACTGACAGTTCACTAAAAAAACAAGTTAAAGTAGCTGTTTAGTGAAAAATTTTACCACAAGGAAAACTGAAAACCAAGTTTTTTTTTTTTTTTACACAAGACAATACACAATGTCAAAATAAAACACAATATCAGGACAAAAATCACTGAAAAGGAGGGTCAAGACCCTCTAACTTAAGCAGGTAATTGACCTCCTATAAAAAATAAAAGACGCTAGATAAGAATAGGGGAAGGCCCCTCTAACTTAAACGGGAAACCTTCCCTTAACCCAAAACACAATTTTTCTCAACAAAAATTATCAAAAACCACTCGTACAACAACAATAGCTGTTAAAACAGCTTTTGGGGTAAAAATAGCAAAATTCCTGACAGGAAACTTTGAAGAAAACAGTACTTAGCTCAGCCAAGTTTGAGACCACGTCCTAGCTTGTAAGCAGCAAACGAGATCTGGGGGATTAGTGGTGGTGCATCCTGGGATAAGAAATAGCTCAGCCAATAAGAGGCTTCGCTCTATAGCATAGCGTGCCGAGTCGGAGCCGAGGGATCGGCTCCGAGCCCATCAGTACTGAATGTAGGCGAGATAGGATCACATAACATCATCTATCTTTCTGTATGCTATATTTAATTGACTTAAAGAAATTTCTTTGTACTAATCTGATAAAAATAATGGTTCCATTTTCAAATTACAGTCCATTCTATTCATAACAACCAAACCATCCCATGTCTGGTTTCATCAATCAAATATTCTTATTTTTACACACTGGTGTTAATAAATGCATTTCACCTTGGGATAGATTAAATTGGTAGATCTACCCCTATTTCGCAATAATGAACATAGTTTTTCAAATAGACAGATAACTGGATGAAATGGGGAGTTTATGTACTAGACTTCCTTATTAAAAAGTACAGTTGTGTTCAGATGTTCCAATAGATCACTGCATCCTGCTAAGGACAAGACCAACTGGTCAGCTATTCAAAGCATAATGGCACTTTCAATGTGTGATAAGTGCCAGGAGCTTGAGCAAAGCCGGTTTAAATGGGTAGTTAGAACTCCAAAAACCTCAAATCATTCTTGTCCCAGGAAGGGAGGCAATAGCCCTGAAAGAAAAATTCTAGGAAAGTTAAAAGTAAAACAATAATAAAAAGAAGTTATGTACCTACCATAACGTTCCATGTTAGTTGTCTTCTTCTCGCCTTCTTTCTTGCTGGTTGGGTTCAGAGCTGATCCTCGGCTCCGACTCGGCCATCTTCAATAGCGCGAGAGCTGTTTACTGGCTCGAGGCTACCCTATATCCCATGATGCCTGGCGCTAGTTACTCAGATCTCGTTTGAAAAAGGTATTTCAGACATAAGTAAGGAAGAAATCTATCGTAGAAGCCCCCTGGGGGGCCCAACTGTGAAGCTATCCAAGCAGAAAAATACAACCACAGAAGGTTCAGCCAATGAAAAATTGAAAAGGGAAACTCCTCTCGATCCACTAGGATAGGGGGATGGAGGGTGGGATGCAAGAAAGAAGGCGAGAAGAAGACAACTAACATGGAACGTTATGGTAAGTACATAACTTCTTTATGTTAAGTTGTCCATCTCGCCTTCATTCTTGCTGGTTGGGACAGCATCCCTAGCACCTACTATCCTGGGCGGCTCACTGGAACAGACTCTTCAGAACAGTGGAACCAAAATTAGCCCTGTTCCTGGAAGCAATGTCTAATTTGTAATGAGAAATGAAGATATGTTTGAAAAAAAAAAAAAGAAATGAAGATATGTGGGTTAGCCCACGTAGCAGCTGCACAGATAGATTCCATGGGTAACCTAGATTGGAAGGTCACTGAGGTAGCCAGAACACTAGTAGAGTGGCGTTTAGGTTTGGTAGATAATATTTTGTTTCTCAGCTGGTAAATGAATGAAACAACTTGAGACAACCACCTAGATAATGTTACCTTTGAGACAGGAAGGCCCTGTCTGCCCTCAGCATAGGAGATGAAAAGTTGGTCGGATTTCCTGATGTCCTTTGTCCTATGCAAATAAAAATGCAGCTGTCTGTGAAAACCCAACTGGTGCAATTTATATTCTGTGTTATTGGTGTGATTAGGAAAGAACACAGGAAGGTCTATGGACTAATTCAAATTATTTTGTATACAGACCTTAGGAAGGAAGAATTGGTCCTTAGAGCGACCCTATCGTTAAGGAAAACTAAGTATGGGGGACGAGTACATAGAGCCTGAAGTTCCGAAACACGTCTGGCAGAAGTAATGGCTACCAGAAAAAGAGTCTACCAGGATAAAAACTTAATGGAGCAACATGCTGCAGGTTCAAAGGGTGGCAAGATCAGGGAAGCTAGCACCAAGTTTAGATCCCACGGAGGTGGTGGATCCCTTACTGGGGGCCTAAGCAGAGTGGTTCCTTTGAGGAAGGCTTTACACAGCTTGTGAGACATGATGTTATTAGAAGACAACCCAATGTGAAAATTCTAAATGGCAGCTAGCTGAACCCTGATTGTAGCAGAAGCGGAACCAGAATGGAAGAGTTGCGCTAAAAATTCCAGAATCTCGTGGACAGGGGCTGAAAAGGGATCTATATTCCTAGCCTCTGCCCATCAAGAAAAACGTTTCCACTTACTAGCGTAAGTTTTCCTCGTTGTGGATTTGTGGGATAAGATAATAATTTCCCGCACAGAGGAGGAAATATTAGGAAGCCTGGCTAAGGATGGAAGTGAAGCAAGCAAGCTATGAGCTGGAGTGTTTGAAGGGATCGATGCAGTCTGCCTGGTTGGTGAAGCAGTAGATCTGGAATAGGATCCAGAATCCAAGGCTGCTCGAGAAGATAATGATGCAGGAATGGGAACCATATCTGTTGAGGCCAGTAAGGGGCAATGAGGATCATTTTGCAACCCAACGCAGTTGCTCTCTGTATGAGTTTGGGTATTAGGGGAAATGGAGGAAAAGTGTACAGAAGTCCCTGAGGCCAATCGTGGACTACAGCATCTCTGGGGGAGTGGCCGGGAAGAGGAAGGAGGGAGAAAAAATTGCTGCACTTGCTGTTGAAAGGTGTGGCGAACAGGTTGCAGCAAGGCTGACCCCATTTGTGAAAGATTTGTTCCGCAATTACCTGTTTCAGAGACCACTCGTGAGGCATGAGAATTGCTCTGCTGAGCCTGTCTGCGATGACGTTGGAACTCCCAGGGATGTGCGTTGCGATCAGTAAACGTTGGGAAGAGATCGCCCACTGCTAGAGTCTGAGTGCTTCTCGACACAGATGATAGGACCTGGTTCCGCCCTGATTGTTAATGTACCACAGCACTGACATATTGTCTGTTTGAATTGCAATGGTCCCAGGAGGGAGAGAGTCCTGAAGTGCTTGCAACGCTAAAAGCACGGCTCTCATCTCCAAGACATTTATATGCAAATGGTACTCGTGAGGCTGCCAGGTGCCTTGGACTGTCCTGCCCTGATAATGCCCCCCCCCTATCAGGGAGGGGTCCATGGTCACTGTGGCGACTGGAGGGGGTAGCACAAATAGTCTGCCCTGGGACACTGATGGGGAGACCATCCACCAAGCGAGGTGCTTCTTGCATGCTTCTGTGATCATAATCTCGTGAGACATGGGAAGCTGTTGGAAGGACTACTGTGTGAATAGAAGCCACTGGAGGATTCTCATGTGAAAGCGGGCCAGGGGAACAAGAAGAATTGCTGAAGCCATGGAACCCAGTGTTCAGAGGATGAACCTGACTTGAATCGTTCTGCATTTTAATAAAATCTGTACTTGTTGGCGAATTAGTGACACCCTGTCTGGTGGAAGGTTCGCAAACATGTTCCTGGTATTTAGATTTGCGCCTATATAAGTGATATGCTGACAGGGCAACAATGCAGATTTTTCGAAATTTATTGTGATACCTAGCCTGGAACAAGTTTTGATATTGTAGTCCCTGGCTTGCAGGAGGTGATGTGTGGTGGAAGCAGTAAGGAGCCAGTCACCTAGATATGGAAACACCTGGAATCCTTGACGTCTCAGGTGAGCCGTAACCACTGCCATACATTTGGTGAACACCCTGGGGGCTGTGGTGAGATCAAAGGGCAGAGCTCTGAACTGATAGTGACTGGCTCCCAGCCGGAAGCGAAGGAATCTTCTGGAGCGCCTGTGCATCTTGATGTGGTAGTACGCATCCTGAAGATATATAGAGCACATCCAATTGTCCTGACCCAGGAAGGGTAGAATGGACTGTAGCGTGACCATCTGAAACTTCATTCTTTCTACAGATCTGTTTAATCTGCTGAGATCCAGAATGGGTCTCCAGTCCCCTGTCTTTTTTGGTACCAAAAAGAACCTTGAGTAAGTTCCGGATCCGAGATGGTCTGCCAGGACTTCCTGGATGACTCTTTTGTGTAGTAGCTTTGAAATCTCTATGGCTGCTTGTTCCCTTAGATTGGGTGGAACATCTGGAAGGGACTTGCTTGACTTTAACGGGGGTTGAGCAAAGGGGATTTTGTAACCTCCGGATATGATCGACTGTGCCCACTTGTCTTGAGTTAGGTCTTGCCAGGCTTTGGGGTACAGTGAGAGCCTTCCCCCGACTGCCTCCAGAGGCGGGCAGTTGGGCAACCCTTCAGGGATGCTGAAACGGCTTCTCAGTGAAAGATTCTCTGCTGCCCTGGTTCTGTGGACCCCCTCTGCCACGAGGGAGGCGTCTGTTATTGTTCCCTCCTCTGCCCCTGGAGGGGAACTCACCATGTGTGTCAGGCAAGGCTCCCTGGGGTTTCCGGAACCACATCTTTCCACTCTTCTGACCCTTGGGGTATGGTCTAGAAGGAGTGGAAAACTGGACTCCCACAGCAGAGAGAGTCTTGCCTTCTTATTCACACCTGGTTAGGGTGTCCTTCACCTGTGATCCGAAGAGAGTGGAACCATCAAAGGGGGTATTGGTGAAAGACGCTCTGAAGGGCTCCGCAAAATTACATAGCCGCATCCATGCGTGCTTCCTAAGGGCGACGCTTGTGCCTGCGGCTCTACTCGCACCATCGGCTGCATAAGAAATGAGCCTCATGGAGGAGTTAACAACTGAATTCAGAGTCACCAGCTGGGAGGCCACCTTAGCTTGAGCCCCCTCAGCTGATGGATCTTGGAGGGTATCTCCAAGCTCTTTAAAGAGATCCCTCTGAAGGCGGGTGAAATGGCACAAATAATTCAGAGACCTCATGGAGAAGGTCGCTGAAGCAAATATTCGCTTCCTATATCTGTCCATAGTCCTAGACTCCTTGTTAGGGGGATGGACAGATGAAGAGGTTTCTGCCAACTCCTTCTTTGTGGCTGCTGCTACCACCATGGCATCGACAGGTACGCCCTTAGTCAGAAACTCTTTGTCATGAGGTGCAGTTATAAATTTTGCAGGTCTCCTGGGAGTCGGTTCAACTGTGTCTGGAGCTGACCATGCCTTCCGAGCCACCACAAACATAAGTGGGTCGAAAGGCGGAGACACCCTGGAGGTGGAAGGTCGGGAACCAAACGCGTCCAGGAATACCGACTCATCCTCGGAAGGGGCTAGGGTATTCCAGTTCCCCCTCTGCCTAAGCATTTCCAAAATGTCTGTAAAGGAGACATCTTCAGAGGGAGATCTCGGGGACCCTTCCGAATCCTCTAAGTCAGTATCTGATGTGACAGACTCAGGGGAGTCAACGTGCTTCCTCTTGCACTTCCTCTTACGAGGTGGCTCCTCTGAGTGATCAGGGGAGGCCTCGGAAGAGGAAGAAACACCCATGGGGGTGCTCTGGAGCGTTGGTTCCCCACGCTTGAGGTCTGGAGGAGGGGCAGAGGCAGACGCAGGCACCATAGGGGGAGGAGCCGATGGGGTTGACTGTGGGACTGAATCGGGGGCCAGTATACTCCTCATGACCTCGAAGGCCACCCGCCCGGGCGCAGAGAAGACTCCGGCTCCGAAGAAACCGGAATTCCTCTCCGCACCGAGGGGGACGGCTCCGAGGCCGATGAAGGAGCTGAGCTCACCTGCGCCGAAGCTCCGAGGGGGAGAACGAGGCCGGACAAGGGTCCGATGCCACTCACCCCCTCGGAGCCGACAAGGGAGTCTCGGCGCCCAGATCCCTCCAAGGACGGTGCCATGGAAGGGATCGGAGCCGACGACAGAACCAAAGGGGAAGGTATTGGAGCCGACGGTTCCACGAGTTGAACCCCAACGAACTCCGGCTCCGAGCTCACAAGAGGAGTCGAAGGAGGAATCTCTGCAGAAATGGACGGAGCCGACACCTGATGGGGGGGGGGGGGCTGGACAACATTTTCACTAGGGCCTGCAATTTCAGCAGCCTACTGACCTCTCTCTCCAAGTCCTGATCTGAAAGTCTAGAGGACCGAGAGGAGTGAGAGGACCTATGACTGCGCTCCGATTGGAGCAGAGGTGACCTTGGAGCTGAGCGTATCGACTCCAAATAGGGAGACCTAGATCTCTTTCGACTCCCAGACGGCTCCAAAGTACCTGTTGGAGCCGATTGGGAGGGAGGTACCTCGGCTCCAGCCGGAGCCGAGGTGGATGGTGGAGTTTCACCTAGCGATGGCTCCGAACTGGGAGCCGAAGACTTAGGTGGCTTGGAGGATTTCACACGCTGAACCTTGGCCGGTGAATCCTGGGGCTTAAGCAAACCCCTGAGTATCAACTTATTTTTGCGCTCCTGCAGGACTCTTGGGCTAAAAGCATGACAAACTGAACAAGAGTCCTGCAGGTGCACTGCGCCCACACAATAGACGCAAAAAGTGTGACTATCTGTCCGAGACATCTTCTGACAGCATGAGTCACACTTCTTGAATCCGGACACTTTTGAATCCTTGGACATATTTACACACCCACACACCAAGGTAAAACACTCACACACACTACAAGAAAAAACAAGTTATCAGGTATACTAATTAAAACAATACAGCTAACACACACTACATAAGTCTACTACTACTAAAAAAGTCTTTTTTTTTTTTTTTTTAAACTAGAAAGGACAAAAAGAGGGTTAGCCTCTAATTTAAATGGCTACCACAAAAGGGAAGAGAGAGGGAGGGCTGGGGAAAAAACTCACTACGTAAAACGAGTTTTTAATATAAGAAAACAGGGGGATAACTACTATTTAAAGAGTCTAGCTAGGGTTAATAGTACAATTTAAGGCATTAAGTATACTAATAAGAGGTAAATACTAGTGAAAAATAGAAATACAAAAAAGTATACGAGCCTGAGCCAGTAGGACAACCTCGCAGTCTGAAGCGGCAAACGAGATCTGAGTAACTAGCGCCAGGCATTATGGGATATAGGGTAGCCTCGAGCCAGTAAGCAGCTCTCGAGCTATTGAAGTTGGACGAGTCGGAGCCGAGGATCGGCTCCGAACCCAACCAGCAAGAATGAAGGCGAGATAGATAACTTAACATCTATATTTACAAGTGTATATCCAACCATCACTCCATCCATAACCCACATTTTTTCCAAATTTTCACATGGGGTCAGGCCATTACATCAACAGTAACCATCATCTAGAGCCAATGTTCACACCACCAGGTGACTAGCCCTGATGTGTGTGTGCACCCCCCCACAACAGCTGCAAATTATATATGCCAACTCCGAGATTGCACTACATTGAAGAAAAGGGTAAATTTCCTGATCCTCACTGTACCGCGATCTCCATTCAAGAGCTCGATCATATGGTCTTGACCATATGAATTCTGAGTTTCTGAAAACTCAATCAACTGATAGGATACACACACACACACACACACACACACACACACACACACACACACACACACACACACACACACACACACACACACACACAAATATATACATACATACAGCAAAAAAATAAGTTATGTTCTTATCATAATGTTCTATGTGAGTTGTTCATCTCGCCTTTGTTCTTACACGTGGGTACGGGGCCGATCCATCGGTTCCGAGTCGGCCGCTTTCCAAGCTCAAGATCTTTCAGTAGCTCGAGGCACAGTACTTATCCCATGATGCTCTCTGACTAACCCTCAGATCTAGTTTGCTGAATCCAGCAACAAAGGAACAGCCTAACATACCCTAAATGTCAATATGTGTATATATAAAAAACATATAAAAACATATATGTACAGTTAACCATAGGAAGAAAGTCTGGTAGAAGTAAAGGACAGCAGACAAACCAAACCAGACCTCCAGTCGTAACCGGACTTCAAGAACCCGGAGGGGGATGGAGGGTGGGAAATGTAAGAACAAAGGCGAGATGAACAACTCACATGGAACGTTATGGTAAGAACATAACTTCTTTATGTGAAGTTGTTCAATCTCGCTGTTTGTTCTTACACGTGGGTAGCATCCCAATCACCCAAACCCTGGGTGGCTCACGGGAGTACATTCCTGAGAACAGTGGAACCAAAGGAAGCTCTGTCCCTGGAGGCCCTGTCCACTTTGTAATGAGTGATAAACGTATCTGGTTTTGACCAAGTGGCGGCTGCACAAATGGTGTACAAAGGCAAACGAGCTGCATGAGCTAGAGATGTGGATACCGCCCTAGTGGAATGAGCTTTCACCTTGTATTCTAAGGTCTAATTAGTTGAAGAGTAAACAAACTTTATGCAATCTGATAACCATTTATACAAGGTAACTTTAGACACAAATAGCCCTTTTTTGTTATCAGCATATGAGACAAAAAGCTGTTCAGATTTTCTAAAATCGTTTGTTCTGTCCAAGTAAAATCTCAACTGTCTGTGGACATCAAGTTTATGTAGCATATACTCTATTTTATTAGAATGATATCTGAAAAAAGTGGGCAACTCAATACACTGATTCAGATTAGTCTCGGAGCAGACCTTCGGAAGAAAAGAGGGATTTGTCCTGAGAGACACTCTATCAAGAAAAAATACCAAGTAAGGGGGCCTAATAGAAAGAGCTTGAAGTTCAGAAACTCTACGAGCTGAAGTAATAGCCACCAAAAATAATGTTTTCCAAGATATTCCAGAAGGGCCTAAATGAGACTGATGCATAGTGTCAAAGCCATGGTCTCAAGCTAAATGCAAAAAAATGTGTAGTAATCCCCTTTGGAAAAAACAGAGTACCCGCAAACTACAACATAGGAGCTAATCCCTTGAAATCTGAAGAAGAAATAAGGGATCTAGGGACCCAAGTAGATAGTCAGCTTTCCTTTGATAACCATGTTGCCAAAGTGATTAGAAAATCCTTCTATGTGACCCATCTGATCACGAAAGGGTTCACATCAAGATCTAAGGATGTAATGGTGCCCCTCTACTCTTCCCTCATCAGACCCATTATTGAGTACAATGCACCAATTGGAATGTACCTGGCTAGACATCCCTAGCAGCTGGAGAGACCACAGAGGTACCTAACCAAGAGGATTACTGGCCTCAAACAGTTGCCCTATGCAGCACGATTGAAAAAGCTAAGTCTGTTCTCTGTTGTATACCGCTTTCTCAGAGGCGATCTCTGTCTAACGTACAGAGCCATGTCCAACCCAGAATTGTTGAACATGCTCCATCTTAGCAAAACCAAATCTATTCGAGCTACACGCTCTAGGGATATAAACCTCAACACAACAATGAATACAACATGCTGGAGGGATAGATTCCCTTCGCAGAGACTTCCCTTACTATGGAACAGGGTCCCGATCTACATAAGACAGAGCCCCTCACTATCACTCTTCAAGAGGAACCTTGATGAGTGGATGGGTAACAGAAAGTTCACACCGGGGATCACACCAACAGCACTACTAGATAGGGGCCAAGGGTACTAGCTGCTAGTACAAGGGTCTAGGGAACTAGTAAAAAGGCGGTGAATACCGCACAATGTGGCTGGGCTAATATATGCCTTCGTGCAGATAGCCCAGTACCAACCTATGAACCTATGAACTTCAAGGGGCAAGAGGATGCAGCTCAAAGTGGGGAAGCATCAGCTGAGATAATATTAAATTTAGGTTCCATGGTGCAACTGGTTGTCTGATGGGTGGCCTTAGGTGATGAGTCCCTTTCAAAAAGGCTTTACATAATCTGTGTGACATAAGATTAGATCCTTCAATCCCCAAGTGAAAATTAGATATAGCGGCCAACTGAATTCTAACAGTGGCCGCTGCCACACCTTCCTGAAAAATCTTTGCGACAAATTCCAGAACCATATCAAGAGGGGCAACATAGGGATCAATATCGCGTTGAGAGGCCCAGTAAAAAAAAAACGTTTCCATTTACTACTGCACAGTTTCCTAGTGGAGACTTTATGAGAGGAAAAGTACAGTTTTGTACCTACCATAAATGTAGATGTTCGAGGATTCCCTTGCTGCAGTCCTGACAATTGGGTATAGTCCGCGTCCCAGTCGGCCCGAATACCAGAGTATAAGGCTGACGTCGGTCATGGCGCCTTAGACTGGCGTCAGTACGTCAGGGTACTAATGCGCATGACCGACGTCATTTCCTCAGTCTTTTCTTGCCCCAGATGTCAGAAGACCCAAAAAGACAAGTCCCAAAAACAACCTGCACCAAGAAACATGTACAATATATACAGTAATATATACAAAAAATATAAGCATGTAAACTCACCTACACAACCACCCTGAAACACAGAGGGGAAGGAGGGAGGGTAAATTGGACTGCAGCAAGGGAATCCTCGAACATCTACATTTATGGTAGGTACAAAACTGTACTATGTTCTTCGTCTTCCCTTGCTGCAGTCCTGACAATTGGGTAGAATCCCAAAGCAGAGGTAAGGGAGGCTGGCAAATTATAAAGTAGCAGGAGCTGACAACATGCCTTGTAAAACAGCTGTGGCAAAACCAGCTCTAGTCTTAGAGTATATAGGCAGGTGATAATGCCTAGAGAAAGTATGCACTGAACTCCAAGTAGCTGCTTCCAGAAATAGAAATGCTGTAGAAGTGGCAGTAGCCCTAGTGGAATGAGGCCTAATCCCAGCTGGAACCTCTTTGCCATGATGGGAATAACAAAATGCAATGCAAAAGCCAATCCACCTAGAAATAGTTTGTTTTGACACAGGCTTGCCCTGTGAACTTAAAGCAAAAGAAACAAGTAACTGCTGAGACTGCCTAAAATCTTTAGTCCTGCTCAAATAATAACGCAATTGCCTGTGTACATCTAAAGTGTGCAAAATCTTTTCCCCTTTATTTTGAGGATCTGCAAAAAACGTAGGCAAATGAATAGTTTGGTTTAAAGCCACACTAGAAACCACCTTAGGCATAAAGGAAGGATTAGTGCGTAATGATACCCTGTCCTTATGGAAAATCAAAAGGGCTCTACTGCCATAAGGGCCTGCAACTCAGACACCCTTCTTGCAGAAGTAATAGCCAACAGAAAAGCAGTCTTCCATGACAAATATTTCAATTCAGCAGTAGCTGCAGGCTCAAAAGGTTGTAGAGTAAGTTTTTCCAACACAAAATTGAGATCCCAAGCAGGAGTAGGAGCTCTACGTGGGGGTCTTATATTCTTTGCCCCTCTAAGAAACTGCTTGAACAAAGGATGCGAAAACAAAGGTGGGTCACAATCATAGTGAGCTGAAATTGCTGCAGCATGAATCTTTATGGAAGAGAAAGACAAACCTTTGTCCAATAATTCAGTAAGATATTGAAGAGCCACACTCAAATTAGGCTCTGAAATCTCCAAATTCTTTGCTGTACTCCAAAATAAAAATCTCTTCCATTTTTCTGCGTACACTCTCCTAGTACTAGGCCTTCTAGCTTCCATAATCACATTTAAAACTTGTTGAGGAAGCTGAGACCTACCATGCTTCAACACAGAATATGCCAAGCTGTGAGATGAAGAGATTGAAGCTTGACATTGAGCAGATGACCGTCCTTCTGAGATAACAGATGAGGAATCAGAGGTAAAGGCCATGGAGGCTTCTTTACAAGACTCCTTAGAAGTGGGTACCAGTGTTGCCGAGGCCAATCTGGAGCTATCAAAATCATCCTTGGCCTGTCCTGTCTGACCTTTAGTAATACCTTTGGAAGAAGAGGTAGAGGTGGAAAGGCATAGACATGAAGGTTTTTCCAACTGAAAGACAGAGCATCCACTTTCCAAGCTGTGTGATGAAACCCCTTTGTGCAATACTTTGGCAGCTGGTGGTTTAGTGGAGAAGCGAACAGATCTATGTCTGGAGTTCCCCATGACACTGTCAATGTCTGAAATACATGAAGATCCAGTTTCCACTCGTGGGGATCCATGATTTGTCTGCTTAATACATCTGCTAGGAGTTCTGTGCTCCTGGCAGACACCTTACCTGAAGAGTCAGTTGCAGGCTTAACGCAGTCTCCCATAAAATCATTGCTTGCCTGCATAGAGGATAAGAATGTGTTCCCCCTTGCTTGTTGATGTACCACATGACAGTTGTGTTGTCTGTCAGAATCAACACCTGCCCTGGAAGAAGTAACTCCTTGAACGCCATCAATGCAAACTGGACTGCTAACATCTCCTTCATGTTGATATGTAGATGCTGTAGTCTGGCAGGCCACTTGTCTTGTATCCACTTTCCATTTAGATGAGCTCCCCAAGCAGTGTCCGAGGCATCTGTCGTTAAAATCTGACTCGCCTCTGGCCGGGTCACAGAGAGTCCCTTGTTTAGGTGACATTCCTGAGCCCACCACAAGAATTCCTTTTGAAGGCAAGGTATTATTTGAATGACAGTGTCCAAATCTTGGCAGTGCTGTGTCCATACATTTTTGAGATACCATTGCAGCTTCCTCATATGCAGTTTGGCATTGGGAAGCACCAGAATACAAGATGCCATGAACCCTAATGCTTGAAGGACTGTCCTTGCAGTCAGCACGGACTGATGAGATAGTTGATGGAAGTAAAGTGACAGACTCTTTTGTTTGTCCGGGGTTAAAAAGGCCATCTGGGCTGCTGTATTCAGTCTCACACCCAGAAAGCACATGTCTTGAGAGGGTACTAGACTGGACTTTATTTCGTTCACAGAATACCCTAGGCATCTTAGCACTGCTATGACATATTCCAGATGCTGTAGAAGGTGTTCCTTTTCTTGAGCCAGAATCAGGCAGTCGTCCAAGTAAGGATAAATTTGAATGCCTTGAAGCCTGAAGTAAGCTATCACTGGAGCCAGAACCTTTGTGAATACTCTGGGCAGTAGATAAGCCAAAGGGCAATGCAGAGAACTGATAATGAAAATCTCCAGTTCGAAACCGCAGATACTTTCTGCAACTTAGCCTTATGGGCACATGAAGGTAAGCTTCCTTGAGATCCAAAGTTACCATCCAGTGATCCTTGCCCAGCAGAGGTAACAGTTGCTGTAACGTCAACATCTTGAACTTGGGAATGTCCAGATAAGTGTTGAGGATAGATAAATCCAAAATTGGTCTCCACGTGTTCCCCTTCTTTGGCACTAGGAACAGGCGAGAATAAAATTCGAAGCCCCTTTCTGACACAGGGACTGGCTGAATAGCCCCTATCTGGAGTAACTGAGAAACTTGCTTGTGAGCCTCTTTTCTTTGTGGAGGAGGAACATCTGGCATGCCTTTGAAAGGGGCATTGTGTGGAAATAAAATCTGTACCCGTGATGAATGATATCCAGCACCCATCTGTCTTGAGTGATTAAATCCCAATGTTCTTTGAAAAGAGACAATCTTCCTCCCAAAGGAGCTGCCAGACGAGAGTCCACTGGCAGCTGAAAAGGCAGGTCATTGGTTCTGCTTACGAAAGGACTGACCCCTGCCCTCACCAGAAGTCTGAGCAGGTGAACTGTCTGATCTAGGCCTAAACGAACCTTGAGCCCTGCCCCTACCACGTCTAGACCTACCCCTAGACTGGGAACCATAAGCAGGATATGTCCACCCCTTAGCAGGCCAATTTCTACTAAACTTCGGAGGCTGCACCTGCAAAAAGTCTTTAACAGTCTGCATAGACTTAGCTTTGTCCTCCATTTTCTTTAAAACTGCTTCCACAGGCGGTCCAAACAACACATCAGACTGTAAAGGAGCATCCAAAATCCTGGTCTTAACATGCTCAGCTAAATTCTGATCCTTCAACCATGCATGTCTGCGAAGAACAGAACTAGTAGCAGCCACCCTCGAGGAGGCCTGAACAGCATCAAAACCACACTGCAAAGAATGCTTACCCACTTGTTCAGACACATGAACCAAATCCAGCAATTCTTTACACTCAATACCTTCCGCCAAAGCATCCACCTTAGATTTCAATTGTGAAAGGAGATAATTCTGATATTTCAGCATATGAAATTGACAATTCAACGCCCTCATGGCTAGAGTGGAAGAAGTATATACTTTCTTACCCCACCTATCCAAAGCCCTTGCCTCTTTATCAGAGGGTACAGGATTTTTAACCACAGAAGCTTTAACACCTTTAGGCCCCTGAGAAACAGTTTCTGGGTCCGCCCTGGGACTCTTAAACAAATACTTATGAGCTTCGGGCACCCTATAATACCTATCAGGCTTAACAGGAGCAGGAGGCAAGGAATCAGGGTTCAGAGAAGCCTCTGCAAAAACATCCTCCACCACATTCAACACAGGAGGAATAGCTAAGGGCCTATGCTGGGGCAAAACAAGAATTCCCTAAGCCTTTTCTGGAGTCAGAGTAATCTTGGCCTTCCCATTTAAAGTGCTCCCTCATGGAGTGAAGAGTCTCTGAAAATGAAAAATCCTCAGGAGGAGAAGCTGAAGGAGTGGAATCATCCACATCAGAATCAGAATAAGTAGGAAACTCTTGCAAGTCTTCCACAGAAGACTCTGAAGCCTGTGAACACTGTTCAAAACTATCAAACTCCTGTTCCACCCTAGGCCTCTTATCAGGTGGGGGCATAGAACCTCTAATCAGAGTAATCAAATCTTCTGCCATTTTAAGCATATGTTTCTTAGGCACAGAGCCCGAAATGCTAGGAGAAGCCCCTACAGAAGCTGAACTTGGCCTTCCTCTAAAAGAAGCTTTGGCAACAGAAGGAGAGGCCCTAACTACCTTGGGAAGAGAGGGAAGAACAGTTACCTGAGAAGACCCCTCAGCCTGGCCTACCTCCTGAGAGGGCACATCCTGTAACAGTAAAGTATCTGCCTGAGACTCCATAGAGACACCTGGCAAAACCTCTGGCTCCCCTGAGCCTTCTAAAGGACCGGCGTCCGGGACTGCGGTTCCTCACCCTAGACTTCACTGTTTTGTCCTTGCGCTTCTTAGATGAAGCAGGCGTCGGAGCATCCGACGGCATAGTATAATTGCAACGCTTCCCAAACACTAGCCTAGCACAATCAAGCCTCCTCTTAATAGTGCGCTTGTTAAATCTAGCACAAGAGCGGCAACCAACAACGTCGTGCTCAGGCCCTAAACAAGGTATACACAATGTATGATAATCCCTATGCGGTATCTGCTTCCCACAAGAAATACAGTTATTCACTTTTTCTGACATCCGGTTAAATACTGAGGCAAGAAAAAACCAAAATGTTCCCCAACGGGGTTACTTAGCCAACTCTGTATCCGGTCTGAAACTCCGGTTTCGGAAAATCTCAGAACGCCAACCTGCACTCGCAAAATTGCTTCTGCATCGGACCATGCGGCAAAAAAGACTGAGGAAATGGCGTCGGTCATGCGCATTAGTACCCTGACGTACTGACGTCAGTCTAAGGCGCCATGACCGACGTCAGCCTTATACTCTGGTATTCGGGCCGACTGGGACGCGGACTATACCCAATTGTCAGGACTGCAGCAAGGGAAGACGAAGAACATCCAGAATATGTTGAACTTCGGAAGAAAGATTATATGACCTGGCTAGGTTGGGAAGTGGAGCAGCCAAGCTGTCAGTTTGAGGGACTGAAGAGACGGGTGAAGAACACCTGACTAATGTATCAGAAGGTCTGGCACTTGGTCCAGAAACCAAAGTTCTTCCAGATGGTACTGATGAAAAAAGGGGAACCATATCTGCCGAAGCCAAAAAGGGGCTATCAGAATAACTGTCCTTCCCGAGCCCTTTGTTTTCATCAAGAATCTGGGAATCAGTGGGATTGGAGGAAAGGCATAAAGGAGACCCGAGGGTCAATTGTGCACAAGTGAATCCCTGGGACTGTCCCCCGGTTGAGGCAAAGTAGCTTCTGCATTTGGCATTCATCAGAAATGCAAATAGGTTGCAGCAAGGCTGGCCCCATCTGCGGAATATCCTGTCCGCCACATTTTGTTTGAGGGACCACTCATGGGGTAAAAGAATCGCTCTGTTCAGTTTGCCCGCTATCACATTGGATTTCCCCGGGATGTGCAGCCCACTTCCAAATCCTCAAAGCTTCTCGGCATAAGGGGTAAGATTTGGTTCCCCCCTGTTTGTTGATGTACCAGACTACCGACATGTTATCTGTCTGAATAGCAATCGTCCCGAGGTAGAGAGTCGTGAAAGTGCTGCAATGCTAAAAGCACTGCTCTCAACTCCAGGACGTTGATGTGCAAATGACATTTTATCTCTGACCAGGTGCCTTGGGCAGTCTTTCCCTGAAACAGTCCCCCCACCCCATCCTATCAGGGAAGCGTCAGTGTTCACCATGGCTACTGGAGAAGGTAATATAAATGGTCGACCTACTGTCACCTGGTAGCTGTTCAAACACCAGAGAAGGTGTCTCTTGCAAGCATCTGTCAAGAGAATCTTGAATGACATCAGGACCTGTTGGTAGGACCACTGGGTGAAAAGCAACCATTGGAGTATCCGCATGTGCATCCGGCCCAGAGGTACTGCTATGAGGGAAGCTGCCATTGTGCCTAAGAGTTTTAACACCTGAGAAGCAGGTACTTTCTTTTCTTGTAACAAGCATGACACCTGATTTCTTAGAGAGGTGACTCTTTCTAGAGGTAATTTGACCAGGGCGGTGGTGGTGTCTAAGTCTGCTCCAATAAATGAGATATGCTGTGATGGTACTAAAGCAGATTTTTCGAAATTTATGGTTATTCCTAACCGAGAACAGAGATTGATCGTATGATCCCTGGACTGAATGAGTTGATGCCCGGTGGTGGCGGATAGGAGCCAGTTGTATAGATACGGAAACACACGGAATCCTAGACGCCTCACATGAGCCACAACTACTGCCATACATTTGGTGGACTCTCTGGGGGCTGTAGTGAGACCAAAGGGCAGAGCTCGAAACTGGTAATGACTGGCACCCAGCCGGAAACACAGGTGATCTCTGGATGGTCTGGCCATTTTGATGTGGTAGTACACATCCCTGAGATCTAAAGAGCATATCCAATCGCCCGTTCCCAGGAACGGGAGTATCGATTGAAGCGTGACCATCTAGAACTTCTACTTCTTTATGAATGTATTGAGTTTGCTGAGGTTTAAAATAGGCCTCCAATCCCCTGTTTTCTTTGGAACTAAAAAGAATCTGGAGTAAGTTCCGGATCCTATCTGGTCTGCCGGGACTGGCTGGACGACTCTTTTTTCTAGCAGGTTTTGGATTTCTGTGACTGCTTGATTCCTCAGACTGGGTGGAACATCTGGGATTCTTTTTGTGGGTAACGGGGGTTCTACAAAGGGAATGAGGTAACCTCTGGTAACTATGTTTTGTACCCAAGAATCTGATGTAATTCCTAGTCAGGCGTCTGGGTACAAAGCCAAGCGACCCCCGACTGCCTCCAGAGTAGGATAGTCGGGCCTCCTCACAGGAGCACTGATAGGGCTTGCCAGAGAACTGCTCCCTGTCACCCTGGTTCTGCAGACCTCCTCTGCCGCCAAAGCGGCGTCTTCCATTATTGTCCCCGCCTCTGCCCCTGAAGGGGGGTTCACTACGTGTGTTCTGGAAAGTTCCTTGGGACTTCGGGAACCACATTTTTCCACCTCTTTGCCCTTGGGGTATGGTAGAGTAGGGGTGGAAAAACGGACTCCTACGAAAGATAGAGTCTTTCCTTCCTGCTCACACCTAGTGAGAGTCTCCTTGACTTTAGGCCCAAACAATGAAGAGCCATCAAACGGGGTATTGACAAAGGAAGACTTGAAGGCTTCCAGGACTGTCTCCGCAGAGCAATCGCTGAACCTGCTGCTCGACTCAATCCCTCGGCAGCATAGGAAATTAATCGCATGGATGAGTTGACGACTGAATTAAGGATAGAAAGCTGAGTTGTAACCTTTTCCGAAATAGCCTCATCTGTGTTACCCTTTAGAGTATCTCCGAGTTCTTGAAGGAGATCTCGTTGAAGGCGAGTAAAATGGGTCAAGTAGTTAAGCGATCTCACGGCAAATGTTGCAGAACTAAAAATGCGTTTCCCGTTATCTGTCCATCGTCCTGGAATCCTTATTAGGAGGATGGACAGTAGAAGAAGTCTCTGACATCTCTTTCTTGGTGGCCGCTGCCACCACCATGGCATCAACAGAGACTCCTTTGGTGAGGAACGATTTCTCTTGAGGGGCAGTGATGAATTTTTTGGGCCTCCGAGGGACTGGTTCCATGGTGTCAGGGGACTCCCACACCCTTCGAGCGACCAGATCCATTAATTTGTCAAAGGGCGGAGTAACCCACGAGTTGGAGGGCTGAGAACCAAAGGCCTTCAGGAGCACCGACTCATCCTCAGTAGGGTGAATGGACTGCCAGTTGCCCCTCTGCTTAAGCATTTCTAAGATGTCCGCAAAGGAGACATCCTCCGAGGGGGACCGTGGGGACCCTTCCGATTCCTCTAAGTCGGTGTCTGATGTCAAGGATTCCTGAGGGGACTCCAAATGCCTCCTCTTGCAGAGTCTCTTTCTCGGAACTTCATCAGTGGGGGTGGCTGGTGAAATTTCAGTAGAGCAGGGTTCACACAAAGGGGATACCTGAGGCTCTGGGTCTCGTTGCTTAGTAGGTGCTTTAGATGAAGAGGCAAAACTCGGCATCTTCAGGGAGGAAGAGGAGAGACCTGTAGTGTGGGTCTGAACAGACAACACCCTCCTCATGGCATCAAAGGCCCCGGACTCTCGGCCTGAGGAGGTCGCCGGTTCTGAGGAAGACGGAGGCCTTGCAGGTGCCAAAGTCTCCAAAACCGAGAACGGAGCTGAGCTCACCTGCACCAAAGCCCCGAGGGGAAGTGTCGGAACCGACACGTCGGTTCGACTCTCTCCCCCGGAACCAACGAGAGAGTGCCAGATCCGTGACTCTTCGGACGGCAACGAAGAGGTCAGGGTGGGTGGAACCCAAGTCACTGGAACAGGACTCGGCTCCACAACCATCAGATCTTCCGCCTCCGACTCGGAAAGCCTGGGTAGGCTCGGAGGAGGAGTAGTCACAGGCAATGGGAAGGGAACAGGGCTCGAACCCAGTTGGGACGAAGCTGAGAGCAGTTTAGCCACTGCCGGGTTCTCCAAGAGCCTCTGCACCACACGGTCCACATCAATATCTGACATCCTTGAAGAGCGGGTTGCAGGGGCTGAAGAAGCTAAGACCTAAGTATTGGAGATTTTAAAGTCTCTGATACCGGCTCCAAAACCAAAGGTTGGCTCAGAATTAGAAGTTATGTACCTACCATAACGTTCCATGTTAGTTGTCTTCTCTCGCCTTCTTTCTTGCTGGATGGGTTCGGAGCCGATCCTCAGCTCCGACTCGGCATTTGCTAAGCTCGAGAGTCACTTTTACCAGCTCGAGGCAGCCTCATATCCCATGATGCAAGGCGGTAAATACCCAGATCTCGTTTGGACCTAGAGGGAAAACTAACTAGCATAAAAACTTTCCACTAAGGAAAGAAGAGCAAATAGCCTAAAAAGGCTATGAGGGAAAAAACAGATAACTAAACTAGAACTAACTGGTGCCCAAGGAAACAAAATCTTTCAGAGCCAAGGGAGATCAAGGTCTGTCCAGGCAAGGGGGCAGGAGGGAGGGTCGCAAGAAAGAAGGCGAGAGAAGACAACTAACATGGAACGTTATGGTAGGTACATAACTTCTAAATGTTAAGTTGTCAATCTCGCCTTCATTCTTGCTGGATGGGACCGCGTCCCTAGCACCTCTATCCTGGGTGGCTCAATGGAACAGACTCTTGAGAACCGTGGAACCAAAACTGGCTCCATCCCTGGAGGGCAAATCCAATTTGTAATGAGAAACAAAGGTATGAGGAGTGGCCCAAGTGGCTGCTGCACAAATAGTATCAAAGGGTAGCCTAGCCTGAAAGGCTGTAGAAGTGGCTAGGCCTCTAGTGGAATGTGCCTTTGGTTTGAGCACAGCTGTTTGCCCCTAAGTTGATAAATGTCAGAAATGGTGGAAGATAGCCATCTAGACAAGGTCACTTTGGAAACAGGGAGGCCTTTCTTATTTTCAGCATAAGAAAGAAAGAGCTGATCAGACTTCCTGAATTGTTTTGTTCTGTCCAAATAATATCTGAGTTGGCGGTGAACATCAAGATAATGTAATTTTTGTTCCGATCTGTTGGAATAATACTTGCAAATACTACTACTGCTAAACATTTGAAATTCCCTGTAAATTCTAAACTTAAAATTGTAAGAGGCTGGTGTTAAAACCACAGGAAAAATTTGGAGAAATTACCATTTTATCGCTTGCCTTGTTACTTGCCACTAAATAGTAGGGAGCTGGATAAACCCCGCTCCGCTCGCCCTCGCTACGCTCAGGCTCGCTCCGCGCCCCTCCCTGCCCCCAAATTCCACCCGCCCCCAGTACAGCTAAATTTATACCTAACAAACCACACCCCCACTTCTCTTCTCTAGCCAATTTACCTGACCTTAAAATCCCCACCCACTTCTCACCCAATTTCCTCTTGCTAACCCGCTTATATCTTAACAATTTATATAATCAATCCCAAATAGAAATTGAAGGCAACAACAACCATTACAAGTAAGGCAATGCTAATAATTCTATCCTGTACTCTACTACTTATTATCAAACTATATCTAATAACTAGATATGAAGACCAGGGCCTATCAGGTTTTTTCTACCCCAGAGGCCAAACTAGTACCATCTCATCCCGAAGCCATAATAAACCTAACACCTTCTATCTGCCCAGTAAAATATACCGCCCCAATCATCATAACCCCCTGCAAATTAAACAAAAGCACCCCAAATACAAACATGAACTCAAACTACTTCTGAAGCTTATGAGACTACGAGACTATCCCAAAAAAAATACAACCATAGATGGGGATATCCATCCCAACCCAGGCCCCACAGCCACACAAATTGCTAATAGTCTACCAGCTACCCAACCAAACTCTCTTCAAATATACCACTTAAACATAAGAAGTATAAATAATAAGATACATAACTTACATGCCCTAATAGCAATGTACCACCCAGATATAATGTGTCTAACTGAAACATGGCTAAAACAAGGGACCAAAGACAATGAGATAATGCCATCAAGCTATAATATATATAGAGCAGATTGTACTACAAAAAAAGGAGGCGGCATTGCGGTGCTCTATAAGAGCACACTGGATGTCACCATTAACTCTCCTCAACCACCCCAGATCTCGAATGCTGAAATACTTGCACTAAAACTACAAATAAACAAAGACAAAAGTATTAATCTAATTGTGATCTATATTCCCCCTGGGAATAACTCTGACACCCTAGAACATATCCTCAGCTGGCTATCAATTAACTATCCTCAAGAAACCATTATTCTAGGAGATGTCAATATAGACTGGAAGCAAAGCTCCTCAGAAGTCAACCCTACCCACATCAACTTACAGGGATTCAGTCAGTTAGTATCTTCCCCCATCAGAGTAGGTAATAATAATCAAAAAGAGAGCATCCTAGACTGGATACTCATCAACAGTCATCCCCAAACATATATTGCCGGGACCCTTCCAAACGATCTTAGTGACCACCTCATTACCTATATTATGAAAAAGAAGATAATAAACTCCACCCTGCCTATGTATAGGCCAGTCAGAAATAAGAGGCACTTCGACCACACTAAATTCCTGTTGGAACTTAAATCCTTTAACTGGGCACCTCTTAAGCATCTCCCCCTAGAGGAGGCTGTACATCTTTTTAATAGGACATTCCTAGCTATACTTGAGGCTCATGCCCCAATAAGATCAATCAGAATAAAAACAAATGTTGCACCCTGGTTAACAAAAAATACTATAGAACTAATAAAAAGTAGAAACAAAACATGGAACACCTGGCGTGCAACAAAATCAACCCCAGACCGCATAAAATTTCAACAACTTAGAAACGAGACCAAAAAAGCAACTCTATCTGATAAAAAAAACTACTATTGCCAACTCCAAAATAAACACCAAAACAACCCTCAAAAATTCTGGACAGGATTAAATAACCTACTCCACCCAGGTAAATCCTCTACCCCTACCCCAAAAACACTAAGTGACAAAACACCTGAAGACGTAGCAAATTCCTTTAACAATTTCTTTACTGATACTATACAATCCTTAGCTAACCAACTACCATCCACCAACTCCAGTAAAGCGGAAAACTTACAAAAGTCACAATCGACCTTCAAATTCCAACCTGTCCCTACTGCAAATATATGTTCCTTACTGAAGAAACTAAAGCCAACCACTCTCTGCAGACCTTCTCCCTGCTGAATACTTGCAAATAGCAGCAGATGTCATAGCATATCCTATATCAATACTAATCAATAGAACCATAGCAGAATCCACTATCCCATCTATATGGAAAGTATCCCATGTCATTCCCCTCCATAAAGGAGGCCTATCAACTGAACTATCAAATTATAGGCCCATAGCTATACTGTCACCATTGGCCAAAATCATGGAGAAATGTATACACAAACAACTCCTTCACTACCTTATCATGAACAAATTACTAACGGATACACAACACGGTTTTAGACCCCACCATAGTACAACCACTGCATTTCTTTCTTTTACCGATACTATCAATCACTATCGAAATGACAAAAAAATATCTTCAGCACTATTTCTTGACCTATCGAAGGCCTTTGATATGGTGAACCACCAGCTACTACATCAAACATTAGAAAATCTCAACCTAGACAAATTAGCTCTAGATTGGTTTCATGGTTATCTCTCTGATAGGAAACAAGCCGTACTTTGGCATTCTAAACTTTCCAACCTCCTACCTAATACCATAGGAGTACCCCAAGGATCCATATTAGGGCCTCTTCTGTTTACTATCTTCATAAATGACCTGTATAAAGCCATCCCTGAAGCAACCTGCATTCAATATGCAGATGACTCGACATTAGTTTGTGCTGATACTAATCCTGACAACTTATTATCCAAAACCCAAGCATGTTTTAGGACAGTAGAAAACTTTTAGTTATGTACTTACTATAACTTCGGATGTATGGGATCCATCTCGCCTACATTCATGACAGATGGGTTCGGAGCCGATCCATCTGCTCCGACTCGGCAACTAATACACTAGCACGAAGTCTCTCATTGGCTGGGCTACTCCCTATCCCAGGATGCACTACACCTGCTTCCCCAGATCTTGTTTGTTCGCTTTCATACACCCATGCAAACACAGAAAAAACTAGTAGTCACTATAACCAACTAAAGTTCTTCAAGAAAGAACGCCAAGAAAAAGTGACTACAGCTCCTCTAAATCCAAATGGAAGGGGGAAGGAGGGTGGGTACTTATGAATGTAGGCGAGATGGATCCCATACATCCGAAGTTATGGTAAGTACATAACTAATAGATGTAATGGGATCCTATCTCGCCTACATTCATGACAGATGGGACAGCGTCCCTAGCACCTACATCCCGGGTGGCTCATTGGAACACGCTCCTGAGAACTGTGGAACCAAAGGAAGCTCTGCCTCGAGAAACCACATCCAATTTGTAATGAGAAATAAAAGTGTGCGGAGAAGTCCAGGTTGCCAGCACAAATATCATCTATTGATAACTTGGAGTGAAAAGCTACGGAAGTAGCCATTGCCCTGGTAGAATGAGCCTTGACTGGAAAGGGAAGGTCTTTATTAGCCTGTGAATAAATAAAAATGATACAATCTTTAATCCATTTAGATATGGAGGCTTTTGTTACTGGTTGACCCAATTTGTTCACTGCAAAGGAAACAAACAATTGATTTGATTTCCGCGTTTGAGCGGTTCTATTCAAATAAAAACGTAGTTGTCTATGTACGTCCAATTGATGCAAAGTATATTCTGCGTTATTGGAGAATTCTGGGAAAAAGACCGGGAGTTCTATAGTCTGTTGCATACAGAAAGAGGAGGCCACTTTAGGTATAAATGCAGGGTTTAATTTCAATGAAACTCTATGCTTGTGAAAAATCAAATAGGGAGGATCAGAACAAAGAGCTTGAAGTTCTGAAACTCGCCTAGCAGATGTTATGGCTACTAAAAAGGCTGTTTTCCAAGACAGAAATTTTAAATCACAAGTAGCAGCTGGTTCGAAAGGACGGGCAGTTAGGGCAGCAAGAACCATATTCAAATCCCAAGGGGGGACAGGCTGAGATAAAGGAGGCCTAAGGAGCCAAGCCCCTTTAAGGAAAGCCTTACAAAGTTTGTGAGACATCAATGAAGGTTCAAAAGAAGAATGAAAATTAGAGATCGCTGCTAACTGAACCTTAATGGTAGAAACTGAAGAGCCCGACTGAAAAAGGGAGGCCAGAAAATTCAGAACCTCCGATACTGGTGCAGTGAGAGGATCTATACCCCGTTCTTGAGCCCAGTGTTAAAACAGCTGTTTGGTTAATATATAGAGAAAAACCCCAAGGTCAAAGACCAGTAAAAGGTAAAGAAGAACCACTTAGCTCCAGCCAAGTCGAGACCACGTCCAGCTTGTAAAGCGGCAAACGAGATCTGGGGAAGCAGGTGTAGTGCATCCTGGGATAGGGAGTAGCCCAGCCAATGAGAGACTTCGTGCTAGTGTATTAGTTGCCGAGTCGGAGCCGATGGATCGGCTCCGAACCCATCTGTCATGAATGTAGGCGAGATAGGATCCCATTACATCTGGCTATTAGGACGTAAACTGATCCTTAATCCAAACAAAACCAAATTACTACTCTTTCAACCCAATCAAAAGTCCACACCTATATCATTTTCTATCCAATCCAAAAATGGGACTGTCATCTCTCCAGTCTCCTATACCAAACTATTAGGAGTTTGCATAGACAACAGACTTAAATTTGATATCCATATTAATCAGACCATCAAAACCGTTAACAAAAAACTCGGGTCTTTATACCGGATCAAATCTTTTCTAACTCCAATAGCGAAAGTAACTATGGCCCGCTCACATCTTCTCTCTTCCCTCCTATATGCCTCCCCTATACTCACTAATCTCAAAACAACGGAACTAAACAAACTAACATGCTGCTATAATCAAATTGCCAGATTTGCAACGGAAATGCCCTATAGAACACACCACTGTGTCAACCTAAGAAAATTAGGCTGGTTAGAATTCACCAACCTCCTACAGCAGACCCAACTTATGGAAGCATTTAAAATCTTGAACCAACCGGACAAAACTCCAGCCCTGAATAACTTAATAAGACCCTATAACAATCTCAGTAGTTTGCGTTCCTCTAACAAGCTTCTAGTTAAAACAGTCAAAGCAAACAATGTAGGTGGGGATTCACTTTTTAGCAATGCCATTGGAAAAATATGGAACTCTCTCCCTACTAGCCTTTCTTTCACTTCCTCCCTATCTGTTTTCAAAAAAAGGTTAAATCAACATCTAAAGTTAAATTGGCTCTGCCAGTGCTCAAGTCCTGACTAATCCTCTCTCATACAAGTATAGAAACTTCCCTAGTTTGAGCCTCTCGCTCTCACTTTTTTTAGGCAAGGCTCAAATTCTAAACCTACCACCCTAGAACACAAAAAAGGAAAAAAACTAAGGGTAATGCTGCTCAATGCCAGAAGTCTAAATCTCAAAATGCACGCACTCGAGGCCCTTCTCAGTATGGAGAACATCGATGTCTGTGCTGTGACAGAAACCTGGTTCAAGGCTCCTGAGAGCACCCCAGCGCTATCAGGTTTTACCTCATATCATGCGTTCCGGCCCCAAAATCCGGACAATACCAAGAAAGGAGGGGGGGTATCCATATTCATCAAGGACACCCACACCTCAAGACTGGTGGCAACGCACGATGCATCGGAGACCATCCAGGTGCAATTAACCATAGGCAAGACTGCTCTGCAAATTGTAGCATGTTACAGGCCACCCTCACAAACTCAGGAACCTCACATGGCCTTCCTGAAAACACTTGAGGGGATAAATGTATCACCAAACACCATCATACTAGGTGACTTCAATTACCCTAATATAGACTGGGAACACTACTCAAGCCCAAACACCCTAGCCCAAAAGTTCTTGGAATTCATAAACTCAAATGCCATGGAACAACTAGTCACCATCCCCACAAGAGGAGATAACATACTTGATCTCATCATCACGAACATGGGAGCACAATGTTCAACACCGAAGTATACCCCTCACTGGTGAGATCAGATCACAAACTAATCTCGCTGGAGGTCCTCATCCCACCCCACCTGAAATAAAAAGACCACAGTAAAGAACTTCTCAAAAGCCGACTTCACACTTCTAAAGACTAGTGTGGTCTCCTTTAAGGCCCCGAGCCGGAAAACAGTACTCAAGCCGCTGAATCACTTACAAACACCTTCTACCAGCACCTGCAGGACTGCATGGATAAGGCAATCCCAAACAAAACAAAGACTCTTAGTACCAAAGGCAAGCGTCCAGTCTGGTGGACCCCAGCCATAAACAAACTCTACAACAAAAGGAGGAAGCTACTACAAGATAGAGCAAAATCCTTAAAAGGTAAGACACCCTTGATCACTACAAGTAAAAAACTAAGAGCTCTCATAAAATCATCCAAAGCAAATTTCGAGAGAAAAATAGCTAAAGACTCAAAAGACAATCATAAGGCCTTCTTTAGCTATGTTAGAAACCTAGGAGGAAACTCCCAGATATGCTCAGAACTAGTTCAAAATGATGTGAAGATTACTGATCCTACAGACATTGCCAACATACTGGCTGACAGGTTCAGTGCAAACTTCTCCCCCCCCTCCCACCCAAAAGGAGAGATATCTATACCAAACGATTGCAGCCCCCCAAACATCTCCAGCGCCCAAGTGAGAACTGCTCTCTCCAAAGCAAAAAACACAGCATCCATGGGACCTGATGGTGTCCCGGCTGTGTGCCCCACGAACTAAATGAGGAATTAAACCCACAGCTAGGACAGCTGTTTAATCAAAGTCTTACCTCTGGATACGTACCCAGGGAGTGGCGCACTGCAACTGTGGTCCCACTTCACAAAGGCGGTGCCTCCACCGACCCTGGAAATTACCGGCCCATTAGCTTGACAAGCCTTATCTGCAAAGCCATGGAGAGGATCATAATGGACCTCATAAATAAAGACATAGGGAATTTGCAGACTTTGGATCCAACCCAGTTTGGCTTTGTCAAAGGCAGATCATGCCTTCTAAACTTGGCTGACTTCTTCGCAACAGTCACCAAAGCCATTGACGAGGGAAAGGCAGTCCATACAGCCTACCTCGATCTGGCTAAGGCCTTCGATACAATACCCCACTCGGGTATCATTGAAAAACTCACCAGCTTAAATGTTAACCCATACATCACAAGATGGGTTGCAAACTGGCTGAGTGACAGAACCCACAGGGTCAGAGTTGCTGGCGCCATGTCAGACTCAAAGCCTGTCACAAGTGGTGTCCCACAGGCCTCAGTCCTGGGCCCACTCTTGTTTGGCATCTACTTTTCCGAAGTACAAGCAAACACAGGAGGGTTATGGCTGACAAAGTTTGCAGATGACTGCAAACTGGGCCATAGTAGAAAACACATCTGACACAGATATCCTTCAGAAGGGTCTCACAGAAACGGATAACTGGTGCCAGAGCCACGGCCTGAAGTTAAATGCCAAAAAATGCATAGTCATACCCTTTGGGAAAAACAAGGTTACCCCTAGCTACCAAATAGGTGGCAATCCACTGAGCACAGAAGAAGTTATCAGGGACCTGGGGACCCAGGTTGATAGTAGTCTGTCATTCGACACCCATGTAGCTAAAGTAGTTAGGAAGACCTTCTACATTGCCCACCTTATCATGAAGGGATTCTCATCTAGATCAAGGGAGGTCATAGTCTCCCTTTACTCATCACTCATCAGACCAATGATTGAGTACAATGCCCCATTCGGGATGTATCTGACCCGACACTTGCAGCAGCTGGAGAGGCCACAAAGTTCCTCACCAAAAGGATAAAGGGTCTCAAAATCTGTCCTATGCTGCCCGACTGAAAGAACTCCAGCTCTATTCAGTCGCACCGCTTGCTCAGAGGTGACCTTTGCCTAACATACAAGGCCATGTCAAACCCAGATTTGATGAATATGCTTCACCTCAAAAATCTAGATCCATCAGAGCCACAAGGGCGGAGACTTAAACCTTGACACGGCTATTAATAGGACGTGCTGGAGGGATAGATTCATCACCCAAAGACTCCCTATGCTGTGGAACAAAATCCCGGTACATGTGAGGCAGAGCACCTCGCTGGCCTTGTTCAAGAGAAATCTTGACCAATGGATGGGAGATCGCAGATATACCCCAGGGATTACCTCAGTGTCACTGCTCGACAGAGGCACAGCAAAATAATGGGTATAGTTCCCCATACTAAAGGGGTGGCGTAAGCCACAAAACGATGGGCTAGGCTTGTAAATGCCCTCGGGCAGTTAGCCTAGTATGAACCTATGAACTTCTTTCTCTCTCCTCTTAACTGAAATGGATAGTCTGGATGGAGTATAAGTATACCAGAAGCAGTATTAATAGTTATGTATCCTATATAATGTTTAAGATCAATGTACTTTACTGTACTAAATCTCCTCTATAGCATTATTCTAGTATAGGAAATGTATTTGTTTTGTTTTGTTTTGTACCATAGATCTATGCATTGTCTATTTTTTACCTCGATCTACTATATCTATGCATTATATTATTGTCACTGTGGAGCTTTTCTCCCCGGGCCTCCGCTGAAAATGGACATGTATCCAGTCGGACTTTCCCGGTCAACAAATGTAAAATAAAAATAAAATAAAAATAATTAGGAAAAAATACAGGGAGATCAATGGATTGATTTAAATTTGTTTTTGAAGCAACCTTGGGCAAAAAGGATGGATTAGTTCTCAAGGATACTCTGTCCTTGTGGAAGACCAAATATGGGGGACGAACAGAGAGGGCATGAAGTTCTGACACTCTCCTAGCCGAGGTAATAGCGACAAGGAAGAGTGTCTTCCACGAAAGAAACTTTAGAGAGCATGAAGCAGCTGGCTCAAAAAGAGGAAGAATTAAGGATGTCAGCACTAGATTTAGGTCCCATTGAGGAGGAGGACTCCTGACAGGAAGTTTGAGGAGAAAAACTCCTTTCAGAAAAGCTCTACAAAGCTTGTGGGACATAATGTTGTGATCTGCAAACCTGACATGAAAGTTCGAGATTGCAGCCAACTGAACTTTGACCGTGGAAGATGAAGAACCCTAGTGAAAGATTTCCGCAAGAAAATCCAAAACTGCATGAACAGGGGCAGTAAAGGGGATCTATGTTCCTTGATTTCGCCCAAAGGGAGAAACGTTTCCACTTGCTAGAGTAAATCCTTCTAGTAGAGGATTTAAGGGAAGCCACTGTGATATCCCTAACAGGGTTAGAGATCATAGGAAGCCTGGCTAAGGAAGGAAGTGGAGCAACCAAGCTGTGAGGTTGAGAGAAGGAATGGACCGGTGCAGCTGACCCGATTGGTGGATCAGAAGATCTGGTACTGGGTCCAGATGCCACGGCTGCACCAAAAGATGACGATGAAGGAACGGAAACCAAATTTGTCGAGGCCAATATGGGGCAATGAGAATCATTTTGGCTCTCAAAACGGTAGCTTTCTGGAGTACCTGTGGTATCAATGGAAAGGGAGGAAAGGCATAAAAAAGTCCCTGGGGCCAATCTTGGGAAAGAGCGTCTCTGGGGGGATGGCCCGGAAGTGGGAAGAGAGAGAAGAAGGCTGGGCATTTGCTGTTTTGGGGAGTAACAAAAAGATCGCAACATGGGCGGCCCCACTTCTGAAAAATCTCCTCCACTATAGATTGCTTGAGAGACCACTCGTGAGGCATGAGTATAGCTCTGCTCAATCTGTCCGCTAAAATGTTGGTTTTCCCAGGGATATGCGTTGCTACCAGAAACCAATGAGAGGAGATCGCCCATTGCCAAAGTCTGAGAGCCTCTCGACACAAGGGGTAGGACTTGGTTCCGCCCTGCTTGTTGATGTACCACACTACGGACATGTTGTCCGTGTGAACTGCAATCGTGAGGGCTTGCAACGTTAAAATCACTGCTCTCATCTCTAGGACATTTATGTGCAGGTGGTATTCGAACGGTTGCCACGTCCCAAGAACCATCCTGCCATGATAATGACCCCCCCCAACCGATCAGGGAGGCGTCCGTAGTGACTGTGGCTACCGAGGCCGGGGAAATAAAGGGTCTGCCCTGATGGATCTGGGGAGAAGAAATCCACCAGGATAGGTGGTTTTTGCAAGTTTGTGTCACCAGAATCTGGTGACGCATGGGAAGCTGTTGGAAGGACCATTGGGTGAACAACATCCATTGAAGGAGACGCATGTAAAAACGGGTCAAAGGAAGGAGAGTAATGGCAGCTGCCATGAGGCCCAATACTTTTAGGACCAGTCTGGCTTGCACCTTTTTGCTGGCAAGGATGATCCGCACATGGTTTTGGATATCTAGGATCCTCTGGCTCGTGAGGTTTGCTGACATCTGAACAGTGTCTAAATTTGCGCCTATAAAAGTAATAGACTGACAGGGCAATAAGGAGGATTTTTCGGAGTTGATCGAAATTCCTAATTGAGTGCAGAGATTTAGGGTGTAATCTCTGGCTTGGAGAAGGTGATGCCTGGTGGTGGCTGAGAGGAGCCAATCGTCGAGATACGGAAACACCTGGAATCCTTGACGTCTCAGGTGAGCCGTGACCACTGCCATGCATTTGGTGAACACTCTGGGGGCTGTAGTGAGACCAAAGGGCAGGGCTCTGAATTGAAAATGACTGGACCCCAGCCGAAAGCGGAGAAACCTTCTAGAGCGTCTGTGGATTTTTATGTGATAGTACGCATCCTGAAGGTCTAATTGAGCACATCCAGTTGTCTTTGCCTAAGAAGGGCAAAATCGATTGAAGTGTGACCATCCGAAATCATGTCTTTTTCACAGACATGTTGAGTCTGCTGAGGTCCAATACTGGTCTCCAATCTCCCGTCTTTTTGGGAACCAAAAAGAACCTTGAGTAGATTCCGGGCTCTGAATGGTCTGTTGGAACTGGCTGAATGGCCCTTTTTTGTAGAAGCTTTGATACTTCTAATTTTGTGATTTCTCTTAGACCGGGTGGAACATCTGGAAGGGAATTTTTGTGAATGAAGGGACTTTCCTCGAAAGGAATCTTGTAACCCTCGGATATGATCGACTGTACCCATTTGTCTTGTGAAAGGGAAAGCCTGGCTTCTGGGTACAGCGATAATCTTCCCCCGACTGCCTCCAAGGATGGACAGTCGGGCAACACCTCAGGGATGCTGGAAGGGCTTGTCAGAGAGAGGCTCTCTGCTGCCCTGGTTCTGCGGACCCCCTCTGCCCCTAGGGCGGCATCTATTATTATTACCCCCTCTGCCTCTAGGGGTAAACTGACCACGTGTGTCCGGCGTGACTCCCTGAGACTTACGGAACCACATCTTTCCCCCCTTCTGTCCTTTAGGGTAAGGCCTAGAAGGGGTGGAAAAACGGACTCCTACGGCAGAAAGAGTCTTGCCGTCTTGCTCACACCTGTTCAAAGTATCCTTCACCTGAGGACCAAACAATGTTGATCCATCGAAGGGAGAGTTTGTGAAGGACGCCTTAAAGGGATCTACAAAATTACAGATCCGCATCCAGGACTGACGTCTAAGAGCCACTCCTGTCCCTGCAGCTCTACTCGCTCCATCTGCTGCATACGAATTTAGCCGCATGGAGGAGTTGCTTATGGAGTTAAGGATTCCTAGCTGAGAAGCAATCTTGTCCTGAGCCCCTGCAGCTGTAGGATCCTGTACTACTTCACCTAATTCTTTAAGGATGTCCCTTTGAAGTCTGGTAAAGTGACATAAATAGTTCAGCGAACGCATGGCAAAGGTCGCTGAGGAAAACATCCGCTTACCATACCTGTCCATGGTCCTAGAATCCTTGTTAGGAGGATGGACTGGTACGGAAGGATCTGCAAGTTTCTTCCTGGTGGCGGCCGCCACCACCATGGCATCAACAGGGACACCTTTTGTAAGAAATAATTTCTCGGAAGGGGCTGTAATAAATTTAGAAGGCCTCCTGGGAACTGGTTCCATGGAATCAGGAGATGCCCACGCCTTCCGAGCTATCACCTCCATGAGGGGGTCAAAAGGTGGAGAAACCCAGGAGGTGGAGGGTCGAGATCCAAACGCCTCTAGGTATACCGACTCATCCTCGGAGGGATTAATGGAGGGTCAGTTTCCCCTCTGTTTTAGGAGTTCTAGGATGTCTGAAAAAGAGACATCCTCAGAGGGGGATCTTGGGGACCCCTCCGACTCATCTAAGTCGGTATCTAAAGTTGTAGACTCAGGGGAGTCTAGGTGCTTCCTCTTACAGGTCCTCTTACGCGTAGGATCTCCTGACGGATCAGGAGAATCCTCGGAAGAGGGGGTTCTTCCCAGTGGGGAAACCTGAGGCGGTGGATCTCTCGGTCCGGGAGCAAGAGAGTGGGAAGAGACATCTACAGGCACCATAGAGGGAGGAGCTAAGGGGATAGACTGCTGACTGAGCCCAGGGGCCAGCACACTCCTCATCACCTCGAAGGCTCCCCTCCCAGGGAGATCGGAGAGACCCCGCTCCGAAGAAACAGGGGCTCCCGGGCCCACCGAAAGGGAAGGCTCCGAGGCAGATGTCGGAGCCGAGCTCACCAAGGCCGAAGCCCCGAGGGGAAGAGCGGGGTCGGACAAGGGTCCGATGCTACTCACCCCCTCGGAGCAGACCACGGAAGCCCGACCACCGGATCCCTCCAAGGAAGGTCTCGAGGATGAGATAAGAGTAGAAGCTGAAGGAGCAGAAAGGGGTGGTATCTGCCCTGCAGCCGTAGTAGTGACTATACCAATAGACTCCGGCTCCGATCTCTGGAGAAGAGTCGAAGGAGGAACTTGAAGAGGGTGTGGACTAGTAGTCATCTGTTGAGACGGACTATGAAGCATTTGGGCTAGTGCCTGTGATTTTAACAAGCTGCTTACCACTCTCTCCAAATCGTGGTCTGATAACCTGGAAAACCTAGATGATCGGCTCCGATGGCTCCGCTCCGAAAGAAGAGGAGAGGTCGGAGCCGACAGTATCAGCTCCAAAGAGGGAGACCTGGAACGCTTCCTCGACGGAACCATCGGAGCCGAAGAACCCTCGGTTCCAGATGGAGCCGACAACTTATCGACTCCAAGCCTGGTCAAAGATGTATCGGCTCCGGCCGGAGCCAATACAGGCAAAGAAACAATGGTATCGGAGCCGGCCGGCCGGCGCCGATACCGAAGCCTTAGACACATGGTGGTCGGAGCCGGTCGGAGCCGTCACCAATGTGGCAGTTAAAGTATCGGCACCGATAGCCATCGGTGCTGAAGATTTAGACAAAATAAGATCGGCTCCAGTCGGAGCCGATCTCGACTCCAAAGGAGTCGGAGCCAGGGCCGAAGGCTTAGAAGCAGAAGCCTGGGCCTTGGAGGTCTTAGAGGGCTTGCCCGAAGCAGACTTGGCTGGGGAGCCCTCCGGTTTAAGTAATCCTCTCAAAATTAATTTATTTCTCGTTTCCTGCAGGACTCTCTGGCTGAAAGAGTGACAAATAGCACAGGAGTCCTGCAGGTGGAGAGGTCCCAGGCAATAGATACAAGAAGTGTGACTGTCTGTCAGAGACATCTTCTGACAGCACGAGTCACACTTCTTGAAGCCTAGGACCCTCTGTTCTCTGGACATAGTGAGCACACACACAACACGCTACTCACACAGTCCCAGATTCAGAAGTTTAATTTAAACTGGGGAAAAAATAAACCCACACACACACCCTGACAGGAAGGGATGGGAGGGGATATAAGGCCCGACTAAATAAAAACAACTAGGGAAAAGGTAAACTAGAGCTAGAGACCCTACAACTATCTAAAAGTGTCAAATAAACTAATATACGAGAGAAAATTAGGAATGGGGTGACTAAAATTTTTATGACAAATTACTTACCAAGAGCTGGCAAAAGGAGTACCTCATCAGCGAAGCGGCAAACGAGATCTGGGTATTTACCGCATTGCATCATGGGATATGGGGCTGCCTCGAGCTGGTAAACGTGACTCTCAAGCTTAGCAAGTGCCGAGTCGGAGCCGAGGATCGGCTCCGAACCCATCCAGCAAGAATGAAGGCGAGATTGACAACTTAACATTCATCAGTTCGGCACACAGTTCCGAAGACCTAGGAACCGGTGACTGCACCTTAACAGAGGTGCTCGGAGCCGAAGAATTAGGCTCCGAGGACACACAAGACGACTTTGACCCTTTCGAAGACTTGGAGGTCAGATTGGACTTGTCCAAAGCTTCTTGAAACTCAGGTGTTAAAGAGACCTTGATCAATAGGTTTCCTACATCTCTCTAACAGAACTCTGCCACTAAAAGAGTGGCTGATGGAACAATCCTCCTGCAAATGGAGAGGTCCCAAACAATAAACACAAGAAATGTGGTTATCTTTTATTGACATTTTTTGGCCACAGTCACATCTTTTAAATCCGGACTTTTGCTTTTGGTCAGCCATCATGTCCAAGAGAAAGCTCAATTATCAGATCCCTGATAATATCAAGTACAATAGTACTATCCAATCACAAGAAGAGAAACACAGAGAAAACACAATTATCAGATCACAACATTACAATCCAATAATGTTCAAATAACAATCTTGCCAAAAGGTGGGATAGGAGAAAAGATAGATCCCTGCACAACTATAGCAAAGGATGTAACCAACTGAAGAGAGGGCAAGGCCCAAGAGCAACTCGCACCAATAAAACACACTAAATAGGGACAAAGCCCTAAAAAGATAGTATAACAGGTATTACTGGTAGAAAAACATATATATATATATATATATATATATATATATATATATATATATATATATATAAAAGGTAAACTTAGCTGTAGAAATACTTCTTAATAAACCTTCACTGGCTCGAGCACACTGAAGACTTGCGATCCATTGCAGCGGCAAACTACATCTGAGGGTTAGTCAGAGAGCATCATGGGATATGTACTGTGCCTCGAGCTACTGAAAGATCCTGAGCTTGGAAAGCGGCCGCTCCGTACCCATGTGTAAGAACAAACAGTGAGATTGAACAACTTCACATCAATCCTTCAAGAAGTGACACAGTGGTAAAATATATATAACATAATCGCAAAAAGTCAAAACTGGTAAGCACTTTCACTGAACACTATCAGCTTCATCAGACCATATACAATACTTGCACAAGTTCACAGGTATATACAAATCATACCATCAAATCCTCCAATGAACAGCTTCCTTTCCCACCACCTGTTCAGATAATTAATTGATGTTTAATCACCTAAGCAACCCTCTCCCTTTAAGGGCTGGCCTTAAGGAAACCTTCCCATTAAATCCTTTATAGTTATCAGCCTGCAATTGTAAAATCCAGTAGAATTTTCTTGCTTCTGTCTTGTTAGAGATATCACCCATCCTTAAGTCCTTTATCCGTCTCAATAATACGTTTAGCCGGGGTATTCTTCACATCTCTATGTTTAGTACACCTTATATGCTCTCTCATCCTCTCCAGCAAAGTCCTGTTGGTTATACCAACACAAAAACTTTGACAGATAATACATTGAGCTAAATATACTAGATTCTTTGTGTTGCAATCCGCTGAAACATTAAACGTATAGACTTTACTTGTGGTAGGATGTATAAAACTTGAATTGATGTTAACATAACCACAAAAAATACATTTACCACATGGGAAGGTTTCTTTGCTGGTATGGGAAGGTTTCCCTAAGGCCAGCCCTTAAAGGAAGAGGGTTGTTTAGGTGATTAATTAAACATCAGTTAATTAACTGAACATTTGGTGTGAAAGGCGGCTGTTCATTGGATGATTTGATGGTATGATTTGTATTTACCTGTGAACTGCCCAAGTATTGTATATGGTCTGAAAAAGCTGACAGTGTTCAGTGAAAGTGCTTACCGATTTTGACTTTTACAATTATGTTTGGATTTTACTGTGGTTTTATCTGCCTGCCATTAAATGTTTGTTGTGTTACAGTGGTGTTATTTATTTATTTTTATTCACCTAGATATGCACACACAAACACACACACACACACACACACACACACACACACACACACACACACACACACACACATACACACACTTTGAGGGTATGGAGGGAGGGAATGGCTACTGCAACAGTGATCTATTAGAACATCTACTGTTATGGTATGTTTTACTTGCACAGCTGTACTATGTTCAACATTAGATCACTGTTGCAGTAGCCTAAGCTATCAGGGTAGATTACCATAGCTTAGTAACATGTAGGGTGGAGAAAATAAGTTAGGAATCCAGAAGCTAATGAAAAATGGTCCTAGCAAAGCCTGTACAGGACCTGGAAAAGATATACATTTTGTAATTGTTTGTAAAAGTATGTACAGAGGAAAAGTTGCTGCCTCTAGAATACTTCCAGTGTCCGCCACTATCCATAAAGCCACAGAAAAAAAATATATGCGCTGCTAAAGTGCACCCTAACCTTGCCTGAATGTAGATTGCTGCTATGAGAATAACAAAAAAAAACAGCATGGAACAATTATCTTGAAAGTGTCTGCTTTGACATTAGTAATTAATTTCTCTTATCTTCATAGAAGACAAAGAGCTGATTAGCTTTCCTGAAGAAATTCATTCTGACCAAGCAGTATCTGTGCTGCCTACAGACAGCAAAAGTATGAAGAATTATTTCTACCTTGTTTTGGGGTTCTAGGAAGAAGACAGGAGGATTAATGGATTGCCTCAGTTAAAACTCTAAAAAAAAGAAGTTATGTACTCACCATAACGTTCCATCTGAGTAGGTAACTTCATTTGTCTGCAACCTGTGGGTATCGGATCCAATTCGGAGACCCAGTCAGAGCTTGAAGAGCTAGGGTAAGATCCCATGGAGGCACTGCATCTTTAATAGGGGGTCTTACAAAAAGGTTCCTTTCATGAATGATTTGCATATCTTGGAGGATGCTAGAGGCCCTGAACTGTTTCCAACGTGGTAGTGGGAGATAGTTGCCAACTGAACTTTAATAGTGGAAACACTAGCTCCTTGATCAAAGGTATGCGAAAGAAAGTCTAGAACTGCTGGGATAGGAGCCGTGAAGGGGTCTAAGTTCCTGTGCTCCACCCAAACAGAGAAATGTTTCCATTTACTCTTGTAGATTTTACTGGTAGACGGTTTATGGGCAGCCACCAGGATGGCCTTAACCGAGGAAGATACCGGGAGTCCTAGCCATTAAGGGAACTGGATCAACCAAGCTGAGAGCTTGAGGTAGTCCAGGTCGGGGGTCTTCAAACCTAAAGGATGAGAGATCAGATCCGGATTGGGATCTAAAATCCAGGGAGGATGTACTAGATGAGACCTCAGGTAAGGGAACCAGGTTTGACGAGGCCAGAATGGGGCTATGAGGATAACTCTGCTCCCCAACCGACGAGCTTTCTGCAAGAATTTTGTCATCAATGGAAGAGGAGGATAAGCATACAGAAGACCGGATGGCCAAGTATGAACTAGAGCGTCTCTGGGGGCTTCCCCTGGTGAGGGAATCACAGCGAAGAACTTGCTGCACTTTGTGTTCGAAGGCGAGGCGAAGAGATCGCAGCAAGGTTGACCCCATTGGAGGAAGATTTGTTTCGCTACTGCTGGGTTCAGAGACCACTCGTAAGGTGAGAGGATCGTTCGACTCAACCTGTCCGCCAAGATGTTTGACTGACCCGGGATATGCGTTGCTATGAGAAAGCGGTTGGTGGATATCACCCATTCCCATACTCTCATTGCCTCCCTGCAAAGTGGATATGATCTGATTCCTCCGTTTGTTTACGTACCAGACTACCGACATGCTGTCTGTTTGAAGTGTAATAGTTCCTGGAGGGAGAAGGGGGTGGAGAGCATGCAACGCTAGAAGCACCGCCCTCATCTCCAGGACACTGATATGCAGTGAGGTCTCTGTGAAAGTCCACGTGCCTTGGACGAATCTGCCCATGCAATGCCCCCCCCCCACCCGAAGAGAGATGCATCCGTGGTCACTGTGACTTGGGGAGGGGGTATAACAAAGGGGCAACCTTCTCGAAGATCTCTGGAGAGGAGCCACCAAAGAAGCGACTCCCTGCAAATCCTGCTGAGGGGAATAGGTGTAGACAGGGGGTGAAAAAGAATGGACCATTGAACTTGTAATGTCCATTGAAGGATTCTCATCTTCAGGCGAGCGAAGGGCGACAGATTGAAGGCCGCTACCATGGATCCCAGGGCCCTCAGGACTAGTTCCGCTGGGGGAGCTAGACGACTGTAAGTGGTCTAGAATGTGAAGGCTTAGACTGCGAAGTCTGTCTGCTGTCAGAAAGACTCAGGATTGAGTAGTGTCTATCCTGACCCCTATGAATTCCAAAATTTGAGTAGGTTGAAGGGAGGATTTCTGGTGGTTTATCGTGATCCCTAGGTGGCAGGCTATGTGTAAGAAGTTGTCCCTGCCTGAGCAAAGTTGATGCCTGGTGGGGGCGGTTAGGAGCCAGTCATCCAGGTACGGAAAGACCTGTATACCCTGAAGCCTCAGGTGGGCCCCTACAACTGCCATGACCTTGGTGAACACCCTGGGGGCTGTGGTGAGACCGAAGGGTAGGACCCTGAACTGATATAGGCTGGCTCCCAGCCAAAAGCGGAGGAACCTTCTGGATCGTCTGTCCATCAGAATGTGGTAGTACGCATCCTTGAGGTCTATCGAGCACATCCAGTCATCCTCCTGCAAAAGGGGGAGAATGGATTGAACAGTGACCAATAGTGACCATCCGGAATTTTTCTTTGGCGACTGACAGGTTCAGTGTTGACAGGTCGAGACTGGGTCGTAAGTCCCCCGTCATTTTAGGCACCAAAAAGAACCTGGAGTAAAAGCCTGATCCGGACTGTTCGGGGGGGGGATGAGCTGCATGACTCTTTTCCATAGCAGCCCTCGAATTTCTGATGCTGCTGCCTCCCTCTGATCGGGTGGAACATCGGGGAGTTTTGTTGATCGGGGAGGATAAGATAGGAAAGGAATTGAATAGCCTCTGGATATGATTCGCAGCACCCGGGGATCTGTCGTAATGGACACCCATTTTGCTAGGTGTTCTGAGAAGTGCCCCCCTGACTACCTCCAGAGAGGAGCAGTCGGGCAACCCCTCAGGGCTGCTGCACGGGTCGATCGGAAAAAGGTTCTCTCGACCCGAAATTCTTCGGACCCCCGCTGCCCCTGGGCCGGCGTCCACCCTGTCCTCCTCTGCCTCTGAAGGATGAGGGATCCGGAGCGAAACGGGACTGTTGAGCTTTCCGGAACCACATCTTCTTCTGTCCTCTTTGGTTCCTGGAGTAGGACCTCTGAGGAGCCGAGAAGCGGATCCTGACGGCAGACGTCTTCCTTCTTTCTCGCTCTGCAGGAGCGTATCGCGGATGGTTTTGCCGAAGAGCGTAGAACCGTCAAAAGGGGCATTCGCGAAGGACGCCTTGAAGGGTTCCGCAAAATCGCAGAGATGGAGCCAGGCCTGTCTAAGTAAGACAACACCCGTTCTGCTAGCTCTAGCTGCTCCCTCCGTAGCATGGGAGAGAAGCCGCATAAATTTGTTGGTGATTGACTTGACAGTGGCCATTCGTGCCGAGAAGGTCCGCTTGTCCTAGGCCGACATGGACTCTGGGGGGGGGGGGGGTGACCCAGCGTACTCTTTAATCAGGTCACGCTGGAGCCTAATCACGTGTGCCATATAATTCAGTGACCTTACAGAGAAGGTCGCTGAAGAGAACATCCGCTTTCCCAAATGGTCCATCATCCGAGACTCCTTGTCTGGAGGATGCACCGAGGAACTCTCTTGTGCTAATTCCTTTTTAGTGGCAGCCGCCACCACCATGGCATCCACTGGAGCACCCTTGCTCCAAGCTGCCCTGTCCGTGGGAGGGCTGAGGATCCTGTCTGGTCTCTTGGGTATTGGCTCGACAGTGTCCGGCTCCTTCCATGCCCTGGTAGTTATGAGGTCTACCAGGGGGTCGGCGGGAGAGGACACCCAAGAGGTAGATGGGTCTGCATCAAACATCTCCAGAAACACAGACTCATCCGAGGAAGGTTTTTGGGCAGACCACCCCCCTCTAATGCATAACATTTCCATAATGTCTCCGAAGGAGCCGTCTTCGGGGGGTGACCTTGGGGAACCTTCCCCTTCCTCCAAGTCTGTGTCCTCCGTGAGGGACTCAGGTGAGTCCAAGTGCCTCCTCTTGCACTTCCGTTTGTGTGGGACCTCCTGGGGGGGGGGGGGGGGGAGGCCTCACCAACAATGTCGTGTTCCTCTACTGGAACAATCTGGGACGTAGGCGCAGGCTGTCCCTGGGGCCAGATGATGGAAGAAAGGCCCGTCTGAGTGGAAATGGCGGGTGGATCCGTAGCAAGAGCCTGGGCCCTCAAATCCCTCGAAAGGACCCTCTCCACGATGTCGAATGCCGAGGGGGAACTGCTTTCCCTTGGATCCGAAAGCATTCCCCTCGGATCCGACAGGGTAGTGTGCCCCGACCTTAACAGAGCCAAAGGCCCACTGACCCCCTCCGGATCCGACGCTCAGCTCACAGCCCTGAGTGCTCGGATCTGAAAACGGATCCAACAGACTAGAGGGTACAGTCGACGCTGAAGTAGGAAACACTGTCGGCGCCGACCTTACCCCGGCTCCGAAGCTAGTCAGATCCGACAGCTCTGAACCCCGAAAGCAGGTCGGAGAAGGAGCAATGGGGGTGAAAAAAGGTGTCGCGCTCCCCCCCAGTGGGGGGGGGGGGGGGCAAGAGCACTCCCATCTGCATCTGGGCCTGGAGAAATCGATGCATCATCCGGTCCATATCTGCATCCGATAAACTTCTGGTGGATCTAGATGAGGCCACCAAAGCCGGCCGGGAAGGCTGTCTGGATGACCTCGAGGGAGACCGGGTCTCCTCCTCCGGCTCTGGGGAGAAGCGTGGAAAACGGAGCCGGGAGGGGCAAGGCCCGGAGACCTTAAGTTGAGAGGCAAACTGTTTAGATGGCGGTGCCGAAGGGGTCTAGTCGGACCGTCTCTTGTGACTGTGATGCCTTTCCTTCTCTCTCTCCCTATCCTTTTTATACTTCTTTCTGCCCTCCCTTTCCTCCTGGGCCAGCGAGGGAGGTTGAGTCCCGGCCAGGGGATCAGGAGTGGCAGGTGGGGCAGCCGCAGAGGCGGCTGGTGCCACCGAGGAGGACGAAGCAGAGTCCGGGGGCAAAAGGCCCACCAGAATAAGCTTCGACCTCCTATCTTTCAAAGCCCTGGGGTTGAAGATTGCACAAATAGTGCAGCCCAAGGAGAGGTGATCAACCCCCAGGCACAGGACACACCGAGTGTGGCCATCCGCTGGGGACAGCTTATGGCCACACTTGGTACATTTAGAGAAAATGGCTTTAGGGCCTTCAGCCATTATAGAAAGGAAAAAAGAAGAATAGGCCCACAAGCACACACCTTCACACACGCAGAGGGGGGAGGGGAATAAATCTAACTTTAACCAAACAGTTAAAAGAACTACCCAAAATAGACTAGAAAGATAAGAGGAAGTTCACACACACAAAGTTAGAGAAAGTTTGACAGAAATTCAAGATTTAAATGCTACACTCACAGTACTACGCTCGGAGCTCGTTCAGAGAAGCTTATGGAAGCCGCGGCAAACAAGATCTGAGGGTTAGAGGGAGATGGCTGGGCATTATAGGTAGGGGGAGGAGCTTGGAGCTCGTATCTTTTAGCTTGGAAAGCTGCCGGCTCAAATCCGAATCGGATCCGATACCCACAGGTTGTTGAGCAAATGAAGTTAACTACTTCAGATCAACTCTGGGTACAAAGAAGTTTTTTTTCTCAATGAAACTGTATCCTTGTGAAAAATGAGGTATGGTTCACTCATCATCAGACCTTGTACCTCAAGATACTATTGCTGCAGAAGTAAGAGCAAGAAATAAAATAGTCTTCCATATTAAGGACCTAAAATCAGCTTGATAAGCTGTTTCATACGGAAGAAGAGTTAGCTTTTCAAGCACAAAGTTAAAATCAAAAGGAGGTAGCACCTATTTTCTAGGTGGACAGACACGTAAAACCTCTTTGAAAAACTGACTGACTTGAAGACAGGGTTAAAGGGGGATCCAGAGGCAGACAAGCAGAAATGGCTGACAGATGAATCCTGATACATGAATAATAAAGGCCAGAGGACAGTAGTTCATAGAAATAATCAAGAGTGTACAGTTGCATAAGTCCTACTTAACAGTAGATGTCTGAATTTCACACTGCCTCAATTGCAAATGGATAGTGTGCCTGCACAGTTCAGAATCCCCTAATCTGAGTTTCTGTGATAGGAGATTGGCTAAGCCCCTCCCATCAGGGGAACCCTAACCTTGTCACAGAAAGTCAGTTAATTAGGCTTTTAGTGCTAAGTGGAATGAACCAAGAAGGACCAAAAGGAATAATTAAATGAAACCAACCAATTTGCAGCCATAACACCAATATAAATAACCAAAGCCAGCCAACAACACATCAAGGTTGGATACCATTGAACTATATTCCAAATAACAGAGATGGAGGGTGGGTGCTGCCACTGAGGCAGTGTGAAATACTATGCTCATCATTCACAATGCATCAGTGGCATATGGGTAGATTACCAAAGTTTACTCTACCCGTAAGGATAACGATCCATGACCCCCTGAAGCATGGCCTTCTCAAAGCCTGCTCTGGAACTTGAGAAAGAAGGGTGGAAATGCATAAAGGAACATTCTTGTCCAAGGGAAGCAGGATGTGTTTTTCCTCTCAGCATGTCTGCAAGGATGTCTCAAACAGAAATTTTCCAAATGCCTGTTTTGAAAGGAGGTGAAGAGATAATTTTGAGGTGTTCCCCACAACTGGACTAAATCCTGGAAGACCTCTGTCCTGAGTTTCCACTTGTGAAGGTCCATCAGGGATCTGCTTAGCCTGTCTGCCACACAGAATGCTGTAAGGTTAGCTTCCAGGACTTCATTGCCAACCAACAAAGAGAGAATGACTTTGTAGCCCTTTGTTTGTTCAAGTATCACATGACTGAGATGTTATCTATGACTACTAAACGAGGGCTTGGAGACCAAAAGTGGTGAAGAACTTTTAAGGCTTGAACCATGGCTAACATTTCTTTGATTGTTATATGCTTTGTAGCATCCGAAGGACCCCTTTTAACTTGCACTTGCAGTCTCCTGGACATGGCTCCCCATGTAAAATCTGATGAGTCTGTCTAGACTAAATGAACTGTGGTCTGGAGGAAGAAGAGTAGGCCTGAACTGAGAGACATCTGATCCCCCCACCACTGTAATTCTCATTTCACAAATTCTAGCACTGGTACCTGTAACTGTATGGGATGCAGGTGCTGGGACCAACAATTCTTTAAGTACCACTGAATCTTTCTCATATGCAGACTGGCCAGTGGTATCATGAGGATAACTAATGCCATGAGGACTAGAATTTTGAGATATTATATAGCTTCTTGAACAGAGAAATCACTAAAAATGTTCTGACACGTCAGGACTTTGTCTTCTGGTAGAAAAAAACATTTTTTCTATGTCTGTTTATACATCCCAGGAAAAATATTCTTAGAGAGTGTGTGAGACAGAACTTCTGTAGGTTCAACTTGAAGCTCAGGTGAGTTTGAATGGTTGAGATCTTGTCTAATGTTTCAAAACACCTGGATCAGAATCTGCACAAATCTACAAGTCTTCTAAATAAAGAAAGAAGTGGATACCTTGGGTCCTGCAATAAGCAACTACTGGAACCAGTCACTTTGTGAATACTCGACACACAGCAGATAGCCCAAAGGGTAATGCAGAAAACAGATAATGTGGGACAGAAACAGCAAATCTCAGCTATTTTCTGAACTTGGAGTAATTGGAATGTGATGATAATGAGAAGTTATGTACCTACCATAACGTTCCATGTTAGTTGTCTTCTCTCGCCTTTCTTGCTGGATGGATTCGGAGCCGAACCTCGGCTCTGACTCGGCCACTTACTAAAGCTCGAGAGCTAATTTTACCGGCAAGAGGCAACCCTATATCCCATGATGCTAGGCGATAACTACCCAAATCTCGTTTGGTAGCTGAAACAACATTAGGCAATATAGTCCTCCAACTGGAGAGGAGGACGAAAAAGGATAACCCCGAAAGGATCGCTATCTAAACTGTAGTTACCCTAGGACAAGCTATTTGGCTGAAAGTGCAAGATCAGGACCCTTCAAAGAAGGGGAAATCTTCTTGGTCTGTCCAGGCTAGGGGGATGGTGGGTGGGACGCAAGAAAGAAAGCGAAAGAAGACAACTAACATGGAACGTTATGGTAGGTACATAACTTTTCAATGTTAAGTTGTCAATCTTGCCTTCATTCTTGCTGGATGGGGCCGCGTCCCTAGCACCTTCATCCTGGGTGGCTCATTGGAACAGACACTTGAGAGCGGTGGAACCAAAATTTGCCCTGTTTCTGGAGGCCATGTCCAATTTGTAATGCGAAACAAAGGTATGAGGAGAAGCCCATGTGGCTGCTGCACAAATAGTGTCTATTGGTAGTCTAGCTTAAAAGGCTGTTGATGTGGCTAGCGCCCTAGTTGAATGGGCTCTTGGCCTAGAAGGCAATTCTTTACCTCTGAGTTGGCAAGTATACGTGATAAGAGAAGAGAGCCACCTAGACAGGGTTACCTTGGATACTGGAAGGCCTTTCCTATTTTCTGCATAAGATAAAAAGAGTTGATCAGATTTCCTGATTTGTTTAGTTCTGTCCAAATAATATCGGAGCTGACGATGAACGTCTAGACAATGCAGTTTTTGCTCCGCCCTGTTCGAATAATTAGTGAAGAAAACTGGAAGGTCAATTGATTGATTTAAATTTGTCTGCGAAGCCACCTTGGGTATGAAAGAGGGGTTCGTTCTTAGAGAAACTCTGTCTTCGTGGAAGACTAAGTAAGGAGGAAGAATGCAGAGGGCATGAAGTTCAGATACTCTCCAAGCAGATGTAACAGCGACCAGGAAGAGTGTTTTCCAGGAAAGTAATTTCAATGAACAGGAAGCCGCAGGTTCAAAGGGAGGTAAAATCAAGGATGTTAAAACTAAGTTTAGATCCCACTGTGGTGGAGGATCTTTGATCAGGGGTTTGAGTAAAAAGACACCTCTAAGGAATGCTTTGCAAAGCTTATGGGACATGATGCTGCAGTCCGACAGGCCTATGTGAAAATTTGAAATGGCTGCCAACTGAACTTTTACTGTGGAGGATGAAGATCCTGAATGAAAAATTTCAGCTAGGAAATCCAAGACCGAGTGAATTGGAGCAGTGAACGGATCTATATTTCTAGCTTTTGCCCAGAAGGAAAAACGTTGCCATTTACTAGTGTAGATCCTTCTGGCGGAAGATTTAAGGGAAGCTACTATGATATCCCGGACGGGATTTGAAATCATAGGAAGCCTGGCTAGGGACAGAAGTGGAGCAACCAAGCAGTGAGGTTGAGAGAATGGAGGGATTGGTGCAGCTGCCCCGACTGATGGGCCAAAAGATCTGGCACTGGATGCAGATGCCAAGGCTGCTCCAAGAGATAACGATGCAGGAACGGAAACCATATCTGTCGAGGCCAATAAGGGGCAATGAGAATCATCTTGGCTCTCAAGGCGGTTGCTTTCTGAATTACCTGTGATATTAACGGAAGGGGTGGAAAGGCGTAAAGAAGTCCCAGAGGCCAATCGTGGACTAGAGCATCTCTGGGGGGATGGCCTGGAAAGGGGAAGAGGGTGAAGAAGTCGGGGCATTTGCTGTTTTGAGGTGTAGCAAAAAGATCGCAGCAAGGAAGGCCCCACTTCTGAAAAATCTCTTCCGTCACAGATTGTTTCAGAGACCACTCGTGTGGCATGAGAATAGCTCTGCTCAACCTGTCCGCTATGATGTTGGACTTCCCGGGGATATGCGTTGCTATCAGAAACCGCTGAGAAGAGATCGCCCATTGCCAAAGTCTGAGTGCTTCTCGACACAGGGGATAGGACTTGGTTCCGCCCTGCTTGTTGATATACCACACTACGGACATATTGTCCGTTCGGATTGCAATAGTCCCCAGGGGAAGAGAGTCATGGAGGGCTTGCAACGTCAAAAGCACTGCTCTCATCTCTAGGACATTTATGTGCAGGTGGCATTCAAAAGGTTGCCATGTGCCATGGACTGTCCTGCCCTGAAAATGCCCCCCAACCCGATCAGGGAGGCGTCCGATGTGACCGTGGTGACCAGGGAGGGAGGAATAAAGGGCCTGCCTTGATGGACTTGAGGGGACAACATCCACCAAGACAGATGATTTTTACATATTGGAGTTATCATGATCTTGTGGTGCATAGGGAGTTGTTGGAAAGACCATTGGGCGAAAAGCATCCACTGTAGAAGACGCATGTAAAAGCGGGCAAGAGGAAGAAGTGTGATGGCGGCCGCCATGAGCCCCAATACTTTTAGGACATACCTGGCCTGAATTCTGTCTCTCTGAAGCAGAACATGGACATGGTTTTGAATATCTAAGACCCTTTGATCTGTTAACTTTGCTGAGAGCTGCAAGGTGTCCAAGTTGGCACCTATAAAGGTAATAGATTGACAAGGCGACAAGGCAGACTTTTCGAAATTTATAGAGATTCCTAGCACTCTGCAAATGTGAATGGTGTAATCTCTGGCCTGAAGAAGCTGATGCCTGGTGGTGGCGGTGAGGAGCCAGTCGTTTAGATATGGAAACACCTGGAATCCTTGACGCCTCAGGTGAGCCGTAACCGCTGCCATACATTTGGTGAACACTTTGGGGGCTGTAGTGAGACCAAAGGGCAGGGCTCTGAATTGGTAGTGACTGGCCCCCAGCCGAAAGCGGAGAAACCTTCTGGAGCGCCTATGAATTTTGATGTGATAGTACGTGTCCTGAAGGTCCACGGAGCACATCCAATTGTCCTTGCTCAGAAAGGGTAGAATGGACTGTAGCATGACCATCCGGAATCTTGTCCTTTTTACAAACTTGTTTAGTTTGCTGAGATCTAATATTGATCTCCAGTCCCCTGTTTTTTTTGGTACCAAAAAGAACTTTGAGTAGACTCCGGATCCTAGTTGGTCTGCTGGGACTGGCTGGATGGCTCTTTTTGCTAGTAGTTTTGATATTTCTAGCACTGCTTGTTCCCTTAGACTGGGTGGAACGTCTGGAAGGGTTCCCTTTTGTTGAGTCGGGGTTTGGATAAAGGGAATTTTGTAACACTCGGATATAACCGACTGTACCCATTTGTCTAAAGTGAGGGAGAGCCAGGCTTTTGGGTACAGCGACAATCTTCCCCCGACTGCCTCCGAAGGTGGACAGTCGGGCAACACCTCAGGGATGTTGGAAGGGTTTTTCAGAGAGAGACTCTCTGCTACCCTGATTCTGCGGACCCCCTCTGCCTCTTGGGTGGCGTCTGTTGTTGTTACCCCCTCTGCCTCTGGGGGTAAACTGACCTCTTGCATCAGGCGTGACTCCTTGTGATTTGCGGAACCACATCTTTCCACCCTTTTGACCCTTAGGATATGGTCTGGAAGGGGTGGAGAAATGGACTCCTACGGCAGAAAGAGTCTTGTCATCTTGCTTGCATCTAGTCAAGGTGTCTTTCACTTGAGGCCCGAACAACGTCGAACCATCAAAAGGGGAGTTAGTGAAGGACGCCTTGAAGGGGTCTGCTAGTTCCTTCTTGGTGGCTGCAGCCACCACCATGGCATCAACCGAGACACCTTTTGTTAAAAATTGCCTATCAGCTGGAGCCGTAATAAATTTAGAAGGCCTCCGTGGGGTGGGTTCCACCGAATCCAGGGCCGTCCACGCCTTCCGTGCCACCACTTCCATAAGGGGGTCGAAAGGCGGAGACACCCAGGAGGTGGAGGGTCGAGAACCAAATGCCTCCAGGTAAACCGACTCATCCTCAGAAGGATTAAGGGAAGACCAGTTCCCCCTCTGTTTCAGGATTTCAAGGATGCCTGAAAAAGAGACATCCTCAGAGGGGGACCTTGGGGATCCTTCCGACTCATCCAAGTCGGTATCGGATGTAATGGACTCAGGGGAGTCCACATGCTTCCTCTTACATTTCCTCTTGCGCGGAGGTTCACCTGACGGGTCAGGAGAAGCCTCGGAAGAGGAAGATATTCCCAGTGGGGAAACCTGAGGCGTTGGATCTCTGGGTCCGGGAGCAAGAGAGTGGGAAGAGACGTCAGCAGGCACTGTAGTGGGAGGAGCTGATGGAGCTAACTGTTGACCATGCCCTGGGGCTAGTACGCTCCTCATCACTTCGAAGGCTCTCCTATCAAGACAGGCCAGAGGGCTCCCGCTCCGAAGAAGTAGGAACCCCAGGCCGCACCGACAGGGATGGCTCCGAAGCCGATGTCTGGGCCGAGCTCATCAGCGCTGACGCTCCGAGAGGGAGAACGGGGTCAGACAAGAGTCCGATGCCATTCGCCCCCTCGGAGCCGGCGAGAGAGACCAGGCGCCCGGATCACTCCAATGAAGGCATCAAGGAGGAGATCGGAGCAGAGGACGACAGAGCCGAAGGGGGAGGTATGGGCTCCGATGCCACAACAGTCACGGCTCCGAGGAGCTCCGGCTCTGAACTCTGAGGGAGAGTCGAAGGAGGAATAGTAGGGGGAGTTGAAATAGCCACTGTCTGATGAGACGGGCTATGAAGCATTTGGGCCAGTGCCTGAGACTTTAACAGTCTACTGACCACTCTCTCAAGGTCATGGTCGGAAAGCCTGGACGACTGAGAAGAACGGCTCCGATGGCTCCGCTCCGAGAGCAAGGGTGACCCCGGAGCCGAATGGATCGATTCCAAAGATGGAGATCTGGACCTTTTCCTGGAGATGGATGGAGCCAAAGATACGTCGGCTCCAGCCGGAACCGACCGTGAGAGTAGAGGCTCAGCGGTATCGGCGCCGAGTGGAGCCAATGCTGGAAGCTGCGACACAAAAGTATCGGCTCCAGCCGGAGCCGATCTTGTGTGACCGTCTGTCAGAGACATTTTCTGACAGCACGAGTCACACTTCTTGAAGCCTGAGACCTTTGTGTCCTTCGACATAGTGCTGTCGAAGTAAAAGGGCACAAATGTAAAAAACACACAAACACACACGCCCAATCCACACAAACTAAGAAAAACAGGGATACAGGGGTACAGACACACCACAAACACAGTACAGAATCCCTGTCAGGAATTACGAAAGGGGCAGGCCTAAGGCCTAACCTAAAGGGAGGGATGTATAATTTGGGATAAGGGGAAAAGAAAAGACTACTAACGGGGAAAAGGTTTATATATTTATATATATATATATATATATATATATATATATATATATATATATATATATATATATATATAAACTCCAAGACTTACCAAGAGCCGGTAAAAACGCACCTCGCAAACGAAAGCGGCAAACGAGATCTGGGTAGTTATCGCCTAGCATCATGGGATATAGGGTTGCCTCGAGCCGGTAAAATTAGCTCTCGAGCTTTAGTAAGTGGCCGAGTTGGAGCCGAGGTTCGGCTCCGAACCCATCCAGCAAGAATGAAGGTGAGATTGACAACTTAACATGCATCTTTCATATTTAAAGTCACCATAAAACAGTAGTCTGGAAGACGGAGATATGTCCATGTACAGGGTGAGCATTTTGAATTTAGGTACTTCCAGAAAGGTGTTTAGGTATGATAAATCTAACACTGTTCTCCACTATAGCGTCTGTGTAGGTATCAGAAAGATTTTGAGTAAAATCATTTTTGTTTTTGTGGTACAGGAACTGGTTCTATAACCGCTACTTGCAAAAAGTAAAGGAGTAGCAGAGAGAGCAGATGTGTCTGAACTGGTGGGTGTGGGGGGATTCTTCTGAAGGGAGAATGATTTTTTGTTCACTGCCAACTGTATCCTCTCTGAATTATTCTCAGCACCAATTAATTTATGACTATTTGTGGCCAGGCTGCTTGGATGGGCGAAAGCCTGGGGGACGGGGAAAGTGGAGGAGGAACAGGAGAAAGGTACAGGACACCAGAGTCTCAGCATAGTCATTTTTTTAGTAGGGAAATTATCATTTTGAGAAAAGAACTCCTTTTATTTGGTTTGGAAGCATTATCCTCTTGCCATTTCCTCTTGACTTTTGTAAGGCTGGGAATTTTGTTTGTTATACCATTGGAAACTGGACACCTTGTCTGAGGAGAACCTAGGAATATGAAACATTCTAGATATTCCATGCATCATTTTTTCTCTTATCATCCCATTGTTTGCGAATCTGGGTAGCAGAAGGACTAAACACAAATTCAGAACTTAAAGGAGAATTCATAATCTCATTTTTTTTAATCCTAAGATAAATTCTGGTTATGTTACCAAAAATACCTTCTTAATACAACAGAAACAGCTGCATTTCTAGAAACTGTGATCATAACTGCTAAGACATTTCTCAAAGCATGTTTCTCAAAAAAGAAGTTATTTACTTACCATAATGTTCCATCTGTGTTGTCCATTTTCATTCTTCCTCAGCTGATGGGTTTGGATCCGAATAACTGGATCCGACTCGGTCATTGCAAACGTTCATGGCAATAAAGAACTCTCAAGCTTCTCCCTTACCCAGAAATACCTCAGATCGTGTTTGCTAGCTATAGCATAAGAAAGTAATTCTCATACAAACAGACATAAATGTAAATATAGCAAAAAGGCTAGACAAGACCTTATCTGGATCTTTAACATGCCTGGAATATACAGGAATTTTAGATCCACTCACACTTCTAGAAAAATATAAGGATGGGGGCTGGTGGGTGGGGAGCTGAGGAAGAATGAAAATGGACAACACAGAGGAACATTATGGTACATACATAACTTCTTTATCTGATGCTGTCAATTTTCATTCTGTCCTCAACTGATGGGACAGAGTCCCCAGCTACCTAAATCCCAGGGTGGACTCAAGGAAGGATGTTCCTAAGCACCATTGAGCCAAATGATGCTCTGTTTCTTGATATCAGATCTAATTTGTAATGAGTGATGAAGGTATAGGGAGAAGCCCAAGCTGCTGCCGCACATATTTAACCCATGGAGGATGTGGAACGAAAGACAGAAGAACTTGCTATTGATGTGGTTGAATGAGTATGTATCTGTCTTGGTAAAGGAATAATCAGTGTCTTGTAGATATAGGTAATACAGCCTGTAAGCCATCTGGATAACGTGACTTTGGACACTGGTTTATCCAGTCTCACATCTGCAAATGAAACAAATAACTGATCTGCAGTTCTGATATATTTTGTTCTATGTAAACAGAAGTGCAGTTGCCTGTGAACATCCAATAGATGAAGTAAGTATTCGCTTTTCTTCGAGAAATTTGGAAAGAAAACTGGTAAACTGATGGGCTGGTCAATATGGAATTCTGATACTATTTTGGGCAAAAAGGATGCATTGGTCCATAGTGTAACCCTATCTTTATGAAAAATTAGATATGGGGGACTTCATAGACAAGGCCTGAATTTCTGAAATTCATCTGAAAGAAGTAATGTCCAATAGTAGTAATGTTTTCCAAGAGAGAAATTTAAGACTACAGTCATGTGCGGGTTCAAAGGGTAAACATATCAAGGGTTGCAATACCAGATTAACATCCCATGGAGAGGTAGGATCTTTAAAAGGAGGTTTCTAAAGGAGTGTGCCTCTTAAAATGGTTTTACAAAGTTTATGAGAAGCGAGTGATGAACCATCAGTTCCACTATGGGTATTAGAAATTGTTGCCAACTGAACTTTAACTGTTGAAGCACTGACTCCTTGACTAAAAAGCATCATCAAAAAGTCGAGAATGCAGTAAATCAGGGCAGAAAAGGGGTCAATATGATGTTGAACAGCCCAGTGTACCAATCTCTTCCATTTACTGGCATAAAGCTTCCTTGTTGATGGTTTAAGGGAAGATAGCAAAATGTGACGAACACGAGATGAGAGCATAGGTTGTCTGGCTATTACTACAAATGGAGAAACCAAACAGTCAGCTTGAGATTGAGAAGGTTTGGATGAATCATGCCTATCAAATGAGACAGCAGATCTACAGTTGGTTCCAGAATCCAGAGTTGATGAACTAGACGAGGCCACAGGAAGGGAAACCAAATCTGTCGAAGCTAGCAGGGTGCAATGAGGATGACATTGCTCATCAACCTGGCAGCTCTGTAGGAACTTTGGAATCAAACGATTTGGGCGAGTAAGCAAAGTAGACTGAGGGCCAATCATGAAGAACAGCATCCCTTGGTGATTCCCCCCTGTGGGGGGATTAGGGCAAAGTAGCTGCTGCACTAGTTGTTTAGGGAAGATGCAAAGAGATCACAGCAAGTCTGGCCCCATTGTTGGAAAATCTCTTCCACTACATCCTTGTTGAGGGCCCACTCATGAGGTAATAAAATGCACATGCTCAGTTTGTCTGTTAGTACACTGGATTTCCCCAGAATATACGTTGCTATAAGAAAGTGGTTGGAAGAGATTGCCCATTGCCAAATCCTGAATGCTTCTCAACACAGGGGGTAAGATCTGGTTCCCCCTTGTTTGCTGATGTACCAAACTACTGACATGTCTGTTTGAATCACAATAATTCCTGAAGGGACAGCATTCTGAAAGGTCTGCAATGGTAAAGGCACTGCTCTCAATTTTAGGGGACTGATATGCAAATTGGCCTCTTCGGGCGACCAAGTGCCTTGGACTGTCTTTCTCAGATAATACCCCCCCACCCCAGCTGGGAAGCATCCGTGGCCACAATGGCCTTGGGTTGAGATGGGATGAATAAACATCCTTGTAGAACTTCTTCTGACTGAAACCACCATAGTAGATCAGTTTTGCATATATTGGTGATTCGTATCAGAGCAGATAAAGGAAGATGAAGGATTGACTTTTGCAAGGCTAGCATCCATTGAAGAATTCTCATGTGATATCTGGCTAAGGGTAGCAATGTTATTGCTGGTGCCGTTGATCCCAGAGCCTGAAGGAACAAGCGGGTTGTGACTGTGGTACTGAAAATTATCTTCTTCACTTGTGATTTTATTGTTTGAACTCTGGGGAGGGGAAGTGAGGCTATAGTGAATTTTTTATCGAGGAGTGCTCCTATGGACTTTACACTCTGACTTGGTTCTAAATGAGAATTTTGATAGTTTATGGTGATTTCTAGTAGAGTACATGTCTGGATCACTTGTCTTGCCATGATAAGCTGATGCCTGGTTGGAGCAGAAATCATCCAGTCGTCTAAGTATGGAAACACCCAAAATATCTGTAGTCTCAAGTGAACTGCTGCTACTGCTATGCATTTGGTGAACACCCTGGGGGCTGGGGTGATACCAAAGGGCAGAACCCTGAACTAAAAGTGACTGGCTCCCAGCCGGAAGTGTAAGAATCTTCTAGAATGCCTGCTCATCTTTATATAATAGTACTAACCCTGAAGATCTACTGAGCACATCCAACTGTCATTTACAAAAAAGGGAGAATGGACTGAACCATGACCATCCAGAACTTGGTCTTTCAAACAATTGGTCTCCAGTCCCTTGTTTTCTTTGGCACTAAAAATAATCTTGATTAAGTTCCACATTCTATCTGGTCTAAGAAGACCTCTTGGATGACTTTTTTCTAGCAGTTTTTGAATTTGAATTGTTGCTTGATCTCTCTGATAGGGTGGAACATTGGGGAATTTTCTTGAACTAGGGGGATAAAGGGAAAGTGGTATTATATAACATCTGGAAATAATTCTCTGCGCACAAGGGTCTGTTGTTAGTTCTAGCCAGGCTCTCTGGTGCAGGGACATATGCCCCCCAATTCCCTCCAGATGGGGACAACTGGGTCTCCTTCAGGAGTGCTGAAAGGGCTTACCAAAGAAAGAATCTCTGGACCCTTGGTTCTGCGGGCCAACTCTGCCATGAGGGTGGTGTCTACCATTCGAGTACCCCCCTCTGCCCCTACGGGAACTTCCTCCACATGTTTCCTGGAAAAATCCTTGGGATTTTCTGAACCACATCTTTTCACTGCCTTGATGATTCCTTGAAAAGGATCTCTGAGGGGTGGAAAAACATACACCCATTGCAGAAAGGGTCTTTCCATCCTTCTCACACCTGGACAATGTGTCTTTAACCTTGGGGCCAAAAAGGAACATGTTGTCAAAAGGAATATTGATGAACAAAGACTTAAAGGACTCCACAAAATCATATAAGCGCATCCAGTTGTGTCTCTTAATGGCAACACCTGAACCTGCTGCCCTTGAGGTTCCTTCTGCTACATTAGAAATGAACCTCATGGAGGAGCTGGATATCAATTATAGGGTAGCCAACTGAGAGGTAACGGATACTTTCACCTCTTCAGAAACAGATTCTGAGAGGGTGTCTGATAGCTCCTTAATCAGATCCTTCTGTAGCCTTGTGGAATGTGCCAAGTAGTTCAGGGACCTCAAGGCAAAGGTTGCTGAAGCATAGACATGCTGCCCAAATCTGTCCATCACCCGAGACTCTTTGTTGGGGGGATGAACAGAAGAACTTTCTTCTGCAAGTTCCTTCTTAGTGGCCATGACCATGGCATCAGCTGGCACACCCCTGGACCAAAACTGTTTATCCTCTGGAGCTGTCATAATTTTATTGGGCTTCTTGGGAATGGTGTTGGGATCCTTTCATGCCCACTATGAGACAAAGATAATGAGGTCATCAGCGGGTGGGGTCACCTAAGAGATAGAACAGCGGGTACCAAATGCCTTCAGGAGTACAGATTCTTCCAAAGAAGGATTGCTGGACTTCCAGCCACCTCTCTGCTTCAGGATATTTAGGTGAATGTCTCTGAATGAAACATCATCAAGAGGTGACCATGGGGACCCTTCATCTTCATCAAAATCTATATCTTCGGTGACAGATTCAGGGGAATTTAAAAGCTTCCTCTTACATGTTTTCTTCTTAGGGACCTTCTCAGTGAGGGACTCTGGGGAGGTGTCAAAAGAAATGGGGATACCCTTATGGGAAACCTGGGGTTTGGGTACTGTCCCTGTGGAGAAGCTAGTTGAGAATCCAGATGCAGAGACGGGAGAGATGTATACAGAGGATCCAAGGGGGTAGGCACCATCTGAGTCAAGGGTGCAGACAGGGCATCTCCATGGCAGACCACCCTGAGGAGGGATAAGATCCCAGATCTGAGACAGGACGTCTCTAATCCACAATCCCATCCTGCCCCGAGGACAGTCTACCAAAGGCTGAAGATGGAGCTGATCTTGACCATTGCCAAAGCTCCAAGGTGTAGAGATGGCTCCAAAAACCTAGCAGTCAAAAATGAAGCACCTCAGACCCAACAGGATAGAATTACATCTGAGAGCTCTCCTAATCTAACTGAAATGAAGAGTTCAAGGCAAGCCTCGAAAGGTACCCTCAGATCTGAAGCTGATGGGCTTAAGCAACTCAGATCCAAGGGCTCAGAGATCTTGAAGTGAGTCAGAGGAGGAACTAACAACGGTGGTGTAGTGGATGGATGTTATCTCCTGACCCAATGGGGTAGGAATTGAAAGCATAGCTGGCTGGGTCTGCATCGAGAGGATCCTTCTTGCTAACTTCTCCCCATCATATCACATAAGGCTTCTGGAAGAGCCAGTAGATATCCATGAAGATGATTTAGGTCTCTCTAAAAAGGGAAACGGGACCCTGGATGGAACTGGGTCCACTGAGGGTGAGTACCTGGTCCTGGGTAAACTTTAAACATCCAAAATTCCTTTAGTCAGATCTGAGGGGGTATGATCTGATGTATCTTTTAATTTTGCAATTTTTGGATCAGAAGAGACAGATGGATCAGGACTGTTTCTTACTATGCTTGTGATTCAAAGAAGCTGTCGAATCTGAAGTTTTTGATCTTTTCTTTTTCATATCGAGGAAACCGATGGATCCAGAAAAAATCTTTTAAATTACCTTTCCAAGGCCTTAGAGGAGGCAGTTGAGGTGCTTGGAGACATTTGAGCCATTTTTATTGACTTTTGAGGAGCTCCAGATAGTGCCTTGCTGAAAAATGATGGAAGTAATCCTTTCAAAATAAGCTTGTTCTTGCCTTCAACCAGGTCCCTTGGGTTGAACACATGACAGACTGCACAACTTTCTTGAAGGTTAAGGGACCTAAGACAATAAACACAGAGTATATGCAAGTCAGAAAGAGGGATTTCCTGACCACATTTACTACCTTTTTTAAAACCCACCAGGCTTTTCTCCTTTTCTGACCTCCTGAGAAAAAAACAAACAGACAAACAGATGTTAGAAACACAACTCTGGGTCAAAGTACAAGACCAACAACACATAACAACTAAGAAACAAGTTAGTTTGTAATTATAAGTTATGTACTTACCATAACTTGGCATCTGTGTTGTCCTTCTTCATTCTTCCTCACTAGTAGGTCTAGGATCTGTCTGTCAGATCCAATACGGCTGCTTTCCTGTAGACTTTCAATCCAAGCCTCACGTTCCTCCCTTTACCCATAATCCCCTAGACCATCGCTAAGCCCTCAGATCAAGTCTGCTGCCTTAAATATATATATATATATATATATATATATATATATATATATATATATATATGTATATATATATATATATATATATATATATATATATATATATATATATATGTATATATATATATATATATATATATATATATATATATATATATATATATATATGTATATATATATATATATATATATATATATCCATCCATATGAAAAAAAAAACAAGTTATGTACTCACCATAATGTTCCATCTGAGTAGTTGTACTTCATTTGTCTTCAACCTGTGGGAATACAGATCCGTATCCGATCCGAGCTGGCAAAGATTACTAGCATCAGCTCCGAGCTCCAGACTCCTCCCCTTACCCATAATATACCTACCTTGCCTTCCATCCCCAGATCGAGTTTGCTGAACTTACACTTATGACCTGACCTGATAACATACTTGTGACCTATACTTACAGCCCGTAGCTTGAACATGCGCCAAAGGTCCGGGGAAGGAGGGAGGGATGGTTGAAGACAAATGAAGTACAACTACTCAGATGGAACGTTATTGTGAGTACATAACTTCTATATCTGAAGTACTTCACTTCATTTGATCTTCAACCTGTGGGACGGAGTCCCCAGCTACTAAACTCCTGGGTGGCCCTCATGGAAGGATATTCCTGAGCACCGCACAGCCAAAGGATACTCTCCTTCTAGATGTCAAATCCAATTTATAATGGAAGATAATGTATGAGATGAGGATCAAGTAGCTGCTGAGCAAATGTCATCTAAAGACACCCTAGACCAGGAAGCTGTAGATGCAGCCATGGACCTAGTGGAATAAGCTATAACCTGACCTGAAAAGTCTATGTAGACCTGCAGGATAAATGAAGAAATCCATCTAGCTATCGTGACCTTGGAAATAGGTTTGCCCAAAAAGGGTCTATAGACGAAACAAACAATTGATCAGATTTACGAAAATTTTCTGTCCTGTGTAAATAGAATCGTAACTGTATGTGGACTTCCAACATGTGTAGTTTGTATTCCATCTTGTTGGTAAAATTGGGAAAGAACACAGGAAAATTTATAGTCTGATTGATATTGACTGGGGATGCCACCTTAAAAAGAAAGGATGGATTGGTTTGAAGGGAAACTCTATCTTTATGAAAAATCATGTACGGGAATTTTATGGACAAGGCCTAAATTCCAAAAACCTCCTAGCAGAGATAATAGTGACCAGAAAGTTTTCCACGATAGAAATTTTAGATCAACAGTAGAGGCAGGCTCGAAAGTTGGGGCGACCAGAGCTTGCAGAACAATAGTAAGGTCCCACGGGGGACAGGATCATTTACCGGGTGTGTAGCAAAAAGGTGCCTTTGATGAAGGCTTTGCACAGTGTAGAAGATGCCAAGGATGCAGAATTCTCGCCCATATGAAAATGAGAAATGGCAGCCAATTGCACTTTGACAGTAGAAGTACTAGCTCCGTGTTGGAAAATATCGGCTAGGAAATCAAGAATAGCGGAAATAGGAGCCGTGAAAGGATCTAAACTCCTCTGCGAGGCCCAGAAAAAAAAAATTCCACTTCCTGCAATAAACCTTTGTGGTTGAAGACTTATAGGCAGCTACCAAAATAGTCTTAACTGAGGAGGAAAGTCTGGGAGTCCTAGCAATCATGGAAACTGGTGCAGCCAAGCCGTGAGCTTCAGGCTGTCCAGATTCGGATGAGGCACCCCCGATGGGTGTGAAATCAGATCCTGAAAAGGATCTAGGATCTAAGGTGGAGCCAGAAGGTGAGACCAAAGGAAGGGAAACCATTCCTGGCAAGGCCAGAATGGGGCAATGAGGATCACCTTGTTCCCCAGTTGACAAGCTTTCTGCAGAAACCTCGGGATGAGAGGGACTGGCGGGTAAGCATAGAGAATACCGGGAGGCCAAGCATGCATTAGAGCATCTCTGGGGGACTCCCCCGGCGGGTGGCTCAGAGAGAAAAACCTGCTGCACTTCGCGTTGGAAGGAGATGCAAAGTAATCGCAGCAAGGTTGACCCCACTCGCTGAAGATCTGTTCCATTACTGACGGATTCAGACACCACTCGTAAGGCATCAGAATGGTCCGACTTAGCCTGTCCGCTAGAATGCTGGACAGTCCCGGAATGTGCATTGCAATATGAAAGCGACCGGTGGAGATCGCCCATTCCCACACTCTCATGGCCTTGCGACAAAGGGGATAAGATCTGGTCCCTCCCTGTTTGTTGATGTACCACACTACCGACATGTCTGATTGAATAGCAATTGTCCCCAGACGAAGAAAGGCATGAAAGATCTGCAACGCTAGAAGGACCGCCCTCATCTGTAGGACATTGATATGCAAACTGGTCTCTATGGGGGAACCACAGGCCTTTGACTGTCCTGCCGGAACAATGCCCCCCCCCCCCCGAGGTGGAGGCATCCGTGGTCACTGTGACTTGGGCCGGGGCTGGAAAGAAGGGTCGTCCCTCCAAAATGTCCGGAGAGCACATCCACCATATGAGGGATGACCGACACACTTGACTTAGGTGGATAGGATAGGTTAGTGGCAAATTCAGCAGGGACCACTGAGCCTCCAAAGTCCACTGAAGAATCCGCATGTGTAGTGGAGCACACGGAAGGAGAGTTATGGTCGCCGCCATCGAGCCAAGGGCCCTCAATACAGATTCCACTGTCGGGAGATGAGAATGGTAAATTAGGGAGACATGCATCCTGAGGTTTTGAACTCTCTCTGAGGTCAGGAACAGTTTGCCCTGGAGTGTGTCTATCCTGGAAGCAGTGTAGTCCATCACCTGTACAGGCTCTAGCAGAGATTTCGATGTGTTGACTCTGATACCCAAACTCAGGGCAAGTGTCTGAAAGTAGTCCCTGATTTGGGAAAGTAGACGCTTGATGGGAGCAGTGAACAGCCAATCATCCAGGTACAGATAGACCTGAATCCCCTGAAGCCTCAGGTGAGCCGCTACCACTGCCATCACTTTGGTAAACACCCTGGGGGCTGTGGTGAGACCAAAGGGTAGGGCTCAAAATTAGTAATGATTGACCCCTAGCCAGAAGCTTAGGAACCTCCTGGAGCTTCTGTGCATTTTTATGTGATAGTAAGCATCCTGGAGATCTAATGATCACATTCAGTTGCACTCTTGCAGGTACGGCATGATGTGACCATCTGGAACTTTTCTTTGGCCACTGACAGGTTCTAGGTAGAGAGGTCCAGAATGGGCCTTAAGTCCCCTGTTTTCTTTGCCACCAAAAAGAACCTGGAGTAGAAGTCAAATCCAGACTGATCTGGGGGGGACGGTTTCGATGGCTCGTTTTCTTAGCAGCTTGGAAATTTCCTGTGCTGCTGCCTCCCTTTGCGTGGGTGGAAAGTCCGGGAGGTGTTTGGGAGGGGTTGGAAAATCCACGAAGGGGATAGAATATCCTCTGGATATGATTTGCAGCACCCAGCGATCTGTTGTTATGGACTCCCATGCCGGACAATCGTCCCCCCACTGCCTCCAGAGTAGAGCAGTCGGACAAACCCTCAGGGTTGCTGCCCGGGTCTGTCCGAGAAAGGTTCTCGAGATCCGAAGTTTCATGGACCCCCTCGGCCTCTGGGCTGGCGTCCATTCTATCCCCCTTTGCCTCTGGGGGAAGAAGAGCCCTGAATGTCCCGGGAATACTGAGACTTCCAGAACCACATCTTCTTTTGCCCTCTCTGGTTCCGGGAACAGGACCTTTGAGGGTTACAGAGGTGGATCCCGACGGCAGACAGTGTCATCCCATCCTTCTCACTCTGGACGTCTCCTTGACGGTTTTACCGAACAGAGTCGAGCCATCATAAGGGGCATTGGCAAAGGATGCCTTAAAGAGTTCAGTAAATTGACACAACCTGAGTCAGGTGTTACGCCTTATGGACACGCCGGACCCAGCTGCCCTTGCCGCTTCTTCTGTTGTATGGGAAAGGAGTCGCATGGACGTATTTGATGCTGCTCTCAAAGTGGCCATTTTCCAGAAAACAAAGCCTTATCCTCCTGCAACATGGACTTGGGTGGAGACTCCTCCAGCTTCTTCACCAGGTCGCGTTGGAGTCTCATGACATGGGCCAAGTAGTTCAGTACCCTTATTGAAAAGGTAGCTGAAGCATTCACCTGTTTCCCTAGCTGGTCCATCATCCGAGACCCCTGGTCAGGAGGGTGGACCGAGGAACATTCCTGAGATAGTTCCCTCTTCATGGCTGCTGCTACCACCATGGCATCCACTGGGGAGCCCTTGTTCCAGGAAGGCCTGTCTATAGGGGGACACAAAACCTTATCGGGGTGCTTGGGGATTGGCTCCACAGTATCAGGTTCCGTCCATGCCCACAAGCTGTTCAAATCCACTAAAGGATCCGTGGGGGGGGGGGGGTACGACACCCAACATGTAGATGGGCCCATGCCGAAGGCCTCCAGAAAGACAGACTCATCAGAGGAGGGCTTGGGTGCCGACAAACCTCCCCGCTGGTGCAGGATCTCCATGATGTTTCCAAAGGAGACATCATCGGGAGGTGACCTTGGGGAGCCCTCCACCTCATCTAAGTCTGTGACCTTGGTTAGGGACTCAGGGGAGTCCAAGTGACTCCTCTTACACGTATGCTTGCGAGGCACATCTCCCGTGGGGCTCTCTGGGGAGTGCTCGCAAGCCATCTGTTCCTTTGGGGGGACCATCTGGGGCCCTTTGGGCATGGGTTGTCCCTCTGGTAAGACGACGGAGACCATTGACAGAGCCGAGGGGGTCTGGGTAGAGCCCGAATGGACGGTGAGGGGCCTTGATCCGACGGAGAGGACCCGTTCTACTACAGTGAACGGCGAAGGAGAGTGGACCTCCTGTGAAGTCAATAAGGAGGCCTGTCTCCCTGTGTCCGATGCGAGAATTGGAGCTGGATGCGAAGTGGCCGGAGCTCTGAGAGAGGAAACCTGGACCAACAACATCCAAGCCGATGGTAAATGTTCCACTCCCTCAGATCTGACCCCCAGGCTCCAGCTCCGAGAGCGGCTCGGATCTGAACTGGTCAGATCCAAGATGCTCCAGGCAGCTGCTGGTGTCGAGGACGCGAGGGCCGTCGGCGCCGATGCCCCGGCCAAGGCCAACCTCAGATCCAAAAACTCCAAAGCCGATGGTCGGATTGGGGAAGGAGTAATAGGCTGAAAAAAGGGAAGTGAGCTACCCTCTCCTGAGGGAGGGGGTCTGGCAAGACCCACATCTGAATCTGTGTACAGATAAAGCGCCTCATCATCTTATCCAGATCCATGTCGAAGACAGAACGGGTCGACCGAGACGAGGCCACAGACTCTAACCTGACCGGTCGGGGAGCTAAGGCCCGGGAGACTGGGCGTGCCTCCTCCAGCTCTGGGGAGAACCTCGGAGATCGGAGCCAAGGGGAGTCACGGATCCAAGCAGACTTGCTTGGTGATGAGAGGTCCAGAGACGTATTCCTCTTCTCTTTCATCCTCGACTCTCTCTCTCCCGCTGTCTACCCCTCCTCTGCTCCACTACCACAGGCTTAGAAGCTGGAGTTTGAGTCCCAGCCTGGGAGGGAGGGGAGGCCCGAGGCAGAGGAGCAGGACAGGCAGTCACAGCAGGCACAGTGACTGAAGCAGAGGATGAGGAGGGAGGATCAGTGACAGGAAGAAGCCCCTTGAGGGCCAACTTGGCCTTTCTGTCATTCAAAGCTCAGGGGTGAACTCTGCACAAATGGAACATTCAACATTGTGGTGGGCCACACCTAAACATAATACACACAGAGTGTGGCCATCCACTGGGGAGATCTTATGGCCACACTCTGTGCATCGCTGAAAAATAAGATTTTCAGCCATATCTAAGAAGAAAGAGAGGAAACAAACAAAAACTTTCTTCCTAAAAATTTAACACAAACCCACTTACCACACTAGACTGACTAGAAAGGGGGGGGGGGGGGGCACCACAGACAAACTACACTAACAACTACTATAAGCCTACACAGGACGCCAAAGCAATTGGGGGGAGAAAGAGTACCTACACTAATCTAAAACGGCTAATTTAACAAAAAAATTTTGAAAACTTGCATTCAAAAAACACCCTGCTAGCTGGAGCTCTGGAGACACGATGTTTTACAAATCGCAGCAAACGTGATCTTGGGATGGAAGGCAAGGGAGGTGTATTATGGGTAAGGGGAGGAGTCTGGACCTCAGAGCTGATGCTAGTAATCTTTGCCGGCTTGGATCCGATACAGATCCATATTTCCACAGGTTGAAGATCAAATGAAGTGAACTACTTCAGATCTACCACTATATGACAGCAATCAAACTATAAAAGAGACTAAATCTCCTGACCAGGCTTAAAATAAGAACCTGTGGGTTCTAGAGATATCTAAGAAATTTTCCAGAAACAAAGGAATGGGAATGGATGAGGGAAAGTGAGGAAGAATGAAGAAGGACAACACAAATGCCAAGTTATGGTAAGTACATAACTTATAAATCTGATGTTCTCCTTTCCATTCCTCCTCACTACTGTGTCACAGTCTCCAGCTACATAACTCTTGGGTGGCTTTCATGGAACGATATTATGGAGCACTGTTGCGCCAAAAGCAGCTCTGCTTCTGAAGATAATGTCCAGTTTGTAATGAGAAACAAAGGCATGTATGGTAGACCAAGTGGCTGCCACACAATTATAATCAATGAAAGATCTGGAGGAAAAGGCAGCTGAAGTAGACATGGACCTGGTTGAATGGGCTTTAGGTGAGCGATGCAAACTTAAGACGCTTTGTGCGGTAAATGAATAAAATGCAGTCTATAATCTATTTAGCCAAAGTGACCGTAGACAATGCCTGTCCCAAACGATAAGAAGAGCAGGACACAAAAAGCTGATCAGACTTTCTGTGGTGTTTTGTTCTGTGAATGAACTGGCTCCCCACATAAGCACCATGTTCAATAACAGCCTCGCATCAGGCTTTGTGCCCACTGAATGGCGCACAGCAACATTTATCGCACTCCACACAGGGGGAGCCACCACTGATCACTGGAACTATCGACCTATTACCCTTATGAGCCTGGTCTGCAAGGCCATGGAACGTATCATCATGGAACTCATAAACAAAGACATTGGTAACCTCCAAACTCTGGATCCCACCCAGTTCGGGTTTATGAAAGGCAGATCATGCCTCCTGAACCTGATCGACTTCTTTGAGGCAGTCACCAAAGCCGTGGATGAGGGTAAGGTGGTTCACACAGCCTATCTTGACCTCGCCAAGGCTTTCGACACCATCCCCCATTCTGGAATTATAGCTAAACTCACTAAACTAGGTATAAATCCCTACGTCACAAGATGGGTTGCCAACTGGCTCACTGACAGAACCCACACTGTAAAAGTTGCAGACTCCAAATCTGACCTCAAAGCAGTGACAAGTGGAGTAACACAGGGTTCCGTCCTGGAACCTCTCCTGTTTGGTATCTACTTCTCTGAAATACAGGCTAACACAGAAGGCCTCTGGCTAACGAAGTTCACAGATGACTGCAAACTAGGAGCCATAGTCAAGTTCCCAAATGATGTGGACATCCTACAGAAGGGCCTCACTGAGACAGATGCCTGGTGTCAGAGCCATGGCCTCAAGCTCAATGCCAAAAAGTGCAGTGTCATCCCCTTTGGTAAAAACTCTGTACCCATGAACTACCCACATAGGCAGCAATGTACTTAACACCGAATCCGTGATAAGAGACCTTGGGACCCAGGTGGACAGTAGTCTCTCCTTTGATAGTCACATAGCCACGGTAGTCAGGAAGTCCTTCTACGTGGCACACCTCATCATAAAAGGGTTCTTATCCAGGAAAAAAGAGGTCATTGTTCCCCTCTACTCATCACTCATTAGACCCATTATAGAGTACAACGCCCCTTTTGGAATGTACCTCACAAGACATCTGCAGCTGGAAAGGCCACAGAAGTACCGCACAAAGAGGATTACTGGCCTCAAACAAATGCCCTACACTGACCGCCTCAAAAAACTCCAGCTTTACTCCATAGCATATTGCCTACTCCAAGGTAATCTCTGCCTAACATATAAAGCTATGTCAAACCCAGAGCTACACCTAAAGAAATCCCAATCCCTTCGAGCTACACGCTCTAGGGACCTAAACCTTGTCACCACAATAAACAGGACACGCTGGAGGGATAGATTCCTGTCCCAGAGACTTCCTATACTCTGGAACAAGCTACCCATCTATGTCAAGCAAAGTTCTTCATTAGCACTCTTCAAGAAAAATCTTGATGAGTGGATGGGAAATAGGAAATACACCCCGGGGATCACTTCTATGTCTCTGCTGGACAGTGGCACAGGAAAATAACTTTCTTGGGTGGCGTAAGCTATGGTACCTTGCTGGCTAGGCTTATGTAGGCCCTTGGTCCAATAGCCTAGTACCTACCTATGAACCTATAAGATAAAAACGCAACAGCTGATGAACCTCTGGAAGGTGTAGCATGTATGCACCTTTGCTCAAAAAATTGGGAAAAAACGCTTGGAGTTGAATGCATTGCTTAAGATTTAACACAGTGGCTACATTGGGCACAAAAGAAGCATTGGTTCAAAGGGATACCATATCTTTGTGGAAGACAGTACAAGGGAGTTTTGCTGATAATGCCAGCAACTCAGAGATTCTCTTCACCATGATAATAGCCACAAGCAGAATAGTTTTCCAGGAAAAAAGAAGTTATGTCTTACCGTAACGTTCCATTTGTGTTGTAGAAATTTATTCATTCATTACTGTTAGGACTTCGGTTCTGTCCTCGGAACCGACACGGCCAGTACCAAGCTCGCACCAGCCAAAAACTCTCAGCTAAGACCTACTCACAATGCCCCTCTCATAGTCTCTTCAGATCGTGTTTGCCCGCCATTATAGTATAGAAGTAATAATAGTGATAGTAGGAGGCTCTGTCTGAGCAAATGCCTTAACTAATAAGGAAATCCTAAAGTCCACCAGGAGTCCAGGCAGGGGGAAGGAGGGTAGGAAGTAATGAATGAATAAAGATCTACAACACAGATGGAACGTTATGGTAAGACATAAATTCTTTATCTGATGTAAATCTTTATTCATTCCTTACTGTTAGGACCGAGTCCCCAGCTACTTGAGTCCTTGGTGGCCCTAAGGAAGGACATTCCTGAGCACCACAGAACCAAAAGATGCTCGTCCCCTGGAGGCCAAATCCAATTTGTAATGAGTGATAAAGGTATGAGGTCTTGCCCAAGTGGTTGCTGCGCAGATATCATCCATAGAGGCTGTGAAATGAAAGGCCACTGAGGTAGCCATCAATCTAGTAGAGTGAGCCTTTATTTTGGAAGGTAAGGACACTTTGCTTTGATGGCAGATGAAAATAATGGTGTTTCTGAGCCACGAAGATAAAGTCATTTTGGAAACAGGCCTACCCATTCTGGGTCCTGCAAAGACCACAAACAATAGATCCGTTTTTCTGAAAGATTTAGTTCAGTCCAAGTAGAAACGAAGTTGCCTATGAACATCGAGGGTATGCAGAAGGTATTCCCCTCTATTTGAATGTTGGGAAAGAAAACCAGTATGTCAATAGATTGATTAATGGAAAAAACAGAAATGACCTTGGGCAAAAAGAAGGGGTCAGTACGTACAGACACTCTTTCCCTATAAAAAATCAAGTAAGGTCTCTTGACCCTCAAGGCCTGCAACTCAGATATTCTTCTTGCTGAGGTAAGGGCTACTGGAAGTAGAGTTTTCCAAGACAAAAATTTGATATTACAGGAATTAGAAGGCTCAACTGGAGGACTCGTTAATGACTGAAGCACCAACGGCAAGTCCCATGGTTCTATAGGAGGCTTGACAGGAGGTTTAATATGTAATACTCCTTTCATGAAGGTTTTGCACAGTCAGTGTGACATAACAGATGAACTGTCAATTCCATTGTGAAAGTTTGCAATAGCTGCTAAATGCACTGTAATTGTTGATGCTGAAGCTCCTGAGTGCAACAGGGTAGTGAGGTATTAAAGGATCTTCTGAATAGGCATGGAAAAGGGGTCTATGTTATGTTCTATGGCCCATCTAGAGAACCTAGTCCACTTACTGGAATACATTTTTCTGGTGAAAGGTTTGTGCGAAGCCAAAAGGATCTCGTGAACAGGGGACGAAATATTAGGTAGCCTGGCAATCATCAGAAGTGGAGAAACCATGCTGTGAGCTTGAGGCGGTGGAGATTGGGGTGAATCAGTCCCTAAGGATGAGACAGCAGAACTTGGGACTGACCCAGGATCCACAGGCTGTGAATCAGGTGAGCCCATAGGAATGGGAACCAGACCTGACAGGACCAATAAAGGGCAATGAAGATCACTTTGCTTGTCAACCTTTGAGCTTTCTGTAGAAATTTCGGGATGAGGGGAAACGGGGGAAAGGCATACAGTAGACCTGGTGGCCAATCGTGTGTCAGAGCATCCCTCCTTGGTGACTCCCCCTGAGGAGGGATCAGGGCAAAATAGCTTCTGCATTTGTTGTTTAGGGGTGAATCAAACAGGTCGCAATAAGGCCTTCCCCAACGGCGGAAGATCTGATCTGCTATTATTGGATTGAGGGACCACTCTTGAGGCATCAAAATGTTCCTGCTCAGACTGTCTGCAATAAGATGGGAAATCTCGGGTATGTGTGTTGCTATGAGAAAGCGGTTGGAAATTGCCCAATGCCAAATTCTCATGGCTTCCCGACACAGGGGGTAAGACCTGCTTCCGCCTTGTTTGTTGATGTACCAGATGACTGACATGTTGTCCAATTGAACTGCAATGGTCCCGGAAGCAAGGGATGTGTGGAACGCTTGCAATGCTAAGATAACTGCCCTCAATTCCAGGACATTTATGTGCAAATTGGCCTCCATGGACCAGGTGCTTTGGACTGTCTTTCCCTGGAAATGCCCCCCCCCCAAACAGGGAAGCGTCCATGATCACCGTGGTCCTGGACTGGGGAAGACAGAACGGTCAACACCAAAGATTTGTTTCTGGCTTCATCCACCATAGCATTTCTTTCTTGCAAAGATTTGTAAGGCGTATCATGAGGTCGAGTGGGTAGGTTAAAATCGACCATTGTGATGAAAGGAGCCACAGTAATAGTCTCATGTGCAATCTCGCCAGTGGTACTAAGGTAATGGTTGCTGCCATAGAGCCCAATAGCTGTAGCAGAAGATGTGCTGGTACAAATATCTGCGGGAGGAGGACTTGAATCTGGCTCCTTATTTTTGAAAGCCTGTGAGGAGGAAGGGAAGCTTGACAGAACGTTGTGTCGAAGATCGCTCCAATGAATTCCAGTGCTCTTGTTGGAAACGTGTTATTTGTCCATGTTGATCGTGATACCTAGCCAAAGAGCAAGGCTTTGAGTGTAAGACAGACTGAGAAGATTCCTGGTCGTGGCGGTAAGAAGCCAATCGTCTAGATATGGAAACATCTGGAATCCTTGTAGTCAGAGATGAGCTACTAAAACTGCCATACATTTGGTGAACAATCTGGGGGCTGTCGAGAGACCAAAGGGCAGTACCCTGAACTGATAATGACTGGGTCCCAGCTGGAAGCGGAGAAATCTCCGGGAGCATTTGTCCATCTTTATGTGGTAATACGCGTCCTGGAGGTCTATAAAGCACATCCAGTTTTCCTTCCCCAGAAAAAGGAGAATGGACTGTACCATGACCATCTGGAATTTTTGAGGTTTGATGAATTTGTTGAGTAAGCTGAGATCCAGGATTGGTCTCCAGTCCACTGTCTTTTTTGGCATTAAAAAGAACCTAGAGTAAAAACCGGATCCTCTTTGGTCTGGTGGGACTGGTTGGATGACTCTTTTTCTTAGCAACTTTTAGATTTCTAAGGCTGCAGCCTCCCTCTGACTGGGTGGGAGATCGGGGATTCATTTTACTGGTCTGGGATTGAGGTCGAATGGGATACGATAGCCCCTGGATGTTATTCTCTGCACCCACGCATCCATTGTTATGAGTTGCTAGGCATGTAGGTGCAGAGAAAATCGACCACTGACTGCTTCCAGAAGAAAGCAACAGGGCCACTGTTCAGGAGCGCTGGTAGGGTCGGCCAGAGAAGGAATCTCTAGTGCCCTGGTTGCGCAGACCCCCTCTACCCTGAAAGGGGCGTCTTCCAGATGAGTTGCCCCCTCTGCCCCAGGGGGACACAAGTGTCATGAAAAGATCCTTGGGACTTCTTGAACCACAATTTTCCTACCCACTGATTCCTGGAGTAGGACCTCTGGGGGGGGGGGGGTAGAAAAATGTATGCCCACAGCAGACAAAGTCTTTCCATCCTTCTCACTAAGTGAAAGTGTGTCTCTTACTTTGGGACCAAAAAGGGAAGATTCATCAACAGGCATGTTGACAAAGGAAGATGCAAAAGGGTCCGTGAAGTCACACAAATGCATCCAAGCATGCCATCTCATAACAATGCCCAATGCAGCTGCTCGAGCTGTCCCCTCAGTAGTGTGAGAAATCAAGTGCATCAAGGAGTTTTAGATTGATTCCAAGGTAGCTAGCTGAGAGGCAACCGTATCATGCACCTCCTCAGGAAGTACCTCCACCAAAGAGGCAGACATTTCTGAAATTAGGTCTCTTTGGAGATGAGTAAAGTGTGCCAGGTAATTTAGCGACCGAATGGCAAAGGTCGCTGAAGCTTAGGTCTGATTCCCCAGTCCGTCCATAGCCCAAGACTCCCTGTTCAGGGGATGAACAGTGGAACTATCTTCCACCAGTTCCCTCTTGGTGGCCGCCTCCATGACCATGGAATCGAATACCAGCTGTTTGGACCAATTAGGTTGGTCTTCAGGAGTGGATAAAATTTCATCTGGCATCCGGAGGACGGGTTCTGTGTTGTCTGGAGCCTTCCAGGCACGTTGCACAATAAGTCGAATGAGCTCATCTGCAGGTGGGGTCACCCAGGAAGTAGATGGTCGAGCACGGAAAGCCTGCAAGAACACCTATTCCTCTCAAGGGTTGGAGGGCTTCCAGTCTCCCCTCTGCTTGAGGATCTCGAGAATGTCTCCAAATGAGATGTCTTCCAGGGGAGACCGTGGGGACCCTTCTCCCTCATTGCAATCGGTGTCTTCAGTGATGGATTCCTCCGGGGAATCAAGATGCTTCCTCTTGCAAACTTTCTTCTGGGGTGGCTCCCCAGTGGGATCTTCTGAGGAGGACTACGGAGAAAGGGTTCCCTTGAAGGGGAGGTCTTGTGGCTCCCGTGGTCGAGGTTCCAGAGTAGGAGGGTGGGACAGTGGCATACTAGAGGGGGTTTCTGGTTCCGATGCCAATGGTGTCAACTGCGAGTCTGTTGAAACAAGGACCCTCTCCATCACCTGGAAAGCAGGCCCAACCGAGGAGAGATGGCAGCCCGGAACTGAGAAGGACGACCTCGGAACCAGGGTCACACCCCGCCCCGAGAAGCCTGCCTTCAGGTGAGGAGCTCAGAGAGGACCAGCAGCTGGTGGGAGAGCTGTGGCCGTAGACGTCACTACAGAAAACATCGGCGCCAAAGTAGGCGCCACGGTGCCGACAGCCAAATCACTACTCCGAGAGTGCGCCAGTTCCAAAGGAGCCATGGCGCCAAGAGTAATCCGTGCTGACAGGGAAGCCTCCGCTCTTGGAGCTGAGACATTATGCACCGGGCTGGCCATCGGTACCGAAGTCTCCAAAACCAGGGTGGAGGTCACAGGAGGATAGACAGGAGAATATACAGTGAGAGCTTCCATTCCAAGAGGGAGGGAAGACCTGGTGTGGGTGGTTAATCCTCTAGCTGCCAGAAGTTGGTCCACAACCCTCACTGCATCCTGTTCCGAAAGACTCCTGGTGGATCTGAAGGACGCTGCCTATGGAGAGTCTGGTCTCTCAAGAAAAGGACTAAACTGTTGTCCCAAAAAGGGGTCATAAGATGGAGAATACCTAGTTCTGGGAAGGTGCTCGACCTTTGGAACTGAAGCTTTCATTACCAATGGAACCGTGTAAGACATCGGCACCATGGCCGGGTATGGTGCCGATGCAGGTACAGTAGTTGGATCCTGTGTCACAAACAAGGTCGGCACCGCAAGGGGATGGTGCCGCGGCTGGTACAGTGGAAGGAGTCTGAGTCAGAATCAAGGGCATCACTGAGGGAGAAGCCAGGGATCCTGGTGCCAAAGCTGTCTGCGCCAACAGCGCGGGAGAAGCCCGGTGTCGACTCAGTTCCGAGGAGGATGGGGATATCGGAACAGAAAGACTCCGTTTCTCTTTATGTGTTTTTATTTCCTTATGCTTAGGAGGTGGTGAAACCTCCATCCCAGAAGGAGCCTCCGCGAAGGGTGATTTCAGCATATCCTTTAGAATAAGTTTGTTCTTGCATTCAGCTGAAGCTAGAAAAAGAAGTTATGTACCTACCATAACGTTCCATGTTAGTTGTCCTTCATCTCGCCTTCCTTCTTGCTGGATGGGGTTCGGAGCCAATCCTCGGCTCCGACTCGGCCAATTACTATAGCTCGAGAATTCTTTACTGGCTCAAGGCTACTCCTTATCCCAGAATGCCCAGCGTCAGCTACCCAGACCTCATTTGAGATAGCTCACACTAGACATAATTATAGAAGATAAATTGTGTTCTGAACAAACTTTAGGTAGAAAGATGGGTTGGTTCTCAGAGAAACGCTGCCTTTGTGAAAAACTAGGAATGGAGGGAAAACACAAAGTGCATGAAGTTCTGAAACACGTCTGGCAGAAGTAATAGCAACTAAGAAGAGAGTTTTCCCAGACAGAAATTTCAAGGAACATGATGCTGCTGGTTCAAAGGGTGGCAGTATCAAGGAAGCCAGAACCAAATTGAGATCCCAAGGTGGAAGGGGCTCTTTCACTGGGGGTCTAAGTAGAGATGTACCTCTCATGCAGGCCTTACAGAGTTTGTGAGACATTATGCTGGAGTTAGAGACTCCAACGTGAAAATTTGAAATGGCAGCTACTTGTACTCTGATGGTAGCAGCCGCTGCACCGGAATGAAACAGTTCTGCTAAGAAATCCAAAATCTCATGTACAGGAGCTGTAAAAGGATCTAAATTCCTGGATTCTGCCCAGTAAGAGAATCTTTTCCATTTGCTAGCATAGACTTTCCTTGTATTTGTCTTATGGGAGGAAAAGTACAATTGTGTACCTACCATAAATGTAGATGTTCGAGTGTATTCACTGTTGCAGTCATTACTCTTGAGTTATCCTGCTGGCAGGCTACCCGCAGTCGGCCCGAGTTCCAAAGTCTAGGTCCGCCGTCGGTTGCTGTCGCCTCCTCCCTGACGTCAGTGCGCCAGGGGTATAAAAGATGCAGCCGACGCCATTTTCTTCAGTTTTTCTTGCCCCAGATGTCAGGTGCCCCTAAAATGGTAGGATAAATTATGCCAATAAACATGCATGCACAAAAAACAACTTTTACTTCATCTATAAGCAAATACACCACATAGGTTGTATAGAATAGAGAAGTACAGATAAGTCCCAGCAAAGGAAAAGGGGGATGGTGGGAGGGCAACCTGGACTGCAACAGTGAATACACTCGAACATCTACATTTATGGTAGGTACACAACTGTACTATGTTCATCGTGTTTCACTGTTGCAGTCATTACGATTGGGTTGAATCCCAAAGCTAAGGTTGGGAGGCTGGCTAAATAGAATTAGGAGAGGCTATAAGGCCCTGCAGAACTGCAGTGGCAAAGCCTGTCCAGGATTTAGAGTAGAGAGGTAAGTGATAGTGCTTTGTAAAAGTATGCACTGAACTCCAAGTTGCAGCCTCTAAGATGTCTTTGGTTGGTACTCCTCTAAGGAAGGATGCTGAAGTGGCTGCTGCTCTGGCTGAATGTGGCCTAATGTCCTTAGGCACTGATTTGCCATGCTGTGAATAGCAGAAACGAATGCAGTGGCATATCCATTTTGAAATAGTCTGCTTTGAGATAGGCTTTCCTTGTGACCCTGCAGCATATGCCACTAGAAGTTGTTCAGTCTTTCTGAAAGCTTTGGTTCTGTCCAAGTAGAAGCGTAGCTGCCTGCGAATGTTCAAAGAATGCAGAATTCTCTCACCCTTATTCTGTGGGTCTGGATAAAAGGTAGGCAAATGAATTGTTTGGTTAAGGGCCACACTGGACACTACCTTAGGCATAAATGTACGGTTTGTCCTCAGAAAACCCTTTCAGGATGGAAAATGATAAAAGGTTCCACAGCCATGAGTGCCTGTAACTCTGAGACTCGTCTAGCAGAGGTTATTGCTAGGAGCAGAGCTGTTTTCCAGAATAAGAATTTTATATCAGCTGCAGAGGCTGGCTCAAACGAAGGCAGTGTAAGTTTTTCCAAGACATAGTTGAGGTCCCATGGAGGTATCGGTGCTCTCCTTGGAGGTCTTATGTTTTTGGCCCCTCTGAGGTACTGCCTTGGTAATGGACGAGAAAAAATAGGTGGTTCTGTATTGTAATGAGCTGAAATGGCAGAGGCATGAATTTTAATTGATGAAAAGGAAAGGCCTTTATCAAGCATCTCAGTTAAGTATTGCAAAATCTGAGGAATATTTGGAACAAACGTGTCAAAACCTTGTGCCTGGTTCCAAGCACAGAATCTTTTCTATTTTTCTGCATAAGATTTTCTGGTGCTAGGCCTTCTGGCCTCCAAAATAACATCCATCACTGCTTTAGAGAGAGGTGCGTCTTGAATGGTTACATTATCCGCCATGCTGCCAGGTTTAAGGTCCTGAGTTGGCTGTGCAGTATCTAACTGTCTTGTTGGGTCAATAAGTGAGGAATGTGAGGTAATGCCCAAGCTGGGCATTGAGACAAGCTCTTTAGGATTGGGTACCAGTTCTGGCAGGGCCAGTCTGGGGCAATCAGTATCATTTTTGGTTTATCTTGTCTGACCTTGAGGAGTACCTTGGGAAGGAGAGGCAGAGGAGGAAAGGCATAAACTGTAAGGGTTTTCCAGGTGAGAGATAGGGCATCCACTTTCCATGCTTGCTTGTGATAAGTCCTTATGCAGAATTTCTGTAGTTGGTAGTTGTGAGAGGAGGCAAATAGGTCTATGTCCGGGCATCCCCAGTTCCTTGTTATCATGCTGAAGACTTGTGGATCCAATTTCCACTCATGGGGATCCATTAGGTTTCTGCTTAGTTCGTCTGCCACAGTATTTGTCTTTCCTAGCAGGAATTGTGCTTACAGATGTACTTGGTAAGTCAATGCTGTGTCCCACAAGTTCATGGCTAGCCTGCAGAGAGGGTAAGAATGTGTGCCTCCCTGCTTATTTATGTACCACATGACTGTAGTATTGTCCGTCTTTATCAGTAGTTGTTCTGGATGAAGTAGATCCTTGAAGGCTGTCAGGGCATTCTGAACAGCTAGCATCTCTTTTTGATTGATATGTAGATGCATCTGACTTGCAGATCATGTGCCCTGAATACATCTTCCTGCCATATGGGCCCTCCAGTCATAATCTGATGCATCTGTTGTCAATGTCTGCCTGGCTGTGGGTAAGGTGAATGGCTGTCCCGTGTTGTGTTGACAGGCTTTTGCCCACCATCGAAACTCCTGTTGCAGGCAGGGAATGAGGGTAAATAAGAAGTTATGTACCTACCATAACGTTCCATGTTAGTTGTCTTCTCTCGCCTTCTTTCTTGCTTGATGGGTTCGGAGCCGATCCCTCGGCTCCGACTCGGCACTTGCTTTAGCTCGAGAACTCCTTTTACCAGCTCGAGGCAGCCCCATATCCCATGATGCAAGGCAGGAAGTACCCAGATCTCGTTTGTTGACAAAAGGGCAATAACACCAAGCATAACATACTTCCCAAAGGAAGAAGAAACTTACAGATGGAAAAAGGACCAGGTCTGAATGGTCTTTAGCATAACAGTTTCTTATACAAGGTCTGTCCAGGCCAGGGGGAAGGAGGGAGGGTCGCAAGAAAGAAGGTGAGAGAAGACAACTAACATGGAACGTTATGGTAGGTACATAACTTCTTAATGTTAAGTTGTCAATCTCGCCTTCATTCTTGCTTGATGGGACGCGTCCCTAGCACCTCTATCCTGGGTGGCTCAATGGAACAAACTCTTGAGGACTGTAGAGCCAAAACTGGCTCTGTCCCTGGAGGCCAAGTCCAATTTGTAATGGGAAACAAAAGTGTGAGGAGTGGCCCAAGTGGCGCTGCACAAATAGTGTCCAAAGGTAGTCTAGCTTGAAAAGCTGTAGAAGTAGCTAAACTCCTAGTTGAATGTGCTTTAGGTTTTGAGCACAGCTGTTTTCCCCTGATCGTATAAATTTCAGTGATGACCGAAGAAAGCCATCTGGACAAAGTCACTTTAGAAACAGGTAGGCCTTTTTATTATCCGCATAGGAGACAAAAAGTTGATCAGATTTTCTAAATTTTTTGTTCTGTCCAAATAATATCTGAGCTGACGGTGGGCGTCAAGATAATGTAGCTTTTGTTCAGCTCTATCTGAATAGTTAGGAAAAATACGGAGATCAATGGATTGATTCAGATTGTTTTTGAAGCGACCTTAGGTAAAAATGATGGATTAGTTCTCAAAGATACTCTGTCTTTGTGAAAAATCAAATAGGGGGTCGAACCGAAGAGCATGAAGTTCAGACACCCTCCTGGCAGATGTAATAGCCACTAGGAATAAAGTTTTCCAAGAAAGATATTTCAGGGAACAAGAAACAGCTGGCTCGAAGGGGGGAAGAATCAAGGATGTCAGCACTAAATTTAGATCCCACTGAGGAGGAGGATTCCTGATTGGAGGCTTTAGTAGGAAAATTCCTTTCAAGAAGGCCCTGCAGAGCCTATGGGACATAATATTATGATCTGCTATCCCGACATGAAAATTAGAAATAGCAGCCAACTGAACTCTGACTGTTGAGGAAGAGGAGCCTGCATGAAAAATATCTGCTAAGAAGTCCAGAACTGCCTGGACAGGGGCAGTAAAAGGATCAATATTTTGGGCCTTAGCCCAATAAGAGAAACGTCTCCATTTGCTTGTATAAATCCTCCTGGTAGAGGATTTTAGTGAAGCTACTATGATATCTCTAACTGGGTTAGAGATCAAAGGAAGCCTGGCTAAGGAAGGAAGTGGAGCAACCATGCTGTGAGGTTGAGAGAAGGGATTGACCAGTGCAGCTGACCGGATTGGTGAATCAGTAGATCTGGCACTGGGTCCAGATGCCACGGCTGCACCAAAAGGTGACGATGGAGGAACGGGAACCAAACTTGTCGAGGCCAGTAAGGGGCAATGAGAATCAATTTGGCTCTCAAAGCGGTAGCTTTCTGGATCACCTGAGGGATCAGAGGAAATGGAGGGAAGGCATAAAGAAGTCCCTGGGGCCAAACCTGGGTCAGAGCGTCTCTGGGGCGATGGCCTGATAGAGGGAAGTGGCTGAAGAAGTCTGGACATTTGCTGTTTTGGGGGGTAGCAAAAAGATCGCAACATGGACGACCCCATTCCAGAAAAATCTCTTCCGCTATGGATTGCTTGAGAGACCACTCGTGAGGCATGAGAATAGCTCTGCTCAATCTGTCCGCTATAATGTTGGTTTTCCCAGGGATATGCGTTGCTACCAGAAACCGATGAGAGGAGATCGCCCATTGCCATAGTCTGAGCGCTTCTCGACACAAGGGGTAGGACTTGGTTCCGCCCTGTTTGTTGATATACCAAACTACAAACTCTGTGAGGACTGCAATTGTCCCTACGGGAAGAAAGTCGTTGAGGGCTTGCAACGTTAAAAGCACTGCTCTCATCTCCAGGACATTTATGTGCAGATGGTACTCGAACGGTTGCCACGTCCCATGAACCATCCTGCCCTGATAATGACCCCCCCACCCGATCAGGGAGGCATCCGTGGTGACAGTGGCTATCGGGGACGGAGGTACAAAGCTCCTGCCTTGGTGAACCTGAGACGATGTGATCCACCAAGCAAGATGTTCTTTGCATGTTTGTGTCACCAGAATCTGGTGACGCATTGGGAGTTGCTGGTATGACCACTGTGTGAACAGCATCCACTGAAGGAGGCGCATGTAGAATCGAGCCAGGGAAGAAGAGTAATGGCGCAGCCATGAGACCTAATACCTTTAGAACCATTCTGGCCTGTACCTTCTTGCTGGCCAGAATGATCCTGACATGAGTCTGAATGTCTGAAACTCTTTGTTCTGTAAGGGTAGCTGACATCCGAACAGTGTTTAAGTTTGCGCCTATGAAGGTAATAGACTGGCAGGGCGATAAGGATGACTTTTGAAGTTGACTGAGATGCCCAAATGAGAACAAAGGTCTATTGTGTAATCCCTGGCTTGTATAAGCTGATGCCTGGTGGTGGCTGACAGGAGCCAGTCGTCGAGATCTGGAAACACCTGGAATCCTTGGCGTCTCAGGTGAGCCGTGACCACTGCCATGCATTTGGTGAACACTCTGGGGGCTGTAGTGAGACCAAAGGGCAGGGCTCTGAACTGGAAATGACTGGACCCCAGCCGGCGGAGAAATCTCCTGGGCGTCTGTGAATTTTGATGTGATAGTACGCATCCTGAAGATCTATTGAGCACATCCAGTTGTCCTTCTGTAAGAAGGGCAGAATTGACTGAAGAGTGACCATTCGATATCTTGTCTTCCTGCCGGACTTGTTGTGTCTGCTGTGATCCAATATTGGTCTCCAGTCTCCCGTCTTTTGGGGACCAAAAGAACCTTGAGTAGATTCCGGGCTCTGAATGGTCTATTGTAACTGGCTGAATGGCTCTTTTTTGCAGTAGTTTTGCGATTTCTAACTCTGCAATGTCCCTTAGACCGGGTGGTACATCTGGAAGGGAACTTGAGGGGAAGGGACTTTCCTCGAAAGGAATTATGTAACCCTTGGATATGATCGACTGTACCCATCTGTCTTGAGTGAGGGAATGCCAGGCTTCTGGGTACAGTGATAATCTTCCCGACTGCCTCCAAGGAGGGACAGCCGGGCAACACCTCAGGGATGCTGAAAGGGCTTCTCAGGAAGAGACTCCCTGTTGCCCTGGTTCTTCGGACCCCCTCTGCCTCTAGGGCGGCGTCTGTTGTTGTTACCCCCTCTGCCTCTAGGGGTAAACTGACCACGTGAATCCGGCGTGACTTCTTGGGATTTACGGAACCACATCTTCCCACCCTTCTGTCCTTTGGGATAAGGCCTAGAAGGGGTGGAAAAACGGACTCCAACAGCAGAAAGAGTCTTGCCGTCCTGCTCACACCTGGTCAAGGTCTCCTTCACCTGAGGGCCAAACAAAGCTGACCCATCAAAGGGAGAATTTGTGAAGGACGCCTTAAAGGGATCCATAAAATCACATAGCCGCATCCAGGCTTGGCGTCTAAGAGCCACACCTGTGCCTGCGGCTCTACTCGCTCCATCCGCGCATAAGATATTAGCCGCATGGAGGAGTTAGCAATGGAATTTAGGGTTCCTAGCTGCGAAGCAATCTTTTCTTGGGCCCCTGCAGCTGTAGGATCCTGAACTACTTCTCCCAGCTCCTTCAGGATATCTCTCTGGAGTCTGGTGAAGTGACAAAGATAATTCAGCGAGCATAGCAAAGGTCGCTGAGGAAAACATCCGCTTGCCGTACCTATCCATGGTCCTAGAGTCCTTATTAGGAGGATGGACGGTCACGGAAGGATCTGCAAGTTCCTTTTTGGTGGCCGCAGCCACCACCATGGCATCAGCAGGGACACCTTTGGTAAGGAATTGTTTGTCACTAGGGGCAGTGAAAAATTTAGAAGGCCTCCTAGGGACTGGCTCTACAGAGTCAGGAGCTGTCCACGCCTTTCGTGCAATAACCTGCATAAGGGGGTCGAAAGGCGGAGACACCCAGGAGGTGGAGGGCCGAGATCCAAACACCTCTAGGTATACTGACTCATCCTCAGAGGGATTGTTGGTGGGACAGTTTCCCCTCTGTTTCAGAAGTTCTAGGATGTCTGAGAAGGAGACATCCTCAGAGGGGGATCTAGGGGATCCCTCTGACTCATCAAAGTCAGTATCCAGTGACAGACTCAGGGGAGTCTACATGCTTCCTCTTACAAGTCCTCTTCCTAGGAGGATCTCCCGAAACATCAGGAGAATCCTCGGAAGAGGGGGAAATTCCCAATGGGGAAACCTGAGGCGGAGGATCTCTGGGTCCTGTAGCAAGAGAAGTGGCAGAGATGTCAACAGGTACAATAGAGGGAGGAGCTACGGAAGAGACTGCTGACTGATACCAGTGGCCAGTACACTCTTCATCACCTCGAATGCTCCCTCCCAGGCAGGTCGAGAGAACCCGCTCCAAGAGCTAGGAACTCCAGGGGCCACCGAAAGGAAGTCTCCGAGGCAGATGTCGGAGCCGAGCTCACCAAGGCCGAGGCTCCAAGGGGAAGAGCGGGCTCGGACAAGGGTCCGATGCCACTCACCCCCTCGGAGGAGACCATGGAAGCCCGACCACGAATCCCTCTAAGGAAGAGGAGATAAGAGTAGGGGCTGAAGGGACAGAAGGAGGTATCCGTCCTCCAGCCGTAGCAGTAACCATGCCCGAAGACTCCAACTCCAAACTCTGGGGAAGAGTCGAAGGAGGAACAGTAACGGGGTGTGGACCAACAGTCGTCTGCTGAGACGGACTGTGTAGCATTTGGGCTAGTACCTGTGACTTGAGGAATCTACTGACCACTCTCTCTAGGTCATGATCTGACAACCTGGATGACCTTGAAGATCGGCTCCGAAGGCTCCGCTCCGATAGAAGAGGCGAAGCCGGAGCCGAAAGTATCGGCTCCAAGGAAGGAGACCTCGACCTCTTCCTGGAATGGGCCATCGGAGCCGATACTACTGATCCTGTCGGCACCGATTTCTCGGAGCCGGCAGAACGTCTCGATGTATCGGCTCCAGCCGGAGCCGATACAGCTACAAATAACGGTGTCGGAGCCGATCGGGCCGACACCGATGCCTATGCCACATGGGTGTCGGAGCCGATCGGAGCCGACACCGATGCCGTGCCAAGTGTGTGTCGGAGCCGATCGGGCCGACACCACAGTGGTCAGCAGATTCGGCACCGATAGCCATCGGCGCGAAAGCTGTGGATCCAGAATCGGCTCCAGCGGAGCCGATCTCGACTCTGCAGTCGGAGCCGAGGCCGCAGGCTTAGGAACAGAAGCCTGGGCTTTGGCAGATTTGGTTGATTTTGTGGGGCCGACTTAGCGGAGAGCCCTCCGGCTTAAGAAGACCCCTGAGAATCAACTTATTCTCTCCTGCAGGACTCTCTGGCTGAAGGAGTGACAAATAGCACAGGAGTCCTGCAGGTGAAGAGGGCCCAAACAGTACAGGCAAGAAGTGTGACCGTCTGTCAGAGACATCTTCTGACAGCACGAGTCACACTTCTTAAAACCTGAAACCCTCTCCTTAGACATGGTGCCTAAACACAACAGACACACACACCAGTCAAATTAAATTAAATTAATACCAAGAGGTATTTAGTAAAAAACACCAACACACACACCCTAACAGGGGGGGGATGGGATAGGGAAATTGACTGACTAAAAATTAAAAGAGACAGGGATTTCTGTCAGAAAAAGGTTAATTTTAAAATTAAACTATCAAAAATTAGTTTTAACTAAAAAAGGGGCTTAAATCTCACAAATGTGAACAACTTACCAGGAGCTGGTAAAGAGAAGACCTCCCAAGCGAAGCGGCAAACGAGATCTGGGTACTTCCTGCCTTGCATCATGGGATATGGGGCTGCCTCGAGCTGGTAAAAGGAGTTCTCGAGCTAAAGCAAGTGCCGAGTCGGAGCCGAGGGATCGGCTCCGAACCCATCAAGCAAGAATGAAGGCGAGATTGACAACTTAACATTAGAAGTTATGTCCTTACCATAACGTTCCATGTGGAGTGTTCATCTCGCCTTTGTTCTTACACCTGGGTTCGGAGCCGATCCTCGGCTCCGTGTCGGCCGCTCCCACAATCCCCCTCTGCCTTTACCTCAGATCTAGTTTGCAAGCAAACCAGAAGTCAACAGAAGAGAGCATAACACATTCATGCCAAACAAGAATAAACATAGCTAAAAAAAATATAGCCACAACAACTGCTCAAGGCAGAAGCAGGAGAAACAAACCAGACACCTAAACTGGACGTTCTTCCTGAGGGTGGGAGGGTGGGAATGTAAGAACAAAGGCGAGATGAACACTCCACATGGAACGTTATGGTAAGGACATAACTTCTATATGTGAGAGTGTTCAATCTAGCGTTGTTCTTACACCTGGGTAGCGTCCCTAGCTCCATGTTCCTGAGGAACTCACGGGAGAACGTTCCTGAGCACAGTGGAACCAAAGGTTGCCCTGTCCCTAGAAATCCTGTCTACTTTGTAATGAGAAATGAATGTACGTGGTTTAGACCAAGTGGCAGCCGCACAAATAGTGTCTAACGGTAGGCGGGCTGCATGAGCCAGGGATGTAGATACTGATCTTGTAGAGTGCCCTTTGGGCTTCACAGGTAAAGTTTGCTCAGAGGCAGTATAAACAAAAATAATACAATCAGAAAGCCATTTGGACAGGGTTCGTTTCGTAACTGCCATACCCTTCTTGCTGTCTGCGAAGTCTATAAAGAGCTGGTCTGTTTTCCTGTGATCCTTTGTTCTGTCCAAGTAAAATCTGAGTTGTCTATGAACATCTAACTTGTGTAACATATATTCCAACTTATTGGAGTGGTTTTTGAAAAAGGTGGGGAGTTCAATGGACTGATTAATATTATTAACGGAGCAAACTTTGGGAAGAAAGGATGGATTAGTGCGAAGAGATACTCTATCAGGGTGAAAGATCAAATAAGGGTGTTTAACTGAAAGAGCTTGAAGCTCCGATACCCGCCTGGCTGATGTGATAGCCACCAGAAAAAGGGTCTTCCATGACAAAAACTTCAAAGGACAGGAAGAGGCTGGTTCAAAATGTGGTAGCATCAGCTGTGATAAAAGAAGGTTCAAGTTCCAAGGTGAAGTAGGACTTCTAACTGGTGGTCTAATATGGAAAGATCCTTTTAGAAAGGCCTTACAAAGTCTGTGAGCCATAATAGGAGCCCCACTTTCTCCCACATGAAAGTCTGAAATGGCAGCTAACTGCACTCTCAAAGTGGCAGGAGAAGCCCCTTGGTGGAACAGTTCGGTTAAAAACTCCAAGACCTTATTCAGAGGAGCTATTACGGGATCCAATTGTTGTGTAGTTGCCCAGTGCGCAAAACGCTTCCATTTACTAGTGTAAATCTTTGTAGAGGAAGCTTTATGAGAAGCCACCAGGATATTTTGAACTGCAGGGGATAGAAGATCAGACCTGGCTAAGAAGGGAAGCGGAGCAGCCAAGCTGCTAGTCTGAGGGAGAGAAGCGACGGGTGGAGAGCCCCTGACGAGTGGGTCAGCAGATCCGGCTCTGGGTCTAGGATCCAGGGTTCCCGAATTTGGTGTGCCAGAAGAAAGGGAAACCAGATTTGATGAGGCCAGAATGGGGCAATGAGGATAATTGTCCTTTGCAGGTTGCTGGCTTTCTGTAGAAATTTTGAAATCAGGGGAACAGGAGGAAAAGCGTACAGGAGACCCAGGGGCCAATCGTGAACCAGAGCGTCCCTGGGGACTTCCCCTGGAGGGGGTAATAGGGCAAAATAGCTTCTGCATTTGGCGTTCATTGGAGACGCAAACAGATCACAGGAAGGCTGGCCCGACTTGCGAAATATTTCCTTCGCAACTGACTGTTTGAGGGACCACTCGTGAGGTAACAGGATGGCTCTGCTCAACCTGTCCGCTATGACGTTGGATAACCCCGGGATGTGCGTTGCTATCAGAAAGCGACCCGTGGACTCCGCCCATTGCCAGATTCTCATGGCCTCTCTGCATAGTTGATAAGACTTGGTTCCCCCTTGCTTGTTTATGTACCAGACTACAGACATGTTGTCCGTCTGAACTGCAATTGTCCCTAGAGGAAGGAGGGGAGCAAAGTGTTGCAATGCTAGAAACACTGTCCACAACTCTAGAACATTGATGTGCAGATTGTATTCCAAATTGGTCCATTCGCCTTGGACTGTCTGTCCCTGAAAGATGCCCCCCCACCCTATCAGGGAAGCGTCCGTGGTCACTGTTGCTGTCGGCGTGGGTAGCATAAATGGTCTTCCGCTGGAAAGATTGCAAGTCCGGAGCCACCAAGCCAGGTGTGATTTGCATATGTTTGTCATGTGAATTTCGTGCGTCAGGGGTAACTGTTGGAACGACCATTGTGCAAACAGTAGCCACTGAAGAACTCTCATGTGCAGTCTTCCCAAGGGTATCGCAATGAGAGAAGCTGCCATGAGACCCAAAACCTTCAGAACCAGTTTCGCTGGGGATTTTCTGGATGATAGAAGAAGAGATATATGGTTTCGTAGGGAGGCTATCCTTTCTGGAGGAAGCCTTAGAATTAAGCAGCAGTATCCAATTCTGCTCCTATGAATGAGATATGCTGTGATGGCTGTAGTAATGATTTTTCGAAATTTACGGAAATTCCGAGATGAACACAAAGTTGTAGTGTGTAATCCCTGGCCTGAATCAGTCGACGCTCGGTGGTGGCAGAAAGGAGCCAGTCGTCCAGATACGGAAACACCTGGAATCCCAGGCGTCTCAAGTGAGACGCTACCACTGCCATACATTTGGTGAAAACCCTGGGGGCTGAAGTCAGACCAAAGGGCAGGGCTCGAAACTGAAAATGACTGGCTCCCAGCCGGAAGCGCAAGTGATCCCTGGACGCCCTGGCCATTTTGATGTGGTAGTATGCGTCCTTTAGATCTATTGAGCACATCCAGTCGTCCTTCTGTAAAAATGGAAGGATCGATTGAAGCGTGACCATCCGGAACTTTTCTTTCTTGATGAAGGTATTGAGTTTGCTTAGGTCCAAAATTGGCCTCCAGTCCCCTGTCTTTTTTGGAACTAAAAAGAACCTTGAGTAAGTTCCGAATCCTGTTTGGTCCGCTGGGACTGGTTGGATGACTCTTTTTTCTAGCAGCTTTGAAATTTCTATAGCTGCAGGGCCTCGCAGATGGGGCGGCACATCTGGGAGCAATCAGTTCCATCAACTCATCGAAGGGCGGAGTGACCCAGGAGGAGGAAGGGCGAGCACCGAATGCCTTCAGCAAGACTGACTCATCCTCAGAAGGGGGAAGGGATTGCCAATCACCTCTCTGCTTTAGGATCTCCAGGATGTCAGAAAAGGAGACATCCTCTGAGGGTGATTTTGGGGACCCTTCTGACTCATCCATGTCAGTGTCCGATGTCAAGGATTCTTGTGGAGAATCTAAGTGTCTCCTCTTACACAATCTTTTCCTCGGAACTTCCTCGGGCATCCGAAGAAGCCTCCGAGGAAGAGGGGGCATCCTCTAGGGGTGGCTGAGACACTGGTGCTCGACGCTTAGATGTAGCCGTGGGTGCAGAGGAGGATAACGGACCTTTATGGGAAGGAGAAGCTGTTTCTGCTGAAGTGGTTGTCTGAGTAGACAACACCTTCCTCATGAGGTCGAAGGCCCCCGGGTCCCGAGTCGAGGTATCCCCCGGTTCCGAAGAAATCGGAGGAATCCCCGAGACAGGCACCGAAGGCATCGACCCCGAGGACGGAGCCGAGTCGATCCGAGCCGAGGCTCCGAGAGGGAGTGTCGGAACCGAAACATCAGTCCGACTCTCAGTCCCGGACCCAAGGATGGATCTTCTGCTCCGAGACTCCGGTACTGGGTCCGACGGAGTCGAGATTAACGGTGCCGACCGAGAAAAAGACGGTTCCGGCACAGAGGGCTCCACAATCACCAGATCAGCCTCTCCCGGCTCCGAAGACTGGATAGGCCTCGGAGGAGGAACAGGTGGAGATAAGGGAAGGCCTTCGAGTCTCGACACCAACTGGGAGGAGACAGAGATGAGTTTGGACAAGGCCGTATTCTCCATCAATTTCTGCACCACGCGGTCTACATTGGTGTCAGAGAGGGGCCTGGAAGAACGCGTCGAAGGAATCGAAGACGGAGCCGACCTCAAAAGTGCAGGAGGAGGAAGCTCTGTCACCGGTTCCAAGACTCGAGGCTCGGTAACTGACAACAGTTCAACACTCGGCCCCGAAGTCTGTGGAACCGGTGATCGAACTTTGAATGAAGAGCTCGGAGCCGATGACTTGGGCTCTGACGTCTTCGATTCCTTCGAGGATTTAGATGCCTGGTCTGATGCATCCAGAGCCTCTTGGAAAGCAGGCTTCAAAAGGCCCCTATCCATAAGTTTCCTGCGCCTATCTGTCATGACCCTTCCACTGAAAGAATGGCAGATGGAGCAGTCTTCCTGCAGATGGAGAGGGCCAAGACAGTAGACGCAGGAACTATGACTGTCTGTGACAGACATTTTCTGTCCACATTGGCACCATTTGAAGCCTGATTTAGCTTTTTCAGACATGTTTACAAAGTCAAATCCAGAAAACAGTGAAATAGCCAGTACTAATTGTCCAATCCAGTAAAACTTGTCAAATCCAGTAAAATTTGTCAAATCTTGTTAATAAAGTCACATCCAATAGTCAACTCCAGTAAAGTTAAAGGGTGGGGTAGGCCCCAAGGGAATAACTCAAGAAAGTATATAAAAACTATATACGGAACCGAGAAACCCTCGATACACTACTCACACACACACACACACACACACACACACACACACACACACACAGTCAACTTTAAGAGAATTTTTTATATAAAATAATACAAGAAATATAAGAAATAATTAATCTTAGCTTTGAGGTGGTCCGAGCTCATCAAAATGATGCAAACGTTGCAGCGGCAAACTAGATCTGAGGTAAAGGCAGAGGGGGATTGTGGGAGTTAGGCTGGTCTCGAGCTTCTTCTCGATGCAGAGCTTTGCCAAGCGGCCGACACGGAGCCGAGGATCGGCTCCGAACCCAGGTGTAAGAACAAACGGCGAGATTGAACACTCTCACATTTATTGTTTCCAGGCTGTGGCAGTGTTGAGTCCAAACACTTTTTAGATACCACTGAAGTTTCCTCATATGCAGTCTTGCATATGGAATTAGCAGAATGCAGGATGCCATGAAAGCCAAAGCCTGCAGAATTTTTCTTGCAGATAATTGGGTCTTTGTTACCAACATTTTGAAATAAGTAGTCAGTTGTCTGTGTTTGTCTGGCGTGAGATAAGCCATCTGGGCAGCTGTATTTAAGCTTGCACCCAGGAATACTATCTCTTGAGAGGGTATGAGTTTTGATTTCTTTTCGTTTACTGTGTACCCTAGACCTGTTAGTAATATTTTTACAAACGCCAGATGCTGTAGTAGAATGTCCTTGTTCTCTGCTTGAATAAGGCAGTCGTCCAAGAAAGGATATATTTGTATTCGTCTTTGTCTGCAAAATGCAATTACTGGTGCCAGGCATTTTATGAAGACCCTGGGCGCAGTAGATAAGCTAAAGGGCAGTGCAGAGAATTGGTAGTTCATTGAGCCAGCTGTAAATCTGAGGTATCTTCTGCATGATTGTCTGATTGGGACATGCAGGTATGCCTCTTTTAGGTCTAAAGTCACAAGTCAAGCTTTCTTGCCCAGCATGGGCAGAATCTGCTGCAGAGTTAACATTTTGAATTTTGGAATATCCAGGAATGTGTTTAGGATAGACAGGTCCAGTATTGGTCTCCAGGCTTTGTCCTTTCTGGGCAACAAGAATATCCTTGGGTAGAATCTTAGTCCCTGCTCTTGCTGTGGTACTAGCTGAATGGCTCTCATGTCCATGAGGTTTGAAACTTGTTTTTGTGCCTCTGCCCAGTGATTGCGTGGCAGGTCTGGCATACCGTTTTGCCTTGGCAGGGTGTGAAAGTGGAACCTGTAGCCTTGTGATATGATAATTTAAGACCCATTTGTCCTGGGTGATCATGTGCCAATGTTGTGAAAAAAGTGCTAGCTTTCCCCCCAAAGGGGCTGCCAGAAGATAACTGCTTGGTGCTGGCAGTGGAAAGTCATTGAGACTGTTTCCTGTATGGCTGTGATTTTTCCTCTCCGCTTTTGGAGGTAGAAGCACACCACTGTTTAGGCCTGTATGAGCTCTGGGGCTGTGATCTGCCTCTGGGACGTCTGTATCTGCCTCTTTGTGGCCTGTCTGACACTGGAAAGGACCAATTCTTTGTAGGCCAGTTTCTGCTAAATCTGGGAGGCTGTACCTGCAAGAAATCCTTGACTGTTTGCATAGATTTAGCTTTGTCCTCCATTTTCTTCAACACCTCTTCTGCTTTAACACTAAACAAGGTATCATGCTGTAATGGAGCATCTAAAAGTTTTGCTTTAACATGATCAGGCAGATTCTGTTCTTTTAACCAAGCATGTCTCCTAATGACAGAACCCGTAACAGCGGCCCTGCAGGAGGCCTCTAGAGAATCAAAACCACATTGCAAAGTATGCTTTCCCACTTGTTCAGCTGCATGCAATAAATCCTGCATTTCTTTGTTTTCTGCACATTCTGAATTTGTCAACATTTTCTGTTTAAGCAGTGACATAAGATATTGCTGATATTTAAGCATATGAAACTGGCAATTTAAGGCTCTTACAGCCAAGGTAGCAGAAGTATAAATCTTTCCCCCCATCTGTCCAGGGCCCTTGAATCCCTATCAGAGGGGATACGGTTTTTTGCATTGGAAGCCTTGACCCCTTTGGGACCCTGAGAGATAGTTTCTGGGTCAGCAGCAGGGTTTTTATAAAGAAATATATGTGACTCAGGAACCCTGTAGTATCTGTCTGGCTTAACGGGAGCTGGTGGTAAAGAGTCAGGAGACAGACCAGACTCTGAAAATACATCATCTACAATGTCTAAAACAGGAGGTATAGCAAGGGGCCTGTGCTGAGGTAATAAAAGGAAGTCTCTGAGCCTTTTCTTAGATTCTGAATAATCTTGGCTCTCCCAGTGGAAATGCTCCCTCATAGTATGTAGGGTCTCCCCAAAAGAATAATCCTCAGGAGGAGAGGCTGAAGGGATAGATTCTTCAGCATCAGAATCCTCATAGGGAGGAAGAGAATATTCCTGTTCAGAAGAAGAATCAGAGGAAATGGAAACCTGATCTGAATATTCATATTCTATTTCTTGCCTAGGCCTCTTATCAGGAGGGGGGATGGGAACCCCTGATCAAAGTAATTAGGTCTTCGGCCATTTTAAGCATCTGTTTTTTAGGCATGGTGGCCTGTCCAGGAGAATGCTGTACTTGTCTCTTTGTCTTTAGAGCTGCTTTAGTCTTTGCCTTTGAAGCTGAAGTAGGTTTCACATATAACTGTGTAGGCCTGAAAACACCCTCAGAAGCCGGTGCCTGCTCAGTGGCTCTGGACCCATCTGAGGGAATAGTTTCCGAGTGTCCAATACCTTGAGTTTCCAGAGGCCTAGTCAGCTCCACGAGGGAGTCGGAAGCGGCCTGTGGCTCTGAGGTAGCGGGCATCAGGGGCTGCGAAAGTGCCTCACTGAGAACTGGCGAACTGGCGGCAGGCCTAGCGGAAGCCTCGTCATCAGTTTTGGACCTTGGATGCCTGTCCTTTTCTTTTTCTTTGCGCTTTTTATAAACTCCGGTAGTCGGCTGTTCCGACGGCATTATATAATTGAATCTTCTGCCAAAGTAATGAAATGCAAAATCGTACCGACGCTTAATAGTGCGTTGGTTAAATCTAGCACAAAACCGACAACTAGCAACTTCGTTGTCAGGGCCTATGCAAGGAATACAGTAAGAATGAAAATCCTTATGAGGTATTTGCTTCCCACAAGAAATACAATTATTAACTTCTTCTGACATCGGTCTGGAGCAAGAAAAAAGTTGCCCAGCAGGGTACTTAGCTTTAATGAAGACTTCGGATCTGAAATTCGAATTTGAAAATCTCAGGAGTCGGCCAACCGGCACTTGCGAACTGCTTTTGTTTCGGGCACCGCGCGGCAAGAAAGACTGAAGAAAATGGCGTCGGCTGCATCTTTTATACCCCTGGCACACTGACGTCAGGGAGGAGGCGACAGCAACCGACGCCGGACCTAGACTTTGGAACTCGGGCCGACTGCGGGTAGCCTGCCAGCGGGATAACCCAATCGTAATGACTGCAACAGTGAAACACGATGAACATCAATAATATCACGCATTGCTGGGGAAATATTGTGGAGCCTGGCTAGGACTGGAAGTGTAGTACCCAAGCTGTGAGCTTGAGAGATTGGAGGGATTGGTGTAGCCCGCCTGACTGATGAATCAAGAGGTCCGGCACTGGGTCCAGAATCGAAGGCTGGGCTAGAAGGTGGGGGTGAAGGAATAGAAACCAAATCTGTCGAGGCCAATGGGGGCAATGAGAATCATTTTGCAACCCAACAATTTTGCTTTTTGAATGACTTTTGGAATTAGGGGAAAGGGGGGAAATGCATAAACGAGTCCCTGAGGCCAATCATGGACTAGAGAGTCCCTGGGTGTCTGACCTGGAGGAGGAACAAGGGAGAAGTAGCTGCTGCATTTGTTGTTGAGGGGAGAGGCAAAGAGATCGCAGCAAGGCTGGCCCCATTTGCGGAAAATAAGATCCACAATTTCCTGTTTCAGAGACCACTCATGAGGCATGAGGATAGCCCTGCTGAGCCTGTCCACTATTATGCTGGATGTCCCAGGGATATGCGTTGCTGTCAGAAAATGTTGGGAGGAAATCGCCCATTGCCACAATCTGAGGGCCTCTTGGCACAAGGGGTAAAACTTGGTTCCGCCCTGTTTATTGCTGTATCAAACCACTGACATATTGTCCGTTTTTATTGCAATAGTCCCGGCAGGGAGAGAGTCTTGAAGAACTTGCAACGCTAGGAGCACTGCTCTCATCTCCAGGACGTTGATGTGCAAGTGGTACTCATGAGGTTGCCAAGTGCCTTGGACTGTCTTCCCTAGATAATACCCCCCTACCCTATCAGGGAAGCATTCGTGGTCACTGTGGCAACTGGATGGGGTTCCATGAAAGGTCTGCCCTGAGTAACTAGTGGGGAGACCATCCACCAGGAAAGGTGTCTTTTGCAAGATTCTGTAATTAGCATCATAATGTGAGACATGGGTAATTCCTGGAAGCACTATTGTGTGAAAAGAAGCCAATGAAGGATTCTCATGTGAAAGCGTGTTAAGGGAACTAGAAGAATGGCTGCTGCCATGGACCCTAGAGCTTGAAGAACATATTTGACTTGAATTCTTTTGCTCCTCAGGAGAAGTGACACCTGTTTTTGAATAATGGAAACTCTTTCCTGAGGCAATTTTACAATCATTTTACTTGTGTTTAGCTCTGATCCAATGTATGTAATAGATTGACAGGGAAACAAGGCAGATTATTTTGAAGTTTATTGTGATCCTAGTTGAGCACAGGATGTGATGGTGTAATCTCGTGCCTCTATAAGTTGTTGCCTGGTGGTAGCAGTGAGGAGCCAGTAGTCCAGATAAGGAAACACCTGGAATCCTAGACGTCTCAGGTGAGCCGTGACTACTGCCATGCATTTGGTGAACACCCTGGGGGCTGTGGTGAGACCAAAGGGCAGAGCTCTGAATTGGTAATGACTGGCCCCTAGCCGGAAGCGTAGAAATCTCCTGGATAGTACGCATCCTGAAGATCTATGGAGCACATCCAATTCTCCTGACCCAGAAAGGGGAGAATGGACTGCAGTATTACCATCCAGAACTTTTCTTTTTGTACAGATGTGTTTAACCTGCTGAGGTCCAGAATTGGTCTTCAGTGCACTGTCTTTTTGGGCACTAAAAAGAATCCTGAGTATGTTCTGGATCCTACTTGTTCTGCGGGGACTTCCTGGATGGCTCTTTTTTCTAGCAGTCATGAAACGTCTGTGACTGCCTGATCCCTTAGATTGGGTGGAACATCTGGGATTGATTTTTTTGAAACAAAAGGGGGTTGATGAAAGGGAATCTTATAACCTCCAGATATAATGGATAGTACCCATTTATCTTTTGTAATATTTTGCCAGGCGATTGGGTACAATGAAAGCCTTCCCCCGACTGCCTCCAGAGTTGAGCAGTCGGACATCCATTCAGGGATGTTGATAGGGTTTGGAAGAGAGCGTATCTCTGTCATCCTGATTTTGCGGACCCCCACTGCCACAAGGGCGGTGTCTGCCATTGTTATTATTTCCCCTTCTGCCCCTGGGGGATAATTCACCACTTGCATTAGGCAAGAGTCCCTGGGATTTTCGAAACCACATCTTTCCTCCCTTCTGACCCTTTGAGTATGGTCTGGTAGGAGTGGAAAAATGAACTCCGACATCAGAGAGCGTCTTGTCTTCCTGGTGGCACCTGGTAAGCGTGTCTTTCACCTGAGGCCCTAAGAGAGAGGAGCCATCAAAGGGGGTATTGGTGAAGGACGCTCTGAAAGGTTCCGCAAACTGACACAGCTGTAGCCAAGAATGTCTCCTAAGAGACACTCCTGTTCCTGCAGCTCTACTCGTTCCATCGGCTGCATATGAAATAAGCCTCATGGAGGCGTTGACTATTGAATCAAGAGTCGCCAGCTGGTTAGCTACCTTGGCTGAAGCTCCCTCAGCTGTTGGATCTTGTAGGCTATCTCCAAGCTTTTTTAGGAGATCCCTCTGAAGCCTAGTAAAATGGAAATGATAGTTCAGGGACATAAGGGAGAAGGTCGCTGATGAAAACATTCGCTTCCCATATCTGTCCATTGTACGAGAGTCTTTATTCGGTGGATGGACAAATGAGGAGATTTCAGCTAATTCTCTCTTTGTGGCTGCTGCTACCACCATGGCATCAACTGGGCCACCTTTAGTCAAGAACTGTTTGTCTTGGGGAGCTGTGATGAATTTATTGGGTCTCCTTGGGACAGGTTCCATAAAATCTGGAGATGACCAAGCCTTTTGAGAAACTACAGACATGAGTGGATCAAAAGGCGGAGACACCCAGGAGGTGGAAAGTCGGGAACCAAATGTGTCCAGGTATACAGACTCGTCCTCGGAGGGGGTTCGGGAAGTCCAGCTACGCCTCTGCCTGAGAATCTCGAGGATGTCCGTAAAAGAAACATCTTCAGGGGGAGACCTTGGGGACCCCTCCGATTCATCTAGGTCTGTATCTGAAGTGACAGACTCAGGGGAATCTTGGTGCTTCCTCTTGCACTTTCTCTTCCAGAAAGCCTGCTCAGAATGCTCTGGGGAGGTTTCAGAAGAAGAGGGTTCACCCAATGGGATGTCCTGGGGCATAGGTTCCCTACGCTTTGGGGCTGGAAGAGGAGCAGAGGTTGTCACAGGCATTGAAGGGGATGGAGCAGATGGAACCGATAGTGGGGACAGCACTCCCCGCATGACCTCGAAGGCGTCACAGCCTCGACACAAGGAGGACTCCAGCTCCGAAGAGACAGGAATCCCACTCTGCGCCGAGGGCGATAGCTCCGAGTCCAATGTGGGAACCGAGCTAAACTGAGCTGACACGCCGAGATGGAGAGTGGGGTCGGACAAGGGTCCGATGCCACTTCCCCCCTCGGAGCCGACAAAGAGAGCTTTGGCGCCCAGATACCTCGATGGAAGGAAGAACTGAGGTAATCGGAGCAAAGGTCGGAGCCAAAGAAGATGTCATCGGAGCACTATCGGAGCATCCATGGACTCTGGCTCCGAACTAAGCATAGTCAGAGGAGGAATCGAAATCAAAGCGGATGGAGCCGAAACCTGTTGTGGCGGGCTTGAAAGCATTTTAGCAAGGGCCTGTGATTTCAGCAAACTACTGACCAGTCTCTCCACATCCTGATCCGATAACCTAGAGGAGAGAGAGGAGTGGGAAGATGAGCAATGACTGGTCTTACTTTGAAGTAAGGGTGATTGTGGCACCGAGCAAATCGGCTCCAATGAAGGAGACCTAGCTAGTTTGTGGCTCCGAGACGGCTCCGAAGTAACAGTTGGAGCAGACGGAATAGTCCTGTCGGTGCCAGATGGCACCGACACACTTGGTTTGTCAAACTCACAGGTCGGTTCCGGACATGGAGCCAACGGCTTGACTGGTTTCAAGGGTTTCACTGGCTGAGATGCTTTAGCCGAAGTCCTGTTTTAATAATCCATGGAGGATAAGCTTGTTTTTCCGCTCCTGCAGGACCCTTGGACTAAAGGCATGACAAATAGAACAAGAGTCCTGCAGGTGCAGAGCCCCCAAGCAGTAAACACAACTAGTGTGCCCATCTGTCAAACTCATTTTCTGACAGCACGAGTCACACATTTTAAAACCTGAGGTTTTAGCTTCCTTAGACATTTTACCAAAAAGACACACTGCAATAGTAAACTAAAAATTAATAAAGACCTTAAAGGACAGCCTCTAACTTAAACTGCTGTCCTTAAGGGGGGGGGACTCTAAGTTAAACGAGTTCAGGGAATAATAGAAGGCCTAGCAATTAAGGGGCAACAGCCAACATAGCACAAAAAACAACATAAGGACTAGATAAGGGGTTTACAATAAAAGAAACTTACAAAGTACTATAAGAGAAAAAATATATATCAAATTTTAAGCAAATTATTTGAATTTAATAGAGAAAAAAGTTATACTAAGCCTGAGCCAGTATTGATCACAACCTCGCAGCTAAAACGGCAAATGAGTTCTGGGTACCTGATGCTGGGCATTCTAGGATAAGGGGTAGCCTCCAGCCAGTAAAGAGCTCTCGGGCTATAGTAAGTGGCCGAGTCAAAGCCGAGGATCGGCTCTGAACCCCATCCAGCAAGAACAAAGGCGAGATTGGACAACTTAACAGCAAATGTCACAAGAAACATTAAGGTGGTCAACGCCCAAACAGTAAACACACCGGGCATGACCGTCAGAATTGGGCATCTTACACCCCCGCTTATCACACTGCTTGAACCCAAGCTTGGCCTTATCCACCATTATAATACACTAGTACTACCGCACAACAAACTATATCTAGCAACAAAAGATAGGACAGTGAAAGAAAGCAGTTTTTTTTCTTTTTGTACAGATAGCAGGAAAAGAGTACCAACAATGGTACTAAGAAATACCAAAAAAGTAAGAGGAGGGCCTACTAAAGTAGGGAGAGAGGGAGTAGTACCAACAATGGTACGAAAGAATTACCAAGGGAGTACGTAGGGTTTAGTCAGGAAATGAAGAAGGTAGAGATGTGAAATAACTTTAGATGATAAAAAACTACCTAACAAACACAAAAGACTCGAAATAACCGCAAAAAAGCTACACTTAGCTGACAGAAGGCTTGGCACGTCTGACAAGGAATGCGGAAACGAGATCTGAAGAGACTATGAGAGGGGCATTGGGGTAGGTCTTAGCTGAGAGTTTTTTGGCTGGCGCGAGCTTGGTACCAGCTGTGTCGGTTCCGAGGACGGAACCGAAGTCCTAACAGTAAGGAATGAATAACGATTTACAACATCAGATGATACTTTAATGCAGAGGTGCTTGCTGGTTCAAATGGTCGTTGGGTTAATCCTTGAAGAACTACTGTGATGTCCCACTGTGGAAAAGGTTCTTTGGTTGGAGGACTGAGAAGGAAAACTCCCTTTATGAAAGCTTTACATAATTTAGTAGAAGGCAAAGAGAAATTTTGATTTCCTGGGTGAAAATTAGATATCGCTGCTAGCTGTAGGTTAATAATGGAAAAACTAGCTCCTTGACTGAAGAGATGGCTAAGGAACAGTAAAATATGTGGAATCGAAGTTGAAAAGGGATCAAAGTTTTCTTTGCAAGCCCATATATAAAATCTTTTTCACATACTTTTGTACAGTTTCTTGGTGGATGACTTCTGAGAGGCCAGGAGAATGTGATGCACTGGAAAAGCAAGCCTGGACTGTCTAACAATCATTCGAATTGGAGAAATTATGCGTTTAGCTTGACAACATAGAGATTGGGGAGCTGGCATTCTGACGGGTGAGAGAGAAGATCCTGAGAAGGCTCCAGAATCCATGGAAGTTATCTGAGGTGAGACTATAGGAAGGAGAACCAGACTTGGTGAGGCCAAAAGGAGGCTATGAGAATGACTGAGCTCTTCGACCTGCTTGCTTTCTGAAGAAATCTTGGGATCAGAGGTAGAGGAGGGTAAACATACAGGAGACCTGGAGGCCAATCATGGACTACAACATCCCTCAGTGACTCCCTCTGAGTGGGGATCAGAGCAAAATACTTACTGCCATGTTGAGGGGAGAGGCAAATAGATCATAGCAAGATTGGCCCCAATGGCTGAAAATCCTGTTTGCTACTAAATGATTGAGGGACCATTAGTGAGGAATCAAGATGGACTTGCTCAGTCTGTCCACCAATACGTTGTTTTTTCCCAGGTATGTGCATTGCAACTAGAAAGCGGTCTGAAGAGATTGCCCATTCCCAAACCCTCATGGCCTCTCTGCATAATGGTTGAGAAAGTAGAGTTGTGTACACTTACCATAAATGTAGATGTTCGAGTGTCTTCACTGTTGCAGTCATGACTGTAGGGTTCTCCCCTGCCGGCAGGCAGTCCTCGGTCGGCCAGAATCCCAAAGTCTGGGTCCGGCGTCGGCTGTTCAGCCATGCTCCCTGACGGCAGAGCATCAGGAGTACAAAGCTGACAGCCGACGCCATATTCTCCAGTTTTTCTTGCCCCAGATGTCAGGAGTTCCAAAATGAGTAAGATCCCATACCCTTTGCAAATACACCTCAGAAGAAGGGTGAAAAAAAGGGACCACCCAAAAGAAAAAATAAGAGGGGACAGGAGGGAGGGAAACCCAGACTGCAACAGTGAAGACACTCGAACATCTACATTTATGGTAAGTGTACACAACTGTACTATGTTCATCGTGTTTCACTGTTGCAGTCATAACTGTAGGGTTGAATCCCAAAGCAGAATAAAAGGGAGGTGGTCATAAAGTAGAGGGGGCGGCTAAAAGGCCCTGCAAGACTGCAGAAGCAAAGCCTACCCTAGACTTAGAGTAAAGAGGTAGATTGTAGTGCTTAGAAAAAGTATGCACTGAACTCCAAGTTGCAGCTTCCAAAATGTCCTTGGTAAGAACTCCTCTGAGGAAGGCAGCTGAAGTGGCAGCAGCTCTGGTAGAGTGAGTCCTTATAGTCCCTGGGATTTGCTTTCCATGGTGTGAATAGCAAAATCTGATTCCATGAGCAATCCATTTGGAGATGGTCTGTTTTGAAACAGCTTTACCTTGGGAACTTGAAGCATAAGAAACAAACAATTGCTCTGATTTCCTGATGTCCTTGGTTCTGTCCAGGTAAAAATGTAGTTGTCTGTGTACATCCAAGGAATGCAAGATCCTTTCCCCCTTATTTTGAGGAGTGGGGAAAAAGTTGGCAAGTGAATAGTTTGATTTAAAGCCACTTTGGAAATCACCTTAGGCATGAAAGTAGGATTAGTCCTTAAAGACACCCTGTCTTGATGAAAAATAATATAAGGTTCCACAGCCATGAGAGCTTGCAACTCCGAAACTCTCCTGGCAGAGGTCAGAGCTAACAGGATAGCTGTCTTCCAAGATACAAACTTGATGTCAGATGTGGCAGCAGGCTCAAAGGGAGGTAAGGTGAGTTTTTCCAAAACATAGTTGAGATCCCAAGCAGGAATGGGAGGAGATCTAGGGGGCCTTAAGTTCTTAGCTCCTCTGAGAAACTGTCTCATGAGCTGGTGGGAAAAGATTGGAGGGTCTGTATTATAATGAGCAGAAATAGCAGAGGCATGTATCTTTATGGAAGAGAAAGAGAGACCCTTATGTAAGAGGTCTGTCAGGTAAAGTAAAATCAGAGGAATGTTAGAAATAAGAGGATCAGAATCCTGAGCCTGCATTCAGGAACAAAATCTTTTTCATTTTCCTGCATAAGATTTTCTAGTGCTAGGACGTCTGGCTTCTAAAATGACATCCATAACCTGCTTGGGTAGGAGAGAATGAATCAAAGACCCTGGATTAACCAGGCCGCCAGGCTGAGAGTTTTGACATGGGAGTGCAGAACCTGACCCTGGTGTTGGGACAGAAGGTTCGGAATCTGTGGTAAAACCCAAGGGGGCTCCAGGCAAAGGTTTTTCAGTGTTGGGTACCAAAACTGTTGAGGCCAATTTGGGGCCAGCAAGATTATCATCTTGGGCTTGTCCTGTTTGATCTTTAATAATACCCGTGGAAGAAGAGGAAGAGGCGGAAAGGCATACCCCCAGAGGTTTCTCCAACTAAATGATAGTGCATCCACTTTCCATGCTAGTTCGTGGAATGTCCTGGTGCAAAAAATCTGTAGTTGATGATTGAGGTGGGATGCAAAGAGGTCTATGTGAGGACATCCCCAGACTGCTGTAATCATCTTGAATATTTCGGTGTCCAGCATCGGTTTCTGCTCAGACTGTCTGCCAGGAAGTTTTGCTTCCCTGGTAGAAACTGAGCTTGAAGGTCCAGATTGCAAGCTAGAGCTGTGTTCCAAAGATTCATGGCTAGTCTGCAAAGGGGATAGGAATGAGATCCCCCTTGCTTGTTTATGTACCACATAACTGTGGTGTTGTCTGTCCGTATCAGTAGTTGTCCTGGTTGTAGAAGATTCCTGAAGGCCAATAGAGCTTTCTGAACGGCTAACATTTCCTTTAAATTGATATGCAGGTGCTTCTGATCCTTTGTCCAAAGGCCCTGCAGACAGTTGCCCTGAAAATGGGCCCCCCATGCATAATCTGAGGCATCCGTGGTTAGTATCTGAGTGGCAGGAGGTAGACAGAAGGGTTTTCCTTTGTTTAGAGTACATGCCTTGGACCACCAAAGGAATTCCTTTTGAAGACAAGGCAGGACGGAGATCTGTATGTCTAAACTGTGGCAATGCTGAGACCATACACTTTTTAGGTACCACTGAATTTTCCTCATATGTAGTCTTGCATATGGTATGAGAAGGATGCAGGAGGCCATGTAACCCAAAGCCTGCAGGAATCTCCTTGCAGAAAGCTGGGTTAATGTTGCCAAGGTTTTGAAAGTTGAAGCCAGCTGTAATTGTTTTTCGTATGTCAGAAATGCTATCTGGGTTGTTGTGTTTTCGAGCAGCGCCCAGAAAAATTATCTGTTGTGAGGGTGTCAAATTTGACTTTTTTATGTTTACAGTGAATCCCAGGAACTTGAGAAGATTCTGAACAAACTCTAGATGCTGGAGTAAGACATCCTTGCTGTCTGCCTGAATAAGACAGTCATCCAGATAAGGGTAAATTTGAATTCCCTTGAGTCTGCAATAAGCTACTACTGGAGCCAGGCATTTGGTGAAGACCCTGGGCGCAGCAGACAATCCAAAGGGCAGCACAGAGAATTGATAGTGCCTCGATCCGGCCTTGAATCTGAGGTATTTTCTGCATTCCTGCCTGATGGGAATGTGTAAATATGCCTCCTTTAAATCCAAAGTTACCATCCATGCATTTTTGGTCAGCATTGGAAGTAGCTGCTGTAAAGTAAGCATCTTGAATTTTGGAATCTCGAGAAAATAGTTCAAGACTGACAGATCCAGAATAGGTCTCCATGAATTTTGCTTCCTGGGGACTAGAAAGAGCCTTGAGTAAAAACCTTGTCCCATCTCTGAAACTGGAACTAGCTCTATGGCTTTCATAGCCAGGAGAGCTTCCACCTGGTTTAAGGCCTCTAACCATCGATGTTTTGGAAGATCTGGCCATCCGCTTGGTCTTGGTAGGGTATGAAAATGGAATTTGTAACCTCTTGAAACCACATCCAGAACCCACTTGTCTTGGGTTATATGAGTCCAATTTAGGTGAAAAAGAGAAAGTTTTCCTCCGAGAGGGGCTTCCAGGCAAGAAGTTCCTGCAGCCCAACAGAGGGAGTCATTGAGTCTGTTTTCTATGAGCGTGCGACCTGTCCTCTCCTCCCCTAGGGGTGGAAGCAGTCCACTGTCTTTGTCTATAAGAGGCTTGTGTTTGAGGCCTTCCTCGGGAGCGTCTGTATCTACCCCTCTGAGGCCTGTCTGATTTGGGAAAGGATCAATTTTTTGTAGGCCAATTCCTACTAAACCTGGGTGGCTGTACTTGTAAGAAATCCTTAACTGTTTGCATGGATTTTGCCTTGTCCTCCATCTTCTTTATCACCTCTTCAGCTTTAGATCCAAACAAAACATTATGCTGAACAGGAGCATCCAATAATATCCAAAATAGGAGGAATAGCCAGGGGTCTATGTTGGGGAAGAAGAAGAAAATCCCTTAGTCTTTTCTTAGATTCCAAGTACTCCTGTCCTTCCCAGTGAAAATGTTCCCTCATTTCATGCAAAGTTTCCCCAAAAGAGAAATCCTCAGGGGGGGGAAGCTGAAGGAATGGATTCCTCAGCATCAGAATCCTCACAAGGAGGGAAAGAATATTTCTGGTCAGAAGAAGAAACTGAAGAAACAGAAGCCTGATCAGAGGAGTCGTAATAAACTCCCTGCCTTAGCCTTTTATCTGGAGGGGGATGTGAACCCCTAATCATAGTAAGTAAGTCCTCCGCCATCTTAAGTAACTGTTTCTGAGACTTGGGTGCCGGATCAGAAGAGGCCTGGGCTGCAGTCTTTGATTTGGAAGGAGTCTTTGCCTTTGTCTTTGGCTTTGCCTTTATTAGAAGCTGAGTAGGCCTGAAAACCCCTTCGGAAGCCGGTACCTGCACAGCGGCTCCGGACCCATCAGAAGGAGCATTGTCCGAAGGTCCTGCAACAGAAATATCCAAAGGCCTAGTTGGCTCCTCGTGGGAGTCCGTTTCAGCCATCGGTTCCGAAATGGCCGACGACAGAGGCTGCAAAAGTGCCTCACTGACAACGGCCGAACCTGAAGCTGGCTCTGCTTGTACAACATCGTCTGATTTGGACCGCGGAGGCCTGTCTTTATCCTTGCGTCGTTTGTGAACCGCCGGAACCGTATCCGACGACATTTTATAATTAAAACGCCTACCGAAGTAATGAAATGCAAAATTGTACCTTCGTTTAATCGTACGTTGACTGAATCTAGCACAAAACCGACAACTAGCTACATCGTGGTCAGGGCCTAAGCAAGGAATACAGTAAGAATGAAAATCCTTATGAGGTATTTGCTTCCCACATGAAATACAATTATTAACTTTTTCTGACATCGGACTGGAGCAAGAAAAAAGTTTCCCCAACGGGGTAGTTAGCTTTGAGTAGGAGAAGAAAGTCTTCGAACTGAAGTACGTTTATAAAAAATTGTCAGAAGTCAGCCGACCGGCACTTGTGAACTGCTATCACCGCACTGCAAGAAAGACTGGAGAACATGGCGTCGGCTGTCAGTTTTGTACTCCTGACGCTCTGATGTCAGGGAGCATGGCTGAACAGCCGACGCCGGACCCAGACTTTGGGATTCTGGCCGACCGAGGACTGCCTGCCGGCAGGGGAGAACCCTACAGTCATGACTGCAACAGTGAAACACGATGAACATCAAGTTTCTCCTTGTTTGTTGATGTACCAGACCACTGACATGTTGTCTGTGTGAATAGCAATGTTCCCTAGCGAGAAGTTTTTACTGAAAGGCTTGCAATGACAGAAGAACTGCCCTCCTCTCTAGGACACTGATATGCAAATTGGTCTCTAATGGGGACACCGTGCCTTGGACCAATTTCCCACTGTAATGTTCCCTCCACCCCAGCTGGGAAGCATCTGTGGTCACTCTGGCAACTGGTGGGGGAAGAGAGAATGGCCTGCACAAGTGCAGGTCTTGGCACTGAATCCACCAAACAACATGATGTTTGCAGATTGGAGTTCATTTTACAGGCATCAAGACAGGGTGATGGAGGAGTGACCACTGAACTGCCATGATTCATTGAAGCACCCTCATGAAAAACCTGACCAGGGTGACTAGTATGATTGCCACTGACAGAGAGCAAAGAACCTGTAATACCAGCCTCGCAGGAGGAGAGGGATGAGATAGCATGTCCAGTATCTGATTTCTCAAGGAAGATATTCTGTGCATTGGGAGATACCACCATGTGCAAAGTATCTAGCTGGGTTCCTATAAAGTCTGGGGTTAATTTTGAATTTGACAAGTTTACAGAAATTTCTAAAAAGTTTGAGATGTACATCAAATAGTCTGGTTTAAATCAGTTAAGTCTTGGTTGGGGCAGTAAGGAGCCAATCGTCTAGGCATGGAAACACCTAGAATCCTTTGAGCCTCAAGTGAGCTGCTACCACTACCATGTACTTGGTGAACACCTGGGGGACTGTGGTGAGACAAAAGGGCAGTGGTCTGAACTGGTAATGACTGGCTCCCAGCCAAAAGTGCAGAAATTTCCTGAAGTGCCTGTGTATTTTTATGTGATAGCAAAAATCCTGGTAATCTAGGGGGCATATTCAGTCATCTTTGCCAGGAGCAGCAGAATTGACTGTATTGTAACAATTTGGAACTTGGACTTCTTTACATATTGATTCAAATTACTTAGATCCAGGACTGGTCTGAGGTCCCCTGTTTTCTATGGCACGAGAAAGAAGCAGAAGTAAGTTCTGAATCTTATCTGTTCAGTTGGGACTTTTTGGATGGCTCTTTTCTGAAGCAGCTTTTGGATTTCTAAGGCTGCTGACTCCCTCTGACTGGGTGGCACATCAGGGACTTTCTTGTTTAGTCTTGTAGAAAAAAGGGAAAAGGTACTAAAATAGCATCTGGATATAATGGAAAGCACCCATTCGTTTTGGGTAATACTTGTCCAGGCTTCTGGGTGCAGAGAAAAATGTTTCCTGACTGCCTACATAGAAGAGCAATCAGGCAGCACTTCAATAGCACTGATAGGGCCTGTCAGGAAATAAGTCCCTAAAGCCCTGATTCTGTGGATCCCCTCTGTCTCTAGGATGACACCTTCCATTGAAACCTCCTCCTCTGCCTCTGGAAAAGGAATCTCCCCACGAGCCCTGGAAAGGAACCTGGGACTTATGGAACCACATTTTCTTGCCACCTCATTGGTTTCTGGAGATGGTATGATGAGGGGTAGAAAACTTGATTCCAGCAGCAGACAGGGTCTTGCCTTCCTGCTCACTGCACATAAGCGTTTCCTTGACTGATGGTCGAAACAGGGAGGAACCATTGAAAGGGGCGTTAACAAAGGACGTGTTAAAGGGTTCCGTGAAATCACACCCCTTATCCAAGCATCTCACCATATGACTATGTCTGAGCTGGCTGCTTGAGAGGCCCCATCAGCTGCATGGGAAATTAGCCTTATCGAAGAGTTAGCTACAGCTGATAGAGTGGTGAACTGTGGAGAAACTTTCATAAGGTCCTCCACTGACATGGACTCAGCGACAGAATTTGTGAGCTCTTTGATCAAATCTCTCTACAAATGGGTGAAATGGGCCACAAAATTCAAAGACCTTAGTGCAAAGGTTGCTGAGGTATAAATGCACTTCCCAAACCTGTCCATTGCTCTGGACACATTGTTCAGAGGCTGGACAGTGGAGCTCTGCTGTGCTAGCTCCTTCCTTGTGGCAGCTGCCACAACCATAGCATCCACAGCAACTCCCTTACTCCAGAATTGGGGGTTGGCAGGTAGAGATAAGATTTTATCCACACATTTGGGAATTGGCTCATCAGTGTCCATCTCCTTCCATGCCCGGCAGGAGACAAGGTTAATAAGCACATCTGCCAGGGAGTCACCCAAGATGTAGATGGGCCAGCACCAAAGGCCTCCAAAAACACAGCTTCCTCAGAGGAAGGATTTTAGGAGGACCATCCACTCCTTTGCCTATGGATTTCCATGATGTCCCCGAAAGAAACATTTTCAGATGGTGATCGGGGGGATCCTTCCATAGGTGAGTTTATGTGCCTCCTTTTGCACATCTTCTGCGGGACCTCATCAGTGGGGTGGTCCGGGGAGGTATCGGATGAGGAGGGGAGTCCCTGTGTGGGATGGACATGGAGACTTTCTGCAACTGGCTGACCCGAAGGAGCAGAAATGATGGGCTCAGCACTCAAAACAGATGGAGGATGGTAAGTAGGAATCAAGACAGAAGAGGATGGTTCTCTGGGTGCAGAGCAAGCCCTTTCTACAACCTGGAAAGCTGACAACCCTGGTAAAAACTCTGCCACCCCCCTCAGAGCTGAAGTCTCCAAGGAGAGGAAGCTAGGGCCAGCCCCAGATTTGCACCATCTCGAGAGAACTGGAACCGAGCTGACTAGAGCCAAGGCACGCAGAGGAAGGGAATGATCCAAACAAATCAGAGCCAACCCCCCTGGGCCCAACACAGACCTTTAGAACTACTCTGATCCAAAGACAATTGTGAAGAGCTGGTCAGGGTGATTGTCGGACCCAAAGTCAGGGACTTCCAAGGATATGATGGCATGCCTCTCGGAAGACTCGAACCCTTGCGATCTGAAACTGGTGGACAGACTAGAGAAGAAAGAAGTCACTGTCTGACTGAAGAGCTCATGGATCTGGTAGGGGATGGAGCAAGAATGACCTCCATCTAAATTTGAGCTCTAGGAAACTTCTGCATTATCCTGTCCATGTTGTGATTGGAGAAGCTCCTGGAAGACCTAGATGAGGTGGTAGAGGGTGGACTTGAGGGGTTGGTAGGTGTCTGAGGTGGTAGAGTAAGAGACAATGCCTGTAAAGTCAGATCTGTCGGATCTGATATCTTGGAATCTGACCCTGGGACGGAACAAATAGGGGAGCTCGTACTGGGAGCAGAGACTGACAGGTTGAAGGAAAGGGTAGGATCCGAGGGTTGAAGAGCAGAGGTAGGATATAAGATCGTCAGATCCCATATTTCTTCAGTTTAGTGGACGGCTTCGAGGAGGAGGAAGGAGACCCGTGGTGTCTCTTCCTTGGCTCCGAGACTGCCTGTTTGGTGGGGGTTTGAGCCCTAGCAGGCAATAACCCTCTCAAAATAAGTTTGTTCCTTTGATCTGAGTGAGATGTCAGATTGAAGGTACTGCACACTGAGCAAGGAGCTTCTAGATGGGCAGCTCCCAACTAGTATACACACTTCTTAAAACTAGTAGGTCTATATGGTTTTTCAGCCATAGCAAAGTCCACACAAGCACACACACATAAAACAGAGAGAAATTCAGGTCCCTGATCCCAGCGACAACTAATAAACTAGCTAGAGATAGAAAAAAAAGAAGTTATGTACTTACCATAATGTTCCATGTCAGTTGTTCATCTTGCCTTCATTCTTTACTGATGGGTTTGCAGCCGATCCCTCAGCTCCGATATGGCCAATCGCAAAGCTCGAGGTCTTCAAGTAGCTCGAGGCCAAGTCCCTATCCCATGATGCACCCGTGAATTACCTCAGATCTTGTTTGCTGCGTATACTAATACCATATGTCATTCTTTCACTCCCAGAGAAAGGAAAATAAGGATCGTGTAACCTGGATGGATCCAGCAACTCGGTCATCTATCAACCCAGGAGGGAGTAGGAAGGAGGGATGTAGGAAAGAAGGCGAGATGAACAACTCAAATGGAACGTTATGGTAAGTACATAACTACTTTATCTGATATTGTTAATCCTCGTTCATTCCTTACTTATGGGACAGAGTCCCTAGCTACCTCTATTCCTGGGAGGCTCTCATGGAAGGACATTCCTGAGCACCATAGAACCGAAAGATGCTCTTCCCTTGGAGGCCAAATCCAACTTGTAATGATTGATGAAGGTATGAGGCATAGCCCAAGTTGCAGCTGCACAGATGTCATATAAAGAAGCTCTGGCATGGAAGGCAGCAGAAGTTGCCACCGACCTTGTTGAATGAGCTTTCATGGTAGTTGGCAACGAGATATTGCGTTGTGTATAGATGAAGGTCACACAGTCCTTCAACCATCTAGCTAATGTGACCTTAGCAACAGCAGATCCTAATCTAGGTCCAGAAAAGACCAAAAACAACTGGTCAGATTTACGAAAGGACCTAGTTCCGTTTAAGTAAAAATGGATTTGCCTGTGGATATCTAGGGTATGTAGGCAATACTCTCCTCTGTTTGAATGATTGGGAAAGAAAATTAGAAGTTATGTACTCACCATAACGTTCCATCTGAGTAGGTGTATTCATTTGTCTGCAACCTGTGGGTTATGGATCCGATATCGGATCCGAACCGGCATGGTTTTCCAGCTATGGATCCAAGCTCTCAGCTCCTCCCCTCACCCATAATGCCCTGCTCTACCCTCATGACCTCAGATCGAGTTTGCCAAAGCAACAATACCCTAAAAAGGGTAACAAAGAATATGCAGGAAACTGATAGGCCAGGGGGATAGGAGGGCAGGATGGTTGCAGACAAATGAATACACCTACTCAGATGGAACGTTATGGTGAGTACATAACTTCTAAATCTGAAGTAGGATATTCATTTGTCTGCAACCTGTGGGACAGAGTCCCCAGCTACCTGAATCTTGGGCGGCCATCATGGAAGGATATTCCGGAGCACCGCGGAGCCAAAGGATGCTCTACCCCTAGATGCAAGATCCAACTTATAGTGGGAAATAAGCGTATGAGATGAAGCCCACGTGGCTGCTGCACAAATATCATCTAGAGGAATCCTAGCCTTGAAGGCTGCCGAGGTAGATACTGACCGGGTTGAATGGGCATGAACACCCTCCGGTGCGGGCCTTCCTGAAGCTTGATAAGCCAATAAAATGCACTGTGAAATCCAGCGGGACAGAGAAACTTTAGAGATTGGCTTGCCCAAATTGAATTTTGCAAAGGAAATAAACAGCTGGTCGGATTGCCTATGACCAGCTGTCCTGTTCAGATAAAATCTAAGTTGCCTGTGAACATCTAGTGAATGTAGCTTATATTCACCTTTGTTTTCATATTTAGGGAAGAAAACAGGGAGGTTAATGGATTGATTGATGTTTGCTTCAGAAGCGATTTTAGGAAGAAAGGACGGGTTGGTCCTGAGGGAGACACGGTCGGGATGAAATACCAAGTAAGGAGGTTTAGCTGATAATGCTTGAAGTTCAGAAACTCTCTTGGCTGATGTAATGGCTACCAAAAAGGCTGTCTTGTAGGACAAGAATTTGAGATCCACCGTGGCAGCTGGCTCGAAGGAGGCGGTCAAGGCCTGTAGGACCAGAGAAAGGTCCCAAGGAGGAACTGCTTGTTTTATAGGGGCCTGAGAAAAAAGTACCTTTAAGAAATATTTTACACAATTTGGCTGACATAAGAGGATTAGAGTCATGGCCAATGTGATAGTGAGAAATTGCCGCCAGTTGAACTTTGACTGTGGAACTGCTGGCACCATCGTTAAAGAGAGTGGTTAGAAAGTCAAGCACTAAAGGGAGAGGAACCGTGAAGGGATTCAGGCCTTGCCGCTCCGCCCACAAAGAGAAACGTTTCCATTTGCTTTGGTAAACCTTTCTAGTGGATGGTTTATGAGCCGCCACCAAAATTGCCTTTACAGGTGAAGAAATACCGAGTCCTTATCAAGAGTGGAACTGGAGCAGCCAAGCGGTCAGCTTCAGGTTGTCCAGGTTCGGAGGAGGAATGCAGGATGGATGGGATATCAGATCCGGGATGGGATCTAGAATCCAAGGAGGATTCACCGAGTGAGACCTTAGGAAGGGGAACCAGATCTGTCGAGGCCAGAATGGAGCAATGAGAATCATTCTGCAACCCACCCGAGAGGCTTTCTGAAGAACTTGGAGCATCAGAGGCAAGGGTGGATAGGCATACAGAAGACCGGGTGGCCAAGCATGCACCAGAGCGTCTCTTGGGGTACCTCCGGTAGGAGGTATTAGAGCGAAAAAACTGTCGCACTTGGTGTTTGAGGGAGAAGCAAAAAGATCGCATGAAGGGGTTCCCCACCGTGCGAATATGCGTTCCGCTACTTGACAATTGAGAGACCACTCGTAAGGGGTCAGAATGGTGCGACTGAGCTTGTCCGCTAGGATGTTGGACCGACCGGAATGTGCGTTGCTATTAGAAAGCGATTGGTGGAGATTGCCCATTCCCAAACTCTCATGGCCTCTCGACAAAGAGGGTAAGACCTTGTTCCCCCTTGTTTGTTGATGTACCAGACAACAGACATGTTGTCCGATTGAATCGCAATTGTTCCCAAGGGAAGAAAGTCCTGAAGTGCTAGCAACGCTAAGAGCACTGCTCTCATCTCTAGAACATTGATATGCAGTAAGGTCTCTGAATCGTTCCACGTGCCTTGGGCGGTCCGGCCCAAAGTGCCCCCACCCGAGGCGGAGGCGTCCGTGGTCACCGTGGCGAGGGGAGAAGCACAAAAGGGCGGCCTTTGTGGAGATCCGGGAGTGGAGCCACCACAAGAGGGACCGCTTGCAAGCCTTGCTGATCGCTATGGGATGATGCATGGGGAGAGCAAGGCATGACCACTGTACTAAGAGCGTCCACTGTAGAATGCATATTGAGCCTGGCAAGAGGAAGAAGTGCTATAGCCGATGCCATGGACCCTAGAGCCCTCAGGACCAACTCCGCTGGAACAGAACTTGAATGGAGAATGGCCCGCACCTGGAGCTGCAGATTTAGAACTCTGTCCGCAGTGAGGAAGGCTCGTAAACTCCTTGTGTCTAGCCTGGCCCCTATAAAATCTAAGAGCTGTGTGGGCCAGGTTGGACTTTTTGTATTTATTGTGATGCCCAGAAAGGGAGCAAGATGGAGAAAGGAGTCTCGCCAATAGAAGTAGATGCCTTGTTGGGGCGGTAAGAAGCCAGTCGTCCAGGTAGGGAAAGACCTGCACCCCTGAAGCCTCAGGTGGGCCGCTACCACTGCTAATACTTTGGTGAACACCCTGGGGCTGTGGTGAGACCAAAGGGAAGGACCCGAACTGGTAGTGACTGGCTCCCAGCCGAAGCGGAGAAACCTCCTGGAGCGCCTGTCCATCAGGATGTGGTAGTACGCGTCCTTGAGGTCTATCGAGCACATCCAGTGATTTTCTCCCAGAAGGGGAGAATAGATTGCAGAGTGACCATTCGAATTTTTCTTTGGGGACTGCCAGATTCAAGAGAGAGAGGTCTAGGATTGGTCTTAGTTCCCCGTCTTTTTGGCACTAAAAAGAATCTGGAGTAGAACCCTGATCCGATCTGGTCTGGGGAACGGGCTGGATGGCTCTTTTCTTTAGCAGATGGCCAATTTCTGCCAAAGCGGCCTCCGTTGACCGGGTGGGGCGTCTGGGAGGGACTTCAACTTTGGAAGGTGAAGGAAAGGAATGCGATATCCCTGGATATGATTTGGAGAACCCAGCGGTCCGATGTTATGGACTCCCATGCCGCTAGGTGCCCGAAAGCGTCCCCGACTGCCTCCAGAGTAGAGCAGTCGGGCAACCTCAGGGTTGCTGCGGGCCGTTCAGAGAAAGGTTCCCTGGACCCGAAGTTTCTGGGAGCCCCTCTGCCTCTAGGGCGGCGTCCTCCCTGTCCTCCTCTGCCACGGAAGGACTGGTTGTCCGGAGCAGGCTGGGACTGCTGCGACTTCGAACCACATCTTCTTCTGACCCTTTTGGTTCCTAGAATAGGGCCTCTGGGGTGCAGAGAAGCGGATTCCGACGGCAGACAGCGTCTTCCGTCCTTTCGCTCTGGGTCAGCGTCTCATGACGGTCTTGCCAAACAGAGCAGAACCATCAAAGGGGCGTTAAACGACGCTTTGAAGGGCTCAGAAAATCGCAGGACGGAGCCAGGCCTGGCGTCTAGTGACCAGTCCTGTCCCGCAGCTCTAGCGGCGCCTCCGTTGCATGGGAGAGTAGCCGCATAGAAGTATTTGTAACTGACCTAAGAGTGGCCATACGGGTGGAGTGCAGAACTCTGTCCTCCTCCGAAATGGACTCAGGGGGGGATGCAGCGTATTCCTTAATAAGATCTCGCTGCATCCGAATAACATGTGCCAAATAGTGCAGCGCCCTTACCGAGAAGGTCGCCGAACTGAACATCCGCTTCCCCAAGCGGTCCATCATCCGAGACTCCTTGCTCGGTGGGTGGACTGAGGGACTCTCCTGAGCCAGTTCCCTCTTTGTGGCCGCCGCCGTCAACATGGCATCTACCGGAGGCCCCTTACTCCAATGGGTCCGGTCGGATGGCGGACTAAGGATCCTATCCGGTCTTTTGGGAATTGGCTCCATGGTGTCCGGTTCCTTCCACGCCCTGGTGGTAATAAGGTCCACCAGGGGGTCGGCAGGGGGGACACCCAAGAGGTAGACGGGCCCGTTTCAAATGCCTCTAAGAACACGGACTCGTCAGAGGAAGACTTGGGGGCAGACCACCCCCCCCTTATACGGAGCATTTCCATGATGTCTCCAAAGGAGACATCCTCGAGGTGACCGTGGGGAGCCTTCCCTTCCTCCAAGTCCGTGTCTTCTGTGAGAGACTCGGGGAGTCAATGTGCCTCCTTTTGCACGTATGCTTGCGGGACCTCCTCTGGGGGCTGTCAGAGGAGTCCTGCAGCAGCAATTTGCTCCATAGGAGCAACTTGGGGCACAGAAACGGGCTGTCCCAGGGGCCGGATGGTGGAAGCCTGGCCCAGTGCAGAGGGAGCGGGACGGGCGGAACAAGTGCCGGGGTCCGGAGACCCTCAACAGAGCCCTCTCCACTACATCAAAAGCCGGGAGCCGACCTCGACCAAAGGATCCGACAATCGGCTCCCTCGGATCCGAGTGGACGGAGCCGGCGCCAAGCACTCGGATCGAAGGGACAGTGCAGCTCCGACACAGACGGCGCCGAAGGAGCACTGATCCCCGGATCCGGCTCGGATCCAGGCTCCGAGAGGTCGGGTCCGACGCACTCGAGGGCAGGGTCGGATCAGTACCAAGTACTATCGGCGCCGACCCACCCCGGCTCCGAAGCTGCTCGGCTCCAGCTGCTCCGAACCCGGATAGCGGGTCGGAGAAGGAGCAATAGGCTTAAAAGGGTGTTGAGCTCCCCGAGGGGAGGCAAGACACTCCCATCTGCATCTGGGCCTGGATGAACCTTCTCATCATCCGGTCCAGATCAGCATCAGAAAGGCTATGTGTAGATCTCGGCGAGGCTACCGAGGTAGGCCTGGAGTGCCTCCTCGATAGCCTCGGCGGAGATCGGGTCTCCTCCTCCTCAGGACCCGGTGAAAAGCACACAGGGGACCGGGCCGAGAAGGAGGAGACCGCACCGACAACGGAGCCGGGAGAAGCCAGCTTGGCTGGCGGGGCGAAACAGAGGTCTCGGCCCGCCGCTTGTGGTGCTTCTCCCTCCGTCCTTTAGCAGCATCCTCTCCTCTCCAGAAGCGGGAGGTTGAGTCCCAGGAGCAGGAGGGGTGCCACAGGGGAACAACTGTAGCCACAGTAGTCCCGAAGGAGCGGAGGCGGAGCCGAGTCTGGCGGTAAAAGACCCGCCAAGACAAGCTTGGACCTCCGCTCCTCAGTGCCCTGGGGTTGAACCCTGCACATATGGAACAGCCAGATGTGAGGTGTTCAACCCAGACACTTAACACACCGAGTGTGGCCATCAGCCGGTGAGAGCTTATGGCCACACTCGGAGCATTTGGAAAAGATAGATTTAGGCTGATCAGCCATAATCTACAAGCTACTAAAAGTAACTTAAAACAACAAGACACACAGGCCTACACACACACTCTACGCAACAGCGAGGGGAGGGAAAAAAATTACTTAATTTAACTCAAAATAAAACTATTAAGGAGGGAAACCTAAACTTTCACACAGAATTACACAAAAAACTTAAAACTTTCTGTTTTTTACAGGTAATAAATCACCACTTAGCTGAGAGCAAAGAACCCAAATCCAGTCACCAGCGCGGCAAACGAGATCTGAGGTCATGAGGGTAGAGCAGGGCATTATGGGTGAGGGGAGGAGCTGAGAGCTTGGATCCATAGCTGGAAAACCATGCCGGTTCGGATCCGATATCGGATCCATAACCCACAGGTTGCAGACAAATGAATATCCTACTTCAGATCTGGCAATTCAATGGTTTGATTAATGGACATTTCCGAGATTACTTTTGGTAAAAAAGATGGATTAGTTCTCAGAGACACTCTATCTCTATGAAAAATCAAGTATGCACTCTTGATACATAAAGCTTGAAGCTCAGAAATACGTCTGGCAGAAGTAATGACGACCAAAAACAAGGTTTTCCATGACAAGTCGCAAGAAGAGGCTGGTTAGAAAGGTGGCATTGTTAGAGCTTGTTGAACTAATGATAAATCCCATGGCTGAATAGGTTCTCTAAAAAGTGGCTTCAGATGATTCACACCTTTTATGAAGGTCTTGCATAATTTGTGGGACATAAGCGAAGAATCCTGGACACCCTCATGAAAATTAGAAATTGCAGCCAAATGAACTCTAATGGTAGAGGCCAAAAGACCCGACTGGAAAAGGTGGACAGATACTCCAGTATTATCGACACTGGTGCTGAAAAGGGATCTACTTGTTTATCTTTCAGCCAACAGGTAAATCTTTTCCACTTGCTCAGACAAGTAATTCTAGTGGAAGACTTATGAGATGCAATGAGAATGTCACATACTGGTAAAGAAAGATCATTCTGCCTGGCAATGAAGGGAATTGGAGTAGCCAAGCCGTGAGCTTTAGGCTGTTCAAGTTGGGATGAATCAGGTTCTGTGGATGTGAGATCAACTCAGGGATTGGATGGAGAATCCATGGTCGATCTAGTAGGTGAGGCCAAAGAAAGGGAAACCAAATCTGTCGAGGCCAATATGGTGCTATGAGGATCACCTTGCTCTTCAACCAACGGGCTTTCTTCAGAAACTGGGGAATGAGGGGAAAGGGTGGGAATGCGTAAAGAAGACCCTAGGGCCAATCGTGGACTAGAGCATCCCTGGGTGACTGTCCCGGAGGGGGAATTAGGGCAAAGTAGTTGCTGCAATTGTAGTTAGTCAGGGATGCAAAGAGGTCGCAGCAAGGATGGCCTCAGAGGTGGAAGATCTCCGCCGCTATCAAGGGATTCAGGGACCACTCGTGAGGTTGAAGAATGCACCTGCTGAGTCTGTCTGCTATCACGTTGGAACTCCTGGGAATGTGCGTTGTTAGAAGAAAACGGTTGGTAGCCATCGCCCACTGCCATATCCTCATGCCCTCTCAACAAAGGGGGTAAGATTTGGTTCCACCTTGCTTGTTGATGTACCAGACCACCGCCATGTTGTCTGATTGAATTGCAATTGTCCCAGACGGCAGCCGGGGATGGAATGCTTGCAACGCCAGAAGCACCACCCTCAGCTCTAGAACATTTATATGCAGATGTGCCTCCAGTTCGGACCAAGTGCCTTGGACTGTCTATCCCTGACATAGCTCCCCCCACCCTATCAGGGAGGTGTCCGTGGTCACTGTGGCCTTGGGATGTTGGGGGGAGAAGGGGCGAGACCATTGTGACAGATTGTGTGTCATCCACCAATTTAAATCCTGTTTGCACCTGTGGGTTACTCGAATCATGGCTGAAAGAGGATGCTGACAGGGATACCATTGGGTGAGCAGTAGCCATTGTAGAAGACTCATGTGAAACCTGGCCAGGGGAACAATGGTGATGGAGGCTGCCATGGAACCCAACAGCTGTAGAACCAAGTGAGCCGTGGATTTCTCCCTTGAAAGGATTGGAATCAGTTGTTGCTTTATCCTTAAAATTTTGTGCTCTGGAATAGCAGCTCTGCAGTTCTTTGTGTCCAAGATAACCCCTATGAATTTTGTCGACTGAGATGGGGTGAGACAGGACTTTTGCCAGTTTATGGTTATGCCTAGCCTTTGTGCTGCGAGGAGAGAGTATGCCACGGCTTCTTCCAGTAGATGTCTGGTGGGGGTGGAAATGAGCCAGTCGTCTAGGTATGGAAACACCTGGAATCCTTGAAGTCGCAAGTGAGCTGTGACAACTGCCATGCACTTTGTGAACACTCTGGGGGCTGTAGAGAGCCCAAAGTGCAGTACACTGAATTGGTAGTGACTGGCTCCTACACGGAAGTGCAGAAATCTTCTTGATGGCCTGTCCACTTTTATGTGGTAGTACGCATCTTGAAGATCTGTCGAGCACATCCAATCGTCTTTTTCCAAAAGTGGGAGGATAGACTGTATTGTGACCATCCAGAATTTTTTTACTCTCAGAAACTTGTTCAGTACACTGAGATCCAAAATTGGTCTCCAGTCCCCAGTTTTCTTTGGCACCAAAAATAGTGTTGAGTAGAATCCAGATCCTATCTGGTCTGGAGGGACTATTTGGATGACTCTCTTTCTTAGCAGCTTTACTATCTCTAGTGCTGCTACTTCTCTTTGACTGGGTGGAATGTCGGGAAGGTTTTTTGAAGGGACAGGACAAAGATCGAAGGGGATATGATAACCTCTGGTTATAATCCTTTGTACCCAAGAATTGGTGGTGATGGTTAGCCAGGCAGAAGGGTACAAAGAGAAACGTCCCCTAGAGGAAAGGAGTTGAGCCGCTCTTCAGGAGCGCTGGTAGGATTGGCCAGGGAAAGAATCCTTGGAACCCTGGTTACGCAGACCCCTCTGCCCCAAAAGGCGCATCTTCCCTTTGAGTTTTCCCCTCTGCCTCTAGGGGAGAACTCGGCCTGTGTGTCACAGAAAGGACCCTGAGATTTCTTGAACCTTATCTTCCCACTCTTTTGGTTTCGGGAGAAAACACGTTGAGGGGAAGAATAACGGACACCTATGGCAGAAAAGGTATTACCGTCCTGTTCACATCTGGCCAGTGTGCTTTTAACTTTGGGTCCAAACAAGGAGGAGGCCTCAAGGAGAGTGTTAAGAAAGGAAGCCTTAAAGGGTTCCGCGAAATTGCACAAGCGCATCCAGGTGTGTCGTCTCAAGACCGCCACTGAACCCGCTGCTCTAGCTGCTCCTTCTGATGCATGAGCTATCAGTCGCATAGAGGAGTTAGATATTGACTCAATGGTGGCCAGCTGAGAGGCCACTTTGTCACAGATCTCATCAGACACGGCACTAGCCAAGGTTTCAGAGAGCTCCGAAATCAGATCCAGTTGAGGCCTGGTAAAGTGTGCCATATAATTCAGGGACCTGATAGTAAAGGTTGCTGATGCAAAGGTGTGCTTCCCTATCCTGTCTAGGCCCAGGACTCTCTGTTAGGTGGATGGACAGTCTGGCTTTCTTCTTCTGCCAGTTCCTCTTTTGTTGCGGCCGCCACCAGCAAAGCATCCACAGGAGGACCTCTTGACCAATGGGGATCCATGGCAGGAGGGGACAAAATCTTATCTGGCCTCTGGGGAATAGCTTTGATGGTGTGAGGAGCCTTCCAAGCACACTGCACGATAAGCCAGACAAGTTCATCGGCAGGTGGAGTAACCCAGGAGGTAGGGGGCCGGGCGCAAAAGGCCTGCAGGAACACAGATTCTTCAGAGGTCGGATTACAGGACTGCCAGTCACCTCTCAGTTTCAGGATTTCGAGGATATCACCAAAGGATACCTCAGAGGGTGACTGAGGGGATCCTTCCCCCTCATCAAAATCTGTGTCTTCAGTGAGGGACTCCTCTGTAGAGTCCATGTGCTTCCTCTTACACAAACTTTTCCATTGGACTTCCTCAGTGGGAGAAGCTGGGGAAGATAGTGGAAAGGAGGTTTCCAGTGGGAATATGTCCTGAGGCCCTTGCACCTGGTGTCCACTCCGTGCGACTTGTGAAATCAGTGTACCAGAGGAGGGCAGAGGGATAGACAGTGCGACTTGTGAAATCAGTGTACCAGAGGAGGGCAGAGGGACAGACAGTCCACTATCGCCAGCAGCAGCAGCGAAAGCCTTCTCCATCAGTTGGAAGGCTGGTCCACCAGAAGAGGAGTGAATGTCTAGGACAGTGGTCACCCCTCCCCTAAGTGGCTCAGCCTGCCAACCCAGTGTCCCTGGATAGCTGTGGAGCAGCAAACTATGCGTGTCACAACTGACATCCTGGGTCGTAGCAAAACTTTCCTGCCACGAAAGCAACTGCAGTTCCTTAGTGAGATCCATAAAGGGAACCGCAGAAGGGGAAGACTGTGCCATATCCATGGACTTTAAAGGCAATGAAGGAGGAGAATAAGAAGGGATCTTTGGAGATGGGTGATCACCTCCCAAGGAAGGATAGTTCCTGGTAGGGTGGGATACCTCTGGCCAAGAGCACCTGATCCACAAGACGCAACACATCGTGTTCAGAAAGGCTTCTAGTGGACCTCACGGAGACTGAGGGAGAAACAGGCCTGTCCACAGAAGAGGCAAATCCGGTGCCTATCTCACCTGTCCGCACTGAGAACAACGGTGCCGAGAGAGACTGGACTACGGGTGTCTGCACCAAAGAAGTCATCGGTGCCGAGGTCATGGTCTGCACTGACACAGGGATCGGTGCCAAAGTGGTTGTCAGTGCCGAAGCTGGAACTGACAAAACTGAAGCAAACAGTTAAGTCATTGGTTCCGAGTAAGTTGTCGGAGCTGACGTGATCAAAGTCTGCGCCGACTGAACGGTCGGTGCTGATACGGAGGTAATAGTCTGAACCGAGGTGCCCCACGGTGCCGATATAGTGAAGGCTGAAGGAGAAGACAAAGCCAAAATCACTAAAGGAGCCGAAGGCCTCGGTGCCAAAGGTCTAGGCATTGAAAGCATTGGGGCTGACTGAGTGAGCTCCGGAGCCGAAACTTTAGCCTTTTTAGGTTTTGGTTTGTGGGAGTCCCCAGCCGGGGACGAAGGCAAAGATTAAGCCTTGGTAGGAACAGCCAAGATTTTCTTATGGGCCCTAGGAGGGGTTGAGACCTCCGACCCAGAAACAGCCTCTGAAGAGGGAGATTTAAGAAGTCCCTTCATCAACAGCTTGTTTTTCCTTTCCAACAAAGTCCTATTTGAAAAGTTTTCATAAATAGTACAGGGCGGGTCAATAGATAAGTGGGACGCCCCCAAACAATAAACACACAAAGAGTGTGCATCAGAAGTAGGTAGTTTGTGTCCACAATCAGAACACCGTTTAAACCCCGGACTATCTTTCTTATCTGCCATTATAGGAAGTTAGATAGCAGAAAAAGGTACCAGCAATGGTACAATAAAATACCCGAAGGTATGAGAAAAAGGGAAAGATTACCATTGATGGTACGGGGAGAATACCTTGCGGTAAAAAGGTAAAGAAAGAGAAGTAAAACCTGAAGAAAATATGGTCGCTAGATGCAATAGGGCAAGAGACAATGAAATAGAAACTTTTCTGACAGAAAAGTAATATAAATGACTAGTAAACAACAAATAACTGTACTTAGCTCAAGAGAAGCAGCTTGACACGACCAAATGGCAACGAGGCAAACGAAATCTGGGGTAACAGGGAGAGGGGGATTGTGGGTAAGAGTTTAGCTTGAGAGTTTGAAGCTGACACGAGCTTGGAAAATGGCAGAGGTCGGAACCAATACCCATACGTAAGGAATGAACGAGGATTAACAATATCAGATCATTGTTTTCTTGACTGATTTGTTGAGTTTGCTGAGATTCAAAATTGGTCTCCAGTCCCCTATCTTTTTTGGAACTGAAAAGAACCATGAGTAAGTGCCGGATTCGATTTGGTCTGTGGGGACTTTTTGGATGGCTCTTTTTTCTAGCAATCTTTGAACTTCTAGGTTTGCTTGATCCCGAAGACTAGGTGGAACATCTGGGACTGAGTGCTGATTTGTTGTAGGGGGCAGTTGGAAGAAAGGAATTTTGTAACCCCTCGATATTATCGACAGTACCCATGTATCTTCCGTGATTGTTTGCCAGGCTTTTGGGTACTGGGATAATCTGTCCCCGACTGCCTCCAGAGGTGGACAGTAGGGCCTCCTTTCAGGAGTGCCGGAAAGGCCTGCCAGAGAAGGTATCTCTGTCGGCCTGATTTTGCGGACCCCCCCCCGCCACGGGATCGGTGTCTCCCATTATTATTTCCCCCTCTACCCCTGGAGGAAAGGTCTCCACATGTGTCAGGTGAAACTCCCTGAGATTTTCTGAACCACATCTTCCTGCTCTTCTGACCCTTAGCGTAAGGTCTAGAAGGAGTGGAAAAACGTACTCCCATGGCAGAGAGAGTTTTGCCATCCCGTTCACACCTGGTAAGAGTCTCTTTTACCTGAGGCTCAAACAGAGACGAGCTGTCAAAGGGGATGCTGGTAAAGGAGGACTTGAAGGGCTCCGCAAATTGACAAAGGTGCATCCAGGTGTGTATACACAAAGCAACTCCTGTGCCTGCTGCCCTACTCGCTCCATCTGCTGCGCAAGAGATCAGCCGCATGAAGGAGTTAACTACAGATGTCAAGGGCGCAAGCTGTGAAGCCACTTTGCTCTCAGCTTTTTCAGCTGTAGGATCCTGTAGGGTATCTCCTAGTTCCTTTAGGAGATCCCACTGAAGGCGTGTAAAGTGGGACAAATAATCCAGTGACCTGAGAGCAAAGGCCACTGAAGCAAACATACACTTCCCAAAACTATCCATTGTACGAGACTCTTTGTTCAGCGGATGGACAGAAGAAGAAGTTTCCGCTAATTCTTTCTTGGAGGCTACCACCACCACCATAGCATCAACAGGCACACCCTTAGATAGAAAAGACCTATCCTCTGGAGCAGTTGAGAATTTATTGGGCCTCCTCGGAACTGGTTCCATAGTCCCTGGGGAGCTCCACGCCTTCTGACTCACTAAGGCCAGCAGAGGGTCGAAAGGCGGAGACACCCAAGAAGTGGAGGGTCGGGAACCAAATGTATCCAGGTACACAGACTCATCCTCAAAAGGGGCAAGGGATTTCCAGCTACCTCTCTGTCTAAGGATTTCCAGGATGTCTAAAAAAGAGACATCCTCAGAGGGGGACCGTGGGGACCCTTCTGAGTATTCCACGTCTGTGTCTGAAGTGAGAGACTCAGGGGAGTCCAAATGCTTCCTCTTTCCTTTTTCTCTTCCATGGGACCACCTCCAAGGGGTGCTCAGTGGAGGTTTTGGAAGAGGTGGGGTCACCCAATGGGGCATCCTGGAGCATCTGTTCCCTATGCTTGGGGAGGGGGGGTCGGAGGTAGATTCAGGCATCGAAAGAGTAGAAGCCAATGGAGCCGAGGGTGGAGTGGTCTCGGAGGACAACACACTCCTTATCACCTTGAAGGCACCATGGTCCTGGCCCGAAAGAGTCCCCAGCTCCGAAGAGCCAGGAGATCTCCTCTGAACCGAGGGTGATGGCTCTGAGGCTGATATAGGAGTTGAGCTCACCTGCACCGAAGCCCCCCCCCCCCCCCCGAGCCGACAAGAGAGAATCGGCCACCAGATCCCTCGATAGACTGAGACAAGGAAGAGATTAGAGCGGTAGTTGGAACCGATAGACCAGTGGTAATAGGAGCCGACGGTTCCACCACAACGACTTCCATACACTCCGGCTCCAAACTCAAAGGAGTCGGAATCGATAACTGTATGGGATGGGCTGTCGGCACCAATTCCTTGTGGACTGGACTCAATAATAATTTAGCTAATGCCTGTGTTTTGAGAAGCCTCTTCACCACTCTCTCCACATCATGATCCGAAAGACTCCTGGATGATCAAGAGGAATGAGAGGAAGACCGTTGACTGCCTGCCACAGACTGCAACAGTGGGGACTATGGAACAGATCGCCCCAGCTCCAGAAAGGAAGACCTGGTTCTCTTGTTAGTCCTGACTGATTCCGAAACCACTGATGCAGCTGCCAGAGAAAGAGCTTTGTCAGAACCAACACTCGGATCCAACAAACTCGCAGGTTTGTCCTTAGATTTAGATGTCTCCAAAGTCAGAGCCGACGAAGATGATGGCTTACTGGGCTTTTCCTGTTTTTTTAACTGGCTGAGAAACCTCAGTCGAAATATCAAAGGGGCTCTTTAATAAGCCTCGCAAAATCAACTTATTTTTTCTCTCCTGCAGGACCCAAGAACTAAAAGCATGACATATAGAACATGAGTCCTGCAGATGTACAGCCCCTAAGCAATACACAGCTCGTGTGCCCATCCGTAAGGAACATCTTCTGGCAGCACGTGTCACACTTTTTAAATCCCGAAGGTTTTGACTCTTTAGGATCTTTGGACATGTTAGCAATAACCACAACAGTACCAAAGGGAAACACCAACAATAGCAACAACAACACTAAAATAAACTTTTTTTTTTTTAACAGGAAAATAGAAAGAAGGGAAGGGGAAGAGCCTCTAAAACGGCGACTCCCCCAACCCAGGACAGTCTCTAACTTAAACGGATGTTCCTATAAGGAAAGAGGAAGGGAAATGAAGAAAAAAAAGGCCCTTTAAGATGGGGCTGAAAGAAAGGGAACTGGGAACCCTCTAAGTCAAATGGGTTCAAGGGAACAAGGTAAGCCTAAAGGAAAACGACGGCCACAACAACAACAAAAGGCAGCAGCGGAAACGTCAGAAAAGTGCTAGCCTAACAGAAATTAGCTATCTGAATCAAAAAATTATTGGAAATATATCAAAAAGAAGAAAATACTTAGCCTGAGCCAGTATGAGTAATCTCGACGCTGCAAGTGGCAAACGAGATCTGGGTAACTGCTGCTAGGCATGTTGGGATAGGGGTTAGCCTAGAGCCAGTAAAAAGCTCTCGAGCTGTAGTATACGGCCAAATTGGAGCCGAGGATCGGCTTCAAACCCAACCAGCAAGAACAGAGGCAAGATGGGGACAACATAACATTTTACGTTTTTGATGTTTCCCACTTTCCTGCATGACAGCCTGCAATTTCAGAAAAATATGCGTGCAAAATGTTGTTAGGTCACATACACCTTACCCTATACAGCTACATATGCAATGGGCTAAAGATGGCAACACCCATGTTTTGTCAGAGCAGGTATGGGGCATATCCACATGCACACTGAATATATGAGGATGTGTTGGGTGTGTTTCTTCTCTGGATGTTTTGACATATGACAAGGGTATGAAAGTACCCTGAGAAGGAAACAGTGAGCATACATCATTATATTTGGCTTAGCTCCAGGCATCTGTATGTGCATACACCACAAAGTCAAACATATTGCTCCATGTACTCTTTAGTAGCCTACAATATTTTTCACTGGCACCTTGGTATGTCCTCTGCCTTGGGGAGGTGGCACAGGTCCAGCACATGCTATGACTGGCAGTGTTTAGCAAACTGCCTGCCAGTGATGTATACAGCTCCAGCGTGGTGTAGTGAAGACACAGGAGAGTATGGGCGTGTATCCCACAGACAGATATGGGCCTGCAACATGTAATATGTGAAGACATTCACTTCAAAATGCACAAAGATAACTCTCTATAAGAGTATGTGTGTAGGTCCCTGCCTTACACCAAAGGAAGTAGCAAAAGACACATACTGAATGCCCTGATATAGATGTAGAAAAATTGATGACCCAAACTATTACACAGGCCGTGAGTAGACATCTCCTACACTGATTCCTCACTAAGGCCGGTCTAGTTGTGGTCATTCATTGATGATTCTATTGGCTCTACAGCCTACAAGTGAGATGGTTCACATGGTGCTGTAAATTCTCCATCCACAAACACTTATTACTACTGCATATGCTTCCCCCACATCTGCAGTACATGGCGGGGGGGGGGGGGGTGTTAAGGATGTATAGACACAAAAGGGAAACTGTACTGCCCTGGTGAACTGTTAAATATGAATCCACTCTATGCACGTTACTGGACTGTGTAAACTGCATGCTTCCTCCCCACAAAATACAACCTACACTACTACACTCAAAGCAGCTACGTCAGCAATTCCAGCATCATGACAGCTAGCAGGTATAGGATCCCCACAGTATAATAATCCTCCCCACACACACACACTCACCACAACATCAGTTGCACAGTTACAGATATAGTTATTAGTCAGCAGGACAGCTCCTAGCACTTGCATATCAACATGCACTAGGTTAAGTATTCATTTCTCAGCCATCAAATAGTATTATGCTACCTGCAGTCTACAAGGACACAAATCTCAGAATTTGCATTGTACTGACCCCGCTATGTTACTTATCCTGCACAAACCCTCCCATGGCAGTACACCCTATCTTTTAGGTAGTCCCCCACACAGTGACACATGTGATGTTCTTTATTAGATCACTGCTGCAGTACTCTTTCCATATGGGACATATTCTGCCAATGATACTGTATGTAAGGGCAATGTACAAAGCTCTTTCACATGCTACACAACCACCCTTAGCACCAAAAGACATTCCATTATAATAGGGACCCTACAGATGAGCCAAAACTCAGAACTTTCTTGCCCCTAGTAGTGTCATGTCTTGTTTTTCTATATGGTTAGCTTCAGCACAGTCTTAAGGAAAATAAGTTCCCTGTTAGAACCCTTCAAATTTCTTCCCAATTCTTTGTGAGAAATTTTCATATGTCTCTCTGAAAAGGAAAGTATGACTAGGGGTGCAAAATGCCAAGAAAGCACCCAGTGTAGCTGTTTGGTTTGCTTAGGGGATGAACATAACATCAAATCAGTACCATCTCTCAGTTGTTTGCCCCAAAGATGGTTACAAGCAGGCTAAATTCCCTTTGCACTTATTTAGAGAATAAACATATTCAGGATTTGGCATGTGCAGTCATGGTGTTGCCCCCCCCCCCCCTTCACTGAACCTCCCCTTCAGGTGTCAAAAGAACAGAAAATATTTGAGAGACATGATTGATGTTAACGTACATCCTCTTTGCTCGGTTAGTCTGACTGATGACTCCACTGAGGCACATTTGCAGCCCCCAGACTGTCTCCTTTAGAGGCCACTATGGCCCACAGTACTTGTACATCTGATCAGACTGAACAGTAAGCTGAAAATAAACCACAGGCTTCAGATCCAAAACAGGCTTTAATAATTTTTCTAGAGCTTCAGTCAAAGATCTTCATAGGTGATCCTCAGGGTGAATTTCCCATCCAATCATCAAGATTTTTCTTGAAGAGTGCTAATGAGAAGCTTTGTTTGATATAGATAGGTAGTTTGTTCCAGAGTACAGGAAGTCTCTGGGACAGGAATCTATCCCTCCAGCATGTTCTGTTTATTGTAGTGACAAGGTTTAGGTCCCTAGTGCATGTAGCTTGAAGGGACTGTGGAGCATGTCCAACAGCTCTGGGTTTGACATAGCTTTGTATGTTAGGGAGAGATTGCCTCTGAGTAGGCGATATGCGACGGAGTAAACCTGGAGTTTTTTGAGACGGTCTGCGTAGGGCATCTGTTTGAGGCCAGTAATCTTCTTTGTGAGTATTTCTGCGGCCTTTCCAGTTGTTGTAGATATCTTGTGAGGTACATACCAAAAGGGGCATTGTACTCTATAATGGGTCTAATGAGTGAAGAGTAGAGTGGAACAATGACCTCTTTTTTTCCTGGATGAGAACCTTTTGTGATGAGGTGTGCCACATAGAAGGATTTCCTGACTACTGTGGTGACGTGATTATCAAAGGAGACACTACTGTCCAACTGTGTACCAAGGTCTCTTGTCACACTTTCAGTATTAAGTAGACTACCACCTATGTGATAGCTCATGGGTACAGAGTTTTTACCAAAGGGGATGACAATGCACTTTTTGGCATTGAGCTTGAGGCCATGGCTTTGACACCAGGCATTTGTCTCCATGAGGCCCTTTTGTAGGATGTCCACATCGTTAGGAGTTTCAATTATGGCTCCTAGTTTGCTGCCATCTGCGAACTTTGTTAGCCAAAAGCCTTCTGTGTTAGCCTGTATTTCAGAAAAGTAGATACCAAACAGGAGAGGACCCAGGACTGAACTCTGTGGTACTCCACTTGTCACTGGTCTGAAGTCGGATTTAGAGTCTGCTACTTTCACAGTGTGGGTTCTGTCAGTGTGCCATTTGGCAACCCATCCTGTGACATAGGGATTTATACCTAGTTTAGTGAGTTTATCTATAATTCCAGAGTGGGGGATGGTGTCAAAAGCCTTAGCGAGATCTAGATACGCTGTATGAACCACCTTACCCTCATCTACGGCTTTGGTGACTGCTTCAAAGAAGTCAATCAGGTTTAGGAGACATGAGCTGCCTTTTACAAACCCGAACTGGGTGGGGTCCAGAGTCTGGAGATTACCAGTGTCATTGTTTATAAGTTCCATGATGATACATTCCATGGCCTTGCAGACCAGGCTTGTTAGGCTAATGGGGCGGTAGTTCCCGGGGTCCATGGTGGCTCCCCCTTTGTGGAGTGAGATAACCATTGCCGTGCGCCATTCAGTGGGCACAAAGCCTGAGGTGAGGCTATGATTGAACATGGTGCTTAGGTGGGGTGCCAGTTCATTCTGTAGTTCATGTAGAATGCAGCCTGGGATGTTGTCAGGTCCCATGGATGCTGTGTTCTTGGCTTTGGAAAATGTGTTTTTTACCTGTACAGTCGTGATTACAGGAACTTTGCATTCTTCTGGTATAGAGATGGGCCCTTTAGGGGGTGAGAGGGGGCTAAAGTTAGCACTGAACCTATCTGCCAGGATGTTAGCAATATCAGTTGGTGCCATTGTGCTGTAACTCAGAGCAGATATGAGTGTTGCCACTGAGATTCTTGACATAGCTATAGAATGATTTGTGGCTCTCTTTAGAATCAGTGCTGATTTTTTTTTCATAACTAGCTTTGGAGAATTTTATGATGGATCTCAGCTTCTTACTGAGGCTGACCAGGGAGTTCTTCCAGTCATGGGATTTTACTCTTTTTTGCAACAGTTTCTTTCTTCTGTTGTAGAGTTTGTTTATGGCAGGGGACCACCAGATTGGCTTCCTTTTCTTTGGAGGATAGCATCTTGGTTCTGTTAGGGATAGCACAATCCATGCACTTGTGTAACTGCTTATAAACTGCATTTATGTCGGATTCAGCAGTTGTATCTCTATTGTCCGTCCGCATGGGTGTTGTGAAGTTTGCTACTTCTGTCTTAAGAAGAGTGAAATTGGCTTTGGAGAATTTTTTTTACGGTGGTTTCCCTAATTGGGGGGGGGGGGGGGGCAGGATGTGAATGTCTAGGCTGATTAGCTTGTGGTCGGATGTGACCAACGAGGAATTGACCTCTGGTGTGGAACACCGGTGGCTCATGTTGGTAATGACCAGGTCTAGGATATTGCTGCCCTGGTGGGGGTGTGGATAGGTTGATCCAAGGCACTGGAATTTATGACTTCCAGAAAACATTGAGCAAAAGAGTTGGTACATGAGTAGTTTTCCCAGGTAATAGTGGGGTAGTTGAAATCGCCCATTATTAGGGTGTTGGGTTGTACCCTAATATTTTCAGTGTATCAAGAAATGAGGAGTGGGAATCCTGGGGCATGGTGGGGGATCTGTAGAAAGTTACAATTTGGATTGTGGTCTTGCCCAGAGTTAGTTGCACTTGGATAATCTCGAATGCATTATGCTGAGCAACTAGCCTGGAGGTGTGGATATCCTTAATGAATATGGGCACGCCTCCACCTTTAGTGTTTCTGTCCAGGTTAGGTGGCCGAAAGGTGTGGTATGAATTATAGCCTGGTAATGCAGGGGTGCTCTCTGGAGCCTTAAACCAGGTCTCTGTCACTGCACAGATGTCGATCCATTTTAAGGAGTGCCTCGAGTGAATGCATTTTGAGGTTTAGACTTCTAGCATTGAATAGCATTGCCCTCGGATTTTGCTTGCTTGTACCTGTTATGGTGGTGAATTTGTCACTTGAACCTTGCCTAAAAAATGCACTATAGGGGTGGCAAGAGCCTTAACCAGTATCCGGCTTTGTGAATTCAAATTCCCTGGATCAAACTGTCCATACCCCAACAAGAGGAACAAACATTCTAGTTCTGGTCCTCACCAACATGTCAAACAAGTGCATTGCTGCTACTGTTGGACACTTAGTTAAAATTGGCCATAAGTCAATCACCTTCGAACTGACACTAACACAAGAACTCACAAAGGGTGAAATCAGACTAAAAAAATTCACCAAGGCAAGCTATACCCTCCTAGATGAAGGTATAAATGCATTCCAAGCCCCACCCCAAGCAGAAAGTGGTAACTAAGCCAAAGCTTACACTAAAGCCCTGTACAATCACTTGCATAAGTGTATAAACTCGGCTGTACCAAACAGAATCAAAGCCAGAGCCCCAAGTAAAATCAAGCTACCATGGTGGATGTCCAGCAACAACAAACTCTACAATAAATGCAAAGAACTGCTGTCCAAGAAAACAAAGACAAGGACCCAACAATGGAAAAGTACCTTCTTCAGCCTTAACAAGCAAATAAGACAGCTTGTCAAATCCTCCAAGAGCTCCTTTAACAGAAACCTAGCAAGTACTGCCAAGGATAACCATAAAGTCTTTTACAGCTCTGTGCATAACCTAAAGGGTAGGACCCAAGCATGTGCAGTACTGGTGGCCAGCAGTATCACGCACACTGACCCCACAGAGTTAGCGACCTGCCAGCAGATAGCTTTGGTGAAAATGTCACTCATTTATCCCCCCATCTTACAGCAAACCCTCTCCCAACCCCCCCCCCCCACCTTACATATCTGATGACCAGGTTCTCAAACCCTGTCCAAGGCAAAGAACACAGCCTCTATGGGACAAAATGACATCCTAGGCTGTTTTCTAAACAGGCTAAAACATGAACTAGCATCACCACTAAGTACCTTTTTCAATCATAGCCTAACCACAGGCTTTGTTCCTGTGAAACAGAGAACAGCTACAGTTATTCCCCTCCACAAAGGTGGCCTAGCAACAGACTCAGGGAATTACAGCCCCATAAGCCTCACTAGCCTCATCTGTAAGGCCATGGAACGTATCATAATGGACCTCATAAATAAAGACACAGGTGACCTCCAAACCCTGGATCCTAACCAGTTCGGCTTTGTGAAGGGCAGATCCTGCCTGCTAAATCTGGTGGATTTCTCTGAAAGTGTGACTAAGGCCACTGATGAGGGTAAATCTGTACATACAGCATACCTCGACTTGGCAAAGGCTTTTGACACAATCCCATGTTTAGGTATTACAGATGAACTTAGCAAACTGAATGTAAAGCCCTTCATTGTAAGATGGGTTGTAAACTGTCTCACAAACCGGACACATACTATCAAAGTGGGTGACTCCACATCAACCAGCAGACCTGTTACCAGCGTTGTGCCAAAGGGGTTAGTGCTGGGTACCCTACTGTTTGGTATATACTTCTGAGAAGTTCAGGTCAAAACTAAAGAGATGTGGCTGATTAAGTTTGCAGACGATTGCAAACTAGGTGTAATCATCGAATCCCCAAATGATGTCAGTATACTCCAGGATGGTCTCACACAGACCAATGACTGGTGTATTAGTCACGGTCTCAAACTGAATGCAAAGAAATGCATCATCATTCCCTTCGGCACAAACTATGTCCCTTCACACTATCAAGTTGATAACAATACCTTAAGTACCTATGAAGTGGTAAGGGACCTGGGATCACAGATTAACTGCAACCTTAACTTCAACCACCAAGTGCTACCATTGAAAGGAAAGCTTTCCACATAGCTCACTTAATTAGTAAAGGTATCACCTCGAGAGCAAAAGAAGTTATAACTCCCCCAATACTCATCACTTATCTGGCCCATAATTGAGTATAACACCCCATTCGGTATGTTCCGTACTAAGCATCTACAGCATTTATAGAGACCTCAAAGGTTTCTAACAAAGAGGATCAAGGGCATCCAGCATGTGCCTTACACGGACCGATTAAAATCCCTGTCACTATACTCCTTATCATATAGACTTCTTAGGGGAGACTTATGCCTGGCCTACAGAGCAACCCAAGACCTAAACCTAATGAACTTATTGTATATCCATAAATCAAATGGGTCTAGGGCTAGTCCAGGGACTTAAATATGGCCTGCGACTTAAAAAGGACATGCGGGAGGGACAGATTTATCTCCCAGCAACTGCCATGTCTTTGGAGCAGGCTACCAATTCATGTGAAACAGAGCACCTCTATGACATTGTACAAGAGGAACCTGGATGAGTGGAAGGGGCACCGTAAATTCTTACTGGGGATACTGCCTACAACAGTGGAACTGATAAATAGCAGTCATCACTAAACGCAATATTGGGTGTTGACTAGTACTTCTACAGTACTACATTGAGTTGAAATGACTAGGCATAAAATGGCCTCCGGATCGATAGCCTAGTAATCTCCTATGACCCTATGAACATCAGATAGTACGTTTTCGGTAGTGTTGGCATTTTTTGGTGAGGGATGTAGGTGGCTACAATGATTATGGATTTTTGACTGTTTAGGTGGAGGTGGACTTTTATAATATCTTTATTACTGTATTATGAATAGTTGGGAGATGGATATGGATTTTGACTTCAAAGATGATGGCCACGCCCCCAGCCTGTTTACCTATTTGGTCTTTCCTAATGATGGTATAACTGGGAGGAATGATTTCATCTTTAATTTCAGGTTTTAACCAGTTTCGATGAAAACTAGGTTGTGGGGTTGATGGAATTCAATCTATGCATGAAGGTCAAATGCCTTATTGCAGATGCTTCAGCTGCTGAGATTACTTATTTTTAGGCTAGATGAAAAAATGGAGTTTGTTGTGTTTTAGAGGATTGTTGAGGAGGGCAGTATTTATGTAAGGATTTTGGGTAGGTTGGATGTTGGATTTGTTTAGATGGGCTAGTATTGGGCCAGGATTGGGATGTACATCTCTCACTATCTATTAGTTTATTGGGGTGGATGGTGGAGTTTTTGAGGTTATGAAGTAGTAGTTTTCGTACTTTTTTGCAGTGGAGTGTGGGGTTTTGTATTGGGTGTAAATTAGTAATGTATGTTTTTTCAGCTGGATCTTTGCGGAAGAGAGGTAGCCAGATTAGGGAGTTGTATCTGTGGATAGAGGATAAGTAGAATTTTCTGGAAGACTTTGTTTGGCTGTAGGTAGGGTTTGATTCATAAGTAGTTAATTGACGTAGGATAGTTAAATGTTCCTCCTAGGGGAAGTAGATGTATACGCATAATGGGAGGAGTGAAATAGTTGTATAGAACAGTATAGAAAGGAAATGGGAGGAAGAAAACTATAATAAATATTGGGATGCACCTACTGAGTAGGGGGTTAATAAGAGAATGCTAAGGAAAATATTGCTTTCTGATTTATAATTAACCGGTTATCTATTAGGTTTTAATTGTTTTGCTGTATCGGCTGGTATGGGTAGTGAATTGTCAGGTGATTTGTTTTGGCCAGCAGAGCTTATAATACAGGGATGGGAGTGTGTCAGGTATTATGATTTGGTCAATAAATTTAATGATATGGGGATAGGTGGGGAGTGTAGTGAAACAGCTTGTAGCATGGCTGAATTTTGTGGGGATAGTCCCCAGAGAAAAGAAGAAGGTCCTGAGCTATGGTAATGTACAAAAACTCTCTGTTCCTTCATCAGCATTGTAATCAAATCATCATCCGCCTCTTTTTTCCCATTTTTTTCTACATGGGGTTGGGGTATCATGTTAATTGTTGCCATCTCTCTTGATTCAGTGCTATACTCTTGCCTTCTTCAACACTCATGACTGGCTGTCACAGATCTTCTTTCACACACTCCATCCACTTCTTAACTGGATGCCCTTTTCTCCTCTTACCTTTTTCCTGTCTGTCCCAAATCTTCTTCACCAAACTGACTTCTGCTTGTCTGTACATGTGTCTGAACTGCTGTAATCTGTTCTCTTTGATCTTTTCTGCAATTGGAACTAGTTTGGCTTCTGCCCTTTTGTCCTCATTTCTTTGTCTGCCCCACAGTATACATCCTACCACCTTTCTCATACACTTAATTTCCATCACCACTAGCCTCTTCATCTGCTCTGCCTTTACTGCACAGGTTTCTGTTCCATACAGTGGCACTGGTTGTTACACCATACTTTTCAGCTTCTTTGGCATTCTTTTGTCACAGACTACACCTGAAACTCTATGCCAGTTGGCTGCAGCCCCTCTGATTTTAGCTCTGACCTTTTCATTCAGACTTCCCTTCTCCTCAATCATCCCTCCCAGCTACTTGAAGCTATTTATCTGTTCCACTAGCTTCCCTTCTATCTCAGTTCTCAGCTTCTTCTGATTTCCCTAATTTGCTGCAATTACCACTGTCTTATTTCTGCTTAGTTTCATCCCATGTGCCTTCAGTTTTGCAATGCATTCCACTATCCTTTGCAGAAGTTCTTGCTCAGAGTCTGCCTGTAATGCCACATCGTCTTCATATAGCAACTTTGTTGATCTGTCCCCTCCAACCTGTTTACTAATGTAGTCCATCACCGGTATGCACAGCAGTGAGCTCAGAGCTGAACCCTGGTGCACACCCACTCCCACTGGGAACCCCTCTGTGAGACTGAACACAGTTCGTACTTGACTCATTTGGTCCTTGTCCATAGATTGCATTAATTCTACAAATGTTTCTGGGACTTTGAACCACAGCAGTACCACCCAAATCAGCTTTCTTGGGACCTTGTCATATGCTATCTCCAAGTCTGGGAATGCCCAGTTGGACTCTTTCCTCATCTCTAGCATCTTCTCAACTATCTGTCTCACTGCAAATATCGGGTCAGTTGTGTTGCATCCTGACCTGAATCTGAACTGCTTATCTCCCATCTTACATTCTACTACACTGCATATCCATTTATCAATCACTATCTCCAGAACTTTGATGCAATGTGATAAGACTTTGATGCCTCTGTACTGCTCACAGCTGTGGATGGCCATGGCCCCATAGTTCTAGTACGCTGCCACAAGTATGCTTATTCTCCAGTCATCTGGGATACACTTTCTCTCCATACTGCTATGAGTACCCTCAGGAGCAATTTCTCCCCTATCTCACCCAGTATCTTTATCATATCTGCTGTGACCTCATCTGAGCCTGCTGCCTTCCCTGACTTCATTTTCCTTAGTGCTATTCTTACTTCTTCTAGGGTCTTCTTCACTCATCACAGGCTGTTTCTGGGGCAGTACAGCTACTGTGGGGCTTTCTTCATTCAGAAGCTGCTGAAAATAGAAGTTATGTTCTTACCATAACGTTCCATGTTAGTTGTCTTCTTCTCGCCTTCTTCTTGCTGGATGGGTTCGGAGCCGACCTCGGCTCCGACTCGGCCACTCTAAAGCTCGAGAGTTGGTTCCACCGGCTCGAGGCTCCCCTTATATCCCACAATGCTAGGCGATAGTTACCTCAGATCTCGTTTGTAAGCTAACCCCAGCTTATAACAGAAACAGTATAACTGTAAAAAACAGAATCCACCTCTAACAACAGGAAGAAGAAGGGTGACCTACATCCTGAAACAAGAAATATGCATAATAGCATATAGCTAAGAAAGAGGTGGTAGAAGAGAGGTCACGATCACAACTCCTCTAGGTCTGTCTAGGCCAGGGGGAAGGAGGGTGGGACGCAAGAAGAAGGCGAGAAGAAGACAACTAACATGGAACGTTATGGTAAGAACATAACTTCTATATGTTAAGTTGTCTATCTCGCCTTCATTCTTGCTGGATGGGACCGCGTCCCTAGCACCTTGTCCCGGGTGGCCTAACGGAACAGACTCCTGAGAACAGTGGAACCAAAATTAGCTCTATGCCTAGAAGCTAAATCCAACTTATAATGGGAAACAAAAGTGTGAGGAGTAGCCCAAGTAGCCGCTGCACAAATGGTGTCAATAGGCAGTCTGTCTTGGAAGGCTAGAGAAGTAGCCAAAGCTCTGGTGGAACGGGCTTTAGGCTTATTAGGCAGTTTTTGGTGTCTAATCTCATAAACAAGGGTAATCAGAGACGTTAGCCATCTGGATAAAGATACCTTTGAAACTGGAAGTCCCTTTCTGCTTTCCGCATAGGAGACAAACAGCTGATCAGATTTTCTGAATTGTTTCGTCCTGTCCAAGTAGTACCTTAATTGACGATGAACATCCAGACAGTGTAATTTTTGTTCAGACCTATTTGAATACTCTGGGAAAAAAACAGGGAGGTCAATGCATTGGTTTAGATTTGATGCTGAAACCACCTTAGGCAAAAAGGACGGGTTAGTTCGTAAGGAAACTCTGTCCTTATGGAACACAAGGTAAGGAGAACGACAACTGAGTGCTTGAAGTTCTGAAATTCTTCTAGCTGATGTGATAGCCACCAGAAAGAGAGTTTTCCATGATAATAACTTTAAGGAACATGAAGCTGCAGGTTCGAAAGGGGAAAGAATCAAAGAAGCAAGAACTAAATTTAGGTCCCAAGGAGAAGGAGGATTTCTTACAGGAGGTCTGAGAAGAAAAACTCCTTTCAAAAAGGCTTTGCAGAGTTTGTGGGACATTAGGGCAGATTCAGAAATACCCACATGGAAATTAGAAATAGCTGCCAATTGAACCTTAAGAGTAGATGGAGATGAACCTGCATGGAAGAGTTCAGCAAGAAAATCAAGGACTAGTTGGATGGAAGCGGTGAAAGGATCTATGTCCTTTCCTTGTGCCCAATATGAAAAGCGTTTCCACTTACTCAAATAAATCTTTCAGTGGAAGATTTATGGGAAGCTATCAAAATATCTCTAACAGAGTGAGATAATTGAGGAAGCCTGGCTACGGTTGGAAGTGGAGGAACCAAGCAGTGAGGTTCAGAGAGGGGAGGGAGCGATGAAACTGACCCGACTGATGGATCAAAAGATCTGGAACTAGGTCCAGATTCCACGGTCGCTCTAAAAGAAATCGATGCAGAAAGGGGAACCACACTTGTCGAGGCCAGTAAGGAGCAATGAGGATCAATGAGGCCTTCTGAGCGATAGCTTTCTGTATTACTTGAGAGATCAGTGGGAAAGGAGGAAATGCATACAGAAGTCCCCGGGGCCAAACTTGGACTAGCGCGTCCCTGCTGGGTTGGCCTGGTAAAGGGAATAGAGTGAAGTATTCTCTGCACTTGCTGTTTTGGGGAGTAGCAAAAAGATCGCAGCAAGGCTGACCCCACTTGAGAAAAATCTCTCTCACTACAGAGTCTTTCAGAGACCACTCGTGAGGCATGAGAATAGCTCTGCTCAACTTGTCCGCAATGTGATTGGACTTCCGGGATGTGCGTTGCTATCAGAAAACGCTGAGAAGAAATCGCCCATTGCCACAGTCTGAGTGCTTCTCGACACAGGGTATGATCTGGTTCCGCCTTGTTTGTTGATGTACCACACTACAGACATATTGTCTGTCTGGATTGCAATCGTTCCCAAGGGAAGAGAGTCTTGAAGGGCTTGCAACGCTAAAAGCACTGCTCTCATCTCCAGAACATTTATGTGCAAGTGGCATTCGTTTGGTTGCCATGTGCCCTGGACTGTCCTGCCCTGATAATGCCCCCACCCGATCAGGGAGGCATCCGTTGTCAGAGTAGCAACCGGAGGAGGTGGAACAAATGGTCTCCCCAACAGGAGCTGGGGGGAAGACATCCACCACATGAGATGCTTTTTGCATGCTCGCGTGATCACAATGGTGTGAGACATTGGAAGTTCCTGGTATGACCATTGAGAAAAAAGCATCCACTGAAGGATCCGCATGTGGTATCTGGCCAATGGAAGGAGAGGTATGGCCGCTGCCATGATTCCCAACACCTTTAGAACTAACCTGGCTTTGGCTCTGTTGTTGTTGAGAAGTAGTGATACCAATTTTTGAATGTCTGATATCCTTTGGTTCGTTAGTGTTGCAGACATGTTTACAGTATCTAAATTTGCCTATGTAGGTAATAGTACGACAAGGCGACAACACAGACTTTTCGCAATTTATTGAGATACCCAGTTTTGACAGACGAAAAGTGTAATCTCTGGCCATCAGAAGGAGATGCTTGGTGGGAGCTGTGAGGAGCCAGTCGTCCAAATATGGAAACACCTGGAATCCTTGTCGTCTCAGGTGAGAAGCTACCACTGCCATGCATTTGGTAAACACCGGGGCAGTGGTGAGACCAAAGGGCAGGGCCCTGAATTGAAAATGACTGGTTCCCAGCCTGAAGCGGAGGAATCTTCTGGAGCGTCTGTTCATTTTATGTGATAGTACGTCCTGAAGGTCTATAGAGCACATCCAGTTTCCTTTTCCCAATAGGGAAGAATGGATTGCAGCGTGACCATCCGAAATCTTGTTTTCTTGACCGATCTGTTCAAGATACTGAGATCCAAAATTGGTCTCCAGTCCCCTGTTTTCTTTGGAACTAAAAAGAACCTTGAGTAGATTCCGGTTCCTAGTTGGTCTGCTGGCACTGGCTGAATAGCTCTTTTGCAAGCAGTTTTGAAATTTCCAAAGCTGCTATATCCCTTTGAGCGGGTGGAACATCTGGAAGGGATTTTTGACTGATTTGGAAAAGCGAAGAAAGGGAATAGAATAACCTTCGAAATGATGGACTGTACCCATTTGTCTTGTGTCAAGGATAGCCAGGCTTCTGGGTACAGTGACAATCTTCCCCGACTGCCTCGAAGATGGGCAGTCGGGCAACACCTCAGGGATGCTGAAAGGGCTTATCGGAGGACGTTTCTCGATTGCCCTGGTTCTATGGACCCCTCTGCCTCTAGGGCGTCTACCATTGTTGTTCCCCCTCTGCCTCTGGCGGGAACCGACTCTGTCGTCAGGCGAAGTCCCTTGAGATTGTTTACGGAACCACATCTTTCCCCTTCTGGCCTTTGGGGTAAGGCCTAGAAGGAGTAGAAAACGGACTCCGGCGGCAGAAAGGGTCTTGCCATCAGTCTCGCACCTAGTCAGGGTTTCTTTCACTTGTGGACCAAACAGAGATGATCCATCAAAGGGGAGTTCGTGAAAGACGTCTTGAAAGGTTCCGCCAAAATTGCATAGCTGCATCCAGGCGTGCCTACGTAAGGCTACCCCTGTTCCTGCGGCTCTGCTCGCTCCATCGGCCGCATAAGAGACGAGCCGCATGGCGGGGTCGGAAATAGAATTAAGGATAGCTAGCTGCGTGTTCATTTTCTCTTGGAAACCCGTAGCTGTAGGGTCCTTCAGCATTTCACTCGCTTCTTTGATCAAGTCCCTTTGAAGACGAGTGAAATGGCACAGGTAATTCAGCTTAACGCATAGTAAATGTCGCTGAGGAGAACATCCGCTTCCCGTACCTATCCATGGACCTAAATTCCTTGTTAGGTGGATGGAAAGGCACTGAAGGATCAGCCAGTTCCTTCTTTGTGGCGGCAGCTACCACCATAGCATCCACAGAGACTCCTTTTGATAAAAATTCCTTGTCTGATGGAGCTGTGATGAATTTGGAGGGTCTCCTGGGAGTGGGGTCCACTGAATCAGGAGCCGTCCATGCCTTTTAGCAACCACCTGCATGAGGGGTCAAGGGGGACACCCAGGAGGTGGATGGACGAGAGCCAAACGCCTCAAGATACACAGATTCGTCCTCCGAAGGGTTGAGGGCTGGCCAATTTCCCCTCTGTTTAAGGATCTCCAGAATTTCTGCAAATGAGACATCTTCAGAAGGGGAACGGGGGGAACCCTCAGAATCATCCAGATCTGTGTCCGACGTGATAGACTCTGGTGAGTCAATGTGCTTCCTCTTGCACTTCCTCTTCCGAGGGGGCTCTTCTGCCAAATCAGGAGAGGCCTCGGAAGAGGATGAAATCCCCAAAGGGAGCTCCTGAGGAGTTGGCTCTCTGCGGTCCGGGATGAGGGAGTGAGTCGACTTACCCTGAGGCAGCATAGAGGGAGGGGCTGACGGAGCCGACTGTGGAGTAGAGCCAGGCTCTAACACACTCCGCATGACCTCGAAAGCATCCCTGTCAGGCAGAGCCAGAGGTCCCCGCTCCGAGGAGCTAAGGACCCCCCCTCGGCACCGACAGTGATGGCTCCGAGGCCGATGTCGGAGCCGAACTCACCAGCGCCAAGCACCGAGAGGAGAGGGGGTCGGACAAGGGTCCGATGCCACTCACCCCTCGAGCCGACGAGGGAAGTCCGGCGCCGAGATTCCTCCATGGAAGAAAACGGCAGCGGGCGACGACGGAGCTCGGCAATTGTCTCGAGGTGACCACAGTCTCGGTTCCGACACGACCCGGCTCCGAACTCAAGAGAGTCAAGGAGGAAAGAGTTGATGGACGGGGCAGGCACCGACTGATGAGTCGGGCTCTGAAGCATCTGGGCTAGTGCCTCAGACTTGAGTAGTCGACTCACCACCCTCTGAAGGTCATGATCGGACAGCCTCGATGACCTAGAGGAATGAGACCTTTGGCTCCGTTCAGACAGCAGGGGAGATCCTGGAGCCGAATGAACGGAGCCAAGAGAAGGTGACCTAGACCTCTTTCTGGTTGTCGGCTCCGAAGATCTTGTCGGAGCCGACACGGTACCTCGATAACCTCGGCTCCGCCCGGAGCCGAGGAACCCACAGAAACTCTGGCCTGAGTCTTCTCGGCTCCAGCCCGAGCCGATAAAGGCAAGGTTGAACAACCTGAGGTCTCGGCTCAGAAGCCGGAGCCGAAGACCTCGATGCCTTGGAGGGCTTCCCTGTTGAGACAGACAGGGAATCCTCAGGCTTCAACAAGCCTCTCAATATAAGCTTGTTTTTTCTTTCCTGCAGGACCCTGGGGCTGAAGCCATGGCAGACAGCACAGGAGTCCTGCAGGTGCAAAGGCCCCAGACAATAGACACAAGAAGTGTGAGCGTCTGTCAGAGACATTTTCTGACAGCACGCATCACACTTCTTGAATCGAGACCTTTGCTTCTTTAGACATAGCCTAACTGGTGAACACAAACACACACTCAAACACACCAGTTATACCCTGTCAAAATTACAAACTTTAGTAAAAATACTAAAAATAAAGTACAATAACAGTAGTACACTACACAAACACTCCCTAGGGAAGGGAAGGCCTAAGGCCCAAGGGAAGAACTAAAAGTTCTTTTAACAAGAAACGGGAAAAAATTAGGTTCGGGGATAGAGTTCAATGAACTACAATAATTTAAGAATAATTAAACTAAAAAAGGGGTAAAAAGAGTAACTTTTTATAGAAAAAGCTAAAACTCACCAGGAACCGGTAGAATAACCAACCTCGAAGCTGTAGCGGCAAACGAGATCTGAGGTAACTATCGCCTAGCATTGTGGGATATAAGGGGAGCCTCGAGCCGGTGGAACCAACTCTCGAGCTTTAGAGTGGCCGAGTCGGAGCCGAGGTCGGCTCCGAACCCATCCAGCAAGAATGAAGGCGAGATAGACAACTTAACATATACTCCTTCCACCTGCCTTTGATGTCCTGTGGACTGGTGAGCAGGTTGTTGCTGGCATCCCTTATGAAAGGTGTTTGACAATCTTCTTTATCTTTCTGTCTTTGCCTTGCAACCTGATATAATTTCTTTGTGGCAGCTATTGAGTCATTTTCAAGAAGTTGGTAGAGTGCCTCCGATGCCCTACTTTTCACTATTGCAACTCCTTTCTTAGCTTCTTTGTTAGCCAACCAGTATTCCTTCCTAGCCTGGTCAGTCTTTTCTATCTCCCACTTTTTTCTGCACTCCTTCTTTTTTTTTGATGACTTCCTGGACTTCTGAATTCCACCACCAGATTTCCTTATGTATCTTATTTCCATGTCTGTCTCAGCCGCATATCTGTTCTGTAGTCCTCATACATGCTGTTTTGAGGCACTGCCATTCTTCTTCAACTTCACCTATTTTCCTCCTCTTCTTAGGGTGCTAGATCCCTCAGTAATTCCTTGAACTGGTGTGCTTTTTCTCCAATCAACTTCCAAGTCTTCAGCTTGGTCTCTGTTGATTTGACAGCCTTCTCTGACCACTGTTTGCAGCTGATTATAGCAACCAGTGGTTTATGCTGTGGGCTGACTGTTTCACTGGAGATGACTTTGCAAACACAGATTCTACCCCAGTGCCCTTTCCTTACTACCAGGAAGTCTACATGAGTTGCATGTTGGCCACCTTTGTATGTATTCTTGTGACGGTCTCTCTTTCTGAACCATGTGTTGGCTACTATCAAGCCATTTGCCAGACATTCCTCATATTCTGTTCTATCTGTCCCGATATGTGCATTCAAGTCACACATTATCAACACCAATTCATGTTGTCCTGCTTTATCTAGTAGGTCCTGCACCTGCTGTCTGAATGCACGCTTTTCCTCACTATCAATACCCTGTTGTGGGGCACTGGTTGAGATTATAAATACTGCCCTATCATTACACTGGAGTCTAACTGCCACGAGTCTGTCACTAACACTGATGACATCTGTCACTGCCTTCTGAAACCTCTCTCTCACCACAGTTACCACACCATTTCTAGCCTGTCCTTCTCTTGAGTAGTATACTCTGGATCCCAAGCCAAGTGGCTTCACTGCAATGCCCTTCCATTTTGTCACTTAGATACAAAGGATTTCCAGCCTCCTCAGTATCACCATGTCATCCACTTCCAAGCTGTGTCCTGGCAGAGAACCAACATTAGGTCTAGCAATTCTCAAGTCAAATTTGGTAGAGTGACTAGCTTTACATCCAGCTTTTCCTCAAGAGAGCTATCCCAGGTAACCCAGGCTGGGCAACTAGACACTAGCTGACCAGTACCTTATTGACCCAGGGCTGCTGGGCTTTATAGTGGGCACACACTCGCCATTAGGGGCAAATACACCCCTCTCACTGTTTTCATGGATCCCTGGCATAGGTCAGAGTAGACTGGGTCCTCAACCCACTTATCACCAGTAACTACCCATGCCCATTTTTGGCAACATTAGTCAACATGACCAAATCGCCTAGAGCCGTATTGTACTCTGTTGAGTGACTAGCCCTGCTATGGTGCGCAGTCTGTGATCTGTGTTCGCGTATCTTAAGGATACTGTGCACCACAGTAGATGCCCAAAGCAGTTGGCTTGTACAATTCTTTCCTGCATAGGGCACCATGTAGAGTATGTACTGCTGCCCACAGCTCCATTCATTGGTGAGATTGAGGCGGAAAATCTCAGCATGTTTTTTGGAGGTGGGAGGAACCCAACAGAGACACAGGGAGAACATGAAAACTCCAAATAGCCACTGGTCAGAGGTCAGGAATGAACCTTATACTTTTTGCAAGGCAAAGACCTTAATCTTCATGCCAACTGGTACAGTAGTGTAATCAAAATCTAATCCAGTACACCATATAGCAAACCACGACAAGGCAGAGAGGAATAAAACCACCACAAATCTGTGGTGGTTTTACTCCCCTCAGCCTTGTCATGGTTCGCTATATGGTGTGCTGGATTTTATTCTTCAAATCGTTTTTGGTGGACCACTTATTAGGACTGCTGCTATTGGTGTGATTCTAATCAAAATATAGAAGCTATGTACTTGCCATAACATTCCATGTGAGTTGTTTATCTCGCCTTTATTCTCACTGATGGGTTCGGAGTCGATCCTCGGCTCCGACACGGCCGATAGCAAGCTCAAGGTTTGCCAGTAGCTCGAGACCAAGCCCCTTAACCCACAATGCACTGCTGGAATTACCTCAGATCTTATTTGCTACGAATAACAGTATATACATATACATACACACACATATATATATATATATATATATATATATATATATATATATATATATATATATATATACATACACACACATCTATACAAACGTATACATACCCGCTTATATATATCTATATATATATATATATATATATATATATATATATATATATGTATATATATATATATATATATATATATATATATATATATATGTGAAGAACTCTTCCCAAAGGGAAAGAAGAAATATTGAATAACCAGGATGGTACTAGCCTCTAAGTCAACAGTCAGCCAGGAGTGGGAAGGAGGGAGGGACGTGAGAATAAAGGCGAGATAAACAACTCACATGGAACGTTACGGTAAGTACATAACTTCTATATGTGAAGTTGTTAAATCTCGCCGTTTATTCTCACTGATGGGTAGCGTCCCTAGCACCCTCAACCCTGGGTGGCTCATGGGAGTATGTTCTTCAGTACCGTAGAACCGAAGGAAGACCTGTCCCTTGAAGCTTTATCTACATTGTAATGAGTGATAAATGTATGAGGCTTAGACCAAGTGGCTGCAGTGCAAATATTGTCAAGGGGCAATTTAGCTTGAAAAGCAGAAGAGGTAGAGACAGCTCTGGTAGAATGAGCTTTTGGTTTGTGCATTAAAGGCATGCTCGCATTTTCATAAACGTTTAGTTATGTACTTACCATAACTTCAGATGTTTGGGATCCATCTCGCCTACATTCTGAACTGATGGGTTCGGAGCCGATCCCTCGGCTCCGACTCGGCACGCTTATGCTATGGAGCGAGGCCTCTAATTGGCTGAGCTATCTTTATCCCAGGATGCACCACCACTAATCCCCCAGATCTTGTTTGTCCGCATTCATGCACACATGCACAACTTGGTTATATAACATTGTTAGATGTTTCAAGATGAAACAACAGGATTCGGACCTTCTGATATCCTCTGATCTCCAAGGAAGGGGGAAGGAGGGTGGGTTATTAGGAATGTAGGCAAGATGGATCCCAAACATCTGAAGTTATGGTGAGTACATAACTAAAAGATGTTATGTGATCCTATCTCGCCTACATTCTGAACTAATGGGACAGCGTCCCTAGCACTTAAATCAAGGTGGCTCATTGGAAAACACTCCTGAGCACTGTGGAACCAAATGAAGCTCGTCCTCTAGATGCCACATCTAATTTGTAATGGGAAATGAAGGTGTGCGGGGAAGACCATGTAGCTGCAGCACAAATGTCACTAATAGCAAGCTTAGAGTGAAATGCTACCGAAGTAGCCATAGCCCTTGTAGAATGAGCCTTGACAGAGGTGGTAAGCTCTTTGTTAGAATAAATATAAGCTTGAGTAATACAGTCCCTGATCCATTTGGCAATAGTGACCTTTGTGACAGCGTTGCCCAATTTGTTATCTGCAAAGGATACAAACAACTGATCTGTTTTCCTTGTTTGCTTGGTCCTGTCTAAATAAAAACGTAACTGTCTGTGGACATCTAGTGTGTGGAATATAAACTCCGCTTTGTTAGAGTATTTTGGAAAAAAACTGGAAGCTCTAACGATTGTTGTAAGCATAAAGTAGAACAAACTTTAGGAACAAAGGAAGGATTTGGTCTGAGGGATACTCTGTCTTTATGAAAAACCAAGTACGGAGGTTTCACTGACAAAGCTTGAAGCTCTGAAACTCTTCTGGCAGAAGTAATCGCCACCAGAAAGGCTGTCTTCCATGATAGAAACTTTAGATCACAGGTAGCTGCCGGTTCAAAGGGGAAAGACGAAAAGGCGCGTAAAACAATATCGAGATCCCATGGAGGTGCAGGATGAGAAATCGGAGGTCTTAATAGAGCAGCACCTTTCAAGAAGGTCTTACACAATCTGTTGCTCATTAAAGGTGGGTCTATGGATTCGTGAAAATTAGAAATTGTTGCCAATTGTACTTTGATGGTAGAAACTGAAGAGCCTTGATTGAAAAGAGAGGTCAGAAATTTAAGTACTTCTGCCACGGGAATAGAAATGGGATCCAGGCCCCGGAGTTGAGCCCAAATAGCAAACCTTTTCCATTTGCTAGAATACAGTTTCTTTGTAGCAGACTTATGGGCCGAAGATAATATGTGCACAACATCTGGATCCAATGTATGACTCCTGACTATCGTCGGAAGAGGAGGAGCCAGGCCGTCAATTTTAAGGTGTGTAGGGACTGGTGGAGTAGTCCCGACTGATGAACCAGTAAGTCTGGGACCTGATCCAGGAACCATGGACCTTCCAGAGCATGTTTCCGAAGATAGGGGAACCACACTTGATGAGGGCAGTAGGGAGCAATTAAGATCATTTTGCTCCCCAAGAGAGATGCCTTTTGAATCACCCTGGGGAGGAGAGGAACTGGAGGGAAGGCATAAAGCAAGCCGGTGGGCCAAGGATGGACTAATGCGTCCATGGGGCTCTTCCCCGGAGCCTGGGTTAGGGAGAAGAATTCTTTGCACTTCGCATTCAGAGGAGTCGCGAAGAGGTCGCAACACGGAACTCCCCATTCGCTGAAAATCTGACTTGCAACTGTCATATTCAGAGACCATTCGTGAGGAGAGAGGATGGTTCTGCTCAATCTGTCGGCTATGACATTGGACTTGCCCGGTATGTGAGTAGCCACTAGGAAGCGTTTGTTCGAGACTGCCCATTCCCAAACTCTCATGGCTTCTCTGCAAAGAGGATAGGATCTGGTTCCTCCCTGTTTGTTCAGGTACCAGACAACTGACATGTTGTCTGAATGAACAGCAATTACGCCCTGAGGGAGATAATCGTGAAGGGCTTGAAGGGACAGGAGTACTGCCCTCATTTCTAGGATGTTGATATGAAGAAGAGTCTCTTCCGGGTGCCATTTGCCTTGGACTGACCTGCCCAGGGAATGCCCCCCCCCCATCTGGGAGGCATCCGTGGTCAAAGTGGCCGCCGGAGGAGGAAGAACAAAGGGTCGTCCCTGATCCAAATTGGAGGGCACTAGCCACCAGCGAAGGTCCCGTTTGCAAGATTCCGTGATCCATATGAGGTGACTGAGAGGGAGTTCCTGAAAGGACCACTGAGCTGACAGAAGCCACTGGAGGATTCTCATGTTCAACCTTGCCAAGGGGACTAGAAGAACCGTGGCAGACATGGATCCCAATAGCTGCAGGACCATTTTGGCTGGAGCTTTGGGCCTGGGAAGTAAGGCTCGAACTTGATTTTGTATGGTTTGAATTCTGTCTGTAGGTAGATAGACCCGCATTTGGTTTGAGTCTATCTCTACCCCTATGAATCTTATTCATTGAGATGGCCGCAACACAGACTTCGTCCAATTGAAGGTGATTCCAAGGGAATTGCCCAGTGATATAGTGGCTTGTAGGCTCCGCAGAAGTAGATGCTTGGAGGTGGCAGTTAGGAGCCAGTCGTCTAGATACGGAAACACCTGGAATCCTAGACTTCTCAGGTGAGCAGTCACTACTGCCAAACACTTGGTGAACACCCTGGGGGCTGTGGTGAGACCAAAGGGCAGCGCACGGAACTGAAAATGACTGCCTCCCAGGCTGAAGCGCAGATGTCTCCTGGACGCTTGATGTACCATGATATGATAATACGCGTCCTTGAGATCTATGGAGCACATCCAAACACCTTTCTCCAGCAATGGGAGAATGGTTTGTAGAGTGACCATTCGGAACTTGGACTTTCTGACTGAACGGTTTAAGATGCTGAGGTCCAAAATGGGCCTCAAGTCCCCGGTCTTTTTTGGCACCAAAAAGAATCTTGAGTAAGTCCCTAATCCGATCTGGTCTGCGGGGACCGGTTGGATGACTCCTTTTTGCAGCAGCTTTGAAACTTCTGAGGCTGCGGTATCCCGTTGACTGGGTGGCAGGTCCGGGATTTTTTTGGACTGGGGGGGGGTGAGAGAATGGGATGGAGTAACCTCCGGCGATAATCCGAAGCACCCATCGGTCCTGAGTGATCCCTTCCCAGGCCCTCAGGTGCTTCGAGAAACGACCCCCGACTGGCCACGGAGCAGCACAGCCGGGCAATCCCTCAGGGACTATGAAAGGCTGAAGAGCCACGAAAGGACTCGCGGTCTCCAGTGTTGCGAGGTCCTCTGCGACGGCGTCTTCCGGATGAATTTCGCCCTCCTCTGCCTCTGGAAGGGGAACCTTCCTGCTGAGAGGGGTAAGGCTTCTGAGATCTACGGAACCACATTTTCCCTCCTCTTTTAGCCTTGGGATAAGGCCGAAAGGGAGTGGAAAATCGTGCCCCTACGGCAGTCAGAGTCTTACCCTCCTGTTCACAGCGGGTTAGTGTGTCTTTTACCTTGGGTCCAAACAGGGAGGACCCATCAAAGGGGGCGTCGGCAAATGAAGACTTAAAGGCCTCCACGAAATGACACAGGCGGAGCCAGGCTTGTCTCCGTAGAGCAATGCCTGTACCCGCCGCTTTACTTGCCCCTTCGGCCGCATACGAAATGAGCTTCATGGACGAGTTCGAAATGGACGACATTGTAGCCAGCTGAGAGCCAACCGTCTGGGCCAGCTCCTCAGGCAGGTTACCCAAGAGGGTATCGGATAGCTCCTTAATCAGATCCCTCTGAAATCTGGTAAAGTGCATCAGGTAGTTCAAGGACCTCAGTGTAAAGGCCGCTGAACTAAGGGTGCGCTTTCCGTACCGATCCATGCTCCTAGACTCCTTATTAGGAGGATGGACGGACGTAGAAGCCTCTGCTACATCTTGCTGGGTAGCAGATGCCACCACCAAAGCATCTACAACCACACCTTTAGTAAGGAACTCTCTATCAGGGGCCGAGAGAAATTTGTTCGGACGAGCAGGCACGGTTCCACAGAGTCTGGGTGTTCCCACGCCCTCGACAGATCAAATCCAAGAGCTCGTCGAGGCGGAGACACCCAGGAGGCGGAGGGCTGAGCCCCGAAGGCCTTCAGGAACACCGACTCATCAGCAGAGGGAGGTTTGGACTGCCAGCCGCCTCGCTGTTTTAGGGCTTCTAGGATGTCTGCAAAGGAGACATCATCCGAGGACGACTTAGGGGACCCCTCTGCATCATCGAGATCAGTGTCGGATGTCAAAGACTCATCAGGGGAGTCAACGTGCTTCCTCTTGCACGACATTTTCCTGGGGGGTTCTTCCGAAGAGGCTTCAGAAGGACCTCCTGGAGGGGGAGAAACCCCAGCGGGGGTAACCTGAGGCCCGGGGGCTCCGCTGTCTAAAGACAGGGGGACTGCCAACGACCCAGTCTCCGTATGCAGGGAGGTAGCTGGGGAAACCGTGGAAGTAGCCAAGCAAGATTTGGCTAAAGCGCTCCTCATAGCTCTGAAGGCGGGACCACCAGAATCCTGGGAGGGTCCCACCTCCGTGGCCACGACAGTGGACGGTACTCCCGCCGCCGACGCACCAAGAGGGAGACTTGGGACCGAGAGCATCAATCCCGAAGCCTCCCCCCCAGGGCTGAAGGAAGAAGTCCGTGTACTGAACTCCGACCCAAGAGCCGGAGTTGGAGCAAGGGTCGGGCCCGACCCTAACACCTCCACAGGTTCCACCAGCACCGGCTCCAATGGTGCCGAAGCTGTTGGAGGAGGAACCACAGTAGGGGAGTGGACCATCGGCTCCGAAGCCAAATGGGCTGGAGCCGAAACTAGCTTTTGGAACACCGGAGACTGGAAGAGTCGAAGGAGCACCCTGTCGATGTCCGAATCAGACATCTTGGATGACCTAGAGGATACCGTTCGGGCCCGAACCGATTTCTCCATCGGCTCTGAAGGGCTCGGGGACCGGCTCCGAAAGGACTCAACAACTATCGGCTCCGAGGAAGGTTTCAAGGAAATTTCCCTCGGTGCCAATAAGGACTTCGGCTCCGAGGGGGGAGAGTCTGAGCCGGTAACCCTGATCGGCTCCAATATCAGTGGAGCCGATGAGGGTGACCCGCCTCTCGATGCCCCAGACCTCGGCTCCGAAACCAGAGGGGTCAAGGCTGGAGGCATCGAGGCAGACCGTTCCGACCTCGGCTCCAAAGTCCGTGGAGCCGATGGAGAAGTCTGCTTAGATTTTTTAGCGGTCGGTTCCGACTGACTGGTCGGAGCCGCCACTTTTTTCTTTTTGCAAGGAGACGGAGAGGAAGATAAAGCCTCCTCGAAGGAAGGCTTGATTAATCTCTTGAGGATTAATTTGTTTTTCCTCTCCTGGAGGACTCTAGAAGAGAACGCGTGGCACACACTACACGACTCCTGTAAATGCTTAGCACCTAAAGCAATAGACGCACGAGGCGTGGTCATCCGTTATGGACATTTTAAAACCACACCTCATGCATTTCTTAAACCCGGAGGGTTTGTGTTCTTTCGACATAACTGCTTTGCCAAAGAACCAATAAATGTGAAACAACACTAAACTTTAGTTAAAGAAAGTTCAATACAACAATTTTCACAAAAATTATATATATATATATATATATTTTTTTTTTACACCAACAGTAACAGACAACAACGAGTGAAAAACAGAAAGAGAGTCAAGACCCTCTAACTTAAACGGGTACTTGACCCAAGAAAAATACACAAACAGCAAAGTAACAGGGGAAGGCCCCTCTAACTAAAACGGGAAACCTTCCCTGACTAACAAAAACACGAATTTGCTAACAGAAATCCACCAAACACACAAATATAACAACAATAGCTGTTAAAACAGCTTTTGGGTTCAAAGTAAAGAAATTTGTGACAGGAAAAGCCTAATAAATAGTACTTAGCCCAGCCAATGTTGAGACCACGTCTAAGCTTGTTAGCGGCAAACGAGATCTGGGGGATTAGTGGTGGTGCATCCTGGGATAAAGATAGCTCAGCCAATTAGAGGCCTCGCTCTATAGCATAAGCGTGCCGAGTCGGAGCCGAGGGATCGGCTCCGAACCCATCAGTTCAGAATGTAGGCGAGATAGGATCACATAACATCAAAAGATATACAATCAGATAACCATTTAGATAAGGTTGTTTTAGCCACTGGATTGCCTTTTCTTGCTTCTGAGAAGGATACAAAAAGTTGGTCTGATTTCCTAATATCCTTAGTTCTGTCAAGATTAAATCGGAGCTGTCTGTGAACATCAAGTTTGTGCAGCATATATTCCAATTTGCTAGAGTGGTTGGGGAAAAAGACTGGCAGTTCAATGACCTGATTGATATTTCACACAGAACAGATTTTAGGTAAAAATGAGGGGTTTGTTCTGAGAGATACTCTATCAGCATGGAAATCATGTAGGGTGGTCTGATAGATAATGCTTGAAGTTCTGATACTCTGTGGGCAGACGTAATGGTTACAAGAAATATTGTTTTCCAAGATAAAAATTTTAGATCACAATAAGATGCTGGTTCAAAAGGAGGAAGAATAATTTGAGACAGCATAAAGTTTAAATTCCAGGGTGAAAAGGGAGTTTTGATCGGAGGTCTCATATGAAGAACGCCTTTAAGGAAGGTTTTAGATAATTTATGGCTCATAGTATTTGAGCCACCAAGACCAAGCTGAAAATCAGAAATAGCAGCTAACTGAACTCGAACTGTAGCAGCTGCTGCCCCTTCCTTAAAATTTTTTGTCAAAAATTCCAAAATCGAAGAAAGCGAAGCTCGGAAAGGGTCAATGTTCTGCCCGTTGGCCCAAATTGAGAACCTTTTCCATTTACTGCCATATAATTTCCTGGTAGATGGCTTGTGAGAAGACAAGAGAATCTGTCTTGTGTCTTCTGAAATTGAATGAAGCCTGGCAATTAGGGGAAGTGGATTAGCCAAGCAGTCAGTCCCAGGGACTGCAGTGAAGGATGAAGGTCCCCTGACGGGTGAGTCAGAAGGTCAGGAACTGGGTCCAGGATCCATGGATCTTCCAAGAGATGATGGTGGAGAAACGGAAACCAAATTTATCGAGGCCAGTACGGGGCTATGAGTATAACAGTCCTTCCCAGCGATTTTGCTTTCTGTAAAAATCTGGGTATTAATGGGAAGGGTGGAAATGCATAAAGAAGACCCGGGGGCCAATTGTGTAAAAGTGCATCTCTCGGGAGATGACCGAGAGGTGGTATTAGGGCAAAGTAGCTTCTGCAATTTGAATTGATGTGGCTGGCAAAAAGGTCTCAGCAAGGCTGGCCCCATTTGCGGAAAATCAACTCCGCAACTTATAGTTTGAGAGACCACTCGTGAGGGACTATTATTGCCCTGCTTAGCTTGTCCGCTATCACGTTGGATTTCTCCGGGATGTGCGTTGCTAACAGAAAACTCTGGGATGACACAGTCCATTGCCAGACCCTGAGGGCTTCTCGACAAAGGGGGTAAGACTTGGTTCCGCCCTGCTTGTTCAAGTACCAGACTAATGATATGTTGTCGGTCTGAATTGCAATAGACCTTAGAGAGAGAGAGTCCTGAAAGTACTGCAACGCCAGAGGTACCGCTCTCAACTCTAGAACATTGATGTGCAGATGTGATTCTTGATCTGTCCATATGCCTTGGGCAGTCTTTCCCTGAAAATGCCCCCCCCCCCCCAATCAGGGAAGCGTCCGTGGTCACAGTGGCTACTGGTGGGGGGGGGGGGGGGGGACAAAGGGTCTTCCGATTGTGACATGAAGAGACGTCAACCACCACCGAAGGTCTCTCCTGCAAGAATCCGTGATAAGAATCAATTGGTGCATTGGTAGTTTCTGGTAAGACCACTGAGCGAAGAGGAGCCATTGAAGAATTTGCATATGCATCCTTGCGAGTGGTATAGCCAGGATTGCTGCTGCCATCAAACCTAGTACATTCAATACCTCCGCTGCTGTAGCTTTGTTCTTTGACACCAGTGAGCTGACGTTTTGGCGGAGAAGAGAGACTCTTTCGATAGGGAGACGTAGAGTGGTAGTTGAGGTGTCTAACTCTGTTCCTATAAAAATGATATGCTGCAATGGCGATAAGGCAAACTTTTCATAGTTGATTGTAATGCCTAACTGATGGCAGAGTGTCAGAGTGTACTGTGTACTGCCAATTGATGCCTGGTGGTAGCGGTGAGGAGCCAATCGTCTAGGTATGGAAACACCTGGAATCCTAGACGTCTCAGGTGAGCCGTGACCACTGCCATACATTTGGTGAACACTCTGGGGGCTGTAGTGAGACCAAAGGGCAGGGCTCGAAACTGGTAATGATTGGCTCCCAGCCGGAAGCGCAGACGATCTCTGGAGCGTCTGTTCATCTTTATGTGATAGTATGCGTCCTTGAGATCTATAGAGCACATCCAATCGCCTTTCTCTAAGAAGGGAAGAATGGACTGAAGCGTGACCATTCGGAACTTTTAGTTATGTACTCACCATAACTTTAGATGTTTGGGATCCATCTCGCCTACATTCTGTACTGATGGGCTTGGAGCCGATCCCTCGGCTCCGACTCGGCACGCTATGCTATAGAGCGAAGCCTCTTATTGGCTGAGCTATTCTCTATCCCAGGATGCACCACCACTAATCCCCCAGATCTTGTTTGTCTGCATTCATGCACACACACATAACTTGTTTATATAACATTGCCAGATGTTTCAAGATGACACAATAGAATTCGGACCATCCGATCTCTTCTGATTTCCAAGGAAGGGGGAAGGAGGGTGGGTTATGGGAATGTAGGCGAGATGGATCCCAAACATCTAAAGTTATGGTGAGTACATAACTAAAAGATGTTATGTGATCCTATCTCGCCTACATTCTGTACTGATGGGACAGCGTCCCTAGCACCTAAATCCTGGGTGGCTCACTGGAAAACACTCCTGAGCACTGTGGAACCAAATGAAGCTCGCCCCCGAGATGCCACATCTAATTTGTAGTGGGAAATGAAACTGTGCGGGGAAGACCACGTAGCCGCAGCACAAATGTCACTAATGGCAAGCTTAGAATGGAATGCTATTGAAGTAGCCATAGCTCTTGTAGAGTGAGCTTTGACAGAGGTCGTAAGCTCTTTTTTAGAAGAGGAATAAGCTTGACTAATACAGTCCCTGATCCATTTGGCAATAGTGACCTTTGTGACGGCTTTGCCCAATTTATTATCCGAAAAGGACACAAACAATTGATCTGTTTTCCTTGTTTGTTTGGTCCTATCTAAATAAAAACGCAATTGCCTGTGGACATCCAATGTGTGGAATATGTATTCCGCTTTGTTTGAGTACTTTGGAAAGAAAACTGGAAGTTCTAATGACTGTTGTAGGCAAAAACTGGAACAAACTTTAGGGACAAAGGATGGAGTAGGCCTGAGAGATACTCTATCTTTGTGAAAAACCAGGTACGGAGGTTTTACAGATAAAGCTTGAAGCTCTGAAACCCTTCTGGCAGAAGTAATCGCGACCAGAAAGGCAGTTTGCCACGACAGAAATTTTAAATCACATGTTGCTGCCGGTTCGAAGGGGGAGGAAGTTAAGGCACATAACACCACATCGAGATCCCATGGAGGAGCAGGATGAGAAATCGGAGGTCGTAAAAGCGCAGCACCTTTCATGAAGGTCTTACACAATCTGTTGCTCATTAAAGGTGGGTTTATAGATTCATGAAAATTGGAAATAGCTGCCAATTGGACCTTGATGGTAGAGACTGAAGAACCTTGATTGAATAGGGAGGTTAGAAATTTTAGGACTTCCGATACAGGAATAGTGATGGGATCCAGACCCCGGAGTTGAGCCCAAATAGCAAATCTTTTCCATTTGCTAGTATACAATTTCTTAGTGGCAGACTTGTGGGCCGAAGATAAGATATGTATGACTTCTGGGTCTAAGGTATGATTCCTGACAATAGTCGGAAGAGGAGGAGCCAAGCTGTTAACTTCAAGCTGTGGAGGGACTGGTGGAGTAGTCCCGACTGATGAATTAATAGGTCTGGGATCTGATCCAGGAACCATGGACTGTCCAGTGCATATTTCCAAAGATAGGGGAACCATACCTGACGAGGCCAGTAAGGGGCAACTAAGATCATTTTGCTCCCCAAGTGAGACGCCTTTTGGATCACTCTGGGAAGGAGGGGAACTGGGGGGAAGGCGTATAGCAAGCCGGTGGGCCAAGGATGGGCTAGTGCGTCCATAGGGCTCTCCCCCGGAGCCGGAGTGAGGGAGAAGAACTTTTTGCACTTTGCGTTCAGCGGGGTTGCGAAGAGGTCGCAACAAGGAATTCCCCATTTGCTGAAAATCTGAGTTGCCACTGTATTGTTCAGAGACCACTTGTGAGGAGAGAGGATAGTTCTGCTCAGTCTGTCGGCTATCACATTGGACTTGCCAGGGATATGAGTCGCCACTATAAAACGTTTGGTCGTCACTGCCCATTCCCAAACTCTCATGGCCTCTCTGCAAAGGGGGTAGGATCTGGTCCCTCCCTGCTTGTTCAGGTACCAGACTACTGACATGTTGTCGGAGTGAACGGCAATTACGCCCTGAGGGAGGTAATCGTGAAGGGCTTGTAGGGACAGAAACACCGCCCTCATTTCTAAAATGTTGATATGAAGGAGGCTCTCTTCTGAATGCCATTTGCCTTGGACTGACCTGCCCAGGGAATGCCCCCCCCACTCCATCTGGGAGGCGTCCGTAGTCAAAACGGCCACAGGAGGAGGTGGAACAAAGGGTCGTCCCTGATCCAGATTGGAGGGCACCAGCCACCAGAAAAGGTCCCGTTTGCAGGTTTCCGTGATCCGTATGAGGTGACTGAGAGGGAGATCCTGAAAAGACCACTGTGTTGAAAGAAGCCACTGGAGAATTCTCATATGCAACCTTGCTAGGGGAACTAGAAGAACAGTGGCGGACATAGATCCCAATAGCTGCAGGACCATTCTGGCTGGGGCTTTGGATCTGAGAAGTAAGGCTCGAACTTGAACCTGTATGGTTTGTATCCTTTCTGTAGGAAGATAGACCCGCATTCGGTTTGAGTCTATCTCTACTCCGATGAATCTTATGCGTTGAGATGGCAGCAACACAGACTTTGGCCAATTGAAGGTGATTCCAAGGGAAGTGCCCAGTGATATTGTGGCTTATAGGTTCTGCAATAGTAGACGCCTGGAGGTGGCAGTTAGGAGCCAGTCGTCTAGATACGTAAACACCTGGAATCCTAGACTCCTCAGGTGAGAAGTCACGACCGCCAAACATTTGGTGAACACCCTGGGGGCTGTGGTGAGACCAAAGGGTAGCACGCGGAACTGAAAATGACTGTCTCCTAGGCTGAAGCGCAGATGTCTCCTGGACGCCTGATCTACTATGATGTGGTAATATATGATGTGGTAATAAGCGTCCTTGAGATCTATGGAGCACATCCAAACACCTTTCTCCAGCAGTGGGAGAATGGATTGTAGGGTGACCATTCGGAACTTGGACTTTTTGACTGAACAATTTAGAATGCTGAGATCCAAAATGGGCCTCAAGTCCCCGGTCTTTTTTGGCACCAAAAAGAATCTTGAGTAAGTCCCTAATCCGATCTGGTCTGCGGGGACCGGTTGGATGACTCCTTTTTGAAGCAGCTTTGAGACTTCTAAGGCTGCAATTTCCCGTTGACTGGGTGGCGGGTCCGGGATTTTCTTGGACGGAGGTAGGGAGTGAGAAAAGGGGATGGCGTAACCTCCGGCAATAATTCGAAGCACCCATCGGTCCTGAGTGATACCTTCCCAGGCTTTTAGGTGCCTCGAAAAATGACCCCCAACTGGCTCCGGAGCTGCACAGTCGGGCAATCCCTCAGGGATTGTGAAAGGCTGAAGAGCCACGAAAGGACTCGCGGTCTCCAGTGTTGCGGGGGCCCTGCCGCCTCTGGGACAGCGTCTTCCAGAAAAATTTCCCCCTCCTCTGCCTCTAGAAGGGGGATCGTCCTGCCGTGAGGGATAAGACTTCTGGGATCTACGGAACCACATTTTCCCTCCTCTTTTAGCCTTGGGATAAGGCCGAAAGGGAGTGGAAAATCGTGCCCCTACGGCAGTCAAAGTCTTACCTTCTTGCTACTTGGCGGTCAATGTGTCCTTTACCTTGGGTCCAAACAAAGAGGACCCATCAAAGGGAGCGTCGGCAAAGGAAGACTTGAAGGTTTCCGCGAAATGACACAGGCGGAGCCAGGCTTGCCTCCGTAGAGCAATACCTGTACCCGCCGCTCTACTCGCCCCCTCGGCCGCATATGAAATGAGCCTCATGGACGAGTTAGATATCGATGACAACGTAGCCAACTGAGAGCCAACCGTCTGGGCCAGCTGCTCAGGTAGGTTACCCAAGAGGGTATCTGAAAGCTCCTTGATCAGATCCCTCTGAAACCTGGTGAAGTGCGTTAAATAGTTCAGGGACCTTAAGGTAAAGGCCGCTAGGTGCGCTTTCCGTACCGATCCATGCTCCTAGACTCCTTATTAGGAGGATGGACGGACGTTGAAGCCTCTGCTACATCTTGCTGGGTAGCAGATGCTACCACCAAGGCATCTACAGCCACACCTTTTGTCAAAAACTCCTTCTCTGGGGGTGCTGATAGGAACTTATTTGGGCGAGCAGGCACCGGTTCCACAGAATCTGGATGTTCCCACGCCCTTCGACAGATCAAATCTAGGAGCTCTTCGAAGGGCGGAGACACCCAGGAGGCAGAGGGCTGAGCCCCGAAGGCCTTAAGGAACACCGACTCGTCAGCAGAAGGGGGTTTGGACAGCCAACCGCCTTGTTGTTTGAGGGCTTCCAAGATGTCTGCGAAGGAGACATCATCTGAGGACGACTTAGGGGACCCCTCTGCATCATCAAGATCAGTGTCTGACATGAGAGACTCATTGGGGGAGTCGACGTGCTTCCTCTTGCACGATCTTTTCCTTGGGGGCTCCTCTGAAGAAGCTTCAGAGGGACCTCCAGGAGGGGGGGAACCCCCAGTGGGGGTGACCTCAGGCCCCGGGGCTCCGCTGTCTAAGGACAGGGGAACTGCCAAAGACCTAGTCTCCGTATGTAGGGAAGGTACTGGCGAGGCCGTGGAGGTAGCCAAAGATGATTTGGCTAAAGCACTCCTCATGGCCCCGAAGGCCGGACCACCAGAATCCTGGGAAGGTCCGACCCCCGTGGCGACAACAGTAGACGGTACCCCCGCCGCCGATGCACCGAGAGGAAGGCTCGGAAGCGAAAACATCAGTCCCGAAGCTTCCCATCCGGGGCCGACAGAAGAGGTCCGTGTCCCGAACTCCGACTCGAGAGCCGGGGTTGGAGTAAGGTTCGAAGCCGACCCAAAAACCTCCATCAGCTCCACCAGCACCGGCTCCAACGGTGCCGAGGCTGTTGGAGGAGGAACCAGAACTACAGGGTGGGCCATCGGCTCCGAAGCCGAATGGGCTGGAGCCGAAACTAATTTCTGGAACACCGGAGACTGAAATAGTCTTAGGAGCACCCTGTCGATGTCCAAATCAGACATCTTGGAAGATCTAGAGGAAACCGATCGGGTCCGAACCGACTTCTCCATCGGCTCCAATGGACTGGGGGACCGGCTCCGAATGGACTCTACCAGTATCGGTGCCGAGGAAGATTTCAAAACAATTTCCCTTGGTGCCGAGGAGGGCTTCGGCGCCGAAGGGGAAGAGTCTGAGCCGGCAACCCTCATCGGCTCCAAAATCAGTGGAGCCGATGAAGGTGACCCGCCTCTCGAAGCCCCAGTCCTCGGCTCCGAAACCAGAGGAGTCGAGACTGGGGGCATCGAGGCAGACCGTTCCGCCCTCGGCTACGAAGTCCGTGGAGCCGATGGAGAAGCCTGCCTAGATTTCTTAGCAGTCGGTTCCAACGGACTGGTTGGAGCCGACGCTTTCTTTTTCTTAGTTGGAGAGGATGAGGAAGATAAGGCCTCCTCGAAGGGGGGTTTAATCAGCCCTTTCAAGATCAATTTATTCTTCCTCTCTTGGAGGACTCTAGATGAAAAGGCGTGACACATGCTGCAGGACTCCTGTAGGTGCTTGGCGCCTAAACAATATACGCACGAGGAGTGATCATCGGTTATAGACATTTTATAACCGCACCTCGTGCACTTTTTGAACCCTGAGGGTCTATGTTCTTTTGACACAATGCCTTTAAAATAGTCACTAAAACAGTGGAAAAAGAATCACTATCTAGTCAGAACAAAGATTTTAAACCACAATACAAAAAAACTTTTTATTTTTTTTTTTTTTATTTTTTTTTTTTTTAACGATACAATACAATATCACAAACACTAAAAAGGAGGGCCAAGACCCTCTAACTTAAACAGGTACTTGACCTCCTTAAAAAAATAAGAGAAACTAGTTGAAGACTAGGGGAAGGCCCCTCTAACTTAAACGGGAAACCTTTCCCTTAAACAAACACACAATTTACCACAAAAAATGTACCAAAACACACGCGTACAACAACAACAGCTGTTAAAACAGCTTTTGGGTAAGAATAAGGGATTTCCTGACAGGAAAACTTTAGAAAAAAACAGTACTTAGCTCAGCCAAGTTTGAGACCACATCCTAGCTTGTAAGCGGCAAACGAGATCTGGGGGATTAGTGGTGGTGCATCCTGGGATAGAGAATAGCTCAGCCAATAAGAGGCTTCGCTCTATAGCATAGCGTGCCGAGTCGGAGCCGAGGGATCGGCTCCGAGCCCATCAGTACAGAATGTAGGCGAGATAGGATCACATAACATCTTCTCTTTCGTTACGAACTGGTTGAGTCTGCTGAGGTCCAAGATAGTTCTCCAGTCCACTGTTTTCTTTGGTACCAAAAAGAATCTTGAGTAAGTTTTGAATCCGACTTGGTCTGTTGGGACTGGTTGGATGACTCTTTTTTTCTAGCAATCTGCGGACCTCTACGATTGCTTGTTCCTTGAGATTGGGTGGAACATCTGGAATTCTCTTTATAGGAATGGGAGGGGAAAAGAATGGTATGAAATATCCTCTGGAAATAATGCTTTGTACCCAAGTATCCGATGTTATGTTTAGCCAGGCTTCTGGGTACAAAGACCAGCGACCCCCGACTGCCTTCAGAGCCGAACAGTCGGACCCCCTTTCAGGGGCGCTGGTAGGACTGACCGGAGAGCTGACCCCTGTCACCATGTTGTTGCGGACCCCCTCTGCCACGGGGAAGGCGTCTTCCATTACAACCCCCTCCTCTGCCTTTAGAGGTGGTTTCTCCACGTGTGTCCTGAAAGGCTGCCTGAGCTTTTCAGAACCACATTTTCCCTCCCCTAGGGCCCTTGGGGTAGGGCCGAGTAAGGGTCGAAAAACGGACTCCAACGGCAGATAAGGTCTTGCCTTCCTGCTCACCCCTGGCTAAAGTTTCCTTTACTTTGGGCCCAAACAGTGATGAGCCATCAAATGGGGTATTAATAAAGGAAGACTTAAAGGGTTCCGCAAAGGAACAGAGATGCATCCAGGCTTGTCTTCAAAGAGCAATGCCTGAACTAGCGGCTCTACTCGAACCATCAGCTGCATAGGATATGAGAAGCAAGGACGAGTTTACCACTGAGTTTAGGGTAGCGAGCTGGGCGTTGACTTAGTCGGCCACTCCTGCAGCTACCATACCCTGGAGAGTATCTCCTAGCTCTTTCAGGAGGTCTCTCTGTAGTCTTGTAAAATGGGTTAAGTAGTTTAGTGATCGCAGAGAAAAAGTCGCTGAACTAAACATGCACTTCCCATATCTATCCATAACCCTAGAATCTCTGTTAGGCGGATGGATAGAAGAGGATGTCTCAGATACCTCCTTTTTGGTGGCTGCAGCTACCACCATAGCATCAACAGGCACTCCCTTTGTCAAAAATGGTGTGCCCACTGGGGCAGATATGAATTTATTGGGTATACAAGGGACAGGTTCTATGGCCTCCTGTGACTCCCACGCCTTACAAGAGATCAGTTCAATGAGCTCGTCGTAAGGCGGAGACACCCAAGAAGTGGAAGGTTGAGACCCAAAAGCCTTCAAGAGCACGGACTCATCCTCAGTAGGGGTCTTGAACTGCCAACCACTCCTCTAACTAAGGATCTTTAGTATCTCTGCAAAGGAAATATCCTCAGAGGGGGATCGAGGGGACCCTTCTGACTCATCTAAGTCTGTGTCAGATGTCAAAGACTTCTGTGGGGAGTCTAAGTGCCTCCTTTTGCAGTCTCTTCCTGGGGACCTCCTCAGTGGGGGGATCTGGGGAGGTCTCAGAAGAGCAGGGGACGCCCTGTGGGAGTACTTGAGGCTCGGGTTCTCTACGCTTAGAGGGGCCGGTTGATGAAGAAGCAGGCACAGGAGCTTGAGGGGAGAGGGAAAGCTGAACCGATGCTGACGTTGTCTTTGGAGACAAAACTCTCCTCATAGCATCGAAGGCACCATGGCTCCGACGAGAAGGAGTGGACGGACCCGAGAGTACCATCCAATCCTCCCACACCGAAACCCTACGCTCCGAGCCTGAGGTAGGACCCGAGCTCATCCGAGCCGAAGCCCCAAGAGGAAGAGTTGGCACCGACAAGTCGGTTCGACTATCCTCCCCGGACCCGACGGGACAGCGTCGGCTCCTAGAGCTCTCGGTCGGCACTGAGGACATCCAAGTAGATGGAGCCAGTAACACCAGTGCGGGTATCGGCTCCAAGGGTTTGACCACAATCGGTTCAATTTCCTTCGACTCCTCGGAGGAGGAGTAGACAAATCTGGTTCCATGGTCTTCGGTACTGACAAGCTGGTCGGGGCCGACAACAATTTAGCAAGTCCTGGTGCCTGTAAAAGCTTCTGCACTAGCCGATCCATGTCCAAATCTGAAAGGCTGACTGAGGACTTAGCTGAGTGCACCAAAGGTGCTGACTGGAGCAGAGGTGAAGAAGGAACTTCAGAGACCGGCTCCAATACAGAGAGATGGCTCCGAATCAAAGGTACGGTTGGTTCTGATGACTGTGGAACCGATGGCCCTCCTTCTGAAATCTTAGCCTTTTTTGAGACCTTATCTGAAGACTTGGATTTTGAGGATTTGGAGGACGTACTAGTACCCTCATGGCTACTCAAAACTTCAGAAAAAGATTGCTGCAGCAATCCCCGTCTATAAGTTTCCTCCTTCTCTCCAAGAGGACTCTTGAAGAAAAGGAGTGGTGAATGCTGCAGGTGTCTTGGAGGTGTTTAGACCCCAGACAGTAGACACACTGAATGTGTCCGTCAGTGACAGACATTTTCTGCCCACAATCTGGGCATTTTTTGAATCCCGATTTAGGATGGGATTTCTCCTTATCATCCAACATCTTTAAAAGAAACAACAGTAAACTGCAAAAAGGTCAATTAGTAAAGTCCTTAGTGACTGAAAGATCCACAAGCAAGTAAGCCCAATCCGGGCACTATCTATAACAGTATTATATCGATACAAATATAGGGCTAAGAAGCCCACAGAAAAAGCCTGACTATTATAAAGATTAATAGTAGAAAAAAAGGGCTAAAGGCCCACACAACAAAGAAGCCAACAAGGCCCTAACTTTTAAACTATTTATAAGTATTTAACTATAGAGTAAATATAAAAAGACCTAATACTAACACACACTATAGTTTTTAAACAAAAAAGAAAACTTTTTATAGACTTGCTGTTAATTTTTCACAGAAAATGGTCCGAGCTTGCTGGATCACCGAGATCTCTCTTGCCGCGTCAAACTAGATCTGTGGTAATTCCAGCAGTGCATTGTGGGTTAAGGGGCTTGGTCTCGAGCTACTGACAAACCTTGAGCTTGCTATTGGCCGTGTCGGAGCTGAGGATCGTCTCCAAACCCATCAGTGAGAATAAACGGTGAGATTTAACAACTTCACATCTAATGTTAAATTTTTTTTATTCTGTGGCTTGTTTCTATCAGACAGGTTACAGGGATTCTGCTTGCTTTGTTTCTACAGACCTAGATCTGTGTTGTCTTCTTCTATTTGCCTCAACCTATGGTTATTAGATCCAATGAGATCTGAGGCCAGCATTTCAGAATCTTGGCTTTGAAGCCCCAACTCTTCTCCCATAATGCTCTGCATTACTAAATCTTCTCAGACTAAATCTGAACTACTCATATTTGACCTTTACATAAAGAGTTCCCTAAAAGTAAACTAAAGCCAAGACCAAAAGGTCTCAACGATAGACTTCAGACCAGCATACAAGGTCCACCTAGAGCCATAAAATACTGGTGACAATTTGGAAGTGAGGAGGGGGGGAGGATTAGTTAAAATGGAGGGAACACGGCAACACAGTTCTAGCACTATGTTAAGGACATAACTTTTATGTCTAATGTTGTATTTTCCATCCTCCTCAATCAGTGGAGCAGAGACCCCAGACAGACTAATTTGATGATATCAGAAGAGAATATTCCCCCCCCCCCAGAAGAGAAATAGAAGTTATGTTCTTACCATAACGTTCCATGTTAGTTGTCTTCTTCTCGCCTTCTTCTTGCTGGATGGGTTCGGAGCCGACCTCGGCTCCGACTCGGCCACTCTAAAAGCTCGAGAGTTGGTTCCACCGGCTCGAGGCTCCCCTTATATCCCACAATGCTAGGCGAGAGTTACCTCAGATCTCGTTTGTAAGCTAACCCCAGCTTATAATAGTAACAAAATGACTATAAACAGAGTCCACCTCTAACAACAGGGAGAAAGAAGGGTGACCTACATCCTGATTCAGGAAATATGCAAAGCAGCATATGCCTAAGAACAGAGGTGGTAGAAAGAGAGGTCACAATCACAACTCCTCTAGGTCTGTCCAGGCCAGGGGGAAGGAGGGTGGGGCCTTAAGAAGAAGCGAAGAAGACAACTAACATGGAACGTTATGGTAAGAACATAACTTCTATATGTTAAGTTGTCTATCTCGCCTTCATTCTTGCTGGATGGGGCGTCCCTAGCACCTTGTCCCGGGTGGCCTAACGGAACAGACTCCTGAGAACAGTGGAACCAAAGTTAGCTCTATGCCTAGAAGCTAAATCCAACTTATAATGAGAAATGAAAGTGTGAGGAGTAGCCCAAGTAGCCGCTGCACAAATGGTGTCAATAGGCAGTCTGTCTTGGAAGGCTAAGGAAGTAGCCAAAGCTCTGGTAGAATGGGCCTTAGGTTTATTAGGCAGCTTTTGGTGTCTAATCTCATAAACAAGGGTAATCAGAGATGTAAGCCATCTAGATAATGATACCTTTGAAACTGAAAGTCCCTTTCTGCCTTCTGCATAGGAGATAAACAGTTGGTCAGATTTTCTGAATTGTTTTGTTCTATCCAAATAGTACCTCAACTGACGATGAACATCTAGCCAGTGTAATTTTGTTCAGACCTATTGGAATATTCTGGAAAAAAGACAGGGAGGTCAATGCTTTGATTTAGATTTGACGTCGAGACTACCTTAGGCAAAAAGGACGGGTTGGTTCGTAAGGATACCCTGTCCTTATGGAACAATAGATAAGGAGGTCGACAGCTGAGTGCATGAAGTTCTGAGACTCTTCTAGCTGAAGTAATAGCTACCAGAAAGAGAGTCTTCCATGATAGCAATTTTAATGAACAGGAGGCTGCAGGTTCGAAAGGGGGAAGAATCAAAGAAGTAAGAACTAAATTTAGATCCCAAGGAGAAGGAGGATTTCTTATAGGAGGTCTGAGAAGAAAAACTCCTTTCAAAAAGGCTTTGCAAAGCTTGTGGGGCATTAAAGCAGACTCAGAAATACCCACATGAAAGTTAGATATAGCTGCCAATTGAACTTTAAGAGTAGAAGGGGATGAACCTGCATGGAAGATTTCAGCTAGAAAATCAAGGACTATTTGGATGGAAGCAGTGAAAGGATCTATGTCTCTTCCTTGAGCCCAATATGTGAAGCGTTTCCACTTACTCAAATAAATCTTCCTAGTGGAAGATTTATGTGAAGCTATCAAAATATCTCGAACAGAGTGAGATAATTGAGGAAGCCTGGCTAAGGTTGGAACTGGAGGAACCAAGCAGTGAGGTTCAGAGAGGGGAGGGAGCGATGTAACTGACCCGATTGATGGATCAAAAGATCTGGAACTAGGTCCAGATGCCAAGGTCGCTCCAGTAGAAATTGATGTAGAAAGGGGAACCACACCTGTCGAGGCCAGTAAGGAGCAATGAGGATCAACGAGGCCTTCTGAGCGATAGCTTTCTGTATCACTTGAGAGATTAGTGGGAAGGAGGAAATGCATACAGAAGTCCCGGGCCAAACTTGGACTAGAGCGTCTCTGCTGGGTTGGCCTGGTAAAGGGAATAGAGTGAAATAATCTCTGCACTTGCTGTTTTGGGGAGTAGCAAAAAGATCGCAGCAAGGCTGACCCCACTTGAGAAAAATCTCTCTCACAACAGAGTCTTTCAGAGACCACTCGTGAGGCATGAGGATAGCTCTGCTCAATTTGTCCGCGATTTGATTGGACTTCCCGGGGATGTGCGTTGCTATCAGAAACCGCTGAGAAGAAATCGCCCATTGCCACAATCTGAGTGCTTCTCGACACAGGGGGTAGGACCTGGTTCCGCCTTGTTTGTTGATGTACCACACTACAGACATATTGTCTGTCTGGATTGCAATCGTTCCCAAGGGGAGAGAGTCTTGAAGGGCTTGCAACACTAAAAGCACTGCTCTCATCTCCAGAACATTTATGTGCAAGTGGCATTCGTCTGGTTGCCATATGCCCTGGACCGCCCTGCCCTGATAATGCCCCCCCAACCCGATCAGGGAGGCGTCTGTTGTCAGAGTAGCAACCGGAGGGGGAGGAACAAAGGGTCTTCCCAACAAGAGCTGAGGGGAAGACATCCACCACATGAGATGATTTCTGCACGCCTGCGTGATCATAATGGTGTGGGACATTGGAAGTTGCTGGTATGACCATTGTGTAAAGAGCATCCATTGAAGGATTCGCATGTGGAATCTGGCTAATGGAAGCAGAGGTATGGCAGCCGCCATAATTCCCAACACTTTCAGAACTAACCTGGCTTTGATTCTGTTGTTGTTGAAAAGGAGTGAGACCAGTCTGTGTATGTCTGTTATTCTCTGATCTGTTAGCCTCGCAGACATGTCTACTGTGTCTAGATTTGCGCCTATGAAGGTAATAGTACGACAAGGCGACAAAACAGACTTTTCGCAATTTATTGAAATGCCTAAGTTTTGACAAATGCGAAAAGTGTAATCCCTGGCCATCAGAAGGAGATGCTTGGTGGGAGCTGTGAGGAGCCAGTCGTCCAAATATGGAAACACCTGGAATCCTTGTCGTCTCAGGTGAGAAGCTACCACTGCCATGCATTTGGTAAACACCCGGGGGGCAGTGGTGAGACCAAAGGGCAGGGCCCTGAATTGAAAATGACTGGTTCCCAGCCTGAAGCGGAGGAATCTTCTGGAGCGTCTGTTAATTTTTATGTGATAGTACGCATCCTGAAGGTCTATAGAGCACATCCAGTTTCCTTTTCCCAATAGGGGAAGGATGGACTGCAGCGTGACCATCCGAAATCTTGTTTTCTTGACTGATCTGTTCAAGATACTGAGATCCAAAATTGGTCTCCAGTCCCCTGTTTTCTTTGGAACTAAAAAGAACCTTGAGTAGATTCCGGATCCTTGCTGGTCTGCTGGAACTGGCTGAATTGCTCTTTTTGCAAGCAGTTTTGAAATTTCCAAAACCGCTAGATCCCTTTGAGCGGGTGGAACATCTGGAATGGATTTTTTTGATTGTTTCGGAATGCGAAGAAAGGGGATAGAATAGCCTTCGGAAATGACGGACTGTACCCATTTGTCTTGAGTCAGGGATAGCCAGGCTTTTGGGTACAGTGACAATCTTCCCCCGGCTGCCTCCGAAGGTGGGCAGTCGGGCAACACCTCAGGGATGCTGAAAGGGCTTATCAGAGAAGGCTTCTCGATTGCCCTGGTTCTGCGGAGCCCCCCTGCCTCGAGGGCGACGTCTACCATTGTTATTCCCGCCTCTGCCTCTGGCGGGGTAACGACTTTGTGCATCAGGCGAAGTCCCTTGAGATTGTTTACGGAACCACATTTTCCCACTTTTCTGGCCTTTGGGGTAAGGCCTAGAAGGAGTAGAAAAACGGACTCCGACGGCAGAAAGAGTCTTGCCATCAGTCTCGCACCTAGTCAAGGTTTCTTTCACTTGAGGACCAAAGAGAGATGATCCATCAAACGGGGAGTTAGTGAAAGACGTCTTGAAGGGGTCCGCAAAATTGCATAGCCGCATCCAGGCATGCCTATGTAAGGCCACACCTGTCCCTGCGGCCCTACTCGCTCCATCAGCCGCATAAGAAAGGAGGCGCATGGAGGAGTTGGCTATGGAGTTAAGGGTAGCCAGCTGAGTGTTCATTTTATCTTGAAAACCCGCAGCTGTAGGATCCTTCAACATGTCACTCGCTTCTTTAATCAAGTCCCTTTGAAGACGAGTGAAATGGCACAGGTAGTTCAGCGAACGCATAGTAAATGTCGCTGACGAGAACATCCGCTTCCCGTACCTATCCATGGACCTAGATTCCTTGTTAGGTGGATGGACAGGTACTGAAGGATCAGCTAGTTCCTTCTTAGTGGCAGCAGCTACCACCATAGCATCCACAGAAACTCCCTTTGTCAAGAACTGTTTGTCTGCTGGTGCCGTTATGAATTTGGAGGGTCTCCTGGGAGTGGGGTCCACTGAATCAGGAGCCGTCCATGCCTTTTTAGCAACCACCTGCATGAGGGGGTCAAAGGGGGGGGACACCCAGGAGGTGGAAGGGCGAGAGCCAAACGCCTCAAGATATACAGATTCATCCTCCGAAGGGTTAAGGCCTGGCCAATTTCCCCTCTGCTTCAGGATCTCTAGAATGTCTGCAAAGGAGACATCTTCAGAAGGGGAACGGGGGGAACCCTCGGAATCATCTAAATCTGTGTCAGATGTGATGGACTCAGGTGAGTCAATGTGTTTCCTCTTACACTTCCTCTTCCGAGGGGGCTCTTCTGCGAAATCAGGAGAGGCCTCGGAAGAGGATGAAATCCCCACAGGGGGTTCCTGAGGAGCTGGCTCTCTGCAGTCCGGGATGAGGGAGTGAGTCGACTTGACCTGAGGCACCGTAGAGGGAGGGGCGGACGGAGCCGACTGTGGAGTAGAGCCAGGCTCTAACACACTCCACATGACCTCGAACGCACCCCTGTCAGGCAAAGCCAGAGGTCCCCGCTCCGGGAAGCTGAGAACCTCCCTCGGCACCGACAGTGATGGCTCCGAGGCCGATGTCGGAGCCGAACTCACCAGCGCCGAAGCTCCGAGAGGAAGAGCGGGGTCGGACAAGGGTCCGATGCCACTCACCCCCTCGGAGCCGATGATGGAAGTCCGGCGCCGAGATTCTTCTAAGGAAGAAATCGGAGCCGACGATGGAGCCGAAGACAATTGTATCGGCTCCGACGCTACCACAGTCTCGGTTCCGACACGACCCGGCTCCGAGCTCAACGGAGTCGGAGGAGGAATATATTGATGGACAGGGGCAGGCATCGACTGATGAGTCGGGCTCTGAAGCATCTGGGCCAGTGCCTCGGACTTAAGAAGTCGACTCACTACCCTCTGAAGGTCATGATCCGACAGCCTCGATGACCTAGAGGAGTGAGATTTATGGCTCCGTTCAGACAGCAGGGGAGATCCTGGAGCCGAATGAACGGAGCCAAGGGATGGTGACCTGGACCTCTTCCTCGATGTCGGCTCCGAAGATCTAGTCGGAGCCGACACGGGAATCTCAAATACCTCGGCTCCAGCCGGAGCCGAGGGAACCACAGAAACTGTGGACTGAGACTCATCGGCTCCAGCCGGAGCCGATGTAGGCGGAGGTTTAGAAGCCTTAGGTCTCGGCTCAGTTGCTGGAGCCGAAGACCTAGAAGCCTTGGAGGGCTTCCCTGAAGACACAGTAAGGGAATCCTCAGGCTTGAGTAAACCTCTTAAAATTAATTTATTTTTTCTTTCCTGCAGGACCCTGGGACTGAAGCCATGGCAAACAGCACAGGAGTCCTGCAGGTGCAAAGGCCCCAGGCAGTAGACACAAGAAGTGTGACCGTCTGTCAGAGACATTTTCTGACAGCACGCATCACACTTCTTGAAGCCTGAGACCTTTGATTCTTTAGACATCCCGAAAGTGCAATCACACACACAGTCATAAAACACACTGATTACACCCTGTCTAGTTTTAGCTTAAAATAAAACAACTGACTAGGTTTTAGATTAAGAAAAATAACACACACACACACCCACTAGGGAAGGAAGAAGGCCTGAAGGCCCGAGGGAAGAACTTAAAGTTCTTGTGGGGAAAAAACAGGAATTTTAAGAAAAAGGGGCAAGAATTCCTCTAAACTAAGGGAAATAAGTATAAATTTTAAAATTAAAGGGGTTTAAATACTCTAACTTTACAAGAAAGTCACTTATCAAGAACCGGTAGAAAACCAACACCTCGATAGCTGTAGCGGCAAACGAGATCTGAGGTAACTCTCGCCTAGCATTGTGGGATATAAGGGGAGCCTCGAGCCGGTGGAACCAACTCTCGAGCTTTTAGAGTGGCCGAGTCGGAGCCGAGGTCGGCTCCGAACCCATCCAGCAAGAATGAAGGCGAGATAGACAACTTAACATTATTCCATAAAGTGGTGGAGCGAAAAGATGTCTAGATTGGACTGAATGTCAACTTTATAATGGGGACAGAAAGGTACGAGAGTTTGACCAGGTAGCCACTGCACAAATGCCATCTAAGGAAACAGACCAAAAAAGGATGTTGATGTAGACACTACCCTAGTAAGATGGGCTTTTAGTGTGACAGGCAGGGATAAACACTTTGTAGCATAAACAAAGGAAATCCAGTCAGAAAGGCATGTGGACAGAGTGACCTTAGAAACTGTTTTTCCAAGCTTAGCGCTCACAAAAAACTGCTCAGTTTTCTGAAATGTTTGGTATTGTCCAAATAACAGATCAGTTGACTATGAAAATTCAAGCAATGAAACATGTTTTGCCCTTATTACTAAAGTCTTGGAAGAAAACTGACAATTGAATTGATTGGTTCAGATTAGACTCAGAGGCAATCTTAGGGAAACAAGAACTGGTACAGAATAAAACTCTATCTTTGTGAAAAATAAGGTAGGGTGGAGTAAAGGATAAGGCCTGAAGTTCAAAACTCTTATGGCAGAAGTTACAGCAATAAAAATAATGTTTTCCTTAAAAACCTTTAGACCCACAGTATCAGCAGGTTCGAAGGAGGCCCTGGTTAAGGCTTTAAGAAGAAGTAGAAAAAGAAGAGGAAGAGGCAAGTCCCAAGATGGAATCAGGTCCCTCACCGGAGGTCTGAGAAGAAAGGTACCTTTCAAAGAGGCTTTGGACAATCTTAAAGAAACAATGCATAAATGGTCTGGACACATATGGAAATTGAAATGGCCACCAGCTGAAACTTAATATTATAGCTAGCTCAGACTGGAAAAGACCAGCTAAAAGTCCAAAATAGCATCTAACGGAGCAGAGAAGGGGTCCAATCCCTTTGAAACTACCCAAATGGTACATCTTATTCACTTACTACCATAAGACCTTCTTGTGGAAGGCTTCTGGAAGGAAAAGATACACACAACTATCAGATAGCGTGAGATCTCTGGCCATCACTGGAAATGGGAAAGCCACAAGGTCAACCTGAGTGATTTCAGAGCTGGGTGAGGCTGCACTAAAGAAACTGGAATCAGATCTGGAATGGGATCCAGAACCCATGGAGGGTACACTACATGAGACCATAGGAAAGAAAACTTTGTTGACCATTCTTGGAGCAGTGAATAGCCCAAAAAGTAAGGCAGAGAACTGATAATGTAATCCAGACACATAAAGCCTTATGAAGCCTTTGAAGTCTGGATGAATTCGAATGCAACAATAAATTAAAGTTATGAACTCACCATAACTAGGCATCTGTGTTCTCCATTTTCATTCTTCCTCAACGTATGGGTTCTGGATCTGACTTCGGATCTGACTCAGGTGCAGTCTACAGACTTCAAATCCAACTCTTGAGCGCCTCAATCTACCCAGAATCCCCTCGTTCATCCTTAATACCTCAGATCGAGTCTGCTTCCTTAAAAGTCTCATTATATAATAGTAGAAAAGAAAAGAAATTAAACCATGGCTCAAATCTGGAACTACAGGTTCCAAAGGTCCATCAAGTTACTCCAGAAATTGACAGGAAGGGGGAAGGAGGGAGGGGAGTTGAGGAAGAATGAAAATACACAACAAAGATGTGTTCATAACTTTAATATCTGATGCTGTCCTTTTCATTCTTCCTCAACATACAGGACAGAGTCCCCCAGCTATGCAAATCTTGGGTGGCCCTCACGGAAGGACATTCCGGAGAAATGCTGAACCAAAAGCATCTCTGCTTCTGGAAATGCTATCCAATTTGTAATGAACAATAAAGGTATGAGCATTAGACCAGGTGGCCACTGCACAAATATCATCAATGGAAGTTGTAGACTAAAAGGCAGCTGAGGTGGCCATGGATCTGGTAGAATGGGCCATGGGTGGTTTTGGTAGGAAGAGGCCTTACTGAGAATATATCCAGGAAATGCAACTAGTTATCCATTTGGCCAATGTAACTTTAGAAATTGGAGAACCCAGTCAGAAACAGCTGGTCCATTTTTCCTGAAATCTTTTGTTCTGTCTAAGTAGAAACTTAGTTGTCTATGCATATCTGAAAGATGTAGCATGTATTCTCCCTTGTTCAAAACACTTGGAAAGAAGACTGGTAAATGAATGGTCTGACTTGTACTTGATTCAGAAGCTACTTTTGGTAGGAAAGAAGGACTGGTTCGTAAAGCAACACTGTCTTCATGAAAACAAGGTAAGCAGCTTTTCATGAAACAGCCTGGAGTTCTGAAATCCTTTTAGCAGAAGTAATAGCAACTAAAAAGGCTGTTTTCCAAGACAGGAATTTTAAGTCACTTTTTGATGAAGGTTCAAAGGGTTGTTGAGTTAAGCTTTGAAGTACTACTGTTAAATCCCAGGAAGGTCACATATCTTTCAATGCGGGCCTGAGCAGGAAAGTCCCCTTCTGAAAAATCTTACATAATTTTGAAGCCGCCAAGCAAGACACATTGTCTTCTGAGTGAAAATTTTATATGGCTGCCAAATGTACTTAGATTGTGGAAAAACTAGCACCATCCTTAAAAAAGAGAAGCTAAAAACTCCAGTACAGTAGAAATAGGGGCAGTAAATGGATCAATGTAATTTTTCAAGGCCCAAATTGAAAATCTTTTCCATTTGCTCTTCTAAATGCTCTTAGTGGAATCTCTCTGTGAGAATAAAAGTATATCACGAACTGGTGAAGAAAGCACGGGCTGTCTAGCTATTAATAGAACTGAAGAAACTTTTAGTTATGTACTCACCATAACTTCAGATGTTTGGGATCCATCTCGCCTACATTCTGACTGATGGGTTCGGAGCCGATCCCTCGGCTCCGACTCGGCACGCTTATGCCAAAGAGCGAAGTCTCTTATTGGCTGAGCTTACTATATCCCAGGATGCACCACTACCAGTCCCCCAGATCTAGTTTGTCCGCATACATACACAGACACACATGCTGCTTATATAACATCGTCAGATGAAACAAGATAAAAAACAGTAGAACTCCAAACCGTTCAATCTCTTCTGATCTCCAAGGCAGGGGGAAGGAGGGTGGGTATTAGGAATGTAGGCGAGATGGATCCCAAACATCTGAAGTTATGGTGAGTACATAACTAAAAGATGTTATGTGATCCTATCTCGCCTACATTCTGACTGATGGGACAGCGTCCCTAGCACCTGAATCCTGGGTGGCTCACTGGAAAACACTCCTGAGTACCGTGGAACCAAATGATGCTCGCCCTTTAGATGCCACATCCAATTTATAGTGGGAAATGAAAGTGTGCGGGTTGGACCAAGTAGCCGCAGCACAAATCTCAGAAATAGCGAGCTTGGAATGAAAAGCAATAGAAGTAGCCATAGCTCTGGTAGAGTGAGCTTTGATAGATGTTGTAAGTTGCTTATTTGAAGAGAAATAAGCCTGAGTTATACAATCTCTAATCCATTTGGAGATAGTAGCTTTAGTGATGGTTTTACCCAATTTATTATCTGAAAAGGACACAAACAACTGGTCTGATTTTCGAATTTGCTGAGTCCTGTCTAGATAGAAGCGCAATTGCCTGTGAACATCCAATTTATGAAGGGTGTACTCGCCGTTGGAGAATTTTGGAAAGAAAACTGGTAGCTCTAGAGATTGTTGGAGACAGAGATTAGAACAAACCTTTGGGACAAAAGATGGGTTAGGCCTAAGTGATACTCTATCCTTGTGAAAAATCAAGTACGATGGTTTGATAGATAGGGCTTGAAGCTCTGAAACTCTTCTTGCAGAGGTAATTGCAACTAAGAAGGCAGTTTTCCAAGACAGATATTTTAACTCACATGTAGCAGCCGGTTTGAAAGGGGAAGATGTTAAGGCACGAAGTACCAAATCAAGATCCCACGGAGGCGCAGGATGAAAAACTGGGGGTCTTAACAGCCCAGCACCTTTAATGAAAGTTTTGCATAATCTGCTGCTCATCAACGGTGGATCCATGGATTCGTGAAAATTAGAGATAGCTGCTAGTTGGACTTTAATAGTAGAGACTGAAGATCCTTGATTAAACAAGGATGTTAAAAATTTCAAAACCTCTGGTATCAGGGCAGTGATAGGGTCTAAGCCCCTGAGTTGAGCCCAGATAGCAAACCTCTTCCACTTACTGAGGTACAATTTCTTAGTGGTGGGTTTGTGGGCCGAAGATAAAATGTGAATAACTTCCGGGTCTAAGGTGTGATTTCTGACTAAAGTCGGAAGTGGAGGAGCCAAGCTGTCAATTTCAAAGTGTGAAGGGACTGGTGTTGTCGTCCCGACTGATGAATCAGCAGATCTGGAGTTAGATCCAAAAACCAAGGATCGTCCACAGCATGTTTCTTCAGGTAGGGAAACCATACCTGACGAGGCCAGTCCCCAGCAATTAGTATCATTGTGGACCCCAATTGAGAAGCTTTCTGGATGACTTTGGGGAGAAGTGGAACCGGAGGAAAGGCATAAAGTAGTCCTGTTGGCCAAGGTTGGACCAGAGCATCCATAGCTGCCTCCCCCTGACGTGGAGTCAAGGAGAAGAACCTTTTGCACTTTGCGTTTTGTGGTGTTGCAAATAGGTTGCAGCACGGGGTCCCCCATCTTCTGAAAACCTGAGCTGCTACTGTTTCGTTCAGGGACCACTCGTGAGGAGAGAGAATCGTCCTGCTTAATCTGTCTGCCAATATATTGGATTTCCCTGGAATGTGGGTCGCTACCAAGAAACGGTTGGTAGCTACAGCCCATTCCCACACCCTCATGGCCTCTCTGCAAAGGGGGTAAGATCTGGTCCCTCCTTGTTTGTTTAGATACCAGACCACCGACATGTTGTCTGTGTGGATAGCGATAATGCCTTGAGGGAGAAACTTGTGGAGGGCCTGTAGGGACAGAAGTACAGCCCTCATTTCCAATACATTGATATGGAGAAAGGTTTCGTCTGGAAGCCAAGAACCCTGAACTAACCTGCCCAAACAATGCCCCCCCCCACCCTGTCTGGGAGGCATCCGTCGTCAGGGTGGCCACCGGAGGGGGGATAACAAAAGGTCTTCCCTGATTCAGATTGGATGGCTGAAGCCACCAGCGGAGGTCCCGTTTGCACGTTTCTGTAATCATAATGGGGTGATTGAGGGGGAGATTCTGAAAGGACAATTGAGTCGATAACAGCCACTGAAGAATCCTCATGTGCCATCTTGCCAGTGGAATTAGGAGAACCGTGGCAGACATCGAACCTAACAGTTGCAGGACCATCCTGGCTGGGGCTTTGGATCTTGAAAGCAGGGCTTGAACTTGACCTTGTAAAGTTTGAATCCTTTCGGTAGGAAGAAAGACGCGCATCAATTTTGAGTCTATCTCTGCTCCTATGAACCTTATGCGCTGAGAGGGCAGCAAGACAGACTTTGACCAATTGATTGTAATTCCCAGGGTAGCACCCAGGGAGATGGTGGCTTTGAGGTTGTCCATTAGTAGATGCCTGGTGGTGGCAGTCAGGAGCCAGTCGTCCAGATAGGGAAACACTTGGAATCCAAGACTCCTCAGGTGAGCAGTCACTACTGCCAAACACTTGGTGAACACCCTGGGGCTGTGGTGAGACCAAAGGGCAGTGCACAAAATTGGAAATGACTGTCTCCCAGGCTGAAGCGCAGATACCTCCTGGACGCCTGATGTATCGGTATGTGATAATAGGCGTCCTTGAGATCTATGGAGCACATCCAAACATCCTTCTCCAACAATGGGAGAATGGATTGTAAAGTGACCATTCGGAATTTGGATTTCATGACGGATTGGTTTAGTTTGCTGAGATCCAATATTGGTCTCAGGTCCCCTGTCTTTTTTGGCACTAAAAAGAACCTTGAGTAATTTCCGGATCCGATCTGGTCTGTGGGGACCGGTTGGATGACAATTTTTCTAGCAGCTTTGACGCTTCTGCGGCTGCAATTTCCCTTTGACTGGGTGGTGGGTCCGGGATTTTTTTGGACGGTGGGGGTGAGTGTGTGAAGGGAATGGTGTAACCTCCGGCAATAATCCGAAGCACCCATCTGTCCTGAGTGATAGACTCCCAGGCTTTTAGGTGCTTGGCAAGCGGCACCCGACTGGCTCGAGCAGCACAGTCGGGCAATCCCTCATGAAGTGTGGGAGGCTGAAGAGCCACGAAAGGACTCGCGGTCTCCAGAATTGCGGGGCCCTCTGCCGCCTCTGGGACGGCGTCTCCCAGAAAAATTTCCCGTCCTCTGCCTCTGGAAGGGAATCTTCCTGCTGTTGAGGAAAAAACTTACGTGATTTGCGGAACCACATCTTCCCTCCTCCTTTAGCCTTGGGATAAGGCCGAAAGGGAGTGGAATAACGTGCACCTACGGCAGATAAAGTTTTTCCCTCTTGCTCACAGCGGTAAGAGTGTCTTTAACCTTAGGTCCAAACAAAGAGGACCCATCAAAGGGAGCGTCGTGAAGGAAGACTTGAAGGCCTCCAAAATGACACAAACGGAGCCAGGCTTGTCTCCGTGAGCCACGCCTGTGCCTGCCGCTCTGCCGCCCTTCGGCCGCATATGAAATGAGCCTCATGGACGAGTTAGAAATCGAGGTAAGGATAGCCAACTGAGAGCTAACCGACTGGGCTAGCTGCTCAGGTAGGTTACCTGAGAGGGAATCTGACAGCTCATTGACCAGATCCCTCTGTAGCCTGGTAAAATGTGCCAAATAATTCAGGGACCTTAGTGTAAAGGCCGCTGAAGTCAGGGTGCGCTTTCCGTACCGGTCCATGCTCCTAGACTCCTTATTAGGAGGATGGACGGACGTTGAAGCCTCTGCCACGTCCTGTTGTGTAGCAGATGCCACCACCATGGCATCTACAGCCACGCCTTTTGTCAAGAACTCCTTCTCGGGTGGGGCAGACAAAAATTTGTTAGGGCGAGAAGGCACTGGTTCCACAGTATCTGGATGTTCCCACACCCTCCGACAAACCAAATCCAGGAGCTCGTCGAAGGGCGGAGACACCCAGGAGGCGGAGGGCTGAGCCCCAAAGGCCTTGAGAAGCACTGACTCATCAGCAGAGGGGGGTTTGGATATCCAGCTGCCTCGTTGCTTGAGGATCTCTAAAATGTCTGCGAATGAGACATCATCCGAGGACGACTTCGGGGACCCCTCCGCATCATCAAGATCAGTGTCCGATGTAAGAGACTCGGGGGAGTCCACGTGCTTCCTCTTGCACGATCTCTTCCTTGGGGGCTCCTCTGAAGACAACTCCGAAGAACCCTCAGGAGGAGGGGAACCCCAGTGGGGGTAACCTCAGGCCCCGGGGCTCCGCTGCCTAGGGACAGGGGAACTGCCAAAGACCCAGTCTCCAAGCCCAGGAAAGGTGCCAGTAAAGCCGGAGAGATGGCCGAAGAAGACTTGGCCAAGGCACTCCTCATAGCTCTGAAAGCCGGACCCCCAGAATCCTGGGAGTGTCCGGTCCCCGGAGCCATGATAGCAGACGGAAGTCCCGCAGCCGAAGCACCGAGAGGGAGGCTCGGAACCGACAGCATAGGTCCCGAAACGTCACCCCCGGGTCCGGCCGAAGAAGTCCGCGTGCCAAACTCGGACCCGAAGGCCGGGGTTGGAGTAAGGGTCGGAGCCGACCCTAGGATCTCCACCGGCTCCAACAGCACCTGCTCCGGAGCCGAAGCGGTCGGAGGAGGAATGGCAATGGCATGGGCTATCGGCTCCGAAGCCAATTGGGTCGGAGCCGAAACAAATTTTTGAAAAACTGGGGACTGGAACAGTCTTTGGAGCACCCTGTCTATGTCCGAATCTGACATCCTCGATGACCTAGAGGATACTGAACGGGTTCGAGTTGGCCTCTCCAACGGCCCCAAGGGGCTAGGGGACCGGCTCCGAGGCGACTCGATGACTATCGGCGCCGAAGGGATACCCAAACTAGTTTCCATCGGTGCCGAGGAGGACTTAGGCGCCGAGGAGGAAGTGTCTGAGCGGACAACCTTCATCGGCACCGAGACCAGTGGAGCCGATGAAGGTGACCCGCCTCTCGATGCCCCAGCCATCGGCTCCGAAGCCAGAGGAGTCGAGACTGGAGGCATCGAGGCAGACCGTTCCGCCCTCGGCTCCGAAGTCCTTGGAGCCGAAGGAGAAGCCTGCCTATGTCTTTTGGCGGTCGAGGTCCGACGGACTGGTCGGAGCCGACGCCCTTTTCTTTTTAGCAGGAGAAGGAGAGGATGCTAAAGCTTCTTCAAAAGAGGGTTTTATAAGGCCTTTCAAAATAAGCTTATTTTTCCTCTCTTGGAGGACCCTCGAGGAAAAAGCGTGACACACGCTGCAGGACTCCTGCAAATGTTTGGCGCCCAAACAATATACACACAGAGAGTGGTCATCCGTGATAGACATTTTAAAACTACATTTAGTGCATTTTTTGAAGCCCAAAGGCCTAGGAGCCTGAGACATTATAAGAAAAACTGAGTACTCTCTCACAGACAAAACTTTGTTGGGAAAGACTGACCCTACAAGATTAACTTGCCGTTTACAATGATAGCCAATTAAAATAAAGGCCAACTGAAGACATACAACAGTGAATAAAGTATACAGGAATCCAAGAAACCCTAAGGTTCAAAGGAATTAACCAACAGGAAAGGCCCTATGGATGAAGGGAGCCTGTATCGGAACAAACACCAATCACACACAAATTTTCTTACAAAAAGTTTTCAAAACACACACACAGCACAGAGTAGCTGTTAAAACAGCTTTTTGTTAAAGAATTAGCAAATTTCTGACAGAAAAAGTTAGTGAAAAGACACTACTTAGCTCAGCCAGCTCGAGACCACGTCTTTGCTAGTTAGCGGCAAACGAGATCTGGGGGACTGGTAGTGGTGCATCCTGGGATATAGTAAGCTCAGCCAATAAGAGACTTCGCTCTTTGGCATAAGCGTGCCGAGTCGGAGCCGAGGGATCGGCTCCGAACCCATCAGTCAGAATGTAGGCGAGATAGGATCACATAACATCTTTTGTTCTGACCTATTAGAATAATTTGGGAAGAAAACAGGAAGCTCAACGGTTTGATTCAAATTTGCCAATGAAGCTACTTTGAGCAAAAAAGACGGGTTAGTACGCAAGGACACCCTGTCTTTATGAAATACCAGATAAGGAGGTTGACTACACAGAGCATGGAGTTCGGAGACTCTTCTAGCTGAAGTGATAGCTACTAAAAAGAGTGTCTTCCAAGAAAGTAACTTTATAGAACATGAAGCCGCAGGTTAAAAAGGGGGAAGAATTAAGGATGTCAGAACCAAGTTGAGATCCCATTGAGGAGGAGGATCTCTGATGGGTGGTTTGAGGAGAAAAACTCCCTTTAAAAAAGCCTTGCAGAGTTTGTGAGACATAATGGAGGACTCTGAGACTCCAACATGAAAGTTCGATATTGCTGCCAATTGAACTCTAATGGTAGATGGAGACGAACCTGAGTGGAAAAGTTTGGCTAGAAAGTCTAGAACTGTTTGAATAGAAGCAGTGAAAGGATCTATATTCTTTGACTGTGCCCAATAGGAAAAACGTTTCCACTTGCTAAGATAAATCTTCCGAGTGGAAGATTTATGAGAAGCTATCAAGATATCTCTAGTTGAGTGAGATATCAAAGGAAGTCTAGCTAAGGTTGGAATAGGAGGAACCACGCTGTGAGGTTCAGAGAGGAAAGGGAGTGGTGCAACTGACCCGACTGATGGGTCAAGAGGTCTGGAACTGGGTCCAGATGCCAAGGTTGTTCCAACAGATAACGCTGGAGAAAAGGGAACCAAACCTGTCGAGGCCAGTAAGGGGCAATGAGGATCATGGAAGCTTCCTGAGCGATGGCTTTCTGTATCAGCTGGGATATCAGTGGGAAGGGAGGAAAGGCATACAGAAGTCCCCGGGGCCAAACGTGTACTAGAGCGTCTCTGCTGGGGTGGCCTGGTTGGGGAAAGAGGGTGAAAAAATCGTCGCACTTGCTGTTTTGGGGAGTAGCGAAAAGGTCGCAGCAAGGCCTGGCCCACTTTCGAAAAACTTTCTCCAACACTGAATTGTTCAGAGACCACTCGTGAGGCATGAGAATAGCTCTGCTCAATTTGTCTGCAATCACATTGGACTTCCCGGGGATATGCGTTGCTAACAGAAATCGCTGAGAAGAAATCGCCCATTGCCATAGTCTGAGTGCCTCTCGACATAGGGGGTAAGATCTGGTTCCGCCCTGTTTGTTGATGGACCACACTACAGACATGTTGTCTGTTTGAATTGCTATAGTTCCCTTGGGAAGAGAGTCTTGTAGGGCTTGCAACGCTAGAAGCACTGCTCTCATCTCTAGGACGTTTATGTGCAAGTGGCACTCGAACGGTTGCCACATGCCCTGGACTGTCCTGCCCTGGAAATGCCCCCCCCCCACCCGATCAGGGAGGCGTCCGTTGTCACTGTAGCAACCGGAGGGGGAGGGACGAAAGGTCTCCCTAGGAGGAGCTGAGGAGATGTGATCCACCAATAGAGATGATCCTTGCACGACTGAGTTATCCGAATAGGATGGGACATTGGGAGACTTTGGTAAGACCATTGTGTGAAGAGCATCCATTGTAAAATTCTCATATGGAAGCGAGCTAATGGTAGGAGAGGGATGGCCATCGCCATAATCCCTAAGACTTTCAGGATCAGTCTGGCTTTGACTTTGTTGCTCTGCAAGACAAGAAAGACCTGTTTGTGTATGTCTGCTATCCTCTGCTCTGTGAGTCTGGCTGACATCTTGACTGTGTCTAGATTTGCGCCTATGAAGGTAATAACACGACAAGGCGACAAGACAGACTTTTCGTAGTTTATTGATATGCCTAGTGCCTGACATGTGAAAAGTGTAGTCTCTGGCGAGAAGTAAAAGATGCTTGGTGGGGGCTGTAAGGAGCCAGTCGTCTAAATAAGGAAACACCTGGAATCCCTGTCGTCTCAGGTGAGAGGCTACCACTGCCATGCATTTGGTAAGCACTCGGGGGGCTGTAGTGAGACCAAAGGGCAGGGCTCTGAATTGAAAATGACTGGTTCCCAGCCTGAAGCGGAGAAATCTCCTGGAGCGTCGACTCATCTTGATGTGATAGTACGCATCCTGGGGATCTATCGAGCACATCCAGTTGTCCCGCCCCAAAAGGGGAAGAATGGACTGCAGCGAGACCATCCGGAACTTTGTTTTCTTGACAAACTTGTTCAAGTTGCTGAGATCCAAAATGGGTCTCCAGTCCCCTGTTTTCTTTGGAACCAAAAAGAATTTGGAGTAGATCCCGGATCCTACTTGGTCTGCTGGAACTGGTTGAATGGCTCTTTTTGCGAGCAGCTTTGAAATTTCTAATGCTGCTTGCTCCCTTTGACTGGGTGGAATGTCTGGAAGGGATTTTTTGGACTGCTTTGGAATGAAAAGGAAAGGGATTCTGTAGCCTTCGGAAATGATAAACTGTACCCACTTGTCTTGAGTTAGGGATAGCCAGGCTTTTGGGTACAGTGATAACCTTCCCCCGACTGCCTCCGAAGGTGGGCAGTCGGGCAACACCTCAGGGATGCTGAAAGGGCTTGTCGGAAAAGGATTCTCGACTGCCCTGATTCTGCGGGCCCCCTCTGCCCCTGGGACGGAGTCTACCATTGTTGTTCCCCCCCTCTGCCTCTAGAGGGGAAACGACTCTGTGCGTCAGGCAAGTCTCCTTGAGATTGTTTGCGGAACCACATCTTTCCCCCCTTCTGACCTTTGGGGTAAGGTCTAGAAGGAGTAGAAAAACGGACTCCGACGGCAGAAAGAGTCTTGCCATCAGTCTCGCACCTAGTCAGGGTTTCCTTCACTTGAGGACCAAAAAGGGATGATCCATCAAAGGGGGAATTAGTGAAGGACGCCTTAAAAGGGTCCGCAAAGTTACAAAGCCGCATCCAGGCATGCCTACGCAAGGCTACACCTGTACCTGCCGCTCTACTTGCTCCATCCGCCGCATATGAAATGAGGCGCATGGAAGAGTTGGTAATAGAATTAAGGGTAGCCAGCTGAGAGTTCATCCTATCCTGAAAATCCGCAGCTGTTGGGTCCTTCAACATTTCACTCGCTTCTTTGAGTAAATCCCTCTGAAGACGAGTAAAATGACACAGTTAATTCAGCGATCTCATAGCAAAGGTCGCTGACGAGAACATCCGCTTCCCGTACCTGTCCATCGACCTAGACTCCTTGTTAGGAGGATGAACAGGCACCGAAGGATCAGCTAACTCCTTCTTGGTAGCCGCAGCCACCACCATAGCATCAACAGAGATGCCTTTGGTCAGAAATTCTTTATCCTTGGGGGCCGTGATGAACTTTGATGGTCTCCTGGGGGTGGGTTCCACTGAGTCAGGAGCCGCCCAAGCCTTCTTTGCCACCACTTGCATAAGGGGGTCAAAGGGAGGGGACACCCAGGAGGTGGAAGGGCGAGAGCCAAACGCCTCAAGATACACTGATTCATCCTCTGAAGGGTTGAGGGATGGCCAATTCCCCCTCTGTTTTAAGATTTCAAGGATGTCTACAAAGGAGACATCTTCAGAGGGGGAACGAGGGGAACCTTCAGACTCCTCTAAATCCGTGTCAGAGGTGACAGACTCAGGGGGGTCAATGTGCTTCCTCTTGCACTGCCTCTTCCTAGGGGGCTCTCCTACAGGGTCAGGAGAGGCCTCGGAAGAGGAGGAGATCCCCACAGGGGAAACTTGAGGAGCTGGCTCTCTACGGTTGGGGATGAGAGAGTGAGTAGAAATCACCGGAGGCACCATAGGGGGAGGGGCAGAAAGAACCGACTGTGGAGTTGAACCTGGTTCCAACACGCTCCTCATGACCTCGAAGGCACCCCTGTCAGGCAGAGCCGGAGGTCTCCGTTCCGAAAAACTGGAAACCTCCCCCGGCACCGACAGTGATGGCTCCGAGGCCGATGTCGGAGCCGAACTCACCAGCGCCGAAGCACCGAGAGGGAGAGCAGGGTCGGACAAGGGTCCGATGCCACTCGCCCCCTCGGAGCCGACGAGGGAAGTCCGGCGCCGAGATTCTTCCAAGGAAGACATCGGAGCCGACGAGGGAACCGAAGACAAAGGTATCGGTTCCGACGCTACCACAGTCTCGGGTCCGAGCCCCCACCCGGCTCCGAACTCAAAAGAGTCAGAGGAGGAATTTGAATGATAGGAGTAGGTCTCGACTGTTGAGTCAGACTTTGAAGCATCTGGGCTAATGCCTCGGATTTAAGAAGTCGACTCACTACTCTCTGAAGGTCATGGTCCGATAACCTGGAAGACCTAGAAGAGTGGGATCTATGGCTCCGTTCAGACAGCAAGGGTGATGCTGGAGCTGAATGAACGGAGCCAATAGATGGAGATCGGGACCTTTTTCTAGATGTCGGTTCCGATAAAATAATCGGAGCCGACAAAGTAATGTCTTCCTCGGCTCCGGCCGGAGCCGAGGACACCGTAGGAGCTTGTATTCGAGATTTATTTATTTATTTTACATTTGTTGACCGGGCTAGTCCAACTGGATATATTTCCATTTTCAGCAGAGGCCCGGGGAGAAAAGCTCCACATTTAGACAAAAGGAGATACATCATGAGCACAAATGTCATAATACACATTATTACCTATATCTAAAAACAGGAAAAGAAAGTGTTAGAACATGGAAAAGGAAATGTAATAAGTTATCAACAGAAAGAACAGGACTTAACTTCCTAGAGAATCTAAGTAACAACATGCTGAACATACTAACATGTTTTAATACCAAGAAGAGAGAGTATAAGATCAAGGAAAGAGAAGCAACAATAGAGAGAGAGCAGATATAAATAGACATATACTAGTTAGAAGGAGATTCAGAGCCGTAAGGATGAAAGATGAAGAGGAGGAGTCTGTAAAGGTATAAAAAGAAAGGTAAGGGAGGAAGCAGGAGGGACAGAAGAGTAGGGAGAGAAAAGAGAGATTAATATATGGAAATTACTTTAGTCAGGATTAGAGCAGGGACACATCCAGTGGCTTTTAAGGTAAATTCTGAGTTTTTGTTTAAACAAAACAGTGGAAGCAATGGAAGTAAGTTCAGTAGGAAGTTGATTCCAGTGTTTACCAATGGTATTTGAGAAAAGGGAATCACCTGCTAGGTTTTTAGATTTGATTAAGGTAACTAGCAGTTTGCTAGATGAACGGAGGGAGTTTAGATTAGAGTAGGGGGTTAAGAGGTTGGAGAGTATAGGTGTGTTGTGAGGTTGGTAAAATGCTCTTTGGACAAATGTGAGTTGGGAAAGAAGCAACATGTTAGATAGTTCAAGCCAGTTAAGTTGCTGCAGATTCAGACAGTGGTGAGTTCTGAAAGGTTTACCAGTAACAAATCTAGCTATATTATTGTACGTGGTAGATAGTTTAGAGAGAATATTTTTCTTGAGGTTAGTATAGATTGGTGAAGCGTAGAGAAGAGTAGAAATAAGATGAGAGTATGCAAGGGTAGATTTGGCTGGAGAGGTTAAGAAAGTTTTAATTCTATAGAGAGAGCCGAGTTTTCTGTTTACAGATTTAATGGTATTATTGATATGACAATCAAAGGTAAGGTTGTTGTCAATCGTGACGCCTAGTAGTTTGGTAGTAAGGTCAGGTGATATAGTAGTTCCATTGTTAGATAGGATAGTAAAGTCTAATGTAGGGGATCTGGTAGTAGGCTTAAAGAGTAAGAGTTTGGTTTTTTTAGCATTTAGGAATAGGCATCGTTTTGTGAACCAGGTTTCAACTTTGGAGAAAACAGCTTGAGTATTAATTTGAAGTTCAGAGATGGATTTAGCAGAGCAAATTAATGTGGAGTCGTCAGCGTATTGTATACAAGTGGCCTGGGGAATCGCTGCTTGTAAGTCATTTATAAAGAGGGAGAAAAGAAGTGGTCCAAGAAGATCCAAGAGATTCATCGGCTCCGGCCGGAGCCGATGTTCGAATAGCTTTAGGGCCTCCAGAAGACGGCTCAGATGCTGGAGCCGAAGGTCTGGAAGACTTAGAGGGTTTCCCCGATGACTGAGTCGAGGGACCCTCAGGCTTAAGTAAACCCCTTAAAATAAGTTTATTTTTTTGCTCCTGCAGGACTCTAGGGCAGAAGCCATGGCAAACAGCACATGAGTCCTGCAGGTGCAAAGGTCCCAGGCAGTACACACAAGAAGTGTGACCGTCTGTCAGAGACATCTTCTGACAGCACGAGTCACACTTCTTAAAGCCTGAGACCTTCGATTCCTTAGACATAACTAAGGGAAAAGTGTAATCACCCAAGCACACACACACACCGATTACACTTAGGAGTAATTTAAACTAATTTAAAATAAATTATAGTAACTAGAAATAAAAAATCCCTACATAACACAGTCACTCACTAGGAAGGGAAGGACTGGGCCTAGGGCCCGAGGGAAAAATTCTAGGGATTTGTGGAAAAAAAGGGGGTGGAAAGTTAACGGGAATGGGATAGACTATATCTAAACTAACTATATATATAAAAAACTAACTTTAACAGGGGAAAACGCTAAGAAACTAGTTCTTTACCAAAAACTAACCTGAGCCGGTAGGAACACACCTCGATCGCTGTAGCGGCAAACGAGATCTGGGGAGTTACCGCCTAGCATTGTGGGATATAGGGGAGCCTCGAGCTGGTGGAACTAGCTCTTGAGCTTTTAGAGTGGCTGAGAACCCATCCAGCAAGAATGAACGCGAGACTGACAACTTAACATTAACAGTTAAAAGATAGTGAAAAAAGAATAGACAAACCTGAGACAGATTTATTACAGTGAGCTACTAAAATTGAGGAACTTAAAGAGCAGTTAGATAAAAACAGAATACCTCAAATAGAAGTTGTGGGGCAGGTACACCAGCACATTTGTACATGCAATCACAGTTGCTGAAAACATTACCACAATGGAATGATAAACAGGGAATATTTTATAATATGCTTACATTTGAAGAATAAGTAGTATGTACTGCAGGACCGGATGTATGGACAGATGCATCACAGTGTTGTTTTTGGATTTTTATTCCAAAATGTTTTAAGACATCTATTCAACTTAAACAAAATGATTATTCCCTTCATACAAAGGTGGGTAGAATGACTGCTGTCCTAAAGGCATATATCCAAGGGCAACCTCTGACAGCAAAGCTGTTAGATAATTTCAAAATCACAATAACGGATAAGTTAATAGAACAGGCTGATCATTTTAAACTAGTATTTCAAATAATATATCAAAAAGGGACAATGAAATGAGTCAAAAAGAAATGCAGAAACAGTTAACTCATTGCTTTTTAGAGCAAGTGAAACAAGTTCCAGGAGACATTAAGTGCATTTACAAAGAACATTCTTCTAAATTAAGTGATTTAGTACACAAACTCATGAGAGGACATACAATGGCAGATGATGGCACATTGTATTCTCACCCTATATTTGCTTTGGGAGAAGGGTATGAACCATTTGAAGTTATTAGTAAAGTAAGGGGGAGAGGAAGAGGTCGATGGTGTGGCGAGCCTCATTCTGAGAGTGCTGCATCTGTCCCTACAGCTCTATTACAGGGTCAGGAAGAAGGTAGACAAACACCAACATGCGTTTTCTGTAAGAAGCTAAGACTTAAAATAACAATGTGAATATTCTAAAAAAAAATAACAAAAAGTGCAAGAAGATAAAATGACATTTATGCAAAAAAAGAAACTAAGGAAGTCTCGGAAGGAAAGGAAAAAAACATGGGTAGTAGTATAAAGACTATATAATATAGGAAAAAACAGTCATAAAGTACATCAGTATAATGTAAAGGGAGATGTCTGTCCAGTTGATTTTCAGGATACCAGCACCATTTACCCAAAGCATATGGCTAGAGACAGACTGAAAAAACGAAAAACTAAAAAAAATAAAAAAAAAAACTTAAAAAAAACACAATCCCAGGAAGTGTTTGTCCGCTCATCTTGAATTAAAGCACCATACAATATTCCAAGCACAAGGATGTAATCCAAACATAAAAAAGTTTATTCCACCGTTCTTTAACTGAATTCCACAGCAAATATAATGACCTCCAAAAATCAACAGTGAAGTAAGCGCTTTCATCTGTAACCATAACAGACTTTATCAAACTGTTGTGTTTCCCTCCTTTTTACACTTATATACAAATGTGTACTTAATTAGTATCCAATTAACATTTAAAAATACAGTTTACTAAAATATATTAAAATATACATACTCAAGAAGTATATTAGCAGGACAACAATACATCTAAGGTTAATACCCAGAAACATACTGAGTGTGTAAACTGAAAACGTAGGAATTAAAGTAATAATTCTCATTTTAAATTACAATTTCCTAGCTTTCTGTTTTAACACTGACCGTAGGGATAAATGTTTGTTAATACCAGGGGATTCTGTTGCGTTTAATGTCAACTGCCAATGCAGTTCCCTAGTTTCTAACTCATTCCCCCAATCACCTCCTCTAATATTCCTTTTAACTATCTCCAAAATACCAAACTTGAATCTGATAAAATTAGGACATGTTTCTGAATGTTTAAAAAGAGCATTATTTTTATTCTTTGTTTCCATAGCATATGTATGTTCATAAATTCTTTGCCTTAATGGTCTTTCTGTTTTCCCCACATAGAAATTTAAACAGATTGACAAATGGCAATGTATACCACCCCTCTTGTTTACCCCACGGAATTGGTGCAGAAATTTAAAAAGGAGATTACAATAGGATGGGGTAACAAATTCATTCCCCTATTAGGACAAAAACAAGTTATTAAGGAAGCACAAATTAACCCGACTGATAGATACACACATTCTATGGTTATAGAATTTAGTTCATTTGGCAGGGAGGTACAAAAGATTCTCACCAAAAATTGGGTGATTTTGGAAGGAAATGAGGAGCACACCCATTGGTTAGGTACGGGCCCACGCTTTACTAATAGAGTGGGGAAAATATGAAATATTTATTAGAACACACAAAACAGTTAAGTACAGTTAGATCTACTAATAAATGTGGTAGGTGTAACCAATGTTCACTGATTTTGGAAAGCAGTGAATACAAGGTAGGAGACAAGACACCCACTATTAGGATGGCTGGTGGCAATTGTCAAACAAGAGGGGTCGTGAGGAAGAATCCTTTTGTCAAATGAAAGCAAAGTTAGCTCATGCGACAGAACTTATATCCCCACACCTAAAATACAATTTGTATTACAAGCGACAGTAGAAAAAAATAACTTTCTGTTCTATTACAAGAATGGCCACATAAGTGAGACAGAATAGAAAAAACTTTGCATCCTATAACTTTTTTCAGTAGTAAAATGACACCTGTAGAAATGGGTTATCGCCCATGTATTCAGCAACTTCTAGTTATTTACTGGGGAAATAAGCAAACAGAATATCTGACTGTATTCTTCAGCATTATCGTATAAACACCTCATCATGCAGTAAAAGCACTTACAGACAATTTTGAAATGAACAAAATTATCGATAGAATCAGTCAGGCTGTTTTTGCCAAACGGATGATGGCTTTGTTTGGCATGAAAACTGTAACCATAGAAACAGGAGATAAATATTATATCTCAAATTACATGGGATATGAAGGTAAACAGCACAATTGTTTGGAAAAAATGTCCCTGATATACAGTTTCTTACACCAGATTTTGATCATTTTATGCCCTCCATCTTTGTAGACAGAGCCCACTTTTGAGACAAAGGAAAATATTGGACAGGATTTACACTGGTCCCTGAAAATCCAAACTTAGGAAAGCCTGAGTTAGTCAGACCGGCAGGGCACATGTCAGCACAGCATGCTGAGTTAGAAGCACTCCTGTATGTTTTAAAATATTACAATCCAGTAAATATATTTTCCAACAGTGCGTATGTAGTAAATTCTTTGAGGTTACACATGGCCACATGGGCCAGGCGAGGGTTCGTCAATAGTGCAGGCAAACCTCTGATTCATGCAGAAATACTAAAGCAAATCTATAAGGTTATTACAGTCAGAAATGCGCAAGGACAGTATAGCATTTTAAAGCTAAAAGCACATCAAAAGCCTACAACAGATACATACCAACTAAATGCAAAAGGAGACATGCTTGCTAAGTGGCACAAACCCACCAAGACATTTATAAAGATACAAGCGGTGATGTTGAGTCAGTAATAATGATAAACAATCTTAAACAGTCAGACGAAGCTTTGTCTGTAGAGGAAGCTTTGGTAAACATACAAAGAAGACAGGGTCTGAAGGAAGAAATAGGCCATTGCATGCTGGAAGGAATAGCTCCAAAAGAGGTTTGGGTATATAAAGCATCAAAAGGTTTACAACTGCCATGTATACCCTATCAACTAACGCAGCAGGAAAATTAAACCATCAAGTGCTAGGGCGTATTAATACAGACAAATTGTAGAAAGTAATAAAAGAAAAGTACTGGAATCCAAATCTAAAGAAAAACTCCAAATTAGTTTCAGATGAGTGTTTAATATGTTTGCAAGTAAACACTAAAAGTAAAAAGCCCCAATTGCACAGGGTGCAACCAGCAGACAAACCTTAGTATGCCGTTCAAGTTGATTACACTAAGCCATTACCCATGATAAAAAGGAGGTTATAGATATCTATTGTTTGTGGTCGAGGTATTTTCAAAATGGGTGGAAGCAATTCGTACCAAGACAATGACAGCAAACAAAACACCCACGAATTACCACATAGGTGGCAGCCCCCTTAATACAGAAGAGGTAATAGGAGATCTGGGGACCCAGGTAGATAGTAATCTCTCCTTTGACAATCATATTGCCAAAGTAGTTAGGAAATCCTTCTATGTGGCCCATCTAATTACTAAAGGGTTCGCATCTAGAAATAAAGAGTTATAGTGCCTCTCTACTCGTCACTCATTAGACCCACCATAGAGTACAATGCCCCATTTGGGATGTACCTCACAAGACACTTCCAACAGCTGGAAAGATCACAAAAGTACCTCACCAAGAGGATTACTGGTCTCAAATATATGTCCTATACAGCCCGACTGAAAAAACTCCGGCTATACTCAGTGGCATATCGCTTACTCAGAGGTGATCTCTGCCTGACTTACAAAGCCATGTCCAACTCAGAATTGATGGACATGGTCCATCTAAAGAAATCCAAGTCACTGCGAGCCACGCGCTCTAGTGAGCTAATCCTTGCCACAACAATAAATAGAACATGCTGGAGGGATAGATTCCTGTCACAGAGACTCCCCATGCTTTGGAACAAAATTCCAAACTACATTAGGCAGAGCCCCTCACTAACACTCTTTAACAGAAACCTTGACGAGTGGATGGGTAACAGAAAATACACTTCTGGGATCACTTCATCGGCTCTGCTTGACAGAGGATCAGTTAATTAATCAATGGGGCGGCGAAAGCCGACACACTCTGGCTAGGCTTATAAATGCCCTCTGGCAGATAGCCTAGTACCTACCTATGAACCTAAAATCTACAGCAGAAGCTTTACGAAAAAACATTTTTTTGTCATTGGGGGTGGCCATGGGTCATAGAGTCTGAAAACAGACCGCAGTCTGTCAGCCAGTTTATTAACCAGATATGTAACTTGCTGGGAATACAGCAGAGATTTCATGTGCTGTACCATCCACAATCAAATGACATAGTAGAAAGAATGAACAGGACACTTAAAGAGAGGCTAAAAAAGGCGTGCTTGGAAAAGGGAAAGTCATGGGTGCAACATCTCCCATGTATCTTAATGGGAATCAGGGAAACACCTGATAGTAAAACAGGAATATCACCTTTTGAGTTGATGACAGGTAGGAAAATGCCTATGCAGTAACCATTTGATCCAGACATACCAGGTGGCAGGCCAATGCTGGAGATAGGGAAACATCAGCAATGGTTAAAACAACTAACGGAAGTTTGTGATGACATAGCTAGGGAGCAGGCATTCCACTTATGGAAAAAGGTTCCAATCTTACCACCAAAAGAAAACATTCCCTGTAGAACAAAGGTACTTGTAAAAACTTTTCAGATGGAAGGTCCATGGTATAGTAATTGGCAGGGACCTTTTGAAGTAATGGAACAAAAAGGGCCTTTAGTATACAAAGTTAGAGATACCAAGAAAAAAAAGACAGTCCTTGCACATCAAGACCAAATGAGAGTTATTAAAGAAAGTCAAGGCTAAGGTTACAGGTTGTGACATTATTTTATTTTCTGCAGGTATATTTGACTTGGCAACATGAGCCTGCATAAGGTACATCTGTTCAGAATTCCGAAATATAGTCAATTGAAAAAAGCCACAACAGACATAAATATAAATAAAAATGTACAAACTTCTTTCTTTAAATGTGCATTAATAAAGCCAGTATCTATTCTGTTTTTTACAGTTTTTTGTAATTGTATATTAGCACCAGGGATAGCAGAGACTCGGCAGAAAAAGCATATAAGAATAATGTCTCCAATATAAAGTTATACTGGGTAAATGCTATAAAAATATAAATCAAGGTATTTTTTCTTGTCTAGGGGGACAAGAGTATCACACCGGAAACCTTTCTTTTGACCAGAGTGTCACAGGCTGGAAAACTGCCAGAGGACAGGTATATGTCCAACTTCAAAAATGAAGTAAATGTGTCATTACAAAACAATACTGCTATAAAAAGTTGTAAACTACAAAGGGAAAGGACATCCCTTCAATTTTATACTGAATGTAAAAACAGTATTGTAGAAGGTTCCAAAATAAAATTACGAGAAGGAAATATATTGGTTTGTATTCAAGATACAGAAATTACTGGAAGACACCCTCGGCTTGCTATTATCAGAGCATTTAATAATAATCCCACAGCCAAATCTGATCAAGTAATTAGGGTACCATTGACATGTACAGTAGTAAGACAGGAATACCAAAAAACAGTAACTCAATGTAATATTTCATTTCCTCCAGACAACAACGGTTGTAAGAGGCGGAGAGCATGGTCTGATACATTGCTAGGGGGATGGGAACAGGGTTAGGTGCATTAAATTCAGCTGATATAGAAATGTTGACAAACAGATTAAAATTAACAGGCCAAGATATTTCACAAATTGTGCATTTACAAGCACACTGGTTACCTACTATATGGGCATCACAGAAGGAACATATTATTTTTCAGAGGGAATTTCTGCAAACTTTGAATGAATCTTTGATTAGCAGGCTTCAGTTTGACATTAATGTTACTAAGTTTGTAGAGTGGACTAAGTGTACATTACAATTATATACAAATGAAAAAAAAAAATTTGTGTAAACAAAACTGATGATCAGTAATGAATATAGTTAGCGTACGCTGTTATATAGATAGCGTACGCTGTTCAACAAGTGGATACCACAAACCAATTGGGTAAAAATGCATGGACATCAGACAGTCTGTATAAATACCTAATAAATACCTATTGTATGGAACAAATAACACGTTATAATGTCACAGGATCAAAGATAATGTGTCATGTTGTCGTTTTACCATTTGTATTTGACCCTCCAGTGTAGCCATATCAACAATGGTTACCTCATGTAAAAGGAAATGATATTGATCTAGACAACAAAACGCAAAAAATAGAGTACTGTACCCATACAGCAAATGCTTTAATATGTGGACAACATTCACCAGTCTATGAACCTTGTTTTTTATAGCATTCTGCAAATCTAGGTAAATGGACAATTTTACTGTCAAGTTTTAAAATGTTCACAGAGATTGCTCTTCAATTCGTTTGTACTGACTGCAACAAATCAAAATGTGAGTTCTTCTAAGCAGACACCCATTGTGGGATGTCTTAGTAATATTACTCACTTAGCGTGGCACAATGAAACTTGCGTGTTTACTCCAGAAAGTAAAATGTCTTTATCTTTTAAATGGAATCCTCAAGTACTGTCTCTTGTAAGTATTAGTTTCTCTCTAGACTCCCTGTATGAAGTAAATAACAAAAGTGAGCAGTTAATCAAATATTTGCAAAAGGTAAATAAAACTATTCTGAGTCATGAATTAAACTTTGTAATAGTAAAAAATAAGCTAATTAAGCTAGCTGAAAAGATGAAGGCTGATACTGCTCACAATCAGTGGGATATCTTTAGAGGATGGTCTAGCCAATGAGAAAAGTTATTAAATTGGATAATTCAACCAGTGCTAGTAGTAATACTCATTATTATTGTGTTAACTATATGGAGTTGTGTATTAACCTGCTGGATGAAAAGAAAATTAAAAAGAATTTTCCTAATGTATTCTCATTTAACGATGAGGCATATAAAGCCAATGAAGAGCAAGATATGTTTCTTATGAATGAATAAAAGGTAAGTTTCTGTCATTTAAAACAAAAAGGGAGAAATGTTAGAGTGTAATGTAGTGAAAGGGCTAAAAATGTCTTTGCTGTAAATAAGTAGAAAAGTAGAAAAATGAAGTAGTTACTATGTACGTTTGGCATCCATACTATGCGACTATAACTTTTCTGTGATTAGCAAAGCTGCAAGGAAAACTGCAGATAAGAATAACTCCCTAATTCTTGATGAGCACCACAACAGGAAAACTTTTAGTTATGTACTCACCATAACTTCAGATGTTTGGGATCCATCTCGCTTACATTCTGACTGATGGGCTCGGAGCCGATCCCTCGGCTCCGACTCGGCACGCTTATGCTATAGAGCTAGGCCTCTAATTGGCTGAGCTATCTTTATCCCAGGATGCACCATCACTAATCCCCCAGATCTTGTTTGTCCGCATTCAAGCACACATGCACAGCTTGTTTATATAACATTGTTAGATGTTTCAAGATGAAACAACAGGATTCGGACCTTCTGATATCCTCTGATCTCCAAGGAAGGGGGAAGGAGGGTGGGTTATTAGGAATGTAGGCGAGATGGATCCCAAACATCTGAAGTTATGGTGAGTACATAACTAAAAGATGTTATGTGATCCTATCTCGCCTACATTCTGACTGATGGGACAGCATCCCTAGCGCCTAAATCCCGAGTGGCTCATTGGAAAACACTCCTGAGCACTGTGGAACCAAATGAAGCTCGTCCTCTAGATGCCACATCTAATTTGTAGTGAGAAATGAAGGTGTGCGGGGAAGACCATGTAGCCGCAGCACAAATGTCACAAATAGCAAGCTTAGAATGAAATGCTACCGAAGTAGCCATAGCCCTTGTAGAATGAGCCTTGACAGAGGTGGTAAGCTCTTTGTTAGAATAAATATAAGCTTGAGTAATACAGTCCCTGATCCATTTGGCAATAGTGACCTTTGTGACAGCGTTGCCCAATTTGTTTTCTGCAAAGGATACAAACAACTGATCTGTTTTCCTTGATTGTTTGGTCCTATCTAGATAAAAACGTAACTGCCTGTGGACATCTAGTGTGTGGAAAATAAACTCCTCTTTATTGGAGTATTTTGGGAAAAAAACTGGGAGCTCTAACGACTGTTGCAAGCATAAAGTAGAACAGACTTTAGGAACAAAAGAAGGATTTGGTCTGAGGGACACCCTGTCTGTATGAAAGACCAAGTACGGGGGTTTCACTGACAAAGCCTGAAGTTCTGAAACCCTTCTGGCTGAAGTAATCACCACTAGAAAGGCTGTCTTCCATGATAGAAACTTTAGATCACAGGTAGCTGCCGGTTCAAAGGGAAAAGAAGTCAAGGCACGTAATACAATATCGAGATCCCATGGAGGTGTAGGATGAGAAATCGGAGGTCTTAATAGAGCAGCACCTTTCAAGAAGGTCTTACACAACCTGTTGCTCATTAAAGGTGGGTCTATGGATTCATGAAAATTAGAAATCGCTGCCAATTGTACTTTGATGGTAGAGACTGAGGAGCCTTGATTGAAAAGAGAGGTCAGGAATTTGAGTACTTCTGCCACGGGAGTAGAAATGGGGTCCAGGCCCCGGAGTTGAGCCCAAATAGCAAACCTTTTCCATTTGCTAGAATACAGTTTCTTCGTAGCAGACTTGTGGGATGAAGATAAAATGTGCACCACATCTGGGTCCAGTGCATGTCTCCTGACTATCGTCGGAAGAGGAGGAGCCAGGCCGTCAATTTTAAGGTGTGTAGGGACTGGTGTAGTAGTCCCGACTGATGAATCAGTAGGTCTGGAACCTGGTCCAGGAACCACGGACCTTCCAGAGCATGTTTCCGAAGATAGGGAAACCAGACTTGACGAGGCCAGTAAGGAGCAATTAAGATCATCTTGCTCCCTAAGAGAGATGCCTTTTGAATTACCCTGGGGAGGAGAGGAACTGGAGGGAAGGCATACAGCAGGCCGGTGGGCCAAGGATGGACTAATGCGTCAATAGGGCTCTTCCCCGGAGCCGGGGTTAGGGAGAAAAATTCTTTGCACTTCGCATTCAGAGGAGTCGCGAAGAGGTCGCAACACGGAACTCCCCATTCGCTGAAAATCTGCCTTGTAACTGTCATATTCAGAGACCATTCGTGAGGAGAGAGGATGGTTTTGCTCAACCTGTCGGCTATGACATTGGACTTGCCCGGTATGTGAGTAGCCACTAGGAAGCGTTTGGTGGAGACTGCCCATTTACAAACTCTCATCGCTTCTCTGCAAAGAGGATAGGATCTGGTCCCTCCCTGTTTGTTCAGGTACCAGACAACTGACATGTTGTCTGAGTGAACAGCAATCACACCCTGAGGGAGGTAATCGTGAAGGGCTTGAAGGGACAGGAGTATTGCCCTCATTTCTAGGATGTTGATGTGGAGAGGGGTCTCTTCCGGGTGCCATTTGCCTTGGACTGACCTGCCCAGGGAATGCCCCCCCCACCCCGTCTGGGAGGCGTCCGTGGTCAAAGTGGCCGCCGGAGGAGGAAGAACAAAGGGTCGTCCCTGATCCAAGTTGGAGGACACTAGCCACCAGCGAAGGCCCCGTTTGCAAGATTCTGTGATCCGTATGAGATGACTGAGAGGGAGTTCCTGAAAGGACCACTGAGTTGAAAGAAGCCACTGGAGGATTCTCATGTGTAACCTTGCCAAGGGAACTAGCAGAACTGTGGAAGACATCGATCCCAATAGCTGTAGGACCATTCTGGCTGGGGCTTTGGACCTGGGGAGTAAGGCTCGAACCTGATTTTGAATGGTCTGAATTCTGTTTGCAGGTAGATAGACCCGCATCTGGTTTGAATCTATCTCTACCCCTATGAATCTTATTCTTTGAGATGGCCGCAACACAGACTTTGGCCAATTGAAGGTGATTCCAAGGGAATTGCCCAGTGATATTGTGGCTTGCAGGCTCCGTAGAAGTAGATGCTTGGAGGTGGCAGTTAGGAGCCAGTCGTCTAGGTACGGAAACACCTGGAATCCTAGACTTCTCAAGTGAGCAGTCACTACTGCCAAACATTTGGTGAACACCCTGGGGGCTGTGGTGAGACCAAAGGGCAGCGCGGAACTGAAAATGACTGCCTCCTAGGCTGAAGCGCAAGTGTCTCCTGGACGTTTGATATATTTTGATATGGTAATACGCGTCCTTGAGGTCTATGGAGCACATCCAAACACCTTTCTCCAACAATGGGAGAATGGTTTGTAAAGTGACCATTCGGAACTTGGACTTCTTGACTGAACGGTTTAGGTTGCTTAGGTCCAAAATGGGCCTCAAGTCCCCGGTCTTTTTTGGCACCAAAAAGAATCTTGAGTAAGTCCCTAATCCGATCTGGTCTGCGGGGACCGGTTGGATGACTCCTTTTTGCAGCAGCTTTGAAATTTCTGAGGCTGCGGTATCCCGTTGACTGGGTGGCGTGTCCGGGATTTTTTTGGACTGAGGGGGGGGGGGCAACAGAATGGGATGGAGTAACCTCTGGCGATGATTCGAAGCACCCATCAGTCCTGAGTGATCCCTTCCCAGGCCTTCAGGTGCTTCGAAAAACGACCCACGACTGGCTCCGGAGTAGCACAGTCGGGCAATCCCTCAGGGACTATGAAAAGCTGAAGAGCCACGAAAGGACTCGCGGTCTCCAGTGTTGCGAGGGCCTCTGCCGCCTCTGGGACGGCGTCTTCCTGATGAATTTCCCCTCCTCTACCTCTGGAGGGGGAACCTTCCTGCTGAGAGGGGTAAGACTTCTGAGATCTACGGAACCACATCTTCCCTCCTCTTTTAGCCTTGGGATAAGGCCGAAAGGGAGTGGAAAATCGTGCCCCTACGGCAGTCAGAGTCTTACCCTCCTGTTCACAGCGGGTAAGTGTGTCCTTTACCTTGGGCCCAAACAGGGAGGACCCATCAAAGGGGGCGTTGGCAAATGAAGACTTGAAGGCCTCCGCGAAATGACACAGGCGGAGCCAGGCTTGTCTCCATAGAGCAATGCCTGTACCCGCCGCTCTACTCGCCCCTTCGGCCGCATATGAAATGAGCCTCATGGACGAGTTCGAAATGGACGACATTGTAGCCAGCTGAGATCCAACCGTCTGGGCCAGCTCCTCAGGCAGGTTACCTAAGAGGGTATCGGATAGCTCCTTAATCAGATCCCTCTGAAATCTCGTAAAGTGCGTCAGGTAGTTCAAAGACCTCAGAGTAAAGGCCGCTGAACTAAGGGTGCGCTTACCGTACCGATCCATGCTCCTAGACTCCTTATTAGGAGGATGGACGGACGTAGAAGCCTCTGCTACATCTTGCTGGGTAGCAGATGCCACCACCATAGCATCCACAGCCACACCTTTCGTAAGGAACTCTCTATCTGGGGGCGCCGAGAGAAATTTATTTGGACGAGCGGGCACCGGTTCCACAGAGTGTGGGTGTTCCCACGCCCTTCGACAGATCAAATCCAAGAGCTCGTCGAAGGGCGGAGACACCCAGGAGGCGGAGGCGGAGGGCTGAGCCCCGAAGGCCTTCAGGAACACCGACTCATCAGCAGAGGGAGGTTTGGACTGCCAGCCGCCTCGTTGTTTTAGGGCTTCCAGGATGTCTGCAAAGGAGACATCATCCGAGGACGACTTGGGGGACCCCTCTGCATCATTAAGATCGGTGTCAGATGTCAAAGACTCGTCAGGGGAGTCAACGTGCTTCCTCTTGCACGTTCTCTTCCTGGGAGGTTCTTCCGAAGAGGCTTCAGAAGGACCTCCAGGAGGGGGAGAAACCCCAGCGGGGGTAACCTGAGGCCCAGGGGCTCCGCTGTCTACGGACAGGGGGACTGCCAACGACCCAGTCTCCAAATGTAGGGAAGGAGCTGGGGAAACTGTGGAGGTAGCCAATGAAGATTTGGCTAGAGCACTCCTCATAGCCCTGAAGGCGGGACCACCAGAATCCTGGGAGGGTCCCCCCTCCGTGGCCACGACAGTGGACGGTACTCCCGCCGCCGACGCACCAAGAGGGAGACTTGGGACCGAAAGCATCAATCCCGAAGCCTCCCCCCCAGGGCCGAAGGAAGAAGTCCGTGCACTGAACTCCGACCCAAGAGCCGGAGTCGGAGCAAGGGTCAGGCCTGACCCTAACACCTCCACTGGTTCTACCAGCACCTGCTCCAACAGTGCCGAAGCTGTTGGAGGAGGAAGTACAGTAGGGGAGTGGACCATCGGCTCCCAAGCCAAATGGGCTGGAGCCGAAACCATCTTTTGGAACACCGGAGACTGGAAGAGTCGAAGTAGCACCCTGTCGATGTCCGAATCAGACATCTTGGATGATCTCGAGGATACCGATCGGGCCCGAACCGATTTCTCCATCGGCTCCGAAGGGCTCGGGGACCGGCTCCGAAATGACTCAACAATTATCGGCTCCGAGGAAACCTTCAAGGAAATTTCCCTCGGTGCCGATAAGGACTTCGGCCCCGAGGGGGAAGTGTCTGAGCCGATGACCCTTATCGGCTCCAATATCAGTGGAGCCGATGAGGGTGACCCGCCTCTCGATGCCCCAGACCTCAGCTCCGAAACCAGAGGAGTCGAGGCTGGAGGCATCGAGGCAGACCGTTCCGACCTCGGCTCCGAAGTCCGTGGAGCCGATGGAGAAGTCTGCTTAGTTTTCTTAGCCGTCGGTTCCGACTGACTGGTCGGAGCCGGCGCTTTCCTCTTTTTAGAAGGAGACGGAGAGGAAGATAAAGCCTCCTCGAAGGAAGGCTTGATTAATCCTTTGAGGATTAATTTGTTTTTCCTCTCCTGGAGGACTCTGGAGGAAAACGCCTGGCATACACTGCACGATTCCTGCAGATGTTTGGCGCCAAGACAATAGACGCACGAGGAGTGGTCGTCCGTTATGGACATTTTGAACCCACACCTCGTGCACTTTTTAAACCCTGAGGGTTTATGCTCTTTAGACATAATCCTACAAAAAAAAGCAGACAACAACAGTAAACTTAAGGGTTTGACACACAGGAACAAATATGTTTGCCACTAACTCAGAAATATTTTTTTTTTTTTTTTTTTTTTTTTTTTACACACACAGAATGTGAGAAAGAGAAAGGGGAAACAAGGAGGGTCAAGACCCTCTAACTCAAACGGGTACTTGACCCACACACAACCACTAAGAAATAGTAACCACAGGGGAAGGCCCCTCTAACTTAAACGGAACCTTCTCTGACAGGAAATTATACTAAAATTTCAATGAAACTGCTAGAAACACACTCGTACACAAAGAATAGCCGTTAAAACAGCTTTTGGGTTTAAATGAAGCAAATACTGACAGGAAAAAAGACTATATATATAGTACTTAGCCCAGCCAATGTTGTGACCACGTCCAAGCTCTGTAAGCGGCAAACGAGATCTGGGGGATTAGTGGTGGTGCATCCTGGGATAAAGATAGCTCAGCCAATTAGAGGCCTCGCTCTATAGCATAAGCGTGCCGAGTCGGAGCCGAGGGATCGGCTCCGAGCCCATCAGTCAGAATGTAGGCGAGATAGGATCACATAACATCTGCAGATAAAAATTACTCCCTAAGTTTTAATAAATAACCTGAAAACAGAAATCAGCTTTTCAGCAGACTACACGACAGCAAGCAAAATACCAAACTGCTGACTTTAAAAGACTACTTGGATAAATAGGATCCAGGTGTTGTGACAAAAACTGTATAAAGGACTAAATTACATTTTGTTTCTGGGTATTTTGTAGGAACACAGTTCCGAGGTAAATGGAGAATCATCATCTGTAATGAAAAGCAAATCTTGTGCAGTAAAAGCTGTAAGCTGAAATGTGTTGTACATGTCGTTTGTTATATAAATAAGTTGCTTTATTAGTAACTGTGCTTAAAGTTGTTACAGTATTGCAAGACTCTTTTTATTTAAATTTATCATAGACACCATACTAATTCTTCTGATATTGGTTAAGTACCACCTAAAAATGAAAATTTTGTACTTACCATAATGTTAGATCAGTGTTCCCTCCTTTTTGGCTGGAGATAGCCTAGCACCTACCTATGAAGATATGAACCTATTAATGTTTGGGTTGCTGGATCTGATTGGATATGACCTTGGTGCCTTCTACTAGAACTTTGGATCCCAGACTCTGACTCCTGCTCTACCCACAATTCCCTCCTGCTGATTTACCTCAGATTGAGTTTGCTGACTATTCTAATTATACAGACCAAAAATCTTGGTGCTAAAATTAGAAGTTATGTACCTACCATAACGTTCCATGTTAGTTGTCTTCTCTCGCCTTCTTTCTTGCTGGATGGGTTCGGAGCCGATCCTCGGCTCCGACTCGGCACTTGCTTTAGCTTGAGAACTCCTTTTACCAGCTCAAGGCAACCATATATCCCATGATGCAAGGCGGAACTACCTCAGATCTCGTTTGGTAGCTAACCTACCCTGCTAAAGACTAACCTAACATATTAGGAACACAAATTCATAATAGAAGTCCCCATATGAAGGCTCAGGAGGAAAACAACCTGATAGGAACTTTTCAAGATCTGTCCAGGCCAGGAAGAAGGAGGGAGGGACACAAGAAAGAAGGCGAGAGAAGACAACTAACATGGAACGTTATGGTAGGTACATAACTTCTAAATGTTAAGTTGTCAATCTCGCCTTCATTCTTGCTGGATGGGACCGCGTCCCTAGCACCTGTATCCCGGGTGGCTCAATGGAACAGACTCTTGAGAACTGTGGAACCAAAACTGGCCCTATCTCTGGAGGCCAAGTCCAATTTGTAATGAGAGACAAAGGTATGAGGCGTGGCCCAAGTAGCTGCTGCACAAATGGTATCAATAGGTAGCCTATCCTGAAAGGCTGCAGAAGTGGATAGACTCCTGGTTGAGTGTGCTTTTGGTTTTGAAGATAGCTGTTTGCCTCTGAGAGAGTACACATAGGAAATGGTGGAAGTCAACCATCTGGATAAGGTCACTTTAGAAACTGGAAGACCTATCCTGTTTTCTGCATAGGAGACAAATAATTGGTCCGATTTTCTGAATTGTTTAGTTCTATGCAAATAGTACCTGAGCTGACGATGGACATCCAAAAAATGCAGTTTCTGTTCAGCTCTGTCGGAATAGTTTGGGAAAAAGACTGGTAGATCTATAGATTGGTTAATATTGGTTTGAGACACAACTTTGGGGAGAAAGGAAGGGTTCGTTCTTAATGATACCCTGTCCTTATGAAAAACCAAATAAGGTGAACGAATACAGAGAGCTTGAATCTCGGAAACCCTTCTTGCAGAAGTGACAGCCAGTAAAAATATAGTTTTCCAGGTCAATAACTTCAAAGAACATGAAGCAGACGGTTCGAAAGGAGGTAGTATCAAGGATGCTAACATTAAGTTTAGATCCCATTGCGGAGGAGGATGCTTTATAGGTGGTTTTAGGAGAAAAACTCCTCTTAGAAAGGCCTTGCACAATCTATGAGACATAATGTTATTGTCATGCAAGCCAACATGATACTTGGAAATAGCAGCCAGTTGTACTTTGACTGTAGATGACGAGGATCCTGAATGAAAAACCTCCGCCAGGAAATCTAAAACAGAATGTACAGGAGCAGTGAAGGGATCAATATTTCTGGAATTTGCCCAAATAGAAAAACGTCGCCACTTGCTAGCATAAACGGTCCTAGTGGACGACTTTAAAGAAGACACTAAGATGTCTCTGACAGAATCAGAAATCATCGGTAGCCTGGCTAGGGAAGGAAGTGGAGCAACCAAGCAGTGAGGTTGAGAGAATGAATGGCCCGGTGCTGCTGACCCGACTGGTGGATCAAAAGATCCGGAACTGGGTCCAGATGCCAGGGCTGCACCAGAAGGTGACGATGCAGAGATGGAAACCAAATTTGTCGAGGCCAATATGGGGCAATGAGGATCAACTTGGCTCTCAAAACGGTGGCTTTCTGAATGACTTGTGGAATCAAGGGAAAAGGAGGAAAAGCGTATAGAAGTCCCCGGGGCCAATCCTGGGTTAGAGAGTCTCTCAGGGGTTGGCCTGGTAGGGGAAAGAGAGTGAAGAAATCGGGGCACTTGTTGTTTTGAGGAGTAGCAAAAAGATCGCAACAAGGAGTGCCCCACTTCAGAAATATCTGATCCACTACAGATTGATTGAGAGACCACTCGTGAGGCATCAGAATGGATCTGCTCAGCCTGTCCGCCAATAGGTTGGACCTGCCGGGGATGTGCGTTGCTATCAGAAACCGATGAGAGGAGATCGTCCATTGCCAAAGTCTGAGAGCTTCTCGACATAACGGATAGGACCTGGTCCCGCCCTGTTTGTTGATGTACCAGACCACGGACATGTTGTCCGTTTGTACTGCAATAGTCCCCGTGGGAAGAAAGTCGCTGAGGGCTTGCAACGTTAAAAGCACTGCTCTCATCTCCAGGACATTTATGTGCAGATGGTATTCTATGGGTTGCCACGTCCCGTGGACCATCCTGCCCTGATAATGCCCCCCCCCACCCGATCAGAGAGGCATCCGTAGTGACTGTGGCAACTGGAGGAGGGGGAATAAAAGGTCGGCCTTGATGAAGAAGAGGGGAAGATATCCACCAATTTAGATGAGCTCTGCACGACTGTGTGACTAAGATTTCGTGCCTCATCGGAAGACTGTGGTACGACCACTGTGTGAATAGCATCCACTGCAGAAGACGCATGTGGAAGCGAGCCAGTGGTAGAAGAACAATGGCCGCAGCCATAAGACCTAGAACCTTCAGTATAAATCTGGCTTTGATCTTGTTGCTCTGCAATAGAATCCGAACAAATTTTTGGATGTCCAGGATTCTTTGATCTGTTAGTTTGGCTAACATTTTGACGGTGTTTAATTCTGCGCCTATAAAGGTGATAGATTGGCAAGGCAGCAGAGAAGATTGTTCGAAATTTACTAAAATTCCCAAACTCCTGCAAAGCTGTAGAGTGTAGTCTCTGGACTGAAGAAGCTGACACTTGTTGGTGGCGGAGAGGAGCCAGTCGTCCAAGTAGGGAAACACCTGGAATCCTTGACGTCTCAGATGAGCTGTGACCACTGCCATGCATTTGGTAAACACTCTGGGGGCTGAAGTGAGGCCAAAGGGCAGTGCTCTGAATTGGTAATGACTGGTCCCTAGCCGAAAGCGGAGAAACCTTCTGGAGCGTCTGTGAATCTTTATGTGATAGTACGCATCCTGAAGGTCTATAGAGCACATCCAGTTGTCCTTGCCCAGAAAGGGCAGAATGGACTGAAGCGTGACCATCCGAATCTTGCCTTCTTGACAAATCTGTTTAGATTGCTCAGGTCTAATATTGGTCTTTAATCTCCAGTCCTTTTGGGGACCAAAAGAATCTCAGTAGACGCGGATCCTACCTGGTCTGCCGGCACAGTCTGGACGGCTCTTTTTTCTAGGAGCTTTGAAACCTCCTGTTCTGCCAAATCCCTTTGACCGGGTGAGATGTCTGGAAGGGATTGTAGAGGTACGGGAAACCTTTCGAAGGGGATTTTGTAACCCTCGGATATGATCGACTGTACCCACATCTCTTGAGATAGGGATTGCCAGGCTACTGGGTACAGCGAAATCCTTCCCCCGACTGCCTCCAAGGGTGGACAGTCGGGCAACACCTCAGGGATGCTGAAAGGGCTTCTCAGGAAGAGACTCCCTGTTGCCCTGGTTCTGAGGACCCCCCCCCCTGCCTCTAGGGCGGCGTCTATTATTGTTACCCCCTCTGCCTCTGGGGGTAAACTGACCACGTGCGTCCGGTGTAGCTCCTTGGGCTTTACGGAACCACATCTTCCCCCCCTTCTGACCCTTGGGATATGGTCTAAGAGTGGAAAACTGGACTCCAACGGCAGAAAGAGTTTTACCGTCCTGCTCACACCTGGTCAAGGTATCCTTCACCTGAGGTCCGAACAAAGCCGAACCATCAAAGGGGGTATTAGTGAAGGACGCCTTAAAGGGGTCCGCAAAATTACAAAGCCGCATCCAGGCTTGGCGTCTAAGAGCAACTCCTGTGCCTGCGGCCCTGCTCGCTCCATCGGCCGCATAGGATATGAGCCGCATGGAGGAGTTAGATATGGAATTCAGGATTGCAAGCTGCGAGGCAATCTTTTCTTGAGCCCCAGCAGCAGAAGGATCCTGGACTACTTCACCCAGTTCCTTGAGAATATCTCGTTGAAGCCTGGTGAAGTGACAAAGGTAGTTCAGCTTACGCATAGCAAAGGTCGCTGAAGAAAACATCCGCTTTCCATACCTGTCCATGGTCCTAGAATCCTTGTTAGGAGGATGGACAGGTACTGAAGGATCCGCCAGTTCCTTCTTAGTGGCCACCGCCACCACCATAGCATCCACAGAGACACCCTTGGAAAGGAACTGTTTGTCCGTAGGGGCCGTGATGAATTTGGATGGTCTCCTGGGGACAGGTTCCACAGAATCTGGAGCCACGCCTTCCGAGCCACTACCTGCATAAGTGGGTCGAAGGCGGAGACACCCAGGAGGTGGAGGGTCGGGATCCAAAAGCCTCCAGGTATACCGACTCATCCTCGGAGGGATCAATGGCTGGCCAATTCCCCCTCTGTTTGAGGAGCTCAAGGATGTCTAAAAAAGAGACATCCTCAGAGGGGGATCGTGGGGAACCCTCCGACTCATCTAAGTCGGTATCCGATGTAGTAGACTCGGGGGAGTCTGTGTGTTTCCTCTTACACGTCCTCTTCCGAGGGGGTTCACCTGCAGGATCAGGAGAAACTTCGGAAGAGGAGGAAATTCCCAATGGGGAAACCTGGGGCGATGGATCCCTGGGCCTGAGAGCAAGAGGCTTGCAAGAGGCGTCTGCAGGCACTGATGAGGGAGGAGCTAGAGGGATGGACCGTTGACCAGGCTCAAAGGCCAGGACACTCCTCATCACCTCAAAGGCTCCCCTCCCCGGGAGGCCGGAAAATCCCCGCTCCGAGGAAACAGGAACTCCCGGCTCCACTGAGAGGGAAGGCTCCGAGGCCGATGTCGGCGCCGAGCTTACAAAGCCGAACGCCGGAGAGGGAGAGCGGGGTCGGACAAGGGTCCGATGCCACTAGCCCCCTCGGAGCCGACAAGGGAAACCCGACGACCGGATCCCTCCAAGGAAGGTCTCAAGGAGGAGATTGGAGCCGAGGACGACGGAGCTGAAGGATGTATCGGCTCCGGCACCGAAACAGTCGCTGTCCCGAGAAGCTCCGGCTCCGAACTCTGGTGTGGAGTCGGAGGAGGAAGTTCAAGGGGTGAGGCTATAGCCGAAGTCTGTGGAGACGGGCTATGGAGCATTTGGGCCAGTGCCTGAGACTTCAACAGCCTGCTTACCACCCTCTCCAAGTCGTGGTCAGACAGCCTGGAAGATCTCGAAGATCGGCTCCGATGGCTCCGCTCCGACAAAAGAGGAGACCCCGGAGCCGAGTGGATACTCAGTAAAGGGGACCGAGATCTCTTCGGACGAAGCCATCGGAGCCGAAGTCCCCTGAACTCCAGATGGAGCCGAAGGTTTCTCGGCTCCGATGCTGGATAAGGTGTCGGCTCCAGCCGGGGCCGACAAGGCTACAGTAGACAAGGTATCGGAACCAGCCGGCACCGAACCCACTACTTTTAAGGTAGATACATCGGTTCCAGCCGGAGCCGATCTTGGCTCCGACGGAGCCGGAGCCACCGGAGGAGGCTTGGATACTGAAGCCTGAGCCTTCGGTGGCTTAGAAGGTTTCCCAGACCCTGCTTTAGAGGGAGAACCTTCTGGCTTAAGTAAGCCACGGAGGATAAGCTTATTCCTCCTTTCCTGCAGGACTCTCTGGCTAAAAGAGTGACACAAAGCACAGGAGTCCTGCAGGTGCAAAGGCCCCAGGCAATAAACACAAGAAGTGTGACCGTCTGTCAGAGACATTTTCTGACAGCACAAGTCACACTTCTTGAAGCCTGAGACCTTGCCTTCCCTAGACATATCCTAGGAGGAAGTAACACACACAAACACCAACAAACACACAAATTAATCCCTAACACACAACACACAGGAAGGGATTAACCAATGGGGTTTTAGGCCTAACTAAAAACTTTTCACTAAAGGTTATAACAAGATTATAAAGTTTGAAAAACAAGGGAATAGGGTGGGCTGTAACTCACTACAGACTATAAATGAGGATACAAGGGGAAATAAAACCCTAACTAAGCTTCTCTTTTCTTTAACAAGAAATTCACTTACCTCTGCTGGTAAAGGAGACCTCTTTCGCTAAGCGGCAAACGAGATCTGAGGTAGTTCCGCCTTGCATCATGGGATATAGGGTTGCCTCGAGCTGGTAAAAGGAGTTCTCAAGCTAAAGCAAGTGCCGAGTCGGAGCCGAGGATCGGCTCCGAACCCATCCAGCAAGAATGAAGGCGAGATTGACAACTTAACATCAAAAAATTATTATGAAGTGTAATCAACAACTTAATAAGCATTATATCCTTGGAAAGGTGATCTGGGAAACAAAATAAAACAGACAGTGTCTAGGTCGAGGTCTGTCCAAGCATAAGAAGACTGTAAATCGGAATTTGGAGGGGAGGTAGAAGAGAAGGATATTGAACCAGATGAAACGAGACAGCATGGATCTAATGTTATGGTAAGTACATAACTTTCATATGCAATATTGTCTATTTTTGCTCAATTCAATGTTTGAGACAGACTCCCAAGCTGCCTAAAAAACGCTGGTGGTTTCAAGGAAGCACATTCCTGGGAATAGCATTGCCAAAGGACGCATAAGCTTTAGACTGCACGTCCAACTTGTAATGAGATACAAAGGTGTGAATTGTCAACAAAGTTGCTGCTGCACATATGTCATTGATATGAACTCTTTTTATGAATGCTATGACATTAACAATTACCTTAAGTTTTGAATGTAAAGATAATCCTCAAGTTTTGTAAACAAAAGAAATACAGTCTGCCAACCACCAGGAAAGTGTAACTTTTGACACATGGTGTCCTAATTTTATTTTGGAAAAGGAGACAAATAGGGGATCTGATTTTCTAATATCTTTGGCACAGTGTAAGTAAAATCTTAGCTGTCTGTGCACATCTAATATATGAAGCATATGTTCACGTTTAATAGAGTAATTTGGAAAAAAAAATACTCATAAGTCAATATATTGGTTTAGATTAGCTTCAGATGAAACTTTTGAGAGAAAGATAAGGTACATTCTCAATTAGACTCTGTCTTTCAGGAAGATGAGAAAGGGTGGCTTGCAAGAAAGCGCTTCTAATTCTGAAACTCGTCTAGCAGAGGTAATGGCAATTAGGAAGATGTTCTTCCAGAAACTTCAAATCAGCTGATGCCACAAGCTCAAAGTAAATGGTACTCGAATGGGAGGTCTCAAAAAAAGGTAATTTGAGAAAAGCTTTGGTTATCCTAAGAGAAGTAATGGATGAAGCACTATGACCTATGTGAAAATCTGAAATGGCAGCCATCTGCAATTTGATAACAGAATAACTAGAATCCTGGCAAGAAAAGATCTGAAAGAAATTTCAGTATCGATAGAAGATGTGCTGAAAAAGGATCTAATCCTTTTGAAGGGGCCCAAATAGAAAATATTTTCCATTTGGTCCTGTACGTCTTTTGGGTTGACTCCTTTTGCGAAGAAGAGATTCTTATGAGAGTATGGACTACCAGAGAAGACAGCCTGGTATCTCTGGTGATAGTTAAAACTGGAGAACCATGCAGTTAGTTTTAGGGTTTGTAAATATGGTAGATGCATCCCTGATGGATGACTCAGAAGATCCAGGATGAGATTCAGTAACCAGGTGAAGTGCAGCAAATGAGGCCAAAAGAAGGGGAACCAAACCTGCCTGGGCTATAACAGGGTAATGAGGATCACCCTGGTCTTCTACCACGTGGCTTTCTGTATGAATTTTGTCTAGAGAGTTATTGGTGTCAAAGCATAGAGGAGACCTGAGGGCCAAATATGGACTAGAGCATCTCTTGGTGACTATCCCTGTGGAGGGATGAGGGCAAAGTAACTGCTGCATTTGTTGTCTGGGTAGGAGGCAAAGAAAGCTGAAAATCTGCCACCACTGTCTGTTTGAGGGACCACTCATGAGGTAATAGGATACACCTGCTCAGCTTGTCTGCTAGTATATTCAATATCCCAGGAATGTGCGTAGCTACCAGGAAATGATAGGAAGACATCACCCACTGCTAAACTCTCATGGCCTCAAAGTAAAGTGAATACGAATGTGTTCCCCCTTGTTTGCTGATGTATCATACTACTGACATATTGTCTGGATGAAAATCACACCCTTAGGTAGACAGTCCTGGAAAGCCTCCACTGCTAGAAGGATTGCTCTAATCTCCAAGACACTGATGTGAAGTTTGGCCTCTGCAGGTGACCAAGTCCCTTGAAATGTCTTCCCTTCAGAATGATCCCCCACCCTAGAAGGGAAGGAATTGGCTTTGTTCCAAGTCAGACTTTACCGATTAACAAATGTTAAATAAATAATAAGTAAATAAATACTGTGGTCGCGTGGGTTTCCTCCGGGTGCTCCGGTTTCCTCCCACATCCCAAAGACATGCAGTAGGTGGATTGGACACTCTAAACTGGCCCTAGGTGTGAGTGTGTGCATATGTGTGCCTTCTGTGGAAGGTTGGGTGCCGGGCTGGCAACTCGACACTGTAAAACTCCACTGCCAATCATGAGTGGACAGATGATCCGCTGTGGCGACCCCTAACCGGGAAAAGCCGAAAGAAGAAGAAGAAGAAGCCTGGAGAACTGGTGGGCAGAAGGGTCTCCCTTTTGCCACTAAAGGAGAAGTTATCCACCAACTTATATGGTTTCTGTATGTTTTGGTGAGACAGATTCTGTTGTAAAAGGGGTGTAGACTCTGTGACCATTGGACCAAGAGCATTCATTGTTAACATTCTCATGTAGTATTTTGCTAATGATACTAATGTGACGGTAGTGGTCATCAGACCTAACAAATGAAGAATTAAGCTTGCTTGTGAATGGGGATGCTGACCTACCTGAGAAACCACCAGCAGTAATGACTGTATTCTTGTCACTGAGAGTTTGGGAATTTGTCAAATTGTGTTGATCTGACATCCAATTCATTCTATGTGTTGAGTGGGGGACAGTTTGCTCTTCATATGATTGATTGTTTAAATGATCTGCAAGACGGAGAAGAAATGCTTGATGTTGTAGCAGGAGATCCCTGGACATAGCAATTAGGAGCCAATCATCTAGCTATTGGAAGACTTGGATCCCTTGCAGTTGTAGGTGATTTGCCACCACTGCCATAATCTTGGTGAACACCCAGGTGCTGTAGCGAGGTGGAATGGCAGTGCTCTGAATTGGTAATGACTGGCTCTCAGCCAAAAATGGAGAAATCTCCTGCATTGCTCTTAAAGCTTGATGTGATAGTAGGCATCTTAGTGATCTATGGAGCACATCCAATCATCCGTCCTCAAGACAGGTGATATAGACTGTATTGTGACCATCTGGAATGTCATCTGTGTGACACACTGATTGAGGTGTCTGAGGTCCAGTATTGATAAGGGGTCCCCTGTCTTTGGTATTAAAAAGAATCCTGAATAGACTCTGGATTCTAACTGGTCTAGGGGGATTTGCTGGATGACTCTTTTGTCTAGCAACCTTGAAATTTCTGTTGCTCTGGATTCTAACTGAGCAGGTGGAGTATTGGAAATATTTAATCTTTTCTTTGGGGATGCAAAAAGTGTATGGTATAACCTCTGGTGATTATCTTTAATACCCATATATCAGAAGTTATGATCTGCTAGGTTTGAGGGTGCAAGTTTAAGTACCCCCTGACTGCCTCCAGAGTGCAGCAGCATGGTAACCCTTCAAAGATACCGGTAGGGTTTTTCCTTGAAGGGTCAGAGGAATGCCTGATTCTGAAGTCTGCTCTCCCTCAGGTTGCCTCCTCCACCTCTGCCTTGGGAAGGCCTATCCCCAGGAGTGTCATGGTGAAAACACTGTGATTTCCTGAATCAAATTTTACCACCCCTTTGATTCCTGGAATAGAACCTTTGTGGAGTGGAGAAACGGATTCCTACAGTTGAGAAGGTCTTGTTGTCTTGTTCTCTCCTGGTAAGCATCTCTTTTATCTTGGGTCCAACAAGTGTGAAACCATCAAAAGGGACATTAATAAAGGATGCTTGGGCATTAAAAAGGGAAGCTTTCTGCAAAACCACAAAGCCACATCCAGGCATGGTGATGCATGGAAATGTCTTTTCCAGCTGCTGTTAATGTGCCATCTACTGCTTTTGATAGCAATTACATGGCAACATTAAAAATAGATTGTAGGGTAGATATTTGGGAGTCCAGTATCTTTTGGATGTCCTATGGTGAGGTACCCAAAAGAGAATTGGATACCTCCATGATCAAGTCCCTTTGGAAATGAGTCAAATGAGCAAAGTAATTCAGTGCCCTTAATGCTAAAGTAGCTGAATGGTAAGTCTGTTTCCCTAGCCTGTCCAACAGCCTGGACTCTCTGTTAGTGGGATGGACAGAAGAACTTTCTTTGGACATTTCTTTCTTTGTGGTTGTTGCTGCCACCATGGCATCTACTGGGGGCCATTATACCAGTGTCTTCTGTCCTTTGGAGCGACAATAATTCTATCTGGTTTCTTGGGAACTGGCTCGGTAACATCAGGGTCCTTTCAAGCCCTCTGTGCTATGAGGTCTATCAAAGCATCAGGAGGGGGACAACCCAGGATGTGCATGAGACAGACCCAAAGGCTTCAAAGAACAAGGACTCATCTGAAGAAGGAGTTTCAGTAGACCATCCATCTTTTGCTTCATCAATTCTAGGATGTCGCCAAATGTGACATCTTCTGGGGGGATCTGGGGATCCTTCTCCCTCATCCAAATCTACGCCCTCAGTGACAGACTCAGATGAGGAGTCTCTGTGTTTCTGTATGCATGTCTGTTTTCTTAGAACATGTCTTTGGGGTTCTGATGGAGAGAAATCAGAATCAGACAGGAAGCTCAACTGTTGAGCTGTCTCAAAGCCTCTGGGTTCTGTCTGTCCTTATCAACTCAAATGAGAGGAGTGAGGCACAGGATCTAATGGGTGTCAGGATGGATCCAAATCTGGTACACACACCTGTCTTCTTGGACCGGCCAAGGCCCTATCCACAGCCTTGAAAACCAACTTTGCCACTGGCACTGAGGAAGTGCTTCCTCTGTCAACTGACTTTTTAAGTCTTCCCATTCCAATGAAGCACAGGTCTGAAGAGGAACTTGAACCCAAGCTGTCTCCAAGAACTTTGGGGCTGATGCCACCATCAGTGCCCCAACTCCAATACTTTGGCTCTGGGACTTGTCTTAACTTGATAACAATATAGTGGAGAGACTAATGGAATCTGAAGTCTCTTTGTCTGCTGGATCCAACTGAGGTGCGCCAGATGGGTTAGGACCCATAGAAGCTGGATCTGGGCAGTGGACTGGTACGGAAGCAAAATGTGATGGGGTTGATGGGTCTGTTCCTGGACATCCTCTGAGGGACAGTACTGGAAGGACCCCCAGCTGTATATGTATCCTCAAAATTTTCTCATCATTTAGTTGATTTCCACTTCTGTAAGACTTCAGGTGAATCTTCCCAAGCTCGACAAAGAAGCTACTGACAGGTCTCGAATGTAGCTAATGTTGTAGGAATGGTGAATGTAACTGAGGGCTCACTACATCCAGGGAAAAAGCAGATCTAGGAGAAGGAGTTCAGACCCAAGTGCCAGGTGGATCTGACTGCCTCAAAGTCTTAGGTACCAGACCCGACAGAATGGTCTGATCCAGGGACCTTTTTCTTTATTTTTTATTATTTTCTCTTCCAGTCTCTTTTCTTCATTCCTTTTCTATAATGACTTCTCTCAGTTTTTTTCTTTAGTCCTACCCTTCTCTTTCTCCTTTCTCTTTTTGGTATTTGGAGAAAGAGATGAAGGTCTTATTTCTGAAAACATAGTAGAGGACCCTGTCTGTGGGGGAAACAAACCCTTAGTTATTAACTTTTCTCTCTTGCCTTGAATGGCTCTGGATTCAAAGGCAGCACAAATTTCACAATTTGATTAAAGGTGAGATGCACACAAACAGTAAATACAAAGGGAATGGGGGTCTTGAGGAGGGATCTTGTGTCCACACGATGAACAGTTTTTTAAAGCCTGAGGGTTTGTCTAACTTTAGAAAACAATCTACACTTTTTTGTACCGATATAAATATCTACATCTATCCATACACACACACACACACACACATATATATATATATATATATATATATATATATATATATATATATATATATAGTATGTGTGTGTGTGTGTGTGTGTGTGTGTGTGTGTGTGTGTGTGTGTGTGTGTGTGTGTGTGTGTATATATATATATATGTGTGTGTATATGTGTGTGTGTGTATATATATATATATATATACACATATCTCAATAGGCAAACTAAATAAAAAAGGTTACCACACTAACTGTCCTACTATTACACACACAAGTTTAACACTATTAGAAAATTCTAGAAGAAAACACTCAGAAACCTTCTTAAGGAATAAAAATCACTACCTATCTGTCTTAAACTTGTTCTACAATATACACTATACTTAATACTAAAATACTATACAGGAGGAGTCAAGAAGATTGAAAAATTGCAAAAAAAGGGTTTCACTTACTGTAATCGCAGGAGAGCTCTCAGAAACACATCTGGATGAACAAGTAGCAAAAGAGATTTGAGATAAATCAGACTGAAGTGGGGAATTGCAGGTTGGGGACGAGTCAGAGTTTCTGATCCAAAGATCTGGTAGACAGAGCTTCAGATTCGATGCGACTGAATCTGACAACTCATATGAAAATAAATAACATCCGATAACCACTTTCACTTAAGATTTTCTAGTTGCAGGTTTCTTGCTTCCTTCAAAACCTGCTGCACCTGCTCATGGAGCAAGTGCCTAAACGGTATCAAGTTAAAATCAGTCAAGCTATCAGTAGCAGTTGCTATAAGCTGGGGTGCCCCAACATCCCTGGCACTGTGCCAGGAGATCCACAGTATAAGAAAGTTTATACTAATTGCCCTTGGCCATTTCCATTAAAGGGAGAACTGACCCTGCATGAGCCAAAAGGGGGTCACCATAATGATTTTGGTAATTCTTTCTGAATCTTCAGAAGTGCCTTGGATATCAGTGCAAAGGGTGGAAATGCATACAGGAACATTCCCATCAAAGAGGATGAAAATGCTTCTATCCTCCAAGCATGGCTGTACTGATGTCTTGAACATTTTTTTTCCAACTGTCTGTTCTGACAGGAGGTGAACAGAACTATTTGAAGTGTTCCCCACATCTGAACCAAATCTGAACAAACCACTGTCCTAGGTTTCCATTCATGAGGGTCCATCTGGGATCTGCTTAGTCTGTCTGTCACTAGGTTTTGAAGCATCAAAGAATGCTGTTAAGACTAACTTCCAGGCCATCATTGCTAGCTAACATATCATCTCAAGATATGAGGATACTGATGTATCAACAAAAGTCCTTTCATCTAAATAAAAGTCTAAAAAAGAAAAACAATGAGTGGCTCATCATTTTGAGTAGACTTACAGGAATAGCTAGATTTTATACACTTAGGGTGCTTGTGCTGTACTTGTCACAATTCCCACATTGTTTATCAGCTTGCTTCTATTGGAAAACCACTTTCCGCTTGGTTTATCCTTCTTGAAGTTTCTACAACAAGAATATTTGCGTTTTGTGTTTCTAGGCAGAACAATCTGAGTCGGGCTGGTACGATATTTAGCAGCTGCATATTAGAAGAGTAGGTAGTAGTCACAGTGGTCATGTGCAACAGTAATAGTACAAATGTAATTTATTTTATGTTCTCATTCTCTTTGTCGCTATCCTTCATTTTACATTTTATTTGATGTTGGTTATTTTATTTCTATGCATTTGTTAGCATTTTCTGCAGCATCTATTTATGTTATCATTTTTTGCAGCATCTGCCACTGTTATGCCAGTGGTATGGCAAATGTTTCCAACCTGTCATCAGCCCTAGCTTTCTTCTCCTAGCACTACATCGGGCCCCAGGCCTGCCTCTCAATAGAATGTGGTGGAGGGGCGACCTGGGTGCATTAAAAGTGGCCAAAAGAAATATCCACGAAAAACACAATGCTGCCCTCACGAAAGGAAGCAGACAGGAACGAAACGTACAGCAAAATTTTCTTCTTCTTCTGGTACCTCGCCCTTTCACCTTCAAGGACTAGTACAATGAAATCACTTTCTTTTATGCTCCAGGTACACAACACCAATCATTAAATATTAAATGATAATTAAACAGTTATCCAATTAAGAACATAATAAACTAAGGAAACCCATGTCAAATGCTCCCCAAAACCAAACATATGTAATACGTATTCATACAAATACATTCTAATATAATATTTAATTTACAAAGTAATATTACTATCCAAATTCGTACCATGAGGAAACAATATATGAAAATTAATAATCATCCTGCATTCAAGTTTTCTACTAGCTCTTTTAGAGTTTTGTTTAACTCAAAATTACTTTAGGTGGAATGATGACTTTTATTTACAAAGGAAGGGCACAGCTATGGGGGCTGCTTTTGCCCCCTCATATGCCATCATATATATGGGGGATTTTGAGAGGCAGTTCATGATGTTGAATGAATTTTTTGTGAACAATGTGGTATATTACAAAAGTTATATAGATGATTTGGTTTTTATTTGCAAGGGAGATCAGAATAATGTTTTGGGGTTCATGCAAACATGATAACCCCCACGGTTTGAAGTTTACTGGGGATATCAGGGTGGGTAGTATGTAGCTCAAGAGTTCAGCAGAAACCTTTAAGAAAGCCAACTGCTGTTAACAGCTTTTTACATACGAATAGCATGCACCCCCCCCCCCCCCAATGAATAGAATCCTTACCATATGGGGAATTTAGAAGAATTTTGAACAACACTGCTGAAGTAGTACTTAGGGATAGATAGCTGGATGAGGTTCATGAATGAGAAGTTATGTACTTACCATAACGTTCCATGTTAGTTGTCTCCTTCTCGCCTTCTTTCTTGCTGGATGGGCTCGAGAGCTATAATGCTAGGCGTCATATACCCAGATCTCGTTTGATAGCTAACACTATGGACATACATGTCCCATCATACATATATATATATATATATATATATATATATATATATATATATATATATATATATATAGAAGTTCTTGTAAATATATACATATCTCTTATAAGAGTTACCAAGAGAAGCAAGAGAGCTAGCTGAGGAGATAAACCTAGTGACGAAAAATCTCACAAGGTACTCTCAGTCTTTCCAGGCTAGGGGGATGGAGGGTGGGACGCAAGAAAGAAGGCGAGAAGAAGACAACTAACATGGAACGTTATGGTAAGTACATAACTTCTCAATGTTAAGGTGTCAATCTCGCCTTCATTCTTGCTGGATGGGACAGCGTCCCTAGCACCTGGGTCCTGGGTGGCTCAATGGAACAGACTCTTGAGTATAGTGGAACCAAAATCAGCCCGGCTTCTGGAGGCCATGTCCAGCTTGTAATGAGAAATGAAGGTATGAGGAGAGGCCCATGTGGCCGCTGCACAAATGGAATCCATTGGCAATCTTGCCTGAAAGGCTACTGAAGAAGCTAATGCTCTGGTCGAATGAGCCCTGGGCTTAGAAGGGAGCTCTTTATGCCTCAATTGGTAAACCAACATGACAACAGAGGTCAACCACCTGGACAAGGTTACTTTGGAAACAGACAGGCCTTGCTTCCCTTCCGCATAAGAGAGGAAGAGCTGGTCTGATTTCCTCGTCTGCTTAGTTCTATCCAGGTAGAAGCGTAATTGACGGTGAACATCTAAACAATGTAACTTTCGTTCAGCCCTATTGGTATAATTTGGGAAGAAGACAGGCATATCGATGGCCTGATTCAGATTTTTTTCGGAGAGTACTTTGGGTAAAAAGGATGGATTAGTCCTAAGTGACACTCTATCTTTGTGAAAAACAAGGTAAGGAGGGTGAACACAAAGGGCTTGAAGTTCCGATACCCTTCTTGCTGAAGTGATAGCTACTAAGAAGAGAGTTTTCCACGAGAGCAGCTTTAAAAAACAGGAAGCCGCCGGCTCAAAAGGAGGGAGAATTAAAGATGACAACACCAAATTTAGGTCCCACGGAGGGGGAGGATCTTTTACCGGAGGCCTAAGTAAGAAGGTTCCTTTTAGAAAGGCTTTGCAGAGCTTGTGGGACATAATGCTAGTCTCTGACAAGCCAACGTGGAAATTTGCAATAGCTGCCAGCTGGACTCTGATGGTGGCTGAAGAAGAACCCATTTGAAAAAGTTCTGCCAAAAACTGTTTGGACAGGAGCCGTAAAGGGGTCCACTTGTTTTTCCCCTGCCCAAACAGAGAAACACTTCCATTTGCTAGCATAAGTTTTTCTGGTAGTAGATTTGTGAGAAGCAAGAATGATGTCGTGAACTGAATGAGAAATTAAGAGAAGCCTGGCTAGGGTTGGAAGTGGAGCAACCAAGCTGTGAGGTTGAGAGATTGAAGGGATTGATGCAGCCCGCCCGATTGATGGGTCAGAAGATCTGGCACTGGGTCCAGATGCCAGGGCAGTTCCAGTAGATGACGTTGCAGGAACGGAAACCAAACTTGTCGAGGCCAGTAAGGGGCAATAAGGATCATTCTGGATCTCAAAGCAGTTGCTTTCTGTATTAACTGAGTAATTAAGGGAAACGGGGGAAAAGCGTACAGAAGACCCTGGGGCCAATCGTGGACTAGAGCGTCTCTGGGGGGAAGACCTGGGAGAGGGAAGAGGGTGAAGAAGTCTTGGCACTTGCTGTTTTGAGGGGTTGCGAAAAGGTCGCAACAAGGCTGACCCCACCTTCTGAAAATTCTTTCCGCTACTAGCTGGTTGAGAGACCACTCGTGGGGCATGAGAATGGCTCTGCTCAGCCTGTCCGCTATGACATTGGACTTCCCGGGGATATGCGTTGCTACCAGAAACCGTTGAGAAGAGATCACCCACTGCCAAAGTCTGAGTGCTTCTCGACATAGGGGGTAGGAACTGGTTCCGCCCTGCTTGTTGATGTCCCACACTACAGACATATTGTCTGTCTGAATTGCAATAGTCCCAGTGGGAAGAGAGTCTTGAAGGGCCTGCAACGCTAAAAGTAGCGCTCTCATTTCCAAGACATTTATGTGCAGGTGGCATTCGAGGGGTTGCCATGTGCCCTGAACTGTCCTGAAAGTGCCCCCCCCCACCCGATCAGGGAGGCATCCGTTGTCACAGTGACAACAGGAGGAGGAAGGACAAAAGTTCTGCCCTGAAGTACCTGAGGGGAGACCATCCACCGAGAAAGGTGCCTTTTGCATGACAGAGTGATTAGAATGCTGTGTGACATTGGAAGCTGTTGAAAGGACCACTGGGAAAATAGCATCCACTGCAGAATCCGCATATGAAAGCGAGCTAGGGGGAGTAATGTGATTGCTGCTGCCATGAGGCCTAGGGTTTTTAGTACGAATCTGGCCTGGACTCTGCTCTCCTGTAGTAGGATCTGAACATGATCGCGAATGTCTGAAACTCTTTGTACAGGCACTTTTGCTGACAGCTCCACAGTGTTTAAAATGGCACCTATGAAGGTAATAGACTGACAAGGCGACAAGGCAGACTTTTCGAAGTTTATAGAAATACCTAGCTCATTGCAAGTTTGGACAGCATAGTTTCTGGACTGGAGTAGTTGACGCCTGGTGGTGGCAGTAAGGAGCCAGTCGTCTAAGTATGGAAACATCTGGAATCCTTGTCATCTCAGGTGAGCCGCGACCACTGCCATGCATTTGGTAAACACCCTGGGGGCTGTGGTGTGGCCAAAGGGCAGGGCTCTGAATTGGTAGTGACTGGCTCCCAGCCGGAAGCGGAGAAACTTTCTGGAGCACCTGTTCATTTTGATATGGTAGTACGCATCCTGAAGGTCTATAGAGCACATCCAATTGTCCTGACCCAGAAAGGGTAGAATGGACTGTAGCGTGACCATCCGGAACTTCGTTCTTTGACCAGACTTGTTCAGCCTGCTGAGAACCAAAATAGGTCTCCAGTCCCCTATCTTTTTTGTGTACCAAAAAGAACTTGGAGTAAATCCCGGATCCTTGCTGGTCTGCTGGGACTGGCTGGATAGCTCTTTTTCTTAGCAGCTTTGAAATTTCTAGTGCTGCTTGATCCCTCAGAACGGGTGGAACATCTGGAAGGGGCCCTTTTGGCTGTAGTGGGGACTGAATAAAGGGAATTCTGTAACTCTCGGATATGATCGACCGTACCCATTTGTCTTGCGTGAGGGAATGCCAGGCTTCTGGGTACAGTGATAGTCTTCCGCCGACTGCCTCCAAAGGTGGACAGTCGGACAACTCCTCAGGGGTGTTGGAAGGGTTTGTCAGAGAAAGATTCTTTGCTACCCTGACTCTGCGGACCCCCCCCGCCCCTTGGGCGGTGTCTATTATTGTTTCCACCTCTGCCCCTAGAGGGAAGCTCACCACGTGCGTCAGGCAGTACTCCCTGAGGTTTGCGGAACCACAATTTGCCACTCTTCTGACCTTTAGGATATGGTCTAGAAGGAGTGGAAAAATGGACTCCCACGGCAGAGAGAGTCTTACCTTCCTGGTCGCACCTGGTCAATGTATCTTTCACTTGAGGTCCAAACAAGGTAGAACCATCAAAGGTAGTGTTAGTGAAGGACGCCTTGAAGGGGTCAGCAAAGTTACAAAGCCGCATCCAGGTGTGTCTCCTTAGAGCAACGCCCGTGCCTGCAGCCCTACTCGCCCCATCAGCTGTATAGGAAATGAGCCGCATAGAGGAGTTGACAACCGAGTTCAGGGTCGCCAGCTGGGAGGTGATCTTTTCCTGAGACCCCGCAGCTGATGGGTCCTGTAAGGTATCACCCAGTTCTTTGAGAAGGTCTCTTTGAAGACGGGTGAAATGGCACAAATAATTCAGCGACCGCATGGCAAAGGTCGCTGAGGAAAACATCCGCTTACCATATCTGTCCATAGTCCTAGATTCCTTATTAGGAGGATGGACAGGTACTGAAGGGTCAGCCAACTCCTTCTTAGTGGCCACCGCCACCACCATGGCATCAACAGGGACGCCCTTAGTTAGAAACTGCCTATCAGAAGGGGCAGTAACAAATTTTGTAGGCCTCCGGGGAGTTGGTTCCATAGTATCCGGAGCCGTCCACGCCTTTCGAGCCACCACATCCATGAGTGGGTCGAAAGGCGGAGACACCAAGGAGATGGAAGGGCGAGAAACAAACGCATCTAGGTACACCGACTCGTCCTCGGAAGGATTGAGGGCAGACCAATTCCCCCTCTGCTTGAGAATCTCCAGGATGTCAGAAAAGGAGACATTCTCAGAGGGGGACCTTAGGAACCCTTCCGACTCATCCAGGTCGGTGTCTGATGTGATTGAGTCAGGGGAGTCTACATGCTTCCTCTTGCATGTTCTCTTTCGAGGGGGCTCCCCTGCAGGATCCGAGGAGGCCTCGGAAGAGGAGGATATGCCCAATGGGGCTACCTGGAGCGTTGGTTCTCCACGCCTGGGGTTGGGAGGGTAGGCAGAGGCCGAAGCAGGCACCATAGTGGGAGGAGCCTACGGGGTCGACCGTGGTGCCGGTATGGGAGCCAGCACGCTCCTCATGACCTCAAAGGCGCCCCTATCAGGCAGGGAAGAGGGACCCAACTCCGAAGAGATAAGGGCTCCCCCCGGCACCGAGAGGGACGGCTCCGAGACCGATATTGGGGCCGAACTCACCTGCGCTGAGGCTCCGAGAGGGAGAACGAGGTCGGACAAGGGTCCGATGCCACTCGCCCCCTCGGAGCCGACGAGGGAGTCTCGGCGCCCGGATCCCTCCAAGGACAGAACCAAGGAAGGGATCAGAGCCGACGAAGGAGCCGATAAGAGTGGTATCGGTTCCGCCGCCCCAACGGTGCTAACCCCAACAACCTCCGGCTCTGAGCTCAAGGGAAGAGTCGAAGGAGGAATTGGAGCTGGCATTGGGGTAGCCACTGTCTGATGAGAAGGGCTATGCAACATCTGGGCCAGCGCCTGCGACTTTAAGAGCCTACTGACTACCCTCTCGAGGTCGTGATCCGACATCCTGAAAGACCAAGAGGAGTGAGACCTATGGCTCCACTCCGATAGTAAAGGGGACTTCGGAGCCGAACGTATTGACTCCAAGGAAGGAGATCGGGAACGTTTTCTGCTTGGAGACAGCTCCGACACTAAAGTCGGAGCCGACTGAGGCCTCAATGCATCGGTTCCAGCCGGAACCGGCAAGATAGAAGGAGGTCCACTCGGCGCCGGCTCCGGACATGGAGCCGATGGTTTGGCGGACTTAGAAGGTCTTCGTCGGAGAACCTCCAGGCTTTAGCAAGCCCCTAAGGATGAGCTTGTTTCTGCGTTCCTGCAGGACTCTTGGACTGAAGGCGTGGCAGATAGAACAAGAGTCCTGCAGGTGCAGAGGGCCCAAGCAATATACACAAGAAGTGTGACCGTCTGTCAGAGACATCTTCTGACAGCACGAGTCACACTTCTTAAATCCTGAGACCTTGGTATCCTTGGACATGATACCACAGGACCAAGACAGAAAGTCTATTCAAGCACACAAAACAGAAACACAAGCAAAAACTTGAAAAGACCCACACAACAACTACTTTAAACTTCACTACAGGGAAGGGAACAAAAATCCACACACACACTCAAAGGGAATCCCCCAACTACCAACTAAAGAAAAGGACCGAAGGCCCTATCCACCTTAAGGGTGGAAAGAGAGAAGAAACTACCGGGAAAAGGAGGGGAAAACTAGTCGGTACTCTACTAACACTACTAGGACAAAAACTACTAAGAGAATAATTACAAAAACTAACTGCAAATATAAAAATTTTAAATACGACCTGGAGCCGGTCGAAAACGCAACCTCATAGCTGAAGCGGCAAACGAGATCTGGGTATATGACGCCTAGCATTATGGGACATAGGATAGCCTCGAGCCGGTAAAAATAGCTCTCGAGCTTTAGTAATAGGCCGAGTCGGAGCCGAGGTTCAGCTCCGAACCCATCCAGCAAGAATGCAGGCGAGATTGACAACTTAACATCATTTGCTTGCCTGAGGGTATGTGGACAGCATTTTACACAGGGCCAGACACATCGTACAGGATAGTGGCCATAGTAGGGTTCTTCCTTTGGCATTTGTGGAACATTCTGAGCCACTTGGTAAGTTGTTTTTCGTCACAAGATATTCCAAATTCTCTCCTCATTTGGAGAGAATTGTCAAACAGATGTGGAATATTGTTTGTGAGGATGCTCTGTTGGTTTTCTTTTTCCTAGGCATATAACGTTTTCCTATGGTAGGTATAGCAATCTTACGGAAATATTAAATAAAAGTATTTCTAAAGTAGCAATGCGGGGTCCAGTGGGCACTCATCAATGCAGGAATTGTTCTGTATGTAAGCGTGTTAGGAATTTGAATGGATGGAAAATAAATGGGAAGTTATGCTTGGCTAACGAATTTTATAATTTTAATTGTTGTGGTGTAATTTATATTATTGGTTGTGGCTGTAGTTGTACATGTTGGTACACTGGTCAAACAACTAGGAGGGCAAAAGTGCGAATTATGGAACAGATGGGTGATATAAGACGGCACAGTTTAGAAAGTCCAGTAGCTGCTCATTTAGTACATAAACATGATGGATCACCTAATAGTTTGTTTTTTAGTATTGTAGCACGACCCTCAGCTAATGTAGGTAACTTTAAAAAGGAACTTAATAAACTTGAATGCAGGATGATCGTACATTTTCATACATTGTTTCCTCATGGTATGAATTTGCATAGTAATATTACTTTGTAAAGTAAATACTGTAATAGAATGCATTTGTATGAATATGTATTTACATATGCTTGGTTCTGAATAGCATTTGAATTGGGTTTTCTTAGTTTATTATGTTCTTAATTGGATAACTATTTAATTATCGTTTAATTATTTAATGATTGGTGCTTTGTACCTGGAGCATAAAAGGAAGTGCTTTCATTGTACTATTATTCCTTGAAGGCGAAAGACCGAGGTACAAGAAGAAGAATAACATTTTGCCGTTCATTTAATTCCTGTATGTTTCCTTTCGTGAGGACATCATTGTGTTTTTCGTGCCTTAAAAGTGGCCCCTGGAGCTCACTCCTCAGAGAAAAGTGCTACTGTTCCCTCCAGTGGCACTGCTGGAGAGTCATAATTCCTCACCAATTGTACTCCTTTTGTTTGTATGTCAATAACTTAAATATCAACCCCTTTGTATCAGCTCCTCCTCTTAGTTTTTGTTTGCGTGCCCCTGCTTCCATACTTCTACCCTTTTCTGTAGCCTGCCTTTCACTTACATCCTTTCTTATTTACACTTCTTAAAAAAAAAACAAAAAAAAAACAAAAAGAAAATGGATGCCTGCCCCTTAAAAAGCATATACCCTTCTTTCTCCATCCCATTACCACTCTTAGTTTCCCTGTGTTTTTGTGTATGCTCCTCTGCTTGCTGTACCCCTTTTACTAATTACCATGCACCCATTTCCTACTCATTAGAGGCAGTAAAACTATATACAAACTTTGCTGGAAAGCCACATTCTAATGCTACCAGAGGTTTTAGTAGTGTTAAAATTGTGGCACATGTGCATACTCTTTGCTTGCTGCTTGCCTTCATGACATTCTTGATGTTATTCTTTGGAATCATTTTCTCACTGCCGAGCTTTCGATTTCTGCAGGTGGGTTTCTTAAGTAATTGCAGCTTAGGTTGTGAGATTTGTGCTAGTTAGTTGATAATTACCAGTGGACCACATCATGTACCTTGACATCTCCACTGTACCCTTTGCATTATTGTGGAAGGCATGTTTCTGAATCACAGCCTCTAAGTAAAGGAACCCAAGTGTTCATCAGAATTTGATGGGCGAACAGATAAAGACTGTTTCATCAAGTGAATATGGATCTTTCTTTTGTACCTCTTTCTTGTGGCCTGATTAAATTATTTACATTAAATTATACCAGAAGGTGCAATGCAATCATATCAAACAAAAACATTGAGTGTGTCTATCAGAGGGCAGAATAGCAAAATAGCAGTGCTGTACTGCAAATACATTTATAAGTGGAATGCTGATATACTGTGATCAGAATAGAATGGCCATCTAGGTCCAAAATCACCACATTAAAATGGTGAAAATTATATGAAATCAATTACTTCTAATGATGCAAGACGAAACAGCATAAGAAAAAAGCAGAGAAAGGATTTAGTCAAAAAATTAGAAGTTATGTACCTACCATAACGTTCCATGTCAGTTGTCTTCTCTCGCCTTCTTTTTTGCTGGATGGGTTCGGAGCCGATCCTCGGCTCCGACTCGGCACTTGCTAAGCTCGAGAGTCACTTTTACCAGCTCGAGGCAGCCCCATATCCCATGATGCAAGGCGGTAATTACCCAGATCTCGTTTGGTATCTAGAGGAAAAACTGCCTACCAAAAAACTTTCCACTAAGAAAAGAGGAACAACTAGCCTAAAAGGCTGTAAAGGGAAACCAGGTAATCAAGGCCAACTACCTGGTGTCCAAGGAAGAAGAATCTTCCAGAGAAAGAGGAGATCATGGTCTGTCCAGGCAAGGGGGACAGGAGGGAGGCAAGAAGAAGAGAAGACAACTAACATGGAACGTTATGGTAGGTACATAACTTCTAAATGTTAAGTTGTCAATCTCGCCTTCATTCTTGCTGGATGGGACCGCGTCCCTAGCACCTCTATCCTGGGTGGCTCAATGGAACAGACTCTTGAGAACTGTGGAACCAAAGCTTGCCCTATCCCTGGAGGCCAAATCCAATTTGTAATGAGAAAGAAAGGTATGAGGAGTGGCCCAAGTGACTGCTGCACAAATAGTATCTAAGGGCAGCCTGGCCTGAAAAGCTGTAGAAGTGGCTAGGCCTCTTGTGGAATGTGCTTTAGGTTTTGAGCTGAGTTGTTTGCCCCTAAGTTGATAAATGTCAGAAATGGTGGAAGATAGCCATCTGGATAAGGTCACTTTAGAAACAGGGAGACCTTTTTATTTTCAGCATAAGAAAGGAAGAGTTGATCAGATTTCCTAAATTGCTTCGTTCTGTCCAAGTAATATCTAAGTTGGCGGTGAACATCAAGGTAATGCAATTTTTGTTCCGCCCTGTTAGAATAATTTGGAAAAAATACAGGAAGATCAATGGATTGGTTTAAATTTGTCTTAGAAGCAACCTTGGGCAAAAAGGATGGATTGGTTCTCAAGGATACGCTGTCCTTGTGGAAGACCAAATAAGGGGGACGAACAGATAGGGCATGAAGTTCCGACACTCTTCTAGCCGAGGTAATGGCGACAAGAAAGAGTGTCTTCCAAGAAAGAAACTTTAACATGAAGCAGCCGGTTCGAAAGGGGGAAGTATCAAGGATGCCAGCACTAAATTTAGGTCCCACTGTGGTGGAGGATCCCTAACAGGGGGCTTTAGAAGGAAATAGAAGTTATGTTCTTACCATAACGTTCCATGTTAGTTGTCTTCTTCTCGCCTTCTTTCTTGCTGGATGGGTTCGGAGCCGACCTCGGCCCGACTGCCACTCTAAAAGCTCGAGAGTTGGTTCCACCGGCTCGAGGCTGCCCCTATATCCCACAATGCTAGGCGTGAATTACCTCAGATCTCGTTTGTGAGCTAGGCCCAGCTAAAAATACAACCAGGAATACTGGAAAATTTCCACCTCTAAAAACAATGGGAAGAGAAAGGGTGACCTAAGCCTGACTCTAGGAAATATGCACAGCAGAGCATATACCTATCGCAAAGAGGTGGTAGAAAGAGAGGTCACAATCAAACTCCTCTAGATCTGTCCAGGCCAGGGGAAGGAGGGTGGGGCGCAAGAAGAGAGAAGAAGACAACTAACATGGAACGTTATGGTAAGAACATAACTTCTATATGTTAAGTTGTCTATCTGCCTTCATTCTTGCTGGATGGGACCGTCCCTAGCACCTTGTCCCGGTGGCCTAACGGAACAGACTCTTGAGAACAGTGGAACCAAAGTTAGCTCTATGCCTAGAAGCTAAATCCAACTTATAATGAGAAATGAAAGTGTGAGGAGTAGCCCAAGTAGCCGCTGCACAAATGGTGTCAATATCTTGGAAGGCTATAGAAGTAGCCAAAGCTCTGGTGGAATGGGCTTTAGGTTTGTTAGGCAGCTTTTGGTGTCTAATTTCATAAACAAGGGAAATCAGAGATGTTAGCCATCTAGATAATGATACCTTTGAAACTGAAAGTCCTTTTCTGCCTTCTGCATAGGAGACAAACAGCTGGTCAGATTTTCTGAATTGTTTGGTTCTATCCAAATAGTACCTTAACTGACGATGAACATCTAGCCAATGCAATTTTGTTCAGACCTATTAGAATATTCTGGAAAAACACAGTGAGGTCAATGCTTTGATTTAGGTTAGGCCGAGGCTATCTTAGGTAAAAGGACGGGTTGGTTCGTAAAGATACCCTGTCCTTATGGAACAACAGATAAGGAGGTCGACAGCTGAGTGCATGAAGTTCTGAAACTCTTCTAGCTGAAGTAATAGCTACCAGAAAGAGAGTCTTCCATGATAGCAATTTTAAAGAACAGGAGACTGCAGGTTCGAAAGGGAAAGAATCAAAGAACTAAGAACTAAATTTAGGTCCCAAGGAGGAGGAGGATTTCTTATAGGGGGTCTGAGTAGAAAAACTCCTTTCAAAAAGGCTTTGCAAAGCTTGTGGGACATTATGGCAGATTCTGAAATTCCCACATGAAAGTTAGAAATAGCTGCCAGTTGAACTTTAAGAGTAGAAGGAGATGAACCTGCATGGAAGAGTTCAGCTAGAAAATCAAGGACCATTTGGATGGAAGCAGTGAAAGGATCTATGTCCCTTCCTTGAGCCCAATGGCCGAAACGTTTCCACTTACTCAAATAAATCTTTCTAGTGGAAGATTTATGGGAAGCTATCAAAATATCTCGAACAGAGTGAGATATTTGAGGAAGCCTGGCTAAGGTCGGAATTGGAGGAACCAAGCAGTGAGGTTCAGAGAGGGAAGGGAGCGATGAAACTGACCCGACTGATGGATCAAAAGATCTGGAACTAGGTCCAGATGCCAAGGCCGCTCCAACAGAAAATGATGTAGAAAGGGGAACCACACCTGTCGAGGCCAGTAAGGAGCAATGAGGATCAACGAGGCCTTCTGAGTGATAGCTTTCTGTATCACTTGAGAGATTAGTGGGAAGGGAGGAAATGCATACAGAAGTCCCCGGGGCCAAACTTGGACTAGAGCGTCTCTGCTGGGCTGGCCTGGTAAAGGGAATAGGGTGAAATAATCTCTGCACTTGCTGTTTTGGGGAGTAGCAAAAAGGTCGCAGCAAGGCTGACCCCACTTGAGAAAAATTTCTCTCACAACAGAGTCTTTCAGAGACCACTCGTGAGGCATGAGGATAGCTCTGCTCAACTTGTCCGCGATTTGATTGGACTTCCGGAGGATGTGCGTTGCTACCAGAAAACGCTGAGAAGAAATCGCGCATTGCCACAGTCTGAGTGCTTCTCGACACAGGGGGTAGGACCTGGTTCCGCCTTGTTTGTTGATATACCACACTACGGACATATTGTCCGTCTGAATTGCTATCGTTCCCAAGGGAAGAGAGTCTTGGAGGGCTTGCAACGCTAAAAGCACTGCTCTCATCTCTAGAACATTTATGTGCAAGTGGCATTCGTCTGGTTGCCATGTGCCCTGGACAGTTCTGCCCTGATAATGCCCCCCCCCCACCCGATCAGGGAGGCGTCCGTTGTCAGAGTAGCAACTGGAGGGGAAGGAACAAAGGGTCTTCCCAATAAGAGTTAAGGGGAAGACATCCACCACAGAAGATGATTTCTGCATGTTTGCGTGATCATAATGGTGTGGGACATCGGAAGTTGCTGGTATGACCATTGCGTGAAGAGCATCCATTGAAGGATTCTCATGTGGAATCTGGCTAATGGAAGCAGAGGTATGGCAGCCGCCATAATCCCCAACACTTTCAGAACTAACCTGGCTTTGATTCTGTTGCTGCTGAAGAGGAGCGAGACCAGTTTGTGTATGTCTGCTATTCTCTGATGTGTTAGTCTCGCAGACATGTTGACTGTGTCTAGATTTGCGCCTATGAAGGTAATAGTACGACAAGGCGACAAAACTTTTAGTTATGTACTCACCATAACTTCAGATGTTTGGGATCCATCTCGCCTACATTCTGACTGATGGGTTCGGAGCCGATCCCTCGGCTCCGACTCGGCACGCTTATGCCAAAGAGCGAAGTCTCTTATTGGCTGAGCTTACTATATCCCAGGATGCACCACTACCAGTCCCCCAGATCTAGTTTGTCCGCATACATGCACACATGCACGCACTGATTATATAACATCGTCAGATGAAACAAGATAAAACAGTAGAACTCAAAACCGTTCAATCTCTTCTGATCTCCAAGGCAAGGGGAAGGAGGGTGGGTATTAGGAATGTAGGCGAGATGGATCCCAAACATCTGAAGTTATGGTGAGTACATAACTAAAAGATGTTATGTGATCCTATCTTGCCTACATTCTGACTGATGGGACAGCGTCCCTAGCACCTGAATCCTGGGTGGCTCACTGGAAAACACTCCTGAGTACCGTGGAACCAAATGATGCTCGCCCTTTAGATGCCACATCCAATTTATAGTGGGAAATGAAAGTGTCGGGTTTGACCAAGTAGCCGCAGCACAAATCTCCGATATAGCAAGTTTGGAATGAAAAGCTATAGAAGTTGCCATAGCTCTGGTAGAGTGAGCTTTGATAGATGTTGTAAGTTGCTTATTCGAAGAAGAATAAGCCTGAGTTATACAATCTCTAATCCATTTGGAGATAGTAGCTTTTATAATGGTTTTACCCAATTTATTGTCTGAGAAGGACACAAACAATTGGTCTGACTTACGAAATTGTTGAGTCCTGTCTAAATAGAAGCGCAATTGCCTATGAACATCCAATTTATGGAGAGTGTATTCTGCATCATTGGAAAATTTTGGGAAGAAAACTGGTAGCTCTAGAGATTGTTGAAGACAGAGATTAGAACAGACCTTTGGGACAAAGGATGGATTAGGCCTAAGTGATACTCTATCCTTGTGGAAAATCAAGTACGGTGGTTTAATAGATAGGGCTTGAAGCTCTGAGACTCTTCTTGCAGAAGTAATTGCAACCAAGAAGGCAGTTTTCCAAGACAGATATTTTAACTCACATGTAGCAGCAGGTTCGAAAGGGGAAGATGTTAATGCACGAAGCACCAAATCAAGATCCCACGGAGGCGCAGGATGAAAAACTGGGGGTCTTAACAGGCCCGCACCTTTAATAAAAGTCTTGCATAATCTGCTGCTCATCAATGGAGGATCCATAGATTCGTGGAATTTAGAGATAGCCGCCAGTTGTACTTTAATAGTAGAGACAGAAGATCCTTGATTAAACAGGGATGTTAAAATTTCAAAACTTCGGGATCGGAGCAGTGATAGGGTCTAAGCCCTGAGTTGAGCCCAGATAGCAAACCTCTTCCACTTACGGAGGTACAATTTGTTAGTGGTGGGTTTGTGGGCTGAAGATAAAATGTGAATAACTTCCGGATCTAATGTGTGACTTCTGACTAAAGTCGGAAGTGGAGGAGCCAGGCTGTCAACTTCAAGGAGCGTAGGGACTGATGCTGTTGTCCCGACTGATGGATTAGCAGATCCGGAGTTAGATCTAACGCCCAAGGATCGTCCACATACGTTTCTTCAGGTAGGGAAACCATACCTGACGAGGCCAGTATGGAGCAATCAGTATCATTGTGGATCCCAATTGAGAAGCTTTTTGAATGACTTTGGAGAGAAGTGGTATCGGAGGAAAGGCATAAAGTAGCCCTGTTGGCCAAGGTTGTGCTAGAGCATCCATAGCTGCTTCCCCTTGATGTGGGGTCAAGGAGAAGAACCTTTTGCACTTCGTGTTTAGTGGTGTTGCAAATAGATCGCAGCACGGCGTTCCCCATCTCCTGAAAACCTGAGCTGCTACTGTTTCGTTTAGGGACCACTCGTGAGGAGAGAGAATTGTCCTGCTCAATTTGTCTGCCAATATATTTGATTTCCCCGGAATGTGGGTCGCTACCAAGAAGCGGTTGGTAGCTACAGCCCATTCCCACACCCTCATGTCCTCTCTGCAAAGGTGGTAAGATCTGGTCCCTCCTTGTTTGTTCAGATACCAGACCACCGACATGTTGTCTGTGTGGATGGCGATGATGCCCTGAGGAAGAAACTTGTGTAAGGCCTGTAGGGATAGAAGTACAGCCCTCATCTCCAACACATTGATGTGGAGAAGAGCTTCGTCTGGAAGCCAGGAGCCCTGAACTAACCTGCCCAGACAATGCCCCCCCCACCCTATCTGGGAGGCATCTGTCGTCAGGGTAACCACTGGAGAGGGAATAACAAAGGGGCTTCCTTGATTTAGATTGGATGTCTGAAGCCACCAGCGAAGGTCCCGTTTGCATGTTTCCGTAATCATGATGTGATGATTGAGGGGAAGATCCTGAAAGGACCATTTAGTTGACAATAGCCACTGAAGAATCCTCATGTGCAATCTTGCCAGAGGAACTAAAAGAACTGTGGCAGACATTGAACCTAAAACTTGTAGAACCATCCTGGCTGGGGCTTTGGATCTTGAGATCAGAGCTTGAACTTGGCCCTGTAAAGTTTGGATCCTTTCGGCAGGAAGAAAACGCAGCATCAATTTTGAGTCTATCTCTGCTCCTATGAACCTTATGCGCTGAGAGGGCAGCAAGACAGACTTTGACCAATTGAATGTAATTCCCAGGGTAGCACCCAGGGAGATGGTGGCTTTGAGGTTGTCCATTAGTAGATGCCTGGTGGTGGCAGTCAGGAGCCAGTCGTCCAGATAGGGAAACACTTGGAATCCAAGACTTCTCAGGTGAGCCGTCACTACTGCCAAACACTTGGTGAATACCCTGGGGGCTGTGGTGAGACCAAAGGGCAGAGCACAAAATTGGTAATGACTGACTCCCAGACTGAAGCGTAGATACCTCCTGGACGCCTGATGTATCGGTATGTGATAATAGGCGTCCTTGAGGTCTATGGAGCACATCCAAACATCCTTCTCCAACAATGGGAGAATGGATTGTAACGTGACCATTCGGAATTTGGATTTCGTGACGGATTGGTTCAGTCTGCTGAGATCCAATATTGGTCTCAGGTCCCCTGTCTTTTTTGGCACTAAAAAGAACCTGGAGTAATTTCCGGATCCGATCTGGTCTGTGGGGACCGGTTGGATGACTCCTTTTTCTAGCAGCTTTGAAGCTTCTGCGGCTGCAATTTCCCTTTGACTGGGTGGTGGGTCCGGGATTTTTTTGGATGGTGGTGGTGAGTATGTGAATGGGATGGTGTAATCTCCGGCAATGATCCGAAGCACCCATCTGTCCTGAGTGATTGACTCCCAGGCTTTTAGGTGCTTGGCAAACGACACCCGACTGGCTCCGGAGCAGCACAGCCGGGCAATCCCTCATGATGTGTGGGAGGCTGAAGAGCCACGAAAGGACTCGCGGTCTCCAGCATTGCGGGGCCCTCTGCCGCCTCTGGGACGGCGTCTCCCAGAAAAATTTCCCCGTCCTCTGCCTCTGGAAGGGGAATCTTCCTGCTTTTGAGGAAAAAACTTACGTGATTTCCGGAACCACATCTTCCCCCCTCCTTTGGCCTTGGGATAAGGCCGAAAGGGAGTGGAATAATGTGCACCTACGGCAGATAAAGTTTTTCCCTCTTGCTCACAGCGGGTAAGGGTGTCTTTAACCTTGGGTCCAAACAAAGAGGACCCATCAAAGGGAGCGTCGAAGGAAGACTTGAAGGCCTCCTCAAACTTACACAAGCGGAGCGAGGCTTGTCTCCGTAGAGCCACGCCTGTGCCTTCCGCTCTACCGCCCCTTGCGCATATGAAATGAGCCTCATGGACGAGTTAGAAATTGACGTAAGGATAGCCAACTGAGAGCTAACCGACTGGGCCAGCTGCTCAGGTAGGTTACCCGAGAGGGAATCTGACAGCTCCTTGACCAGATCCCTCTGAAGCCTGGTAAAATGTGCCAAATAATTCAGAGACCTTAAAGTAAAGGCCGCTGAAGTCAGGGTGCGCTTCCCGTACCTGTCCATGCTCCTAGACTTCTTATTAGGAGGATGGACGGACGTTGAAGCCTCTGCCACGTCCTGTTGTGTAGCAGATGCCACCACCATGGCATCTACAGCCACGCCTTTAGTGAGGAACTCCTTCTCGGGTGGGGCAGACAAAAATTTATTAGGACGAGAAGGGACTGGTTCCACGGTATCTGGATGTTCCCGCCCTTGACAAACTAAATGCAGAAGCTCGTCAAGGCGGAGACACCCAGGAGGCGGAGGGCTGAGCCCCAAAGGCCTTGAGGAGCACTGACTCATCAGCAGAGGGGTTTGGATATCCAGCCGCCTCGTTGTTTGAGGATCTCTAAGATGTCTGCAAATGAGACATCATCCGAGGGCGACTGGGACCCCTCCGCATCATCGAGATCAGTGTCCGATGTAATAGACTCGGGGAGTCCACGTGCTTCCTCTTGCGATCTCTTCCTCGGGGTTCCTCCGAAGACAACTCAAGAACCCTCAGGAGGAGGGAACCCCAATGGGGTAACCTCAGGCCCAGGGGCTCCGCTGCCACGGACAGGGAACTGCCAAAGACCCAGTCTCCACGCCCAGGGAAGGTGCGGTAAAGCCGGAGAGATGGCGAAGACTTGGCCAAGGCACTCCTCATAGCCCTGAAAGCCGGACCCCAGAATCCTGGGAGTGTCCAGTCTCGAGCCATGATAGCAGACGGCAATCCCGCAGCGAAGCACCGAGAGGAGGCTCGGAACCGAAAGCATAGGTCCCAAACATCACCCCGGGTCCAGCCGAAGAAGTCCGTGTACCAAACTCGGACCCGAAGGCCGGGTTGGAGTAAGGGTCGGAGCCGACCCTAAGATCTCCACCGGCTCCAACAGCATCTGCTCCGACGGAGCGCGTCGGAGGAGGAACAGCCATGGGATGGGCATGGGCTATCGGCTCCAAAGCCAACTGGGTCGGAGCGAAACAAATTTTGAAAGACTGGGGACTGGAACAGTCTTTGGAGCACCCTGTCTATATCCGAATCCGACATCCTCGAGGACTTAGAGGATACTGAACGGGTTAGAAGGCCTCTCCAACGGCCCCAAAGGACTAGGGGACCGGCTCCGAGGCGCCTCGATGATTATCGGCGCTGAGGGAATACCCACAGTAGTTTCCATCGGTCCCGAGGAGGACTTGCCGAGGAGGAAGTGTCTGAGCGGGCAACCATAGTCGGCTCCGAGACCAGTGGAGCCGATGAAGGTGACCCGCCTCGATGCCCCAGCCATCAGCTCCGAAGCCCGAGGAGTCGAGACTGGTGGCATCGAGGCAGACCGTTCCGCCCTCGGCTCCGAAGTCCTTGGAGCCGAAGGAGAAGCCTGCCTATGTCTTTTGGCGGCCGGATCCGACAAACTGGTCGGAGCCGACGCCTTCTTCTTTTTGGTTGGAGAAGGAGAGGATGCTAGAGCTTCTTCGAAGGAGGGTTTGATTAAGCCTTTAAGAATAAGCTTATTTTTCCTCTCCTGGAGGACCCTAGAGGAAAAAGCGTGACACACGCTGCATGACTCCTGTAAATGTTTTGCACCCAAAAAATAAACACAGAGAGAGTGGTCATCTGTGATTGACATTTTAAAATTACATTTGGTGCATTTTTTGAAGCCCGAAGGCCTAGGATTTTGAGACATTATGACCAAAAAAAAACAGTAATTTTCTGACAGTAAGAACACACAATCCAAATTTAACTTTACTTAACTGACTCTACAAAAATCAGTTTAGAACTGCCGGTTTAACAATCCGAACAACAAGAAACTCAAGGGGATCTGAAATCCCAAAAGTTTGAGTGGGGTTAACTGACCGGGAAAGGCCCTACAGATAAAGGAGGCCTGAATCAGAAACAACGCCCAATCACTCAACAAGTTTCCACAAAAAACCTTCAATCACTACACAAAGCACAGAGTAGCCGTTAAAACAGCTTTTTATGACAGGAAAAGCAATTCTCTGACAGAAAAAAGTAAGTAAAATTTACTACTCAGCTCAGCCAGCTCGAGACCACGTCTTCGCTAGTTAGCGGCAAACGAGATCTGGGGGACTGGTAGTGGTGCATCCTGGGATATAGTAAGCTCAGCCAATAAGAGACTTCGCTCTTTGGCATAAGCGTGCCGAGTCGGAGCCGAGGGATCGGCTCCGAACCCATCAGTCAGAATATAGGCGAGATAGGATCACATAACATCAGATTTTTCGCAATTTATTGAAATGCCTAACTTTTGACAAATGCGAAAGGTGTAGTCCCTGGCCATTAGAAGAAGATGCTTGGTGGGAGCTGTGAGGAGCCAGTCGTCCAAATATGGAAACACCTGGAATCCTTGACGTCTCAGGTGAGAAGCTACCACTGCCATGCATTTGGTAAACACCCGGGGGGCAGTGGTGAGACCAAAGGGCAGGGCCCTGAATTGAAAATGACTGGTTCCCAGCCTGAAGCGGAGGAATCTTCTGGAGCGTCTGTTCATTTTTATGTGATAGTACGCATCCTGAAGGTCTATAGAGCACATCCAGTTTCTCTTTCCCAATAGGGGGAGAATGGACTGCAGCGTCACCATCCGAAATCTTGTTTTCTTGACTGACTTGTTCAAGATACTGAGATCCAAAATTGGTCTCCAGTCCCCTGTTTTCTTTGGAACTAAAAAGAACCTGGAGTAGATTCCGGATCCTAGTTGGTCTGCTGGAACTGGTTGAATTGCTCTTTTTGCAAGCAGCTTTGAAATTTCCAAAGCTGCAAGATCCCTTTGAGCGGGTGGAACATCTGGAAGGGATTTTCTTGATTGGTTTGGGATGCGAACGAAGGGAATGGAATAGCCTTCGGAAATGATGGACTGTACCCACTTGTCTTGACTCAGGGATAGCCAGGCTTCTGGGTACAGTGACAATCTTCCCCCGACTGCCTCCGAAGGTGGACAGTCGGGCAACACCTCAGGGATGCTGAAAAGGCTTATCAGAAAAGGTTTCTCGATTGCCCTGGTTCTGCGGGCCCCCTCTGCCTCTAGGGCGACGTCTACCATTATTGTTCCCTCCTCTGCCTCTGGAGGGGAACCGACTCTGTGCGTCAGGCAAATTCCCTTGAGACTGTTTGCGGAACTTTTAGTTATGTACTTACCATAACTTTGGATGTATGGGATCCATCTCGCCTACATTCATGACAGATGGGTTCGGAGCCGATCCATCGGCTCCGACTCGGCAACTTATATACTAGCACGAAGTCTCTCATTGGCTGGGCTATACCCTATCCCAGGATGCACTACACCTGCTTCCCCAGATCTTGTTTGTTCGCTTTCATACACCCATGTAAACACAGAGACACTATAAGTCACTATAACCAACTAAAGTTCTTCAAGAAAGAACGCCAAGAAAACAGTGACTACAGCTCCTCTAAATCCAAATGGCAGGGGGAAGGAGGGTGGGTACTTATGAATGTGGCGAGATGGATCCCATACATCCAAAGTTATGGTAAGTACATAACTAAAAGATGTAATGGGATCTATCTCCTACATTCATGAGAGATGGGACAGCGTCCTAGCACCTACATCCCGGGTGGCTCATTGGAACACACTCCTGAGAACCGTGGAACCAAAGGAAGCTCTGCCTCGAGAAACCACATCCAACTTGTAATGAGAAATAAAAGTGTGCGGAGAAGTCCAGGTAGCCGCAGCACAAATATCATCTATGGATAACTTGGAGTGAAAAGCTACCGAAGTAGCCATTGCCCTGGTAGAATGAGCCTTGACAGGAAAGGGAAGGTCTTTATTGGCCTGTGAATAAACAAAGGTGATACAGTCTTTAATCCATTTTGATATGGAGGCTTTAGATACTGGTTGACCCAATTTGTTTGCTGCAAAAGAAACAAACAATTGATTTGATTTTCGCGTTTGAGCGGTTCTATTCAAATAAAAACATAACTGTCTATGTACGTCCAATTGATGCAAAGTATATTCTGCGTTATTGGAGAATTCTGGGAAAAAAACAGGGAGTTCTATGGTTTGTTGCAAACAGAAAGAGGAGGCCACCTTTGGAATAAATGCAGGGTTCAATTTCAATGAAACTCTATGTTTGTGAAAAATCAAATAGGGAGGATCAGAACAAAGAGCTTGAAGTTCTGAAACTCGCCTAGCAGATGTTATGGCTACTAAAAAGGCCGTTTTCCAAGACAGAAATTTTAAATCAGAAGTAGCAGCTGGTTCGAAAGGACGGGCAGTTAGGGCAGCAAGAACCATATTCAAATCCCAAGGAGGAACGGGATGAGATAAAGGAGGCCTAAGGAGCCAAGCCCCTTTAAGGAACGCCTTGCAAAGTTTGTGAGACATCAATGAAGGTTCAAATGAGGCATGAAAATTAGAGATTGCCGCTAGCTGAACCTTAATGGTAGAAACTGAAGAGCCCGACTGAAAAAGGAAGGCCAGAAAATTCAGAACCTCCGATACTGGAGCAGTTAGAGGATCTATACCTCGTTCTTGAGCCCAAAAGGCAAACCTTTTCCATTTACTGGAATAAAGTTTGATGGTGGAAGGTTTATGGGAAGAAGACAGAATGTGGACCACATCCGGCGAGAGAGCATTATCTCGGACTAAGGATGGAAGTGGAGTAACCATGCTGCCAACTTCAGGGACCTGAGAGACGGATGAAGCCGTCCTGACTGATGAGTCAACAGGTCTGGCATCGGATCCAGAAATCATGGACCTTCTATCGCATGCCTCTGTAGGAAAGGGAACCAAACTTGACGAGGCCAGTGCGGGGCAATCAGAATCATCTCGCTCTCCATGTAAATGGCCTTCTGTATCACCCTCGGTAGGAGGGGGAATGGAGGGAAGGCGTAGAGAAGACCGGGGGGCCAAATGTGAGTCAGAGCGTCCCTGGGAATCTGTCCCTGAGAAGGGAACAGTGTGAAGAACTCTCTGCATTTCGCATTGTGAGGGCTGGCAAACAGGTCGCAGCAAGGAAGACCCCATCTGTTGAAGATTTTCGCAGCTATACTCTGATTGAGGGACCACTCGTGGGGCAAGAGAATGGTCCTGCTTAATCTGTCCGCAATCACATTGGACTTCCCCGGTATGTGCGTTGCCATTAGAAAGCGGTTGGTAGCTACCGGGGAGTGCCAAAGTCTCATGGCTTCTCTGCATAGTGGGTAAGACCTGGTACCCCCTTGTTTGTTTATGTACAATACTACCGACATGTTGTCGGATAGGATAGCAATTGGGCCCTGTGGGAGAGCGTGATGGAGAGCTTGGAGTACCAATAGTACCGCTCTCATCTCCAGGACATTGATATGCAAATGCGTTTCCTGGATCTGCCATGTGCCTTGGACCGACCTGTCCAGGTAATGACCCCCCCACCCTACCTGGGAGGCGTCCGTGGTCACAGTGGCAACGGACGTTGAGGAATAAAGGATCGCCCTGGTCGAGATTTGACTGTAGAAGCCACCAACGCAGATCTCGACGGCAACTTTCCGTGATTATGATTAAGTGGTTCAAGGGCAGTTCCTGATAAGACCATTGAACCGACAGTAGCCATTGTAGAATTCGCATGTGAAGTCTGGCCAAGGGAACTAAAAGTATAGTCGGCCATCGAGCCCAACAGTTGTAGGATCCGGGGCGGGGCTCTTTGTAAGTGAAGGCAGGATTTGACTTGATCTTGTAAGATCTGAATTCTTGCTGCCGGTAAAAGTAGCGCATTCTTTTGTGTCTAAGTCTGCCTATGAAAGTAATACGCTGAGAAGGCTGTAGTACAGATTTTTGCAAATTGAATGTGATCCCCAAGAAACGGCCCAAGGTGAACGTGGCTCTGAGCGCTTGGAGAAGTAGATGCTCGGAGGTGGCAGTAAGGAGCCAGTCGTCTAGATAAGGAAACACCTGGAATCCCAGACTTCTCAGGTGAGCAGTTACCACTGCCAGACACTTGGTGAACACCCTGGGGGCTGTGGTGAGACCAAAGGGCAGTGCTCGGAATTGGAAATGACTGGCTCCGAGGCGGAAGCGTAAATGTCTCCTGGACTCTTGAGCTATGGGAATATGATAGTAAGCGTCCTGAAGATCTATTGAGCACATCCATGCATCTTTTTCCAGCAAAGGAAGAATAGATTGAAGAGTGACCATTCGGAATTTGGACTTCTTTACGAAACGATTCAATGAACTGAGGTCCAAAATGGGCCTGAGGTCCCCTGTCTTTTTTGGTACCAAAAATAATTTTGAGTAAGTTCCTGATCCGATCTGGTCGATGGGGACAGGATGGATGGCTCTTTTTTCTAGCAGCTTTGAAACCTCTAATGCTGCCTGATCCCGCTGACTGGATGGTACGTCCGGGATTTCCCTTAAAGAAAGGGGGGGTTTGTTGAAGCGTATGATATATCCTCCGGTAATGATGCGAAGCACCCACCGATCGCTTGTTATAGATTCCCAAGCTTGTGGGTGCGCCGCAAAGCGACCCCCGACTGGCTCCGGAGTTGCACAGTCGGGCAACAACTCAGGAACGCTGGTTGTATGAAGAACCACGGAAGGAATCGCGGTCTCCAGAGTTACGGGGGCCTCTGCCACCTCTGGGGCGGCGTCTTCCAAAATCCCCCCCCCCCCCACTGCCTCTGGAGGGGGAATCACTAGGTGGAGTAGAGAAAGACTTTTGGGATTTTTTAAACCACATTTTCCCTCCTCTCCCAGCCTTGGGATAAGGCCTGGAAGGAGCGGAATAACGGGCCCCAACGGCAGTCAAAGTCTTGCCCTCCTGCTCGCACCGAGTTAGTGTGTCGTTCACCTTGGGTCCAAACAAAGATGACCCATCAAAGGCGTCGAAGGAAGACTTGAAGGCCTCCGTAGCGAACACAAGCGTAACCAGGCTTGTCTCCTAAGGCAAACAGCGCCTGTTCCGCAGCTCTACTCGCTCCATCGGCCGCATACGAGATGAGCCGCATGGACGAGTTAACAATAGAAAAGAGTATTCATCTGTGCGCCAACAGTCGAGGCCAGCGCTTCAGGTAGATTACCAACAAGGAGTCATTTAGCTCTTTGAGAAGATCCCTTTGGAGCCTTGTAAAATGACATAAATAATTCAGCGACCGTAAGGTAAAGGCCGCTGAGGACAGGATACGCTTCCCGTACCTATCCATACTCCTAGAATCCTTATTAGGAGGATGAATAGACGTCGAAGCCTCTGCCACGTCCTGCTGTGTGGCAGAAGCCACCACCAAAGCATCTACCGGTACACCCTTTGTGAGAAATTCTTTCTGGGGGGGAGCTGACAAGAATTTATTGGGCCTCGTAGGCACCGGTTCCACGCAATCAGGGTGTTCCCACCCTTCGAGAAACCAAATCAAGGAGTTCATCGAAGGGCGGAGACACCCAGGAGGCGGAGGGCTGGGCCCCAAAGGCCTTGAGGAAGACCGACTCCTCAGCTGAAGGGGTTTTGGCTTGCCAGTCACCTCTCTGTCTCAGAATCTCCAAGATATCTGAGAAGAAGATATCATCCGAAGATGATTTGGGGGACCCTTCCGCGTCATCGAGGTCAGTATCCGATGTAATAGACTCATCTTGGGAGTCTACGTGCTTCCTCTTACACAATTTCTTCCGTGGGGGTTCGTCCGAAGCAGTTTCGGACAGACCGCGGAAGAAGGAACCCCGATTGGGGTATCCTCAGGCCCTGGGACCCCGCTGCCGGGGGGCTGCAACGCAACAGAGGCACCAGTCTCCAAATCTAGGGACGGTGAGGTAGAGTCTAGTTGAACCGGCAAAGGCATGGCCAGCGCGCTCCTCATGGCCTCAAAGGCCGGACCTCCAGAATCCGAGGAAGTCACTGGTCTAGAGGCCACGATGGCACTGGGAATTCCAGCAGCCGATGCTCCGAGAGGAAGACTAGGCACCGAAGCACCTAATCCCAAAGTATTCCCCTCGGGCCCGGCTGTAGAGGTCGCAGTACCAAACCCTGAACCGGAGGACAGGGTAGGAAGCATCGTCGGAGCCGAAAAGCCTTATAGGGGTCTCTGCTCCGACCGTATGGCTCCACCTTGCTCCACCACCACCGGCTCCAACAACTCAGAGGAGATTGGAGGAGGAATCAAGTGTGTCGGGGGGGGGGGGGGGGGATCGGCTCCGAAGCAAACTGTGCTGGAGCCGAGACCATTTTAGCAAACACTGGAGATTGGAAGAGCCTCTGTAAAACCCTATCCAGGTCCGAATCTGATAGTCTCGAGGATTTAGAGGAGGTAGACACTCGAGAAGACTTTCTTCTCGGCTCCGAGGGAGAAGGGGACCGGCTCCGAAACGGCTCCAGTACTGTCGGCGCCGACTCCACCACCTCATGGACCACCATCGGCGCCGAAGAAGCCTTCTTCGGAGCCGAGGGGGAAGAGTCTGAGCTGCACACTTCCACCGGCTCTGAAGCCATTGTAGCCGATGGAGGTGATTCACCTCTCGATACTCCAACTTGCGGCTCCGAAGACAATGGAGCCGAAGTAGGAGGTATCGAGGCAGACTCTTCGACACTCGGCCCAGAAGCCAGTGGAGCGGAGGAAGAAGAGGCCAATTTTTTTTTTTTAGAAGTCGGCTCCGACGGACTTGTCGGAGCCGACGATCTTTTCTTTTTGGAAGCAACAGGAGGATTCAAAGCTTCCTCAAAGGAGGGTTTAATAAGCCCTTTTAATATGAGCTTGTTCTTACGTTCTTGGAGAACTCTAGCAGAAAAAGCATGACATACGCTACAAGTCTCCTGTAGATGTTTCGGCCCCAAACAATAAACACAAATAGAATGGCTGTCTGTTATGGACATTTTATAACTGCACCGAGTGCATTTTTTAAACCCTGACTTTTGTTCTTTAGACATAGTACAGGTACTGCAACAAATAGAGATTACCACAAAAATTAAGCACTATAAAGAAAAAAAGCGCCAACTGAAAAGCACGAGACTCACTGGCGCAAGCACCAGAAGAAAATTACCTCAGAAGCAACTGACAAATAAGTACAACGGCCCAAAGCCCTCTAATTTAAACAGGCTTGGCCCGACAGACAAATAACCACAAGGGACTTAAAATAAACAGTACAAAGGACTTTTGAACTAAATAGTACACAAGAGTAGGGCAAGGGCCCTCTAACTCAAACAGGCCTTGCCCGACTGAAAAAAAGGAACAAGTACCAGACGACACTCAAGCACTTAAACTTCACAAATATTATAAAGAAGCTGTTAAAACAGCTGCTTGATTAATATATAGCAAAAAACCCCAAGGTCAAAGACCAATAAAGGTAAATTTAACCACTTAGCTCCAGCCAAGTCGAGACCACGTCCAGCTTGTAAAGCGGCAAACGAGATCTGGAGAAGCAGGTGTAGTGCATCCTGGGATAGGGTATAGCCCAGCCAATGAGAGACTTCGTGCTAGTATATAAGTTGCCGAGTAGGAGCCGATGGATCGGCTCCGAACCCATCTGTCATGAATGTAGGCGAGATAGGATCCCATTACATCCACATTTTCCCACTTTTCTGGCCTTTGGGGTAAGGTCTAGAAGGAGTAGAAAAACGGACTCCGACGGCAGATAGAGTTTTGCCATCCGTCTCGCACCTAGTCAAGGTTTCTTTCACTTGAGGACCAAAGAGAGATGATCCATCGAACGGGGAGTTAGTGAAAGACGTTTTAAAGGGGTCCGCAAAATTGCATAGTCGCATCCAGGCATGCGGTAAGGCAACACCTGTCCCTGCGGCCCCACTCGCTCCATCAGCCGCATATGAAAGGTGGCGCATGGAGGAGTTAGCTATCGAATTAAGGGTAGTCAGCTGGGTGTTCATTTTGTCCTTAAAATCTGCAGCTGTAGTATCCTTCAACATCTCACTCGCTTCCTTGATCAAGTCTCTCTGGAGACGGGTGAAATGGCATAGGTAGTTCAGCGAACGCATTGCAAAGGTCGCTGACGAGAACATCCGCTTCCCATACCTGTCCATAGACCTAGATTCTTTGTTAGGGGGATGAACAGGCACTGAAGGATCAGCTAGTTCCTTCTTGGTGGCAGCAGCTACCACCATAGCATCCACAGAAACACCTTTTGTGAGAAATTGTTTGTCAGTTGGTGCTGTTATAAATTTGGAAGGTCTCCTGGGGGTAGGGTCCACTGAATCAGGAGCCGTCCAGGCCTTCTTTGCCACCACCTGCATGAGGGGATCAAAGGGGGGGGGGGGACACCCAGGAGGTGGAAGGACGAGAGCCAAACGCCTCAAGATACACAGATTCATCCTCCGAAGGGTTAAGGGCTGGCCAATTTCCCCCCTGTTTCAGGATCTCTAGAATGTCTGCGAAGGAGACATCTTCAGATGGGGAACGTGGGGAACCCTCGGAATCCTCTAAATCTGTGTCAGAGGTGACAGACTCAGGTAAGTCTATGTGCTTCCTCTTACACTTTCTCTTCCTAGGGGGCTCCCCTGCCAATTCAGGGGAGGCCTCGGAAGAGGATGAGATCCCCACAGGGGATTCTTGAGGAGCTGGATCTCTGCGGTCTGGGATGAGGGAGTGAGTCGACATAACCAAAGGCACCGAAGAGGGAGGGGCGGACAGAGCCGACTGTGGAGTCGAACAAGGTTCCAACACACTCCGCATGACCTCGAACGCACCCCTGTCTGGCAGAGCCAGAGGTCCCCGCTCCGAGAAGCTGAGAACCTCCCTCGGCATCGACAGAGATGGCTCCGAGGCCGATGTCGGAGCCGAACTCACCAGCGCCGAAGCACCGAGAGGGGGAGGGGTCGGACAAGGGTCGATGCCACTCACCCCTTGGAGCCGACGAGGAAGCCCGGTGCCGAGATTCTTCAAAGAAGAAATCGAGCCACGACGGAGCCGAAGCCAATGGTCTCGGCTGCGACGCTACCACAGCCTCGGTCGAGGCGCTCCGAACTCAAAGGAGTCGGAGGAGGAATATTTATAGGAATAAGTTGAGGCATCGACTGATGAGTCGGGCTCTGGAGCATTTGGGCCAGTGCCTCGGACTTTAAAAGTCGACTCACTACCCTCTGGAGGTCGTGATCTGAGAGCCTCGATGACCTGGAGGAGTGAGATCTGTGGCTCCGTTCAGACAGCAAGGGAGACGCTGGAGCCGAATGAATGGAGCCAAGGGATGGTGACCTCGATCTCTTTCTAGATGTCGGCTCCGATGGTCTGATCGGAGCCGACTCAGGAATCTCTAATGCCTCGGCTCCGGAGCCGAGGAACCACAGATACTGTAGTCAAAGACTCATCGGCTCCAGACGGAGCCGATGAAGCAGCAGGCTTCGAAGCCCTAGGCCTCGACTCTGAAGCTGGAGCCAAGGTCTTGGAAGCCTTAGAAGGTTTCCCCGATGTAACAGAAAGGGAACCTTCAGGCTTAAGCAAACCCCTTAATATGAGTTTGTTTCTTCTTTCCTGCAGGACTCTAGGGCTGAAGCCATGGCATACAGCACAAGAGTCCTGCAGGTAAAGGTCCCAGGCACACACAAGAAGTGTGACCGTCTGTCAGAGACATTTTCTGACAGCACGAGTCACACTTCTTGAAGCCTGAGACCTTTGAATCCTTGGACATACTCAAGGAACCGAAGTGTAATCACACACACACAGATTACACTGATAGAAGTCTAAGTAGAATTATTTAAAACAAAACTTCTGAAAGGTAAGTTAAGTTAAATATATCCTAACCAAAACACATACACACCCTAAGGGATGGGAAGGAAGGGCCCGAAGGCCTAGGGAAAGAACTTAATAGTTCTTGAGAAAAAAAGGGGCTGGATAAAAAAGTAGAAGGGATAATATCCACTAGACTAAGGGTAAAAGAGAAATAAACTAAGCTAGCGTAAGTTTAAAGTTATTAAACTAATCTAACTTTGACTAACCTGGAGGTCGTGATCTGAGAGCCTCGATGACCTGGAGGAGTGAGATCTGTGGCTCCGTTCAGACAGCAAGGGAGACGCTGGAGCCGAATGAATGGAGCCAAGGGATGGTGACCTCGATCTCTTTCTAGATGTCGGCTCCGATGGTCTGATCGGAGCCGACTCAGGAATCTCTAATGCCTCGGCTCCGGCCGGAGCCGAGGGAACCACAGATACTGTAGTCAAAGACTCATCGGCTCCAGACGGAGCCGATGAAGCAGCAGGCTTCGAAGCCCTAGGCCTCGACTCTGAAGCTGGAGCCAAGGTCTTGGAAGCCTTAGAAGGTTTCCCCGATGTAACAGAAAGGGAACCTTCAGGCTTAAGCAAACCCCTTAATATGAGTTTGTTTCTTCTTTCCTGCAGGACTCTAGGGCTGAAGCCATGGCATACAGCACAAGAGTCCTGCAGGTGTAAAGGTCCCAGGCAATACGCACAAGAAGTGTGACCGTCTGTCAGAGACATTTTCTGACAGCACGAGTCACACTTCTTGAAGCCTGAGACCTTTGAATCCTTGGACATACTCAAGGAACCGAAGTGTAATCACACACACACAGATTACACTGATAGAAGTCTAAGTAGAATTATTTAAAACAAAACTTCTGAAAGGTAAGTTAAGTTAAATATATCCTAACCAAAACACATACACACCCTAAGGGATGGGAAGGAAGGGCCCGAAGGCCTAGGGAAAGAACTTAATAGTTCTTGAGAAAAAAAGGGGCTGGATAAAAAAGTAGAAGGGATAATATCCACTAGACTAAGGGTAAAAGAGAAATAAACTAAGCTAGCGTAAGTTTAAAGTTATTAAACTAATCTAACTTTGACTAACCTGGAGCCGGTAGAAAAACACCTCGATCGCTGTAGCGGCAAACGAGATGTGAGGTAATTCACGCCTAGCATTGTGGGATATAGGGGCAGCCTCGAGCCGGTGGAACCAACTCTCGAGCTTTTAGAGTGGCAGTGGCCGAGGTCGGCTCCGAACCCATCCAGCAAGAATGAAGGCGAGATAGACAACTTAACAACACCCGTTTAAGAAAGGCTTCACAAAGCTTGTGGGACATAATGTTGTGGTCTGCAAACCCGACATGAAAGTTGGAGATTGCTGCCAACTGAACTTTGACTGTGGAAGAGGAAGAACCTGAGTGAAAAATTTCCGCTAGAAAATCCAAAACTGACTGAACCGGGGCAGTAAAGGGATCTATGTTCTTATCTTTCGCCCAGAGGGAGAAGCGTTTCCACTTACTAGAGTAAATCCTCCTGGTAGAGGACTTAAGAGAAGCTACTATGATGTCTCTAACGGGGTTAGAGATCATAGGAAGCCTGGCTAAGGAAGGAAGTTGAGCAACCAAGCTGTGAGGTTGAGGGAAGGAACGGACCGGTGCAGTTGACCCGACTGGTGGGTCAGAAGATCTGGAACTGGGTCCAGATGCCAAGGCTGCACCAAGAGATGGCGATGAAGGAACGGGAACCAAATTTGTCGAGGCCAGTAAGGGGCAATGAGAATCATTTTGGCTCTCAAAACGGACGCTTTCTGGAGTACTTGTGGAATCAATTGAAAGGGGGGAAAAGCATAAAGAAGTCCCTGGGGCGAATCTTGGGTAAGAGCGTCTCTGGGGGGATGGCCCGGAAGTGGGAAGAGAGAAAAGAAGTCTGGGCATTTGCTGCTTAGAGGAGTAGCAAAAAGATCGCAGCATGGGCGGCCCCACTTCTGAAAAATCTCTTCCACTATGGATTGCTTGAGAGACCACTCGTGAGGCATGAGTATAGCTCTGCTCAATCTGTCCGCTATTATGTTGGTTTTCCCAGGGATATGCGTTGCTACCAGAAACCGATGAGAGGAGATCGCCCATTGCCAAAGTCTGAGAGCCTCTCGACACAAGGGACAGGACTTGGTTCCGCCCTGCTTGTTGATGTACCACACCACGGACATGTTGTCCGTGTGAACTGCAATAGTTCCTAAGGGAAGAAAGTCGTTGAGGGCTTGCAACGTTAAAAGCACTGCTCTCATCACTAGGACATTTATGTGCAGGTGGTATTCGAACGGTTGGCACGTGCCATGAACCATCCTGCCCTGATAATGTCCCCCCACCCGATCAGGGAGGCATCCGAAGTGACCGTGGCTACCGGGGCCGGGGGAACAAATGGTCTGCCCTGATGGACTAGAGGAGAGGAAATCCACCAGGATAGATGGTTCTTGCAGGTCTGTGTCACTAGGATCTTGTGACGCATGGGAAGCTGCTGGAAGGACCATTGTGTGAACAACATCCATTGTAGAAGACGCATGTAAAAACGGGCCAGAGGAAGAAGTGTGATGGCAGCAGCCATGAGGCCCAACACTTTCAAAACCAGCCTGGCTTGTACCTTTTTGCTGGCAAGGATGATTCGAACGTGGTTTTGGACATCTAGGATTCTCTGACTTGTTAGGTTTGCTGACATCCGAGTAGTGTCTAGATTTGCGCCTATAAAGGTAATAGATTGGCAGGGCGATAAGGAGGACTTTTCGAAGTTTACCGAAATTCCCAATTGACTGCAGAGACATAGGGTGTAGTCTCTGGCTCGGATGAGTTGATGCCTGGTGGTGGCTGAGAGGAGCCAGTCGTCGAGATACGGAAACACCTGGAATCCTAGACGTCTCAGGTGAGCCGTGACCACTGCCATGCATTTGGTGAACACTCTGGGGGCTGTAGTGAGACCAAAGGGCAGGGCTCTGAATTGAAAATGACTGGTCCCCAGCCGAAAGCGGAGAAACCTTCTGGAGCGTCTGTGGATTTTTATGTGATAGTACGCATCCTGAAGATCTATAGAGCACATCCAGTTGTCTTTGCCCAGAAAGGGCAAAATCGATTGAAGTGTGACCATCCGAAATCTCACCTTTTTGACAGACTTGTTTAGTCTGCTGAGGTCTAATATTGGTCTCCAGTCTCCCGTCTTTTTGGGGACCAAAAAGAACCTTGAGTAGATTCTGGACTCTAAATGATCTTTTGGTACTGGCTGGATGGCTCTTTTCCTTAGAAGCTTTGACACCTCTAATCTTGCAATTTCCCTTAGACCGGGTGGTACGTCTGGAAGGGAACCTTTTTGAGGGAAGGGGCTTTCCTCGAAAGGAATCTTGTAACCCTCGGATATGATCGACTGTACCCATTTGTCTTGAGAGAGGGAAAGCCAGGCTTCTGGGTACAGCGACAATCTTCCCCCGACTGCCTCCAAGGGTGGGCAGTCGGGCAACACCTCAGGGATGCTGGAAGGGCTTGTCAGAGAGAGGTTCTCTGGAGCCCTGGTTCTGAGGACCCCCTCTGCCCCTAGGGCGGCGTCTGTTATTAATACACCCTCTGCCTCTGGGGGTAAACTGACCACGTGCGTCAGGCGTGACTCCTTGTCATTTTCGGAACCACATTTTCCCTCCCTTCTGACCTTTGGGGTAAGGTCTAGAAGGAGTGGAGAAACGGACTCCTATGGCAGAAAGAGTCTTGCCATCTTGCTCACACCTGGTCAACGTGTCCTTCACCTGAGGGCCAAACAAAGTTGACCCATCAAAGGGAGAGTTTGTGAAGGACGCCTTAAAGAGGTCTGCAAAATTACAGAGCCGCATCCAGGACTGACGTCTGAGAGCCACTCCTGTGCCTGCAGCTCTACTCGCCCCATCGGCTGCATAAGAAATGAGCCGCATGGAGGAGTTGGTTATGGAGTTAAGGATTCCCAGCTGAGAAGCAATCTTTTCCTGAGCCCCTGCTGCTGAAGGATCCTGTACTACTTCACCTAATTCTTTAAGAATGTCCCTTTGAAGTCTGGTGAAGTGACATAAATAATTCAGCGAACGCATAGCGAAGGTCGCTGAGGAAAACATCCGCTTACCATACCTGTCCATAGTCCTGGACTCTTTGTTAGGAGGATGGACTGGTACGGAAGGATCTGCAAGTTCCTTCTTAGTGGCGGCCGCCACCACCATGGCATCAACCGGGACACCTTTAGTAAGAAATAAGATGTTATGTACCTACCATAACGTTCCATGTTAGTTGTCTTCTCTCGCCTTCTTTCTTGCTTGATGGGTTCGGAGCCGATCCCTCGGCTCCGACTCGGCACTTGCTAAGCTCGAGAGTCACTTTTACCAGCTCGAGGCAGCCCCATATCCCACGATGCAAGGCGGTAAGTACCCAGATCTCGTTTGATGACAAAGGGCAATAGCACCAAGCATAAAACACTTCCAAAAGGAAGAAGAAAACTTACAGGATGGAAGAAGGACCAGGTCTGAATGGTCTTCAGCATAATAATTTCTTATAACAAGGTCTGTCCAGGCCTGGGGGAAGGAGGGAGGGTCAAGAAAGAAGGCAGAGAAGACAACTAACATGGAGCGTTATGGTAGGTACATAACTTCTTAATGTTAAGTTGTCAATCTCGCCTTCATTCTTGCTTGATGGGACCGTCCTAGCACCTCCATCCTGGGTGGCTCAATGGAACAGACTCTTGAGGACTGTAGAGCCAAAACTGGCTCTGTCCCTGGAGGCCAAGTCCAATTTGTAATGGGAAACAAAAGTGTGAGGAGTGGCCCAAGTGGCGCTGCACAAATAGTGTCTAAAGGAAGTCTAGCTTGAAAGGCTGTAGAAGTAGCTAAGCTCCTAGTTGAATGTGCTTTAGGTTTTGAGCACAGCTGTTTTCCCCTGAGCAGATAAATTTCAGAGATGACCGAAGAAAGCCATCTGGACAAGGTCACTTTAGAAACAGGAAGGCCTTTCTTATTATCTGCATAGGAAACAAAAAGTTGATCAGATTTTCTAAATTTTTTTGTTCTGTCCAAATAATATCTGAGTTGATGGTGGACATCAAGATAATGTAGTTTTTGTTCGGCTCTGTCTGAATAGTTTGGGAAAAATACAGGGAGATCAATGGATTGATTCAAATTGGTCTTTGAAGCGACCTTAGGCAAAAAGGTCGGATTAGTTCTCAAAGATACTCTGTCTTTGTGAAAAACCAAATAGGGGGGTCGAACCGATAGAGCATGAAGTTCAGACACCATCCTGGCCGATGTAATAGCCACTAGGAATAAAGTTTTCCAAGAAAGAAATTTCAGGGAACAAGAAACAGCTGGCTCGAAGGGGGGAAGAATCAAGGATGTCAGCACTAAATTTAGATCCCACTGAGGAGGAGGATTCCTGATTGGAGGCTTTAGTAGGAAAATTCCTTTCAAGAAGGCCCTGCAGAGCCTATGGGACATAATATTATGATCTGCGACGCCGACATGAAAGTTGGAGATAGCAGCCAATTGAACTCTGACTGTGGAAGAAGAGGAGCCTGCATGAAAAATCTCTGCTAAAAAGTCCAGGACTGCCTGAACAGGGGCAGTGAAAGGATCAATATTCTTGGCCTTAGCCCAATAAGAGAAACGTTTCCATTTGCTTGTATAAATCCTCCTGGTAGAGGATTTTAAAGAAGCTACTATGATGTCTCTAACTGGGTGAGAGATCAAAGGAAGCCTGGCTAAGGAAGGAAGTGGAGCAACCATGCTGTGAGGTTGAGAGAAGGGATAGACCGGTGCAGCTGACCGGATTGGTGAACCAGAAGATCTGGCACTGGGTCCAGATGCCACGGCTGCACCAAAAGGTGACGATGGAGGAACGGGAACCAAACTTGTCGAGGCCAGTAAGGGGCAATGAGAATCAATTTGGCTCTCAAAACGGTAGCTTTCTGGATAACTTGAGGGATCAGAGGAAATGGAGGGAAGGCATAAAGAAGTCCCTGGGGCCAATCCTGGGTCAGAGCGTCTCTGGGGGGATGGCCTGGTAGAGGGAAGAGGCTGAAGAAGTCTGGGCATCTGCTGTTTTGGGGAGTAGCAAAAAGATCGCAACATGGACGACCCCATTCCAGAAATATCTCTTCCGCTATAGATTGCTTGAGAGACCACTCGTGAGGCATGAGAATAGCTCTGCTCAATCTGTCCGCTACAGTGTTGGTTTTCCCAGGGATATGCGTTGCTACCAGAAACCGATGAGAGGAGATCGCCCATTGCCATAGTCTGAGCGCTTCTCGACACAAGGGGTAGGACTTGGTTCCGCCCTGTTTGTTGATATACCAAACTACAGACATGTTGTCTGTGTGGACTGCAATTGTCCCTACGGGAAGAAAGTCGTTGAGGGCTTGCAACGTTAAAAGCACTGCTCTCATCTCCAGGACATTTATGTGCAGATGGTACTCGAACGGCTGCCACGTCCCATGAACCATCCTGCCCTGATAATGACCAACCCACCCGATCAGGGAGGCATCCGTGGTGACAGTGGCTATCGGGGATGGGGGTACAAAGTGTCTGCCTTGGTGAACCTGAGGAGATGTGATCCACCAAGCAAGATGATCTTTGCAAGTCTGTGTCACCAGAATCTGGTGACGCATTGGAAGTTGTTGGTACGACCACTGTGTGAACAGCATCCACTGAAGAAGGCGCATGTAGAAGCGAGCCAGGGGAAGAAGAGTAATGGCCGCAGCCATGAGGCCTAATACCTTTAGAACCATTCTGGCCTGTACTTTCTTGTTGGCTAGAATGATCCTGACATGACTCTGAATGTCTGAAACTCTTTGATCTGTAAGGGTAGCTGACATCCGAACAGTGTTTAAGTTTAGCCTATGAAAGTAATAGACTGGCAGGGCGATAAGGATGACTTTTCGAAGTTGATCGAGATGCCCAAATGAGAACAAAGATTTATTGTGTAATCCCTGGCTTGAATAAGCTGATGCCTGGTGGTGGCTGACAGGAGCCAGTCGTCGAGATACGGAAACACCTGGAATCCTTGACGTCTCAGGTGAGCCGTGACCACTGCCATGCATTTGGTGAACACTCTGGGGGCTGTAGTGAGACCAAAGGGCAGGGCTCTGAACTGGAAATGACTGGACCCCAGCCGACTGCGGAGAATTCTCCTGCGGCGTCTGTGAATTTTGATGTGATAGTACGCATCCTGAAGATCTATTGAGCACATCCAGTTGTCCTTCTGTAAGAAGGGCAGAATTGACTGAAGAGTGACCATTCGGAATCTTGTCTTCCTCACAGACTTGTTGAGTCTGCTGAGATCCAATATTGGTCTCCAGTCTCCCGTCTTTTTGGGGACCAAAAGAACCTTGAGTAGATTCCGGGCTCTGAATGGTCTGTTGTAACTGGCTGAATGGCTCTTTTTTGCAGTAGTTTTGAGACTTCTAACTCTGCAATTTCCCTTAGACCGGGTGGTACATCTGGAAGGGAATTTGAGGGGAAAGGACTTTCCTCGAAAGGAATTATGTAACCCTTGGATATGATCGACTGTACCCATCTGTCTTGAGTGAGGGAATGCCAGGCTTCTGGGTACAGTGATAATCTTCCCCCGACTGCCTCCAAGGAGGGACAGCCGGGCAACATCTCAGGGATGCTGAAAGGGCTTGTCAGAGAGAGGCTCTCTGTTTCCCTGGTTTTTGGACGCCCTCTGCCACTAGAGCGTCTGTTGTTGTTACCCCTCTGCCTCTAGGGGTAAACTGACCACGTGAATCCGGCGTGACTCCTTGGGATTTGCGGAACCACATTTTGCCACCTTTCTGTCCTTTGGGGTAAGGTCTAGAAGGGGTAGAAAAACGGACTCCTACGGCAGAAAGAGTCTTGCCGTCCTGCTCACACCTGGTCAACGTTTCCTTCACTTGCGGGCCAAACAAAGCTGACCCATCAAAGGGAGAATTTGTGAAGGACGCCTTAAAGGGATCTGCAAAGTCACATAGCCGCATCCAGGCTTGGCGTCTAAGAGCCACACCTGTACCTGCGGCCCTACTAAACTCCATCAGCAGCATATGATATTAGCCGCATGGAGGAGTTTGCAATGGAATTAAGGGTTCCTAGCTGCGAAGCAATTTTTTCCTGAGCTCCTGCAGCTGTAGGATCCTGAACATCACCTAGCTCCTTAAGGATATCCCTTTGGAGTCTGGTGAAGTGACATAGGTAATTCAGCGAACGCATAGCAAAGGTCGCTGAGGAAAACATCCGCTTACCGTACCTATCCATGGTCCTAGAGTCCTTATTAGGAGGATGGACGGGTACGGAAGGATCTGCAAGTTCCTTCTTGGTGGCAGCAGCCACCACCATGGCATCAGCGGGGACACCCTTAGTGAGGAATTGCTTGTCACACGGGGCAGTGATAAATTTTGAAGGCCTCCTAGGGACTGGCTCTACAGAGTCAGGAGCAGTCCACGCCTTTCGGGTAATAACCTGCATAAGGGGGTCGAAAGGCGGAGACACCCAGGAGGTGGAGGGCCGAGATCCAAACGCCTCTAGGTATACTGACTCATCCTCAGAGGGATTATTGGTGGGCCAGTTTCCCCTCTGTCTAAGGAGTTCTAGGATGTCTGAGAAGGAGACATCCTCAGAGGGGGATCTTGGGGATCCCTCTGACTCATCAAAGTCAGTATCTGAAGTGATAGACTCGAGAGTCTACATGTTTCCTCTTACAAGTCCTCTTCCTAGGAGGATCTCCCGAAACATCAGGAGAATCCTCGGAAGAGGGGAAATTCCCAATGGGGAAACCTGAGGCGGAGGATCTCTGGGTCCTGTAGCAAGAGAAGTGGCAGAGATGTCAACAGGCACTATAGAGGGAGGAGCTAAGGGAACAGACTGCTGGCTGATACCAGTGGACAGCACACTCTTCATCACCTCGAATGCTCCCCTCCCAGGCAGGTCCGAGAGAACCCGTTCCGAAGAGCTAGGAACTCCAGGGACCACCGAAAGGGAAGTCTCGAGGCAGATGTCGGAGCCGAGCTCACCAAGGCCGAGGCTCCAAGGGGAAGAGCGGGCTCGGACAAGGGTCCGATGCCACTCACCCCCTCGGAGGAGACCATGGAAGCCCGCCACCGAATCCCTCTAAGGAAGGTCTCGAAGAGGAGATAAGAGTAGAGGCTGAAGGAACAGAAGGGGGTATCCGTCCCTCAGCCGTAGCAGTAACCATTCGAAGACTCCAACTCCAAGCTCTGGGGTAGAGTTGAAGGAGGAACTGCAATGGGGTGTGGACCAATAGTCGTCTGTTGAGACGGACTATGTAACATTTGGGCCAGTGCCTGTGACTTAAGTAATCTACTGACCACTCTCTCTAAGTCATGGTCAGAAAGCCTGGATGACCTTGAAGATCGGCTCCGATGGCTCCATTCCGAGAGGAGAGGTGAAGCCGGGGCCGAAAGTATCGGCTCCAAGGAAGGAGACCTAGACCTCTTCCTCGAAGGAGCCATCGGAACCGATGAAACTATTGAACCTGTCGGAGCCGACAACTTATCGGAGCCGACAGGTAACCTCGATGCATCGGCTCCAGCCGGAGCCGATACAGCCACAAAGTAACGGTGTCGGAGCCGATCGGGCCGACACGATGCCTGAGCCACATGGTGGTCGGAACCGATCGGAGCCGACACCGAAGTGGTCGATGCAGATTCGGCACCGATAGCCATCGGTGCCGAAGGCTGTTAAGCCAGAATCGGCTCCAGCGGAGCCGATCTCGACTCAGAACGAGTCGGGCCGAGGCCGCAGGCTTTGACACAGAAGCCTGGGCCTTGGAAGACTTGGTAGTCTTGGATGGAGCCGACTTAGCCGGAGAGCCCTCCGGCTTAAGAAGGCCCCTCAGTATCAACTTATTTCTTCTTTCCTGCAGGACTCTCTGGCTGAAAGAATGACAAATAGCACAGGAGTCCTGCAGGTGAAGAGGCCCCAGGCAGTACAGGCAAGAAGTGTGACCGTCTGTCAGAGACATTTTCTGACAGCACGAGTCACACTTCTTAAAGCCTGAGACCCTTTCTTTTGACATGGTGCAAACAGACACACACACACCAGTCAAAGAATTAAATTAAACATACCCAAAGGTATAACTAAAAGAACACACACACACACCCTAACAGGGGGGGGGATGGGATGGGAGAAAGTCTGACTAAAAAAATAAGAAGAGACAGACAAATTTCTGTCAGAAAAGGTTTAAAACTAAATAAAAACTAACAATAAAGGGTTTTTAAGTTAAAAGGGGCTAAAATAGCGAATTAGCAAATCACTTACCAGGAGCTGGTAAAAGGAGGACCTCATAAGCGAAGCGGCAAACGAGATCTGGGTACTTACCGCCTTGCATCATGGGATATGGGGCTGCCTCGAGCTGGTAAAAGTGACTCTCGAGCTTAGCAAGTGCCAAGTCGGAGCCGAGGGATCGGCTCCGAACCCATCAAGCAAGAATGAAGGCGAGATTGACAACTTAACATCTGCTTTTCTGCGGGGGCCGTAATAAATTTTGAAGGTCTCCTAGGGACTGGTTCCACCGAATCAGGAGATGCTCATTCCTTTCGAGCTATGACCTCCATAAGATAGTCGAAAGGTGGAGACACCCAGGAGGTGGAGGGTCGAGATCCAAAGGCCTCCAGGTATACCGATTCATCCTCGGATGGGTTAATGGAGGGCCAGTTCCCCCTCTGTTTCAGGAGCTCAAGGATGTCTGAAAAGGAGACATCCTCAGAGGGAGATCTTGGGGATCCGTCCGACTCATCTAAATCGGTATCCGAGGTTGTAGACTCAAGGGAGTCTAAGTGCTTCCTCTTGCAAGTCCTCTTACGCGGGGGTTCACCTGAAGGATCAGGAGAAACCTCGGAAGAGGAAGTTATTCCCAATGGGGAAACCTGGGGCGATGGATCTCTGGGTCCGGAAGCAAGAGAATGGGAAGAGGCATCTACAGGCACCGTAGAGGGAGGAGCTAAAGGAACCAACTGCTGGCTAAGCTCTGGAGCTAGCACACTCCTCATCACCTCGAAGGCTCCCCTCCCAGGGAGAGCCGAGAGATCCCGCTCCGAAGAAACAGGGATCCCTGGTCCCACCAAAAGGGAAGGCTCTGAAGCAGATGTCGGGGCCAAGTTCACCAAGGCCGAAGCTCCGAGAGGGAGAACGGGGTCGGACAAGGGTCCGATGCCACTCGCCCCCACGGAACCAACCAGGGAAGCCCGACGCCCGGATCCCTCCAAGGAAGGTCTCAAGGAAGAGATAGGAGTCGAGGACGACGGAGCCGAAAAGTGTGGTATCGGCTCCGACGCAGCAGCAGTCATGGTACCAATAATCTCCAGCTCTGAGCTCTGTAGGAGAGTCGAAGGAGGAATTTCAGGGGGATGTATAATAGCTGACGTCTGATGAGACGGGCTATGGAGCATCTGGGCTAGTGCCTGTGACTTTAATAGCCTACTTACCACTCTCTCTAAATCATGGTCTGAAAGCCTGGAAGACCTCGATGATCGTCTCCGATGGCTCCGCTCCGAAAGCAAGGGGGATACTGGAGCTGAGTGAATAGATTCCAAAGAAGGAGATCTAGACCTCTTTTTGGACGGAGCCATCGGAGCCGAGGAACGTTCGGCTCCAGGCGGAGCCGACAACTTGTCGGATCCGAGAGGAGACAAAGATATCTCAGCTCCAGCCGGAGCCGAGACATGCTTCGACGCTGGAGTGTCGGCTCCAGACTGAGCCGACACCGGTGCCGAAGCCAAGGTATCGGCGCCGATAGGCACCAGCACAGAAGCTTCCAACAAGGAAGGATCGGCTCCGGACGGAGCCGATGTCGACTCCGGCGGAGTCGGAACCAAGACCACAGACTTGGACACCGAAGCCTGGGTCTTGGGTGGCTTAGAGGGCTTCCCGGAGCCGACTTTAGCCGAGGAGCTCTCTGGTTTAAGTAGACCCCTAAGGAACAACTTATTTCTACGTTCCTGCAGGACTCTCTGGCTGAAAGAATGACATATAGCACAGGAGTCCTGCAGGTGTAGGGGTCCCAGGCAATAAATACAAGAAGTGTGACCGTCTGTCAGAGACATCTTCTGACAGCACGAGTCACACTTCTTGAAACCTGAGACCCTAGTATCTTTGGACATATCTAGGTGTTTAAACACTCACACACACCAATCAGTCCAACCAAGACGCTAACAACTAAAAATATATTAATAATAACTAACAAAATTAGTTATTAAGTAGAGTGACACAACACACACACACACCTGAGGGAATCCTGACAGGAACTGTGAGGGTGGGAAAGGCCTAAGGCCCGAAAAACTAAACTAAAGAACTAGGACAAAAAGGGGTATGGAGCTAAGTGAAAGTACACTGAGGATAGACTGGATACAAAAAGGACCAACAATTAGGGTTTTAGGCTCTTAAAACCTGACAAAAAGCTAGAAAAATATCACTTACCAGGAGCTAGTAAAAAGGATGACCTCATTAGCGAAACGGCAAACGAGATCTGGGTAATTACCGCCTTGCATCATGGGATATGGGGCTGCCTCGAGCTGGTAAAAGTGACTCTCGAGCTTAGCAAGTGCCGAGTCGGAGCCGAGGATCGGCTCCGAACCCATCCAGCAAGAATGAAGGCGAGATTGACAACTTAACATTAATGGTTAAAATCACTAGAATTTGAAACTAACACACATAAAATGAAGCCTGAGGCTATTTTTTCTTGCAAACACAAAGGATGGCAAAGTAGCACAGAAGAATTCAGACAGACAAACCTGACTGAAGCAAAATAGTAATGTGGAGGGCTGTGTACAAACTGTGAATGTTTCATCTGCCAAGCTGTCCTAATATCTGCAGAATCAGCCTTGCTTGTTATGGAGAATAGATGCCTTCTTAACTTTATGAGGAGAATAATAGGTTCATGGGATAGGTTCATAGGATGATACTAGGTTAATGGCCTTAGAGCCTTTACAAGTGTTGCCGTGTAATAACCAGAGTACCCTTATTGACCATAGTTAGATGGTCATTGTTAGCAGAGGGATTCTATGATTAGCACTAACTGCCCATGTCCATGAGGGACATAAGCTCCATCCCCAGGGTGAATTTATAGTCACCCATTCAGTTGTCAAGGTTGCACTTGAATAGGATTATTGAGGAGCTCTGCTTCATATGGAGTGGAAGCTTATTCCAGAGGAGGGGCAATCACTGAGACATACATCTGTCTCTCCAGCATGTGTTGTTAATGTCATAGGCTAGGTTTAGATCCCTGCAGTGAGTTAGTCTTGTCTAATTTGATTTGTGGATGTGCAGCATTTCCATTAGGGCAGGGTCCCAAACTGTTCTGTAGGCCAGGCACAGGTCGCTTCTCAGCAGCATGTATGATATAGAATACAGTGACAGCTTTCGGTCTTTCCATGTATGCCATCTTTTGGAGGCCCTGGATTCTCTTGGTCTCTCCAGTTCCTGCAGGTGTCTGGTGAGGTGCATACAGAAGGGAGCACTGCACTCAATTAGTAGTCTGATAAAAGTCAAGTACAGAGGAGCTATAACATCCCTGGTCTTGGATGCGATGCCCTTATTTATGAGGTGCACAACGTAGAATGCTTTTCTTACCACTTATGGACACATGTTGATCGAAGTTTAGATTGCTATCAACCTGTGGTCCCAAGTTTCGCACCAATGAGTTTGAGCTTAGAGGGGTGCTATCTATATCATAATTAGCAGGGGGCTGCTTCTTTGTCAAAGGGGATAATGAGGCATTTTTTTGCGTTAAGTTTTAGTCAGTGAGTTTGGCACCAATCAATTGTCTGTGTCAGCCTTTTCTGTAATATGCTAACATCGTTGGAGGACTCTATGACTGCACTCAGCTTACAGTCATCTGCAAACTTGGCAAGCCACAGGGCATCCACCTTCGCCTGGACTTCAGAGAAATGGATTCCAAACAGTAGAGGGCCCAGCACAGACACTTGTGGTACCCCACTGGTAATTTGTCTACTGGTAGAGCTGGACTCCCCAACTTTGACAGTCTGCTTCCCATCTAGTAACGTATGGGTTAATCTCCAGCTGGGAGAGTTTCACTATGATACCTGAATGGGAGATTGTGTCAAAGGCCTTAGTTAAATCAAGATAGATGGTATGTACTGTTTTGCCCTCATCCAGGACTTTGATGACATCTTCAAAATAGTCCACTGTTTATTAAGCAAGATCTACCCTTGATGAAACCAAACTGGATTGGGTCAAGGGTTTCAAGGTTGCCTATGTCCTTGCGGATAAGATCCATGATGATTCCTTCCATGATCTTGCAGATAAAGCTAGTTAGGCTTATGGGTCAATAGTTCCCAGGGTCAGCTGATGGACCCCTTTGTGCAAGGGGATAACTGTTGCTGATCTCCACTCTGCCAGGACAAAGCCAGTTCTCAGGCTATGATTTAAAAGAATGCCAACTGTTTCCACTAGGTCTTGTTTTAGATTGTTTAGTAAGCAGCCTAGGATGTTATCTGGTCCCACAGAGGCCATGCTTTTGGCCTTGGAGAGTGCTTATATAACCTGTTCTTTGGAAACACTTGGTAAGGGTCTGGTGTCAGGAATGCTTTGGGGTATATATGGTGTGGACAGGGGGATTAAGTTTTTGCCAAATCTGTCGGTTAGCAGGTTGGCAATTTCCTCAGGCTCAGCGTGAGTGGTACCATCCACTATAAGTTCGGCACACGGCTGAGCATTTTCTCTCTTAAGTTTCGGATGTAGCTAAACAATGCCTTATGACTGGCTTTAGCGAGGGATACTAATTTAGACTCATAGCTAGCCTTAGAGGACTTAACAAAATATCTGATTTACTTGTTCAAGCTGTGGAGGGCATTCTTCCTTTGTTGAGTAAGTTGCCTCCTGTTCTTAGATATCAGTTTCTTTCTTTTGTTGTATAACTTATTTATATTTACATTCCACCAGGGTGGCTTGTTTTTTTCAGGAAGAACTGGTTTTGTTCCTGTTAGGTACAGCCAAGTCAATGCGTTTGTTTAAGTGTATGTATAGAGCATTTGTGTATTCCTCTACATAGAAGTCACTGTTGGCTATGTTGACAGGGACTTTGAAACTTTCTATATCACTGCTTAGTAGGCAATAGTTTGCTTTGGAGAAATTTTTCATTTTTTTTTACTCCTGTGGGGGTGTCAGGTTTGATCTTTACTTCAAACGAGACAGATTTATAATCTGACTTTACCAGGGAAGGCAACACATAGGGGGTGGTGCAGTGATCCCCATGTTGATGAACTTTTAGTTATGTACTTACCATAACTTTAGATGTTTGGGATCCATCTCGCCTACATTCTGTACTGATGGGCTCGGAGCCGATCCCTCGGCTCCGACTCGGCACGCTTATGCTATAGAGCGAGGCCTCTTATTGGCTGAGCTATCTTTATCCCAGGATGCACCACCACTAATCCCCCAGATCTTGTTTGTCCGCATTCATGCACACATGCACAACTTGTTTATATAACATTGTTAGATGTTTCAAGATGAAACAACAGGATTCGGACCTTCTGATATCCTCTGATCTCCAAGGAAGGGGGAAGGAGGGTGGGTTATTAGGAATGTAGGCGAGATGGATCCCAAACATCTAAAGTTAGGGTAAGTACATAACTAAAAGATGTTATGTGATCCTATCTCGCCTACATTCTGTACTGATGGGACAGCGTCCCTAGCACCTAAATCCTGGGTGGCTCATTGGAAAACACTCCTGAGCACTGTGGAACCAAATGAAGCTCGTCCTCTAGATGCCACATCCAATTTGTAGTGGGAAATGAAAGTGTGCGGGGAAGACCATGTAGCTGCAGCACAAATGTCATTAATGGCAAGCTTGGAATGAAATGCTATCGAAGTAACCATAGCCCTTGTAGAATGAGTTTTGACAGAGGTGGTAAGCTCTTTGTTAGAAAAAGAATAGGCTTGGGTAATACAGTCCCTGATCCATTTGGCAATAGTGACCTTTGTGACAGGTTTGCCCAATTTATTGTCTGCAAAGGATACAAACAACTGATCTGTTTTCCTTGTTTGTTTGGTCCTGTCTAAATAAAAACGCAACTGCCTGTGAACATCTAGTGTGTGGAATATGAATTCCGCTTTGTTAGAATATTTTGGAAAAAAACTGGAAGTTCTAACGATTGCTGTAAGCAGAAACTGGAACAAACTTTAGGGACAAAGGAAGGATTTGGCCTGAGAGATACTCTGTCTTTGTGGAAAACCAAGTACGGGGGTTTTACTGACAAAGCTTGAAGCTCTGAAACTCTTCTGGCAGAAGTAATTGCCACCAGAAAAGCTGTCTTCCATGATAGAAACTTTAGATCACATGTAGCCGCAGGTTCAAAGGGGAAGGAAGTCAAGGCGCATAACACTATATCGAGATCCCATGGAGGTGCAGGATGAGAAATCGGAGGTCTTAATAGAGCAGCACCTTGCAAGAAGGTCTTACACAATCTGTTGCTCATTAAAGGTGGGTTTATGGATTCGTGAAAATTGGAAATCGCTGCCAATTGGACCTTGATGGTAGAGACTGAAGAGCCTTGATTGAAAAGAGAAGCTAAAAATTTTAGTACTTCTGCCACGGGAATAGAGATGGGGTCCAGGCCCGGCAGTTGAGCCCTAATAGAAAATCTTTTCCATTTGGTAGAATACAGTTTCTTTGTTCCAGACTTATGGGCGAAGATAATATGTGTACAACCTCTGGATCCAATGTATGACTCCTGACTATAGTCGGAAGAGGAGGAGCCAAGCAGTCAATTTTAAGGTGTGCAGGGACTGGTGGAATAGTCCCGACTGATGAACCAAAAGATCTGGAATCTGATCCAGGAACCATGGACCTTCCAGAGCATATTTCCGAAGGTAGGGAAACCATACTTGACGAGGCCAGTAAGGAGCAATTAAGATCATTTTGCTCCCCAAGAGAGATGCCTTTTGAATCACCCTGGGAAGGAGAGGAACTGGAGGGAAGGCATAAAGTAAGCCTGTGGGCCAAGGACGGACTAGTGCATCCATGGGGCTCTTCCCCGGAGCCGGGGTTAGAGAGAAGAATTCTTTGCACTTCGCATTCAGAGGAGTCGCGAAGAGGTCGCAACACGGAACTCCCCATTTGCTGAAAATCTGACTTGCAACTGTCATATTCAGAGACCATTCGTGAGGAGAGAGGATGGTTCTGCTCAATCTGTCGGCTATCACATTGGACTTGCCCGGTATGTGAGTAGCCACTAGAAAGCGTTTGGTCGAGACTGCCCATTCCCAAACTCTCATGGCTTCTCTGCAAAGAGGATAGGATCTGGTCCCTCCCTGTTTGTTCAGGTACCAGACAACTGACATGTTGTCTGAGTGAACGGCAATTACGCCCTGAGGGAGATAATCGTGAAGGGCTTGAAGGGACAGAAGTACTGCCCTCATTTCTAGGATGTTGATATGAAGTAGGGTCTCTTCCGGGTGCCATTTGCCTTGGACTGACCTGCCCAGGGAATGCCCCCCCCCACCCCATCTGGTAGGCGTCTGTGGTCAAAGTGGCCGCGGGAGGAGGTAGAACAAAGGGTCGTCCCTGATCCAAATTGGAGGGCACTAGCCACCAGCGAAGGTCCCGTTTGCAAGATTCCATGATCCATATGAGGTGACTAAGAGGGAGTTCCTGAAAGGACCACTGAGCTGACAGAAGCCACTGGAGAATTCTCATGTGCAACCTTGCCAAGGGGACTAGAAGAACCGTGGCGGACATGGATCCCAATAGCTGCAGGACCATCCTGGCTGGAGCTTTGGACCTGGGACGTAAGGCTCGAACTTGAGTCTGTATGGTTTGTATTCTGTCTGTAGGTAGATAGACCCGCATTCGGTTTGAGTCTATCTCTACCCCTATGAATCTTATTCGTTGAGATGGCAGCAACACAGACTTTAGCCAATTGAAGGTGATTCCAAGGGAACTGCCCAGTGATATAGTGGCTTGAAGGCTCTGCAGTAGTAGATTCCTGGAGGTGGCAGTTAGGAGCCAGTCGTCTAGATACGGAAACACCTGGAATCCTAGACTTCTCAGGTGAGCAGTCACGACTGCTAAACACTTGGTGAACACCCTGGGGGCTGTGGTGAGACCAAAGGGCAGCGCACGGAACTGAAAATGACTGCCTCCTAGGCTGAAGCGCAGATGTCTCCTGGACGCTTGATGTACCATGATATGGTAATAAGCGTCCTTGAGATCTATGGAGCACATCCAAACACCCTTCTCCAGCAATGGGAGAATGGTTTGTAGGGTGACCATTCGGAACTTGGACTTTCTGACTGAACGGTTTAGGATGCTGAGGTCCAAAATGGGCCTCAAGTCCCCGGTCTTTTTTGGCACCAAAAGAATCTTGAGTAAGTCCCTAATCCGATCTGGTCTGCAGGGACCGGTTGGATGACTCCTTTTTGCAGCAGCTTTGAAACTTCTGAGGCTGCAGTATCCCGTTGACTGGGTGGCGGGTCCGGGATTTTTTTGGACTGAGGTGGGGAGTGAGAGAAAGGGATGGTGTAACCTCCGGCGATAATTCGAAGCACCCATCGGTCCTGAGTGATACCTTCCCAGGCTTTCAGGTGCTTGACGACCCCGACTGGCTCGGAGCTGCACAGTCGGGCAATCCCTCAGGGACTGTGAAAAGCTGAAGAGCCACGAAAGGACTCGCGGTCTCCAGTGTTGCGAGGGCCTCTGCCGCCTCTGGGACGGCGTCTTCCTGAAGAATTTCCCCCTCCTCTGCCTCTGGAAGGGGGATCATCCTGCTGAGAGGGGTAAGGCTTCTGAGATCTACGGAACCACATTTTCCCTCCTCTTTTAGCCTTGGGATAAGGCCGAAAGGGAGTGGAAAATCGTGCCCCTACGGCAGTCAGAGTCTTACCCTCCTGTTCGCAGCGGGTCAGTGTGTCCTTTACCTTGGGTCCAAACAGGGAGGACCCATCAAAGGGGGTGTTGGCAAAGGAAGACTTAAAGGTCTCCGCGAAATGACACAGGTGGAGCCAGCCTTGTCTCCGTAGAGCAATGCCTGTACCCGCCACTCTACTCGCCCCTTCGGCCGCATAAGAAATGAGCCTCATGGACGAGTTTGAGATGGACGACATTGTAGCCAGCTGAGAGCCAACCGTCTGGGCCAGCTCCTCAGGCAGGTTACCCAAGAGGGTATCGGATAGTTCTTTAATCAGATCCCTCTGAAATCTAGTAAAGTGCGTAAGATAGTTCAAGGACCTTAATGTAAAGGCCGCTGAACTCAGGGTGCGCTTTTCGTACCGATCCATGCTCCTAGACTCCTTATTAGGAGGATGGACGGACGTCGAAGCCTCTGCTACATCTTGCTGGGTAGCAGATGCCACCACCAAAGCATCTACATCCACACCTTTAGTTAGAAACTCTTTTTCAGGGGGTGCCGAGAGGAACTTATTCGGACGAGCAGGCACCGGTTCCACAGAGTCTGGGTGTTCCCACGCCCTTCGACAGATCAAATCCAAGAGCTCATCGAAGGGCGGAGACACCCAGGAGGCGGAGGGCTGAGCCCCGAAGGCCTTCAGGAACACCGACTCATCAGAAGAAGGGGGTTTGGACTGCCAGCCACCTCGTTGTTTTAGGGCTTCCAGGGTGTCTGCAAAGGAAACATCATCCGAGGACGACTTAGGGTACCCCTCTGCATCATCGAGATCAGTGTCTGATGTAAGAGACTCATCAGGGGAGTCAACGTGCTTCCTCTTGCACGATCTCTTCCTGGGGGGTTCTTCCGAAGAGGCTTCAGAAGGACCTCCAGGAGGGGGAGAAACCCCAGTGGGAGTAACCTCAGGCCCCGGGGCTCCGCCGTCTAAGGACAGGGGGACTGCCAAAGACCCAGTCTCGGTATGCAGGGAAGGAGCTGGGGAGACCGTGGAGGTAGCCAAGGAAGATTTGGCTAACGCACTCCTCATAGCCCTGAAGGCGGGACCACCAGAGTCCTGGGAGGGTCCCACCTCCGTGGCCACGACAGTGGACGGCACTCCCGCCGCCGACGCACCAAGAGGGAGACTTGGGACCGAAAACATCAATCCCGAAGCCTCCCCCCAGGGCCGACGGAAGAAGTCCGTGTACTGAACTCCGACCCATGAGCCGGAGTTGGAGCAAGGGTCGGGCCCGACCCTAAAACCTCCACTGGTTCCACCAGCACCGGCTCCAACGGTGCCGAGGCTGTTGGAGGAGGAACCATAGTAGGGAAGTGGACCATCGGCTCTGAAGCCGAATGGGCTAGAGCCGAAACTAGCTTTTGGAACACCGGAGACTGGAAGAGTCTAAGGAGCACCCTGTCGATGTCCGAATCAGACATCTTGGATGATCTGGAGGATACCGATCGGGCCCGAACCGATTTCTCCATCAGCTCCAATGGACTCGGGTACCGGCTCCGAATGGACTCTACCACTATCGGCTCCGAGGGAGATCTCAAGGCAATTTCCCTCGGTGTCGATAAGGACTTCGGCTCCGAGGGGGAAGAGTCTGAGCCGGCAACCCTTATCGGCTCCAATATCAGTGGAGCCGATGAAGGTGACCCGCCTCTCGATGCCCCAGTCCTCGGCTCCGAAACCAGAGGGGTCGAGGCTGGAGGCATCGAGGCAGACCGTTCCGCCCTCGGCTCCGAAGTCAGTGGAGCCGATGGAGAAGTCTGCTTAGATTTTTTTGCAGTCGGTTCCGACGCTTTCTTCTTTTTTGAAGGCGAAGGAGAGGAAGATAAAGCTTCCTCGAAGGATGGCTTAATTAACCCCTTGAGGATTAATTTGTTTTTCCTCTCCTGGAGGACTCTTGATGAAAAGACGTGACACACGCTACAAGATTCTTGTAGGTGCTTGGCGCCTAAGCAATAGACGCACGAGGAGTGGTCGTGCGTTATGGACATTTTATAACCACACCTCGTGCACTTTTTAAACCCGGAGGGTCTATGCTCTTTAGACATACTAATTTCAAAAACAGTACCTGTATAAAGAGAAATACAACAAACTAAAGAACAACAAGAACAACAATATATAAGTTTGTTTGTTTTTTTTTTTTTTTTTTTTTACAATACAGTGACCAAACCACACAGAAAGAGAGAGAGAGAGAGAGTCAAGACCCTCTAACTTAAACGGGCACTTGACCCACACAAGAAACAGTAGTAGGAAAGCAACAGGGGAAAGCCCCTCTAACTAAAACGGGAAACCTTTCCCTGACAAAAAAAACACGAATTTCTCAACAAAAACTTTTCAATACACACTCGTATGACAACAATAACTGTTAAAACAGCTTTTGGGTTTAAAGCAAGGAAATTTCTGACAGGGAAAAGCCTAAATAAATAGTACTTAGCCCAGCCAAGTTGAGACCACGTCTAAGCTTGTAAGCGGCAAACGAGATCTGGGGGATTAGTGGTGGTGCATCCTGGGATAAAGATAGCTTAGCCAATAAGAGGCCTCGCTCTATAGCATAAGCGTGCCGAGTCGGAGCCGAGGGATCGGCTCCGAGCCCATCAGTACAGAATGTAGGCGAGATAGGATCACATAACATCACTAGGTCCAGGACATTTGAGCCCCTTGTGGGGGGTACAGACCAACTGTTCTAGGGCATTTGAATTAACAAAGTCCAGGAACCTCATAGCGATTGTGTTTGTGCTCATGTAAGTCACCCAATCGATAGAAGGATAGTTGAAATCTCCCATGACCAAGGTGTTTGGCTGTATACTGAGTGACTCTAGCAAGTCCATATAGCCAGTGTGCTTCTCCTGGTTCATGGTAGGGGACTTGTAGCTAATGATGATGTGGTGGGGTATATTACCTATAGTTAATTGGACCTAGAGTAGTCATACTCTTTCATCAGTCTTGAGGTGTATTTGGATTTAATGAAGATGGATACACCTCCACCTCTGGTTCTTTCATGCTTGTTTTGGGGTCTGAATTTGTGAAAGGCATTGTAGCCTTGTATGGCTGGGGTGCTGTCAATGGCCTTGAACCAAGTCTCAGTGACTGCACAGATGTCAACATCTTCCAAGGTGAGGAATGCTTCCACGGAGTGCAGTTTACTGTTTAAGCTCTTAGCAATAAGCAGCATGCCCTTGAGTTTGTCTTTAGTGGATTTTTTTACGTCAAATGTTTTGTTGCTTGGACATTGCCTAAAAAGGCACTATAGGGGAGGCAAGCATCTTTGCCAGTATCTGAAAGCCTTGACAAGACAGGTGAAGGCCACCTCTGGCAAAGCAGAGTGGAATGTCAACCATGTCTTCCCAGCCATACAGATACTGGATCCTCTGAAGTGACACCACAAGCTAAGCTAATTATTTTAATCAATATTTTTTTTGTCTGTACTGTGGCATCATCCTAGGTGAAGGTAGAATGCTGTTTAGGGCTAGGGACATACCTGCCTCGGACACATAATCTGAGAGTTTGATCATGACTCTCTTCATATAGTCCAGAGAGGTATGTCTCAAGTTATTCACACCAACATGTACTATAACAGAGTCATGATACTTGTTGCTAAGCGACTTGAGTGCCAGCATGATCTGATGGATCCTGGCACTTGACAGGCAGCTGACTGAGACCTTCTCCTTGTTCAACCTTGTGAGGGAGACATCTGTGTGTCTCACTATTGAGTTGCCTATGACCAGAATATTAGATTTTGAGGTATTTTCCTTCAGGGGGTTAATTGTTGAGATACTGATATGTGTGTTGTTATGTGTAGTGGTGGAGTCTGTTCATGTCCCAGTATGTGTATGTTGTTTGAGCTAAGGAGGTCTATGGTCTTTTGGTAGGCTCTTAGTAAGTACTTCCATGTATGTGGGTTTATGTGTCTTAACTTTGTCTTGTGTAACAGGAGTTGTGTGTGCTGACAAACTGTTGTATGTCTTGTATATTGTTATGTGAGAGGGCTGACTCTAATTTCAAGGTGCAGTTACATCTCTCAAATGGTGTGTTTGTTTGCTTTAAGAGAAAGTGGTTGTTAATATACATGAGGTAATTACTACATTCCCTCAGGATGCCCATGTCAATCAGGTTGGCTGGAGAAATGGTGGGAAACTGTCCATCCATTATGGCAGGTATATACTGTAGTAACTAGTGGGGATGGAATAGATGGCCATGGTTTACCTGTGAGACTAGCAAAGGCAGCTATTCAGTAGAGGGCTGAGGGTGGAGGACTGTGCCAGTACCTCAGAATGTGCAACTGAGTTGCTCGCTAGGTAGCAATGTGCAACTGCATTGTGCACAGAAAGGAAGTGGAGCTAAAGAGGATTCTCTAACAGATATAAAGGGAAAATTGTTTCTAAGCATTTGCATCTATACATGGCAGTGTTAAACCCCACAGCATGGTGCACAGTTAAGCACAAATGCGGGGCTTAAACACAAGCAAAGTTAAACAGTTTTAACACAAATTAACCAGTAGGAAAGCCCAAAACTGAGCCTTTTCCCAGCAATCCCCAACTCACATGGGTCCTGAGCTACAAATGTCTGCCATAAGGTGTAAGAGGGCCTTCTAAATGTAGGATGGCTGGTTTTAGTGATCAAGTAATACCACACAGCCTAGATTCAGTAGATATGAATATATCCTACGCTATGAAATACAGAAGTGCTAGAAATTCAAAGTGCAGAAAAAAAACAACAGTCACAGCAGTAAAAACAGCAAAAAATGAAGCAGCAATTGGAAGTAAAATACAATTCAAAAAAGTGCAATGCAAGTTTAAATATATTTATTTTTGTTAAACACAGTGGCTGCCTTGGATTTAATTCAGAATGATTCACTCCAGTTTAGTTCAGTTTCACTCCAATCTGTCTGACAGGCTCAAAACTTCACCAAAGTGTTTGACATTATCAGTATGAAATTGCTGAGGATTTCGTCTTGGTAACATCTACTAATTGAATTCAGTTTTATGTAAGACAAATGGCTTTTGACATCTGCTTGACTCATTAAAAAAAAAAAAAAAAAAAGGCAAGGTGGTAGTTCTGCAGGCTTTGCCATTGACAAGAAAAAGAAGTTATGTACTCATCATAACGTTCCATCTGAGTAGGTACTTCATTTGTCTGCAACCTGTGGGTATCAGATCCGACCTCGGATCTGAGCCGGCAGCTTTACTAGCTAAAAGATCAGAGCTCCTGGCTCCTCCCCTTTACCCATAATCCCCTGCTACATGCTCCCTTTCCTCAGATCGAGTTTGCTTAATCTAACAACTAAGACCCTTGACAGAGGACCAAGTAATGCCTAAACACATGAAACAATCTCAATCATGATCAGGAACCACGATAATGGTTAGGGGGCATGGAGGGGGGGGTGGGATGCAGACAAATGAAGTACCTACTCAGATGGAACGTTATGGTGAGTACATAACTTCTTTATTTGAAGTAGTTACTTCATTTGCTCTGCAACCTGTGGGACAGAGTCCCCAGCTACCTAAAACCTTGGGAGGCCCTCAAGGAAGGATATTCCGAAGCACCGTGGAGCCAAAGGAAGCCCTACTCCTGGATATCATATCCAATTTATAATGAGAAATGAATGTATGGGAAGAGGACCAAATAGCTGCTGAACATATGTCATCCAGGGGAACCCTGGACCAGAAGGCTGCTGATGTGGCTATGGATCGGATTGAGTGGGCATGGACTCCGATAGGAGCAGGTTTACCTGAGGCTACATACACATGAATGATGCACTGTGAAATCCAATTTGCTAAGGTAACTTTGGTAATAGCTCTACCCAATGTAGATTTGGCAAAGGACACAAACAATTGATCAGCCTTGCGAGTATACTTCGTCCTGTGCAAGTAAAAACGTAGTTGTCTATGTACATCTAACTTGTGTAATTTGTATTCCCCTTTGTTCTGAAAGTTGGGAAAGAACACTGGTAAATTAATCGACTGATTAATATTTGACTCCGAAGCCACCTTTGGTAAGAAGGAAGGGTTAGTCCTGAGAGACACTCTATCCCTATGAAAGATTAGATAAGGGGGTTTCATGCAAAGGGCTTGAAGTTCCGAAACCCTCCTGGCTGAAGTAATAGCAACTAGAAAGGCTGTTTTCCATGATAAGAACTTTAATGGAACTGAGGCAGCAGGCTCAAAAGGTGGGCTTGTCAATGCTTGCAAAACCAAAGTTAGGTACCATGGTGGGATCACAGTCTTAACTGGTGGTTTCAATAGAAAAATACCTTTCAAGAAGGTTTTGCATATCTTCGCAGAAGCTAAAGATCCTAGCCCATCCCCTACATGAAAATGGGAAATGGCTGCCAATTGACTTTAACTGTAGATGCACTGGCTCCTTGATGAAAAATGTGTGACAGAAAATCAAGAACTGCCGGAATAGGGACGGTAAAGGGATCTAAGCCCTTGTCCTTAGCCCAGACAGAAAAACGCTTCCATTTACTACTGTAAATTTTCCTGGTAGCAGGCTTGTGAGCCGCTACCAGAATGGCCTTTACTGGTGATGAGATGCCGGGAGTCCTTGCCACCAGTGGAACTGGATCAACCAAGCCGCGAGCTTGAGGTTTACCAGGTTCGGAAGTTGCAATCCCGCAGGATGTGAAATCAGATCCAGAATGGGATCTAAGATCCATGGAGGAACTACACTGTGAGACCGCAAAACCTATATACAATGAAATGATTATGAAATCTAAAATGAATAAATGTGGTGGTTGTCATATATGTAGATTTATTAATAATGGACCATACTTATTAATTTCTAATTATGAAAAGACGATTAGATGTCCCGGGGTTTGTGATTGTAACACTTGCATGGTTGTGTACGCTGCTACATGCACAAGTTGTCAAGCCTTTTATATAGGAAAAACACATAGGAAATTAAAAACTCGAATTATTGAACACACCAGTGACATCAGGACTATGAAACAAACTAGTGCTTTATACATTCATAGTACTGGCTGTGTGAATTTCAAAAAGTTTTTATTTTTTGTAATTGACAGAATACCTCAAGCTATGTTGCACAATGGAGGTGACATTAAGACTTTGTTGGAAGCTAAAGAATGTATTTGGCAATTAAGATTAAATGCCAATAGGTGGCCTGGTATTAATGACCAAGTCTCCATCGCAAGCATATTGAAGTTAAAATCACAATTTATTTAAATATAAATTATAGTTTTTAGTAGGTTTTATATTACATATATACTGTAAAAATTTTTAATTATGAAAGAGATTTCGGAATTAACTAGATACATTACACTTTTTTAATGATTGGTTAAAATTTGTTTAAAAAATTTTTTAAGATTCCCTATTTTCAATATGTCATATTTATTATATGTATTATTAATTTAATATTTATTGCAATGTAATATTGTTATTTTAATAACAGGACTATTGTAGTTTTAAGAATTTTTAGATGGTAATAGGAAATTTACATTGTGACTAAGTAATTTATGAACACAAAACACTAGGCTATTGACTTCACTAGGTAATTAGTTTCTATATGTATGCTAGATTCATTACTAATGAGGAATACACCCTTCATTATTGTGTGCTGATTGATAGTATTAAGTAATCAAGGAATCTGTATTTAAGGGACGTTGTTGGTTAATTGAATTTGTACTCTGATGATGCCCTAACATGGAAGGGTGAAAGCGCTTAGTACTGTTGTAAGAACATACCTTTTATCGTTTTTTATCGTTTGTGGTCCAGGATTATTAATCTGAATAAAGGAGAATTTTCACTACGTTCTAGGAGTCAAGGTTCTGATTGTTTTTGCTTACTAGTGAACTGGTTTGGAAGTTTGTCACCGCAGAGAAGGGAACCAGATCTGGCGAGGCCAGAATGAGGCTATGAGGATAATTCTGCTCCCCAATCGACGTGCTTTCTGAATGAACTTCGTCATAAGAGGAAGGGGGAGGGATAAGCATAGAGGAGACCAGGCGGCCAAGCATGAACCAGAGCGTCTCTGGGGATCTCCCCTGGTGGGGGAAGTATCGCGAAAAACACGCTGCACTTTGTGTTTGACGGAGAAGCGAAAAGATCGCAGCAAGGTAGACCCCATTTGAGGAAAATCTGTTTCGCAGCTGATGGTTTCAGAGACCACTCATACGGTGTGAGAATCACGTGACTCAGTTTGTCCGCCAGAATGTTGGACCGACCCGGAATGTGCATTGCTACCAGAAAGCGGTTGGTCGATATCGCCCACTCCCAAACTCTCATAGCCTCCCGACAAAGGGGATAAGATCTGGTCCCTCCCTGTTTGTTTATGTACCAGACTACCGCCATGTTGTCTGTTTCAACCGCAACAGTCCCTAGAGGAAGAAGGTCGTGGAGAGCTTGCAATGCCAGAAGCACCGCCCTCATCACTAGGACATTGATATGCAAAGCGGTCTCTAAGGGGGTCCATGTGCCTTGGACGGTTCTGCCCAAAGAATGCCACCCCCCACCCGAGGCGAGAAGCATCCGTGGTCAACGTGGCTTGGGGCGGAGGCATTACAAAGGGTCTCCCTTCCCGCAGCTCCCTTGAGCGAAGCCACCAGAGGAGGGAGTCCCTGCAAGCCCTGCTCAGGGGAATAGGGGTGTTCAACGGATGTAGCAACAGAGACCATTGGACTTGAAGGGTCCACTGCAGAATCCTCATTCGTAGACGCGCGTGTAGGCAAAGACTGACTGCCGCTGCCATAGAGCCTAGTGCTCTCAGGAATAACTCTGCCGATGGAGCCGGGTTCTGAAGGAGGGCTATAACCTGACATGACAAACTGTTCACCCTGTCTGAAGTTAGTAGGGCCCGAGAGAGGCGAGTGTCCAATTTGGCCCCTATAAATTCCAGAACCTGCACAGGATGAAGAAAGGACTTTTGAAGGTTTACCGAAATGCCCAAACTCTGGGCATGAGTTAGAGCATAATCCCTGGCAACACATAGTTGATGCCTGTTGAAGGCGGTGAGGAGCCAGTCGTCCAGGTATGGAAAGACCTGAATGCCCTGGAGTCTCAGGTGGGCTGCAACCACTGCCATGATCTTGGTGAACACCCTGGGAGCTGAGGTGAGGCCGAACGGAAGAACCGTGAATTGATAATGACTGGCTCCCAGCCGGAAGCGGAGAAACCTCCTGGATCGTCTGTCCATCAAAATGTGGTAGTACGCATCCTTGAGGTCTATGGAGCACATCCAGTCGTTCTCCCGAAGGAGGGGGAGAATTGATTGAAGAGTGACCATTCGGAATTTCTCTTTGGGAATGAACAGGTTCAGGGAAGAAAGATCTAGAATCGGTCTTAAGTCCCCCGTCTTTTTTGGCACTAAAAAGAACCTGGAGTAATAGCCCAATCCGAACTGGTCTGGGGGGACGCGCTGGATGGCTCTTTTTTCTAGCAGCTTCGAACTCTCTGAAGCTTGATCGGGTGGGACATCGGGGAGGCACTTCATGGGGGGGGGGGCTTAGGAAGGGAATGGAATAACCTCTGGATATGATTTGGAGCACCCATCGATCCGTCGTGATAGACTCCCAATTTAGTAGGTGCTCCGACAAACGCCCCCCGACTGCCTCCAGAGAGGGACAGCCAGGTAAGCCCTCAGGACTGTTGTGCGGGCCTGTCCGAGAACGGTTCTCTAGACCCGAAGTTAAGTGGCTCCCCTCTGCCTCTGGGCCGGTGTCCACCTTGTCTTACTCTGCCTCTGAAGGACGAGGGATCCGAAGCTGGGTGGGACTGCTGAGACTTCCGGAACCACATCTTCTTTTGTCCCCTTTGATTCCTGGAAAAGGATCATTGGGGATTAGAGAAGCGGACCCCAACGGCAGACAGCGTCTTCCCGTCCTTTTCGTTTTGGACCAGCGTTTCGCGGACGGTCTTGCCAAAAAGCGAAGAACCGTCAAAGGGCGCGTTCGTGAAGGATGCCTTAAAGGGTTCCGCAAAATCGCAAAGGCGACCCCCTGCTCCGCTAGCTCTAGTGGCTCCCTCCGCAGCATGGGAGAGTAGCCGCATAGACGTGTTAGATATAGGAGTGGCCATACGAGTCGGGAAAGTCCTCTTATCCTCGACTGTCATGGACTCCGGTGGAGCTGCAGCGTATTCCTTTATTAGGTCTCGATGGAGTCTGATGATGTGTGCCATGTAGTTCAGCGCCCTTACAGAGAAGGTGGCTGAAGCGAACATCCACTTCCCAATGCGGTCCAACGTCCGAGATTCCTTATCCGGAGGATGGACCAAGGAACTCTCCTGTGCGAGTTCCTTCTTTGTGGCAGCCGCCACCAACATGGCATCCACAGGTGAACCCTTAGACCAGGCCTGCCTATCAGGGGGAGGGCTAAGAATTTTATCTGGCCTTCTTGGAAATGGCTCCACGGTGTCCGGCTCCTTCCACGCCCTGGTAGTAATTAAGTCTACCAGGAGGTTTGCCGGGGGGACACACACAGGAGGTAGACGGGCCTGCCTCATACGCCTCCAGAAACACGAACTCATCCGAGGAAGGTTTTTGGGCAGACCACCCCCCCCCTAATTCCCAACATTTCCATGATGTCTCCAAAGGAGACATCCTCAGGGGGTGACCTTGGGGAACCTTCCCCTTCATCCAAATCTGTGTCTTCCGTGAGGGACTCTGGGGAGTCCAGGTGCCTCCTTTTACACTTCCATTTGCGAGGGACCTCCTCGGTGGGACTATCCAAGGAGGGCTCACCTACGGGGTCCTGTTCCTCTAAGGGAACTAACTGGTGGGTCGGGGCAGGCTGTCCCAGTGGTCGGATGATGGGGGATAGACCCAAATGCATGGGGGGGGGGGGCGAGAGGATCCGTCACCCGGACCGGGGATCTGAAAGGTCTCGACAGAACCCTCTCCACTACCTCAAACGCCAAAGGCGAGCCACTTTCCCCACGCCCACGAAAGCAGCCTCCTTGGCACCAAAGTAGGGATCGGTGTCGGAGCCGAAGCGGTCAGATCCGAGAGGGAAGTCTGCCTCGACCTGAACGGCGCCGAAGACACACCCACCCCTATGGATCCGACGCTCGGCTCTCGGCACTGAGAGCTAGGATCCGACACGCTCGAGGGTACAGTCGGCGTTGAAGTTACCGGAACTATTGGCGCCGACAACTCCCCGGTTCCGAAAGAGCCTGGATCTGATGACGCCGAAACTCGAAAACAGGTTGGAGAAGGAGCTATCGGGGCAAAAAGAGGGGCTGCTCCCGGGTGGGGGGGGCAGGAGCCCCCCATCTGAGTCTGCAAAAATCGACGCATCATCCGATCCATGTCCGTGTCGGTCAGGCTTCTTGTAGCACTAGAAGAGGTCGTTGAGGTGGGCTGGGAGGGCCGCCTCGACGACCTCGAGGGAGACTGGTCCTCCTCCTCCGGTTCCGGCGAAAAACAAGGCGAACGGAGCTGAACGGGAGAGGATCCGGAAGCCCTCATAGTGGCTATCACTCGACGATTGGAGACTAAATCACTCACACACTATCTAAAAATCAACTTTTCTCTGACTTTTTTGAAATACAAACTGGAAAGTTCTCACCCACACCTTAGGAGCTCTTCACTAGAAGCTTCTTTCAGCTGTGGCAAACAAGATTTGAGGAAAGGTTCATAGGTAGATACTAGGCTACCTGCCCTAGGGCATTTATAAGCCTAGCCAAAGTGTATTTGGCTTCCGCCTCCCTATTAGATTAGCCTACTAAAGTAGGTCACAGAAGGTACCCTTTAAGATTAGTTTACTGTGCCTGGGGAGCATGTAGCACAGGATTATGGGTAAAGGGGAGGAGCCAGGAGCTTGGATCTTTTAGCTAGTAAAGCTGCCGGCTCGGATCCGAGGTCGGATCCGATACCCACAGGTTGCAGAGCAAATGAAGTAACTACTTCAGATCACTTATTCATGTTCTTCTGCTAACGACTGAAGAATGTGATATCATACTGAAGATGATCTTAGAGAAGTACTGTTGGAAAAATTTTAACTGGAAACAGCAGCAAAGACAGTATAAGTCCTACTGTCATCATTTTCTGCAATAACCTTCTCACATTTAGAACAAGTATATTAAAATTCAATACACAATCTGATGTGGAAACATGCTACTTAGAAATTTGAAATTTCAAATTCTGTATTCACTTTTTACTGACGAAGAATTAAAAGCTGGTTGTGAACACACATCTAAAGTCTGTCAGTACAAGATTATGAACATCAGGAAAACAGTATGCATTCATGTGCCTTCTAAAATTAGAGCCCAAAGTTTAAGGCATTAGGGTGTCATTAGACCTGACAAACAGCAGGAGCCACAGTTCAGTCATCTGCATGTAAGACAGGCTGCTGCTAGTCTCCTGACATTAGAGGAATGGGGAAACATGTTAACCATTTGAAATGTCAGGAACTGGTAGATCAAGTCCTGAAATACAGAGACTGAGTGGCTTAAAGGATTTACATTTACTAAGTCCGAGATACCATTTGTCAAGAATATTCCCTTTTCTCCGAGGCACAGTGGTCTAGGAATTGGTATATATAAGTTCAATGTGTGTGTGTGTGTGTGTGTGTGTGTGTGTGTGTGTGTGTGTGTGTGTGTGAGTGAGTGTATGTGTGTGTGTGTGTGTGTGTGTGTGTGTGTGTGTGTGTGTGTGTGTGTGTGTGTGTGTGTGTGTGTGTGTGTGTGTGTGTGTTGGGACTTGCCCCCCAGATGAAGGGGTGCAGAGGGGGCTTGCCCCCTGCAAAAAGAAGTTTTAAGAAGGAGAAGAGAGACTTTCAAGATTCCCACATCTCCTGAGTTTCCCGTCTTTTTCTTCTGTCTTTTTGGCATTCAGCATTTTCAGTGCTGGCACTTCAATAAAGAGCCAGGGAAGACTGTGAAGATCAGCAGTCGTCAGATCAAAGGTCTGTAAAGACAATGACAGTAAGGCAACAGGGCCACTGATGTCTATAGCAAGGGAACACAGAAAGACCTAGCTGTAAAAGGTACTTGTGCATGCCAATATTGAAAATAGATTAAGGAATTACAACCAGAACCACTAAATGACTGGTGAGTGGCAAGGCTGAAATCAACTCTGGCATTCTGGCTTTCTCTTCTTTCTTTTTCTTTTCACAGCCTACTTTTTCACCTTTTTCCTACACGTTCCTGCAGCAGGATTCTTTCTACTTTTCTTTTTATCTCTTGGCCCTTCTATGTAATGAAGAATCTTAAAGACAGGGATCATTGTGGGAGGTGTAGATATTTGGAAGGCTTACTTCTACTTCTCTTTACATTTTGCCTCCATATTAAGAAGGCATCAATACATTAAATGGTTCTTTTTCCTGATTTCTCCACATCTGTTAAAAAATAAAACATGTCAAGTACTGGGCAGGATACAGTAGCATGACTAAAAACAAAACAACTCATAAATTTGTGCTATGCCCAGACTGATATATACTTGCAGCATCTACATTTAATTACTTCTAAGGATGAATGAAAAATACAAACAAAGAAAGATAATAGCGAAGGAACAATGACCAGTAACATCAAAAGCATGAAAAGCCAGGTAGCTATTGATTATGTTTAAGTCTTATAACTAATACGAAAAAAGTGGTGGAAAGAAGGTGGAATTACAGTTTATAATGTTATCAGTGTGGGCACTTTTTAAGATGAGCAGCTGCCCAAACACTGGCAAATAACTATCACCTGCTTCAAAAGCAGTCCATAGCAAGATATATATATATATATATATATATATATATATATATATATATATATTTATTATTTTTTTTTTTTTGGGGGGGGGGGGTTTAGTTTATTAAACTCAAATAATTGTTGCCAAACATCTTCACAAAGACTTCCATATTACCTAAAAATGAATGAAAAGTAGCATGTCATTAATGTCATATTTTCCTTCTCCCTCCCTCATGCAAACACTGACTCATTTAAGGCCTTGTTTGTGCAAATTTGCAATATTTATATATGCGCTCCTAATATTACAAGGACAAATGAATGACAGACTTCATACTGTGTTGAAAGCATATTATAGCAAACATGCAAATTGACTTTAAACAATCTAAACATGACAATACCTGCTCATTTATGCACTCAAGGTTTGTCTGTCTTAAGTTCCAAAATTCAAATTCTACTTTTGGTTGGGGATTTGATCCATCCATTAGTGGCTGTGCTGAGTCTTGAATAAGCACCTCTCTGACTTGATGTGCCCAGTCTATAATTACAGTTTCAATAGCATGCAGCAACCCTCTCATAGCAGGACCAGTTAACCTAAAATACCAGTAATTTAATCATTATAAATATCACTTCAGTTAACAGGAACTGTTCATTTTCAAACAAAAAGATCACTTAAGATTTTTTTCTAGTAAAAGACTGAAGTGTTTGTATACACTGCTGGTGACCCTGGTTCAGCTAACAGATCCAGACCTGCCTAAGACGCAGGTTATCAAACTGACATATTGCTAGTTTTCCTTTATCAGACACACATGATCGGTGGACCACTGCTATGTTCACTTTGTGGTAAACACTAAGCATTAAAATCAGCAGCTATACAAGCAGCAAATGTACAGCTGGAGACTATATACATTAGTCAAAGATGTGTATGGCAGCTCATTTATGTCAATGCACTCTTGTGCACAGGGTGATCTTAGGTGAAAACTGAAGGCAACTTAGGCATTAATATGGCAGACCTTACTGCCTTCAGCTCCCCACTCCATCTATGTCAACTAGTGTCCTGATAATCCAGAGATTTTCTAAACTGGAAAAGGAAGGATAACCTGATGCTGAGGTCATGCCAGGATACCATCCATGATGTAGAAGTCTTAGAAATGGTAGCAGTCAAACAGAGGCATAAAACGCCTCAATGTTAGCAGTAAGGGCTGCCAAAAACTAAGATAATATTTGCTATAATTTTCTTTTCAGATAATGCCAGTGTTGTCACACAGAATGCAATTTACTGAAGGTGAATATTTTATAAATTCTCAAATGTGTTCCAAACGCTTGGCACTACCATTCTCCATCTATTCAGTCTCTACACTACTTATACAGATCATGGCTGCAATGGAGCCAAGCTAAGCACTGAAGACTATAACTCCTTTTTCACTATTGGTGGTCTTATCTTGCATAATATACAGGAATTTTCATGTAAGTTGGGAAATGCAATCTCTCCAGAGTGTTCTAGGGTCACCTTGGGGATTCCCCAGTAGGCCATGCCAGGTGCACCTTTCTCAAGAGGCACTCAGGGAATATTCACACTACATGTTAATTCCACTTCAAATTACTTTTCTCAACCCAGGAGAGCAGCAGATCTAATTCTTCCCATACTGTCAAACTTCTCACTCTATCATGAAAAGTAAGGTCAGTAACATCAAGAGGACTGCTTGTATCTATGACCTTATCCTTTCTGCCATTACCCAAAAATGTGACCATTGGTGAGGGCAGGAAGCAGACTGGGAATTTCATGTTATGACTCACCTCTCACTTCACCATCATAGTATGGTACAACAGGCTATATTATTGCATCTAAACTCCAGTTCCACGAATACCTATTCATCGACCCTTATTCAGCAAACTACCCTTTTATCGAATGTACAAATCAGTGAACATTTTCCCAAGTAACTAATTTACTATACCAAGCAATACACATTGCGGTATAACAAACCCGCCAAAGTGGGGGGCTATGCCACCTGCACCCCCCCCCCACACTTATATATATACCAACTCTGAGATCGCACTACAGTGGTGGAAAAGGACAAACTTCCACATGTTGGCCAACTAACTCAGTGTTCTGAGAAAAAAGTTAATTGATCTGAACATTCGATAAAAGGAAGTTCGCTGAATAGTTGTCAAGGAATAGGTATTCATGGAATTGGAGTTTTGATGAACTAATATAGATCCTGGTACAATACCAGCAGTACTGACTCTCTGTACCCACCACTGGGTATTTTTTCTTATCCCCCCATCATCAGTCATGAATGGAACCCCAAGATACTTAACCTCTTCCACTTCAGATGGCTTCTCTCAAATATATACAACTGAATTGTCTCTGTAAGAATACAAAGTAATCTTGTAGCCACGGAGTCCCCAATAAGTGCCTGATCACCTCAGGATTGATATTGTGATGTTGTAATAAACTTTTTCTATTTGTGGATGTATCATTGGATTTTGTTCATTATAATATCAATCCTGAGGTACCTCCAACCAAATAACAGAGTAGCACTTCAAATAACTAATAAACAATCCAGATAGTGCCAGGGATCGTTGAAACACAAATTCGCACATATTATTCCAAAAAATTGTAGACCACACAGGAAGCTGTATCGCAAGAAAACTGTATTAACGCTCTTGAAATCAATACACCATACACGCGTTTTCGTCCTTACACATAAGACTTCATCAGACAAATTACTTCAGTTTAATCACATTTAAATAACAAGTTAAGTAAAATTAATTAGGTTAATTATCCAATGATCTCTCTCTGTTAAAATTCAAATGAACAAATCACAGTGAATGAACCATAAATATTCATGCCTATCTTCCTAAAGTGCAAAAGTATTTATTGTAATTAAAATCTTTAAAAATGTAACGATATGTTGTTCTTTCCTTATTAAAAACTGTCATGAAATTTGATTTTATACAAGTTGTTGATAGAATAATAAAAACATTTAAATATTGGATAAATAAATACATTAAATAAAATTATATTAAATACATTGAAATTTCCTATATAGGAACTGATATCTGGCAATGTCTTCTTCTTCTTTCGGCTTTTTCCCGGTTAGGGGTCGCCACAGCGGATCACCTCGTCCGCACATTGAGTGGCAGTGGAGTTTTACAGTGTCGAGTTGCCAGCCCGGCGCCCAACTTTCCACAGAAGGCACACACACACGCACACCTAGGGCCAATTTAGAGTGTCCAATCCACCTGCAGCATGTCTTTGGGATGTGGGAGGAAACCGGAGCAAACCCACGCGACCACAGGGAGGACATGCAGACTCCGCACAGAAGGCACCCCAGCCAAGGATCGAACCGGAGAACCTCTTGCTGTGAGGCGGCAATGCTAACCACTGCACCACCGTGGCCGCCCTTGATATCTGGCAATGTATTTGTAGTGTATTGACTCCCTCTAGTGTCCATATATATATATATATATATATATATATATACACTACAATTTACTAGCTCTTATTTTGAGCAAAGGGGAAATTGTTAAAAAATCATTGATTCCTGGTTTTGTATTAAAGTCGAGGTTGACCTGCCACCAAAGCTCCCTGCTTTCCAATATTTCCTCCCAAAGGCCACCTCTTATATCTGGCTTGATTTGGTCCAGAACATAAAATACAAACGTATACTCCAAACAAATAATAGTATGTTTGTATAGTGCGTTTGTGTGTTTACCTCTCAGAATGTCATAATTATGTTCATATATTCTACGTTTTAAACATCTTTCCATTTTGCCCACGTAGAATGACTGACACTTCTGGCAAATGACTAGGTAAACCACCCCCTTACTCTCACAGTTGTAATAATTGTCACTTTTTAACCAAAGTTAACCAAATACAAACATACTATTATTTGTTTGGAGTATAAGTTTGTATTTTATGTTCTGGACCAAATCAAGCCAGATATAAGAGGTGGCCTTTGGGAGGAAATATTGGAAAGCAGGGAGCTTTGGTGGCAGGTCAACCTCGACTCCAATACAAAACCAGGAATCAATGATTTTTTAACAATTTCCCCTTTGCTCAAAATAAGAGCTAGTAAATTGTAGCGTATATATATGGACACTAGAGGGAGTCAATACACTACAGATACATTGCCAGATATCAGTTCCTATATAGGAAATTTCAATGTATTTAATATAATTTTATTTAATGTATTTATTTATCCAATATTTAAATGTTTTTATTATTCTATCAACAACTTGTATAAAATCAAATTTCATGACAGTTTTTAATAAGGAAAGAACAACATATCGTTACATTTTTAAAGATTTTAATTACAATAAATACTTTTGCACTTTAGGAAGATAGGCATGAATATTTATGTTTCATTCACTGTGATTTGTTCATTTGAATTTTAACAGAGAGAGTTCATTGGATAATTAACCTAATTAATTTTACTTAACTTGTTATTTAAATGTGATTAAACTGAAGTAATTTGTCTGATGAAGTCCTATGTGTAAGGACGAAAACGCGTATATGGTGTATTGATTTCAAGAGCGTAGGCTTGCCACCCCTCAGGTTTTTTTCCGGACTATCAGGAAATCAAACTGATTCTCCGGTAGTCAGGAAAACACTGTACAAACTCAGGTATTCTGTTTCAAAAAGGAAACAGACTATCGGAGTTTGTAAATCAGCTGATTTACTATGCTTTTTTTACAGAAAAGCATAGTAAATCGGCCAAAAGCAGGCGGAGTTTGTAAATCGGCTGATTTACTATGCTTTTTTTTTACAGAAAAGCATAGTAAATCAGCCAAAAGCAGGCGGCGGGAACGAAAAAAGAGGGCGTTCCCATTGAGTGATGATGTCGTGATGTCACAAAATAGGCGGTATGTTGGCGGGAGAGGGGGTTGGGGTGGGCGTGGTTACTGGTGATGCGAGGGGTGTGGCTTTGCTCAGGTTTTAGACGTGAAGGAAGGTGGCTACCCTATTAATACAGTTTTCTTGTGATACAGCTTCCTGTGTGGTCTACAATTTTTTGGAATAATCTGTGCGAATTTGTGTTTCAACGGTCCCTGGCACTATCTGGATTGTTTATCAATCCTGAGGTGAACAGGCACTTATTGGGGACTCCGTGGCTACAAGGTTACTTTGTTCTCTCAAATATAGAAAGAAATCCACTTTTTATGGGAATGATCCACAAACTCTGGTTTGGAGGTGCTGACTTTCACCCTAACCACTTTGTCTTCAGTGGTGATTCATTACACTGCAAATTAAATATCACAGTCACTTTGGGTCAAGAGGACAATGCCAAATGCAAACTATCTAGATGCAACCTTCTCATCTGCAAGTGGATACTTTGCAAACCTCAGCTGTGACCTGATGTTTTTCCATGAAACTCATGAACTGGAAAGGAGACAAGATGCACTCTTGGTGTAGTCCTACACCCAATTTTAAGTTCTCAGATGTAACACTTGCAATGCAAACATAACTCTCACTCCACAAATTTGAGGATTGAATGGCATAAAGAAGCAGTTCCACCATCACATACTATTGTAGCACCTTCAAGAAGTTGTTTCATGTTATGTGGTCATAGCCTTTCCTCAAATTGAGAAAACATATGCAGACCATATGAGCAGATTTCTATGATTCTTGCGATATCTATAACTAGGCAAACAGTTGCTTCACTATTCCACTACAAAAACAGACTTAACACAGCTCTTCATGAATTAAAATCTCAGTTATCACATGAAGTCTCTATTCTATTCCTAGAAAAGCTGATATCACTACACAATTAAGGATGAAGCCCTGATTATACTCCAGACAACATATTCAAATTAACACCCTGGGTGCTGGAAAAACTGGCCATAGAAGGATGGAACTGAGTGGCCAAAGCCAGCTTGTCCAACCAGGAGAAGTGTTATATCCTGCTCAGATGTGCACTACATGACAAAGGCAACAATCAGTGATGTACGCACATCCAAGAAGTATATCACTCTCTAGACAGTTACAGAAGGGGAACAAAGATGCACAGTCATACTGTGCTTAGCATTGTGGACACTGGATTGTACTTGCCAGCCAATATATGAAGAGAGTGAGGAGTTTGGTTTTCATATTCCTTACCTGGTGTCCTCCAATAACAAGATCAAGACGGAAATACAAAACCCGTTGCAGATGGGAGATTAATGTTAAAGAGGGTTGGGAGCCAAAACTACGTGTAAAAAATAATCCCTCCAGTCATTTGCCACTACATAAGCAGCATAAAAGAAACTCTAAACAGAAAGTGCAGTTGTGTAAGAACTTACCATAACAGTATATGTCCATACAGATCATTGTTGAAGTATTGATAATATATGGGGAAGTATCCTACCAAGGATGTCTGGTCAGTATACTAAAGCTTGGGCACCTTCCTCTCATGCTGTAACATCTGCCTCATGACCTGGGCAAGAGGAGAAATGCTGAGACATAAAGGGCATATGGGCATGATGTTCCTCAGAACTTTCTTGCCCCAGACAGAGAAAACTGAGGCAAAAGGAGAAGGAACCAGACTTGGGTCAGTAAAGAGAGGGGAAACGAAAAGATCCACCTTGACCAAAAACATGGAGAAAATAGACAACAAAAAGGGAAGGAGGGAGGGTGCAGCTACTTCAGCAGTGATCTACTCAGACATGTACTGTTGTGGTGAGTTCTTATACAACTGTTCTACACCCTTTTTGATATCTGTTGCAGTATTGCTCATATGTGGGAATACACACAAAATTTTTATTACCTGGTAGGACTACAGTAGAGTACAGCATCCCTTGAAGAATGGACCTGGCGAAACCAGTTCTGGCCCTGGAAAATGCATCTATTTTACAGTACTTATCAAGGTGTGCATGGCAGAACGTGTGTTTTTTTTTTAGTCCAGCTCTTTGAGAAAAAGGCAAAAAGAAACAGCAGCCCTGCTAGAATGAGCTTTGATCTGGCATGGAATGGATCTGTCATGGAAGGAATAACAAAAACAGAGAGCCAAGGAAATCCATATGCTCTAAGAAAGGGCAACTGGCTTTGTATCCTAAAAAGAAATAAACTACTGATCAGATTTCCTAATAGTCTTTTTTGTCTAAATGGAATTTAAGCTGCTTCTGTACATCCATAACATAAAACATTCTCTCCCCCTTGTTTTGAGGACTGGGGAAGATGGTATGCAAGTTAACAGACTGCTGAAAAGGCATATTATTGACAATATTTGGAATAAATGAAAGGTTAGTCCTCAGGGATACCCTGTCCTTGTGAAAATCCAGAAAAAGAGACAAACCCCATAAGGGCTTGCATCTTTAAAAATCTTTTTGCTGAAGTCAGGGCTACGTGCAAAACAGTCTTACAAATGTAGAATTCCAAAGAAGTGGACAAAGCTGGTTCAAATGGAGAAAGGCCTAACCTCTCTAAGACATAATTAGGTCTCCAGGAGGAGGAATATATTTTCTTGGTGGCCTGATGTGAAGGACACCTTTCAGAATCTGTTTGCCTTAAAATGTACACAAATATTTGGATCTACTGGTAAACAGGCAGAGATGTCTGACAAATGTGCTTTTAAAGAAGAATATGACAGCCAAAAATAGAGCAGATCACAAAGATATGAAAGAAAAGGAATACCCATTTGGCAACGGTCCTGATTTTTCTTTGGAACAAAATAGAAAATGTCTTCTACTCACAAATGTAAGATTTTCTTGCAGCAGATTTCCTAGCCTCCAGTAACACCTTTAACATGTCCTCAGAAAACAGGTTCCTAAAAGGTATCAAAATCCTCATCCAAATCATCAGATTTAGGGTTTGGAAGCTTGGATTAATGTGAGACCCCTTCTGTACAGTGCGCAAGGCCATCTTGTGGGGTAAAGTGTGATGATTGCCCTTGGCTAGATGAAGAAGAAGGGAGAACCACCTGGGCTAAAAGAGTGTTAACAGCATCATTGGCTTGCCCTTCATGAATTCTGAAGAAGAATCTTTGGAATAACGGGAAAGGGAGGATATGCATAAATTATTTTTTCTTTCAAAGAGATTGACATGGCATCTGTTCTCCAAGTCTCTGGGCTTAGGACACTTGTACAAGATAATCTGAGTTGCCTGTTCAGAGTGGAGGCAAACAAGTCTATTTAAAAAGTTCTCCAGTGATGGATAATTTGCAGAAGGACCTCTGTTCAGCCTTCATTCATGAGGGTCTGCCTCGCATATGCTCTAGTAATCGACCTTTGAATTAATTTCTTAAGGAATGCAAACTGTCTGAAGGAAGAGATTGTGCTGAGTACAAACTTCACAGGCTGTCACTACACACATGCAAAGATGATCAGATTTTGTCCCTTCTTCTTTGTTGATGTAGCGTCTGTTAGAATTTTAACTGGACCTGGAGACCAGAGGTGATGTTGGAATTCAATAGGGCTTTAATGTCTTTGACGTTTATGTGACTGCCCCTGTTCTGAACTGAACATACACCTTGGACTTTTGTGTTCTTGGAATATTCCCTCAAGCCAGGTCTGAAGAGTCCATTAAAACTTTTTGGTGGGAAATTGGAAAGAGAAAGGACACTCTTGGATTGAGTGATATCTATATGAGCCATCAACGAAATTCCTTGTCACTGTTCTGCCCAGATTGGCATGAGGTACCACTAAATGTTCTTTATCTGGAGTCCAGCAAAAGGTGTCATTTGTATGGTTGATGGTCAACAGCTCTATTGCAGAAGTCAGCTATAGTGACTGGAAGAAAGAAATCAGAAAGTTTATTTTATGTCATCATGTAAACCATGTCTAAGTGACAACGTAGGAATACCAGATCCAGTGAAGGCTGAAAGACATATTTTTTCAACTTTGTTTTTCTTTTAAACACCTTCATTAAATCATCACTTAAGACATAGGCACATATGCATTAACAGAAACGAGAATAAAACATCTTACTATTTTCTTTCCATTTAGAAACATTATACATCAAATATATTTTCTTTTTTGTAATTACCATCAGTCCAACACTACAAAAATGCTGAATTCTTGCCTTTCCTTAAACCTCATTACTCCTCTTCAAGATTATTCTGCATATATTATTCCCACAATTTCCATTTATTTCTATGTAATGTGTTCAACCCTTTTTTTAAAGATTCCATCTTCCTGTTGTTTTATCTCTTTTATACAATTAATATTTCAAATACATTTGGTTTAGACATTGTTTACCATTTTCTGCTAACTGCTTTTTTGGCATCCAACAGAATTAAACTTAATAAGACCTTACTATGTCTAGGCAATTCAAATACTGTGTCCCAGCTCAAAAAAACTCATATCCTTAGACACAGCCATTTGCTCACCCAAAACATCTAACAGAGTATTCTGTAGGGAATTTTTTTTAAATATGCCAATTCATTACACTCCCAAAACCCATGTTCCCAGTTACCCCTTTCTTCCCTATCACACCTCCAACATTTACTATCGACAGGAGGAAAATTTCTTTGAAGTCTGCTTAGGGTATAAAAATGGGCTCTTTACTGAAATGTCAACACTCGAAATGCCCTGGACTGACACTCAAAAAAAATAATGGAAAATCCAGGAGAAGGAAAACTCTGCATGGATCATTCTTCTCTTTTACACTTCTTTTTTTTGCAGGGGCCAAGCCTCCTTTCACCCTCAAAACAAAAGTTATGTACTCACCATGATGATGGATCTGTGTTGTCCATTTTCATTCTTCCTCAACTGATGGGTTTCAGATAAGACCTCAGATCGGCCACTTTCACTAGATTCAGGGATTCACCTCTCAATCTCCTCCCTTACCATAATGTTCACCAACCAAACGTACCTCAGATTGAGTTTGCTGCGCCCGGAAAAAAAGCAGTTATGTACTTGCCATAAGGTTCCATGTGTGTTATCCATCATGACCTTTATTCTTACCGGTGGGCTGGATCCGATCCATCGGATTAATCTCGGCCACTGTAAAACCGCAAGGTCCTCAGCTAAGCTCGTGGGCATTTTCCCTACACATAATGCAACTCCCTCGCTACCTCAGATCTTGTTTGTCCTTAATAAGTGACAAGGAGAATAGCTTTTATAAGCACATTTTCTATATGTGTGTATATATATGGATCACCTTTAGATGCCCGAAATCGCATTTCACCGACACGGAATCCGACGGGTCGAAAACACCGACAACGCAGATGACCGACAAGGTGAGAACCCGACGGACTCGGTAAGTGTGCGATAGAGTGAGGGATTTAGTGTTAGGGAGCGGACAGGTAAGTGTGCGATAGTGAGGGACTGTGGGTTTAGGGGTGGGTTAAGTGAGTTAGGGTTAGGGTGCAGGTAGGGTGTGTGTGCGATAGTGAGGGACTGTGGGTTTAGGGGTGGGTTAAGTGAGTTAGGGTTAGGGTGCAGGTAGGGTGAGTGTGCGGTAGTGTCGGACCTTGGGGTTAGGGTGGGGTAAGTGAGTTAGGGTTAGGTGCAGGTAGGGTAAGTGCGGTAGTGTCGGACCTTGGGGTTAGGGGTGGGTAAGTGAGTTAGGGTTAGGTGCAGGTAGGGTAAGTGCGGTAGTGTCGGACCTTAGGGTTAGGGTTTGGGTTAGGGCTAGTGGATATGTTATGTAGTGTACTGTGTTGTTTACGTGTAGTGTGTTGGTGTAATGGTGTTCGGTGTTTTGCGTTGTCGGTATTTTTTGTTGTCGGTCTATATATGGATTTACTTCAGAAGCTCGAAATACTGAAATCTCGAATTTCAGTATCTCGAGCCCAAGAAGTGGAATCCACAAAACAACGAAAACTAAAAACTGCGAAATTCAAAACCTCAAATACCGGAAATTTTGAATTTCGCAATTTTACTACACACAAACACACACACACACACACCATCCACCACACAAACACACACAATCACTCTACTACACGAAAGCAGGGGGGCAAGCCCCCCACATCCCCCCTACTTAAATATTCTCAATCCGAGGTTGCAATACATACAAGCACACACAAAACACCACCACACAAGCTACTTTCTCTTCGCACACACACATCACAGCAACAAAACACACTGACACACACCACAGCCCCTAACCAAACCCCTTAACACACACACACACACACACACACACACACACACACACACACACACACACACACACACACACACACACACACACACACACACTTACCTGAATACATAACCATAGCAGAACTTTATAAGTGGGAAATTCAAAACCTCCGGTATTCGAGGTTTTGAATTTTGCGCTTCTAAATGTTTGTTATTACGTGGATTCGGCTTCTTGGGCTTGAAATACTGAAATTTGAGATTTCAGTATTTCGAGCTTCTGAACGGTACCCATATATATATACATATATATATATGTATGTATGTATATATATATATATATATATATATATATATATATATATATATATATATATATATATATAAATATATATCTAAATGTATATTTACAGAAAGACCCACATTATTTATGAGGCTATAGCGTCCTGTAAAAGTCCAGTTAAAACTAATCAGTCTCCCAGGAGCATAGGCAGGAGGTTTGATGGGCGGGTTGTGAGAATAAAAGTCGAGATAGACAATACACATGGAAAATTATAGTAAGTACATAACTTCTTTATGTGATGTTGTCAATCTCACCATTATTCTACTGGTGGGACCGCGTCCCTAGCTACCTGATTCTTTAGGAGCTCATGGGAGAATATTCCTCAAAATCATAGAACCAAAGGATGCTCTACTCCTAGAGGCCAAATCCAACTTGTAATGGTATGTGGTTTTGCCCTTGTTGCTGCAGCGCAGATGTTGTCCAAAGGTAATCTAGTTTGAAAGGCTGCAGAAGCGGCTACAGACCTGGTGGAATCAGCTTTGATAGGATTTGAAATAGTCTTGTTGTTAGAATTCTATATGAAAGACATACATTGTGAAAGCCAATTGGACAATGTAACCTTGGAGAGTGGTTGGCCTTTCTTAACATCAGAATAGGAATTAAAAAGTTGATCTGACTTTCTAATTTCCGATGTCCTGTGCAAGTAGAAACGCAACTGTCTGTGAACATACAGAACATGTAAAGTATCTTCTTCTTCTTTCGGCTTTTTCCCGGTTAGGGGTCGCCACAGCGGATCACCTTGTCCGCACATTGAATGGCAGTGGAGTTTTACAGTGTCGAGTTGCCAGCCCGGCGCCCAACCTTCCACAGAAGGCACACTCACACGCACACCTAGGGCCAATTTAGAGTGTCCAATCCACCTGCAGCATGTCTTTGGGATGTGGGAGGAAACCGGAGCACCCGGAGGAAACCCACACGACCACAGGGGGGACATGCAGACTCCGCACAGAAGGCACCCCAGCCGAGGATCGAACCGGAGAACCTCTTGCTGTGAGGCAGCAATGCTAACCACTGCACCACCGTGGCCGCCCACAGAACATGTAAAGTATATTCCACTTTATTTTGAAAATTTGAGAAGAACACTGGTAAGTCAATAGATTGATTGAGGTTACTTTCCAAAACCACTTTAGGTAAAAAGGAGGGGTTAGTCCGTAAAAAAAACTCTATCCTTGTGAAAAATTAGGTATGGAGGCTTGGTGGACAGGGCTTGTAACTCCGAAACTCTCCTTGCTGAAGTAATAGCTACTAAAAGGAGCATCTTCCATGAGAGATATTTTAATTTGCAACTAGCAGATGGTTCAAAAGGAGAGGAGATAATCTTTAACAATGCAAAATTCAAATCCCAAGTAGGAACTGAGTTTCTGTACGGAGGTCGTATCATTGTAGTTTCTCTGAGGAATGCTTTACAAAGCCTGTTTGACATGATTCCAGAACCATTTTCTCATATATGAAAATGTGAAATCACTGCTAGCTGAACCCTAATAGTAGCTGCAGCAGTTCCCTCATTGAAAAGCTTTGCCAAAAATTTGAGGATACAATGTAACGGGGCAGTGAATGGGTCTATCTGATTAATGTTAGACCATGCCACAAATCTTTCCCATTTACTTTTGTAGAATTTTCATGTAGAAGTTTTGTGGGAAGACAACAAAATGTGTTTAACTGGAGAGGAAAGGAGAAGAAACCTGGCGATCAGGAGAACTGGAGCAGCCAAAATGTTAGTTTGAGACTGTTGAGACTGGGATGAACCATTCCTGACGGGTGAGTCAACAGGTCTGGAACCGGGTCCAGAATTCATGGTCTCTCCTGTAAATAAGGCCGAAGAAAGGGAACCCAGATTTGTCTAGGCTAATAGGGGCAATTAAGATCATTGTGGTCTCCAACAAACTTACTTTCTGTAAGACTTTGGGGATTAGTCCCAGGGGCCAATCATGAACAAGTGCATCCCTTGGAGACTCCCCTGCAGGAGGGATCAGAGCAAAATCGCTGCTGCATTTGGCATTGATTGGTGATGCAAAGAGATCGCAGCAAGGCTGGCCCCATTTTCGGAAGAGCTCTTCCGCAACTTTCTGACTAAGGGACCACTCGTGCGGCCATAAAATGGATTTCCCCAGGATGTGCGTTGCTATGAGAAAGCAGTAGGAGGCCTCTGCCAATTGCCAGACCCTCAAGGCTTCTCAACATAGGGGTTAAGATCTGGTTTTCCCTTGCTTGTTTATGTACCAGACTACAGACATGTTGTCTGACTGGACTGCTATCGTACCCAGATGGAGGGAGTTCTGAAATGCTTCCATTGCCAAGCGCACTGCCATCATCACTAGAATGTTTATGTGCAAATGAGCCTAGTGTTGCTGCCAGATACCTTGAACTGTCTTTCCCAGATAATGCCTCCCCTACCCTATCTGGTAGGTATCCTTGATCACTGTGACTTGGGGCTGAGGGGGAATAAAGGGACGGCCCTGAGACACTAAAGAAGAATTGAGTCACCACTGTAGGTCCCTTTTGCATGAGTCAGTTATCATAGCCTTGTGTGTCATTGGAAGATCTAGGACTGACCATTGTGTCGAAAGTAACCACTGGAAGATTCTTATGTGGAAGCCGAGGTAGAGCAATTAGAACAACTGAAGCTGCCATTTTCCCTAGAACTTGGAGAACCAGCTTGGCAGAAACTTATTTCTTCCTGATTACCATCCTTACATAATGTTGAAGGTCATGTACCCTGTCTTGGGGAAGCTTTGCTGTCATAACTGCTGTGTCTATCTCCGCTCCTATGGAAACCAAGAACTGACATGGCTCTAGAGCAGATTTTTCATAATTTATGGTAATCCCTAGGGAGGAACAGAGTTGTAGAGTGTAATGCCTGGTTTTCAGCAGAAGATGCCCGGTCAGGGCAGTGATAAGCCAGTCATCCAGATATGGAAACACACGGTATCCTTTGTGTCTCATGTGAGCTGCCACTACTGCCATACACTTAGTAAACACTCTGGGGGCTGTAGTGAGACCAAAGTGCAGAGCTCAAAATTGGAAGTGACTGGCTCCTAGCCATAAGCATAAGAACCTTCTGGATATCCTATCCATCCAAATGTGGTAGTACGCATCCTGAAGGTCAGTGTCACCATTTGGAACTTGGACTTTTTGACAGATTTGTTCAAATTGCTGAAATGCAACATGGGTCTCCATTCCCATTTTCTTTGGAACTAAAAAGAATCTTGAGTAAGTTCCAGATCCTCTCTGGTCTGTGGGGACTTCTTGGATGACTCTTTTTATCAGCAACTTTTGCATTTCTAAGTCTGCTTGTTCCTTTTGACTGGGTGGAATGTCTGGAACTGACCTGTTTACAGGAACGGGGTAGCAGAAGGGAATGACATATTCCCTGGATATTATGTTCTGCACCCATGTGTCTCTTGTTATATTTTGCCAGGTTTCGCGGTGCAGACAATCGCCCCCTGACTGCTTCCAGAGGCGAGCAATCGGGCACTCCTTCAGAAGTGCTGAAAGAGCCTACCAAAGAAAGATTCTCTGGAGCCCTGATTTTGTGGGCCTCCCCTGCTGCACGGGTAGAGTCTTCCATTACTGCCCCTCGCCCCTGGGGGAGCTTTCACACAGTGTGTCCTGGAAAGATCTCTGGATTTTTCTGAACCACATCTTCCCCACTACCTCTCTGACCCTTGGGAAAGGGTCTCGTAGGTGTGGTAAAACGTACTCCAATGGCAGACAAGGTCTTGCCCTCCTGTTCACACCTGGTGAGAGTTTCTTTCGCTTTAGACCCAAAAAGAGAAGAGCTATGAAAAGGGGAATTAACAAAGGAAGACTTGAAGGGCTTGGCAAAATCACAAAGGGACATCCAGGCCTTCTTCCTAAGAGCAATACCTGAACCTGCAGTCCTACTCAGCCCATCTACTGCTTAAGTTATGAGCATCATGAAAGAGCTTACAAATGAACTGAGACTGTCGAGCTGTGAATTGATATTATCTGCTACTGCATCAGCTACAGCTTCTTGTTGGGAGTCTATTAGACCCTTTAACAGGTCCCTCTGTAATCTGGTAAAATGGGTAAGGTAATTCAGAGACTGAAAGGCAAAGGTTGCTGATGAAAAGACATGCTACCCATACCTACCCATGGTCCTAGAATCCTTATTAGGAGGATGGATAAAAGAGCTGGTCTCAGATAGCTCCCTTTCAGTGGCTGCCCCCATCAGCATGGTATCAACTGCTACACCTTTAGTTAAAAAGGCCTTATCTTTTGGGGCAGTAACATATTTATTTGGCCTCTTAGTAGGCTCTATGGAATGTGGGGTCCCCAAGCCTTCCAAGAGATCAAGTCCATAAGCTCGTTGGAAGGAGGGGTCACCGAAGAGGTAAAAAAGCGAGACCCGAAAGCCTTCAGGTAAACTGACTTCTCAGCTGAAGGGTATGTGGACTGTCAGTCACCTCTCTGCTTTATGATTTCGAGGTTGTCTCCAAAGGAGACATTTTCAGGAGGTGACCATGGGGTCCCTTCTGCATCATAGAGGTCAGTATCTGATGTGATAGACTTCTCTGGGGAGTCAAGATGTTTCCTCTTGCAGTTCCTCTTCCGAGGGACCTCCTCACTGGAGTACTCTGGGACAGACCTCCCAACCGTCCCAAATTACTTGTTTTTTTACCGAGTTTTGGGGTCCAAATGATGGGGTGCCACAATTCCCGAGTGGCACCCCTTCAGTTCCGATTTATTTCCACTGTCTTTTTGAATTTCGTGCTATTTCATCGGTGCTACCAGCCTATCGGAATTGAGCTCTGCATACATTTGCAGCTGGCACTTAAGAGCTGTTCAAATGCTGCAAGTAGGAACAGTTAGGATCCGATTCCGGTCACAAATTCACAATGAAGAGCTTCATTTTGGAGATTATGGCAGGAGCTGTTAGGATCCGATTCCGGTCACAATGAAGAATTTCGTTTTGGAGATTGGATCCGATTATGGTCGCAATGAAGAACTTAGTTTTGGTTTTGTAGATTATGGCAGGAACAGTTAGCACCTGGCTGTTTAACGGCATTTATGGTTTTGGAAATACACAGGCGGCAGAGCAGAATGGTAAGTAAGGAGTGTGTGTGTGTGTGTGTGTGTGTGTGTGTGTGTGTGTGTGTGTGTGTGTGTGTGTGTCTGTGTGTGTGCGTGTGTGTGTGTGTGTGTGTGTGTGTGTGTGTGTGTGTGTGTGTGTGTGTGTGTGTCTGTGTGTGTGTGTGTGTCTTCTATGATGTGTCACAACCAGATCAACTTCAAGTGGATGCTTGCCAGCAATGTCCTAGAGTAGAGGTAATACAGGAAGGCTGGCCAGTAACATACATGTCAAGGATGATTAAACATACAATGCTCAAACAGAGAGAAAGAAGTACTAGCCATAATTTTTGGCTGTCAAGTCTCATGACTGCATCTATGACAAATCAGTCAGACTGTGGAGTCAGAATACAGACTTCTAGGCAATATATTCAAGTAGTCTTTACATAAGTCACTAGCTAGATGTCAAAGAAAGTTACTGAATTTACAAAAGTATAATCTTTAAGTTCAATACAAACAAGGTAAATTGAGTTATATGGCTGACATGCTGAAAATGCATGCAGGAATTTAAAGAAGACTTCATAGATAAACTGGTCAAGTAGAACAGCCAATACTATATTTTGTGTAACGTTCAGATATGCAGATATACAAAAGAAATAGAAAGCATTTGTTTTAAAAATGTGGTCCTGAAGAAGTAGAGCTGTTCAGCTTTTCAGAATTTTAAAGTTTTTACTAGACAAAGCACTACCACCACCTCACTGTTAAAATGTTTCCCAGACTGCTTCTCAAGGTCAAGGCATAACATCCGAAAGTTGTTTAAAGTGATCCTGAAGCTAGTACTGCTCTTCAGCCAGCTGTTACTCCAAATAGTGCTGTAACTCTTGACTAACTCACTTTTCATCAATGTTTAAGATACGGAATAAGCCAATAAGATGTAATGCATGGGCATATTATTTATAAACTCTTTGGCACTTTGAAATGATTCTTCCAAAAGCACAAATGTAGTACTGCTGTATATATATATATATATATATATATGTGTGTGTGTGTGTGTGTGTGTAATATACATAATGAGAAGTTATGTACCTACCATAACGTTCCATGTTAGTTGTCTTCTCTCGCCTTCTTTCTTGCTTGATGGGTTCGGAGCCGATCCTCGGCTCCGACGCGGCACTTTGCTGAGCTCGAGAGTCACTTTTACCAGCTCGAGGCAGCCCCATATCCCATGATGCAAGGCGGTAAGTACCCAGATCTCGTTTGGTACCTATAGGCAATAACACCTAGCACAAAAAACTTCCCAGAAGGAAAGAAAGGCAAAAAGCCTAAAGGATGGGCTATAAGGAAGACCAGACAAGTAGCTGGTCTTAAGAAGCAATCTTCCATATAGGGAGAAAAAGGTCTGTCCAGGCCAGGGGGCAGGAGGGAGGGTCGCAAGAAAGAAGGCGAGAGAAGACAACTAACATGGAACGTTATGGTAGGTACATAACTTCTCAATGTTAAGTTGTCAATCTTGCCTTCATTCTTGCTTGATGGGACCGCGTCCCTAGCACCTCTATCCTGGGTGGCTCAATGGAACAGACTCTTGAGAACTGTACAGCCAAAACTGGCTCTATCCCTGGAGGCCAAATCCAATTTGTAATGAGAAACAAAGGTATGAGGAGTGTCCCAAGTGGCTGCTGCACAAATAGTGTCTAATGGAAGTCTAGCCTGAAAAGCTGTGGAAGTGGCTAAGCTTCTGGTTGAATGCGCTTTTGGTTTTGAGCACAGCTGTTTTCCCCTGAGCTGATAAGATTTCGGAAATGGTGGAAGAAAGCCATTTAGATAAGGTCACTTTGGAGACAGGAAGGCCTTTCTTATTATCAGCATAAGAAAGAAAGAGCTGATCGGATTTCCTGAATTGTTTTGTTCTGTCCAAATAATATCTGAGTTGGCGGTGAACATCAAGATAATGCAATTTTTGTTCCGATCTGTTAGAGTAATTAGGGAAAAATACAGGGAGGTCAATAGATTGGTTCAAATTATTTTTCGAGGCAACCTTAGGCAAAAAGGTTGGATTAGTTCTCAAGGATACCCTGTCTTTGTGGAAGACCAAATAAGGGGGATGAACAGAGAGAGCATGAAGTTCTGACACTCTCCTTGTCGAGGTAATAGCAACAAGGAAGAGTGTTTTCTATGAAAGAAATTTCAGGGAACATGAAACAGCTGGCTCGAAGGGAGGAAGAATTAAAGATGTCAGCACTAGATTTAGGTCCCATTGAGGAGGAGGACTCCTGACTGGAAGTTTTAGGAGAAAAATTCCTTTTAGAAAGGCTCTACAAAGCCTGTGGGACATAATGTTGTGATCTGCAAACTCGACATGAAAGTTCGAGATAGCAGCCAACTGAACTTTGACCGTGGAATATGAAGAGCCAGAGTGAAAAATTTCCGCTAAGAAATCCAAAACTGCTTGAACAGGGGCAGTAAAGGGATCTATATTTTTAGCTTTTGCCCAACAAGAGAAGCGTTTCCACTTGCTGGTATAAATCCTTCTAGTAGAGGATTTAAGGGAAGCCACTATGATATCCCTAAAAGGATTAGAGATCATAGGAAGCCTGGCTAAGGAAGGAAGTGGAGCAACCAAGCTGTGAGGTTGAGAGAAGGAATAGACCGATGCAGCTGACCCGATTGGTGAATCAGAAGGTCTGGCACTGGGTCCAGATGCCACGGCTGCACCAATAGGTGACGATGGAGGAACGGAAACCAAATTTGTCGAGGCCAATAGGGAGCAATGAGAATCATTTTGGCTCTCAAAACGGTGGCTTTCTGGAGTACTTGTGGAATCAACGGAAAGGGAGGAAAGGCATAAAGAAGCCCCTGGGGCCAATCCTGGGTTAGAGCGTCTCTGGGGGGGATGGCCTGGCAGTGGGAAGAGAGAAAAGAAGTCTGGGCATTTGCTGTTTTGGGGAGTAGCAAAAAGATCGCAACATGGGCGGCCCCATTCTAGAAAAATCTCCTCCACTATAGATTGTTTGAGAGACCACTCGTGAGGCATGAGAATAGCTCTGCTCAATCTGTCCGCTAGAATGTTGGTTTTCCCAGGGATATGCGTTGCTACCAGAAACCGATGAGAGGAGATAGCCCATTGCCAAAGTCTGAGAGCTTCTCGACACAAGGGGTAGGACTTGGTTCCGCCCTGTTTGTTGATATACCATACTACAGACATGTTGTCTGTATGAACTGCAATTGTTCCCAAGGGAAGAAAGTCGTTGAGGGGCTTGCAACGTTAAAAGCACTGCTCTCATCTCTAGGACATTTATGTGCAGGTGGTATTCGAACGGTTGCCACGTCCCATGAACCATCCTGCCCTGATAATGACCCCCCCACCCGATCAGGGAGGGGTCCGTAGTGACTGTGGCTACCGGGGCCGGGGATACAAAGGGTCTGCCTTGATGAATCTGAGGAGAAGAAATCCACCATGACAGATGATTCTTGCAAATTTGTGTCACCAGAATTTGGTGACGCATGGGAAGTTGTTGGTAAGACCACTGGGTGAACAACATCCATTGAAGAAGACGCATGTAGAAGCGGGCCAAGGGAAGAAGGGTAATGGCTGCAGCCATGAGGCCCAACACCTTCAGAACCATTCTGGCTTGCACCTTCTTGCTGGCCAGGATGATCCGCACGTGACTTTTGATATCTGAGATTCTTTGGTCTGTGAGGGTTGCTGACATCCGAACAGTGTTTAAGTTTGCGCCTATGAAAGTAATAGACTGGCAGGGCAATAAGGAGGATTTTTCGTAGTTGATCAAAATTACTAATTGAGTGCAGAGATTTAGGGTGTAATCCCTGGCTTGAAGAAGTTGATGCCCGGTGGTGGCTGAGAGGAGCCAGTCGTCGAGATACGGAAACACCTGGAATCCTTGACGTCTCAGGTGAGCCGTGACTACTGCCATACATTTGGTGAACACTCTGTGGGCTGTAGTGAGACCAAAGGGCAGGGCTCTGAATTGGAAATGACTGGACCCCAGCCGAAAGCGGAGAAACCTTCTGGAGCATCTGTGAATTTTTATGTGATAATACGCGTCCTGAAGGTCTATTGAGCACATCCAGTTGTCCTTTTCTAGGAAGGGCAAAATTGATTGAAGTGTGACCATTCGAAATCTTGTCTTTCTCACAGACTTGTTGAGTCTGCTGAGATCCAATATTGGTCTCCAGTCTCCCGTCTTTTTGGGGACCAAAGAGAATCTTGAGTAGATTCCGGGCTCTGAATGGCCTGTTGTAACTGGCTGAATGGCCCTTTTTTGTAGAAGCTTTGATACTTCTGACTTTGCAATTTCCCTTAGACCGGGTGGCACATCTGGAAGGGAATTTCTGTGAGTGAAAGGACTTTCCTCGAAAGGAATCTTGTAACCCACGGATATGATCGACTGTACACATCTGTCTTGAGAGAGGGAATGCCAGGCTTCTGGGTACAGCGATAGTCTTCCCCCGACTGCCTCCAAGGATGGACAGTCGGGCAACATCTCAGGGATGCTGGAAGGGCTTGTCAGAGAGAGGCTCTCTGCTTCCCTGGTTTTGTGGACCCCCTCTGCCTCTAGAGCGGCGTCTGTTATTATTACCCCCTCTGCCTCTAGGGGTAAACTGACCACGTGCGTCTGGCGTGACTCCCTGGGATTTACAGAACCACATTTTTCCGCCCTTCTGACCTTTGGGGTAAGGTCTAGAGGGGGTAGAAAAACGGACCCCTACGGCAGAAAGAGTCTTGCCATCCTGCTCACACCTGGTCAATGTATCCTTCACTTGAGGGCCAAACAATGCTGACCCATCAAAGGGAGAATTCGTGAAGGACGCCTTAAAGGGATCTGCAAAATTACAGAGCCGCATCCAGGATTGACGTCTAAGAGCCACTCCTGTACCCGCGGCTCTACTCGCTCCATCTGCTGCACACGAGATCAGTCGCATGGAGGAGTTAGCTATAGAATTAAGGATTCCTAGCTGAGAAGCAATCTTTTCTTGAGCCCCTGCAGCCATAGGATCCTGCACTACTTCACCTAGTTCTTTGAGGATGTCCCTTTGGAGTCTGGTGAAGTGACATAAATAGTTCAGCGAACACATGGGAGAACATCCGCTTACCATACATATCCATAGTCCTAGAATCCTTATTAGGAGGATGGACTGGTACGGAAGGATCTGCAAGTTCCTTCTTAGTGGCGGCCACCACCACCATGGCATCAACAGGGACACCTTTTGTAAGGAATTGCTTTTCAGAAGGGGCTGTAATAAATTTAGACGGCCTCCTAGGAACTGGCTCTACAGAATCAGGAGCAGCCCAAGCCTTTCGAGCAATAACCTCCATAAGGGGGTCGAAAGGTGGAGACACCCAGGAGGTGGAGGGTCAAGATCCAAACGCCTCTAGGTATACCGACTCATCCTCGGAGGGATTTATGGAGGGCCAGTTTCCCCTCTGTTTTAGGAGTTCTAGGATGTCTGAAAAGGAGACATCCTCAGAGGGGGATCTTGGGGATCCCTCCGACTCATCTAAGTCGGTATCTGAAGTGGTAGACTCAGGTGAGTCCAGGTGTTTCCTCTTACAAGTCCTCTTGCGCAGAGGATCTCCTGACTGGTCAAGAGAATCCTCGGAAGAGGGGGTTCTTCCCAGTGGGGAAACCTGAGGCGGTGGATCTCTAGGTCCGGGGGCAAGAGAGATGGAAGAGATATCGACAGGCACTGTAGAGGAAGGAGCTAAGGGAATAGACTGCTGACTGAGCCCAGTGGCCAGCACACTCTTCATCACCTCGAAGGCCCCCCTCCCAGGGAGATCCGAGAGAACCCATTCCGAAGAAACTGGGACTCCTGGGCCCACCGAAAAGGAATGCTCCGAGGCAGATGTCGGAGCCGAGCTCACCAAGGCCGAAGCTCCAAGGGGAAGAGTGGGGTCGGACAAGGATCCGATGCCACTCACCCCCTCGGAGGAGACCAGGGAAGCCCGACCACCGAATCCCTCCAAGGAAGGTCTCGAGGAGGAGATAAGAGTAGATGCTGAAGGTGCAGAAGGAGGGGGTATCTGCCCCTCAGCCATAGCCGTAACTATTCCCGTAGACTCCAGCTCCAAACTCTGTTGTAGAGTCGAAGGAGGAACTTGAAGGGGGTGTGGACTAATAGTCGTCTGTTGAGACAGACTATGAAGCATCTGGGCCAGTGCCTGTGATTTTAATAATCTGCTTACCACCCTCTCTAAATCATGGTCAGATAACCTTGACGACCTAGATGATCGGCTCAGATGGCTCCGTTCCGAAAGAAGAGGTGAGGCCGGAGCCGACAGAATCGGTTCCAAAGAGGGGGACCTGGACCTCTTCCTCGAAGGAACCATCGGAGCCGACAAAACCAGTGATCCAGTCGGAGCCGATAACTTTTCGGCTCCGAGAGAAGATCTAGATGCATCGGCTCCAGCCGAAGCCGATGCAGGCATCGAAATAGCGGGGTCGGAGCCGGTCGGCGCCGACACCGAAGCCTGGGCCACATGGTGGTCGGAGTCAGTACTCGGAACCGACACCAAGGTGACCATAGAAGAATCGGCACCGATAGCCATCGGTGCCGAAGATTTAGCCAAGGTCAGATCGGCTCAAGCCGGAGCCAAGGCCGAAGGCTTTGGTACAGAAGCCTGGGCCTTAGACTTGGAAGGCTTTCCCGGAGCCGATTTGGCCGGGGAGCCCTCCGGTTTAAGGAGTCCCATTAAAAAGAGTTTGTTTCTCCTTTCCTGCAGGACTCTCTGGCTAAAGGAATGACATATTGCACAGGAGTCCTGCAGGTGGAGAGGTCCCAGGCAGTATAAACAAGACATCTTCTGACAGCACGAGTCACACTTCTTAAAGCCTGAGACCCTCTGCTCTTTGGACATAGTGGATACAAAAACAGTACACACACAGTCCCAAACAAACAATTAAAAGTAAAGTATAAGCAATAAAAACCACACACACACACACACACACACACACACACACACACACACACACACACACACACACACACACACACACACCCTGACAGGGGGGGAATGGGAGGGAAGGAAGGCCTGACTAAAAAAATTAAGGAGGAAGGATAAATTTAGTCAGAAAGGGGCTTACAATTAACTAAAAATGAAAGATTTCTAAGAAAAAATAGTTTTAAAGTGAAAAGGGGCTAATAGCAGTTTAAATTTAAACACTTACCAGGAGCTGGTAAAAGGAGGACCTCGTCAGCGAATCGGCAAACGAGATCTGGGTACTTATCGCCTTGCATCATGGGATATGGGGCTGCCTCGAGCTGGTAAAAGTGACTCTCGAGCTTAGCAAAGTGCCGAGTCGGAGCCGAGGATCGGCTCCGAACCCATCAAGCAAGAATGGAGGCGAGATTGACAACTTAACATCTATAGTTTATATAAATCTACTGCATCTTGCTTTTAGAGTAAGGGACATGAAACATATATGAACATATATAGTATACATATGTAACATATATGAACATATGTAGTACATATAGTGCTGATGCTGCAGCTTATCCTTAAAGGGAGTTTGCCAGTACTGGTTCAGTGAAAGCTCTTATTGAATGTTCATTATGTCTAGTGGCTCTATAGTCCTATCATCTTGACTACATGCACATTTTCCTGTGTTCATATACCACACCTAAAATCTGTTTTTGTACATGCTATACTTCATTACTTGGTGATAATAATGGCTAGCTGATAATTGCCATTTCCTGAGGTGAAGTAAAACACTTTCCATAACTAAAACACAAGTCCTTTGAAATTGTTTGGAATTTAACAACTATAGGATTGCAGCTCTCTGTGATAGTATTATATTGCACACACAAGATATCACACCAATTATTGTACAGTGTAATATTTGCCTTCAGGTTTTGTACCACATAAAACTATTGCATAATATTTCTTTTTAGTGATTTATCTGACTCTGCAAACAAATGTGTCTGCAGTATTAATTCATGATGTAGTGCCATGAGATACTTTGTGTAAAATCTTTTGAGTGGAGGTGTTTCTTTGTGAAAAGATGGTATTGCATTACAAAAGGCCAGTACTAGTTATGCATTGATTTTAACATAATGTAACATATTAGTGCAGATGTTTTGCACACAGGTATTGCATGCTATGAAATTTTGTTGATATGGCTGATGAGACCAATGAAAAGTCTAGACCTTCAATCCTGTTGGTAGATAAAGATTGAAAAAGTATGGTGCTTCAGACAAGTCTGACTCAAAGACCTGCACTGATATCAGTGTTCTTCTTGAAGCCAGTATCACTTGGGTATAGAGTAAAAAGAGCCTAATGTCCCCAGCCACCACCACTTGTGAATTTCTGCCATATTTTTCATCTGTTCCTCATAAGATCTTTGGTTGTCAGGATGTTTGTGACAAGGATGAGTGACAGGCATTTGTATTTCAAACTTCATATTCTTCAGAAAATAAATGGCAACAAAACCTTTTATTCCAGCAATTTTCTAACTTAAAAAGATTAGTATTTGAAATGAGTCCCTATTTTGGGGCTATATTCCCCTTATTGGCTTTGTCCAGGTTTTTTGTGCTAAGAGTTGACACCTATGGTGAGAAGTGAGAACTGAAGTCACTAAATAATAGTCATTTAAGAAGTTTCAATCTTCCTATCTTTCAGGAAACAAACTGCAGATTTGGCATAGTGGTATGTTGCTCTGACTGTAGTGCACAGGGTCCTGGCTTCAATACTTGCCAGTGAAATGCATGGTGGTAACATGACATTTATCCTAGCAACTTTCAAAAATTACACAAGCAATGTTTAAAATGTGTTCCTGGTTTTTGGCCTTTTGTGCCCCCCCCCCCCCCCAAAAAAAAAAAACAAAAAAAAACCATACATTGAAAATAAGTGCAAGATGCCTATGGCTTACACAGTCACTACTGTCATTCTATTTTAATACATATATATATATATATATATATATATATATATATATATATATATATATATATATATTGTGTGTAAGTAAGTAGACTTTTATGATGGAAATGTTCTGAATTTCTGAATTGGGCAGTTTTTGTCATAATTGGTTCATGCATTTTGTTTCATTGTCTACTGAAAAAATGTTCAAACAATAAATTTAAAATGCGCTCTTCTATCTAACAATTGTGCTGTATTATACAAGGAATATAATTTAATAAAGTCAGGAAGGTGTATCAAAGAACACATGTATGTTTCTTGTTTTGTGTGCAAGGGGCTAATGATTTGAAAACAGCCCAAAGATAATCGTAATCCACCACTGGCCAGATGCATATTCTTTGGATGTGGTGTGGGTCTCAATGCTGTTTTAATGAATGAGAGTTTCAAGGGCAGAGCAGTTTTATTGCCAAGTCTATTTTCATTGTGAGACAGTATTGCTTGCAGTATGCAGACATTAGTGTTTATGGTAAATGGGGCGAAATAGCCAAGTAATGGGACATTGGAATGGCTGCAGGGGGACTCTGGTGCCATATTTTCATTGTCTGTTCTTCAGTTTGCGGGGTTACATAATTATGTATGCAAATTTTATGTTAAACAGCATACAGATTTGTACCTATTTTTCATGGGCCCTGTCCAGATTTTTGATGTTTCCAGGTTGAGAGGCATGCTCTGGGAAGGTTTCAGAAGAGGGGGGATTTCCTTGCTGGACATCCTGAGGCCTGGGGTCTCTGTGATCCTGTGCAAGGATTACGTGAGAGGACAAAGACACCTGTCCAGAACTGGCAGGAAAATCCATTAAAGGTTGTGTCTTTGACTGGATGGAGTCAAAACCTTCCTCATAACCAACAAAGCAGTCTGCAATTGCTCTGAATAGCTCCCTGAATCAGATAAAAAAAGTTGGAGCCAAAAGTATCCCTGCAGCAGGAGACAGAAGTTCCGAAGCAGAGGTAGGAATTGAACTCATGCGTGCCGAAGCCCCCAGAGGCAGAGTCAGATCCGGAGATATCCGAACCAGCTCCAAGGATCTGACTGGAGAGTGTCGGCTCCCAGAGATCTCCTGCTCTGACTGGAGGGAAGTATTCAGGGTAGATATCAGATCAGTGGAAGCAGAAGTTTCTGGAGCCGATACAGACACAAGGTGGACGTCAGAGTCTTACAGCCCCGAAACCAAGGGATGGATCAAAGGAGGAACAGGTACTGAAGGAGAGGACTGTGTCTGATCCAATTCCTTTGGGCTCGGATCCAATAATAGTTTTGCCACGGCCAGTGTCTTTAGCAGCCTCTGCACATCCCTATCCAGATCTTCTTCAGACAAGCTCCTAGTAGACCAAGTAGATAGTGTTGGAGATCTGGACTTAGTCAAAAGTGGAGAAGAGAGCCGTGAAGTTACTGGTTCCAAGGAGGGTGAATGGCTCCAGAGTCATAGTTCTCTAGGCACGGAAAACATTGAAGCCAAGGGTTCTAATGGCTCTGAAACAGTCTTGGATCTGCCAATGACTATCTTCTCTGTGGGTTCTGCTGGAGTCGAGGAGTTTTTTGACTTGTCTCGGAGGAGGATTTTGGAGCCGAAAATGTACGTTTTAAGGACTTCTCAGATTTTGAAGAGGACTCTGGTGAAATTGCCTCTTAGAAAAGGGATTTTAATAGACCCTTTAAAATAAGTTTGTTTTTGTGCTCCATAAGCACTCTCTTATTGAAGCCATGACATATGGAGCACGACTCTTGGAGATGAAGAGGCCCCAAGCAATACACACACACAAACTGTATGTATCACTAAGGGGCATCTTCTTCCCACATTTTTCACATTTTTTGAAACCAAGTAGTTTTCCTTCCTGTTTCTGTGACATACTATAGGACTCAAGAAGAAAATACACAGGCAGACACACACACACAAGCATGCCAAGAGAAGGAAGAAGCAGTGAGATTAAGAAAAGACAGATGATAAAGGGAAAAGGGAAAAAGAGGAACATCCTCTAACACACACACACATATATATATCTATTTTTATATATATATATATATATATATATATATATCTATCTATATATATATATATATATATATATATATATATATATATATATAGCCATACATGGGTCCCCTTCGCCTGCGGTGGTGGTGCTGCAGTAGCGTTGTAGCCTCACAGTATGACGTTGTCCTGTTCGATTCTCAGCTAGAGCGTCTTCTGTGTGGAGACATGCATGAATGGGTGTACCTTCGATGAAGGTTGTGCGTCAGGGCTGGCAACCCGGCATGTAAAAATCTACTGCCAATCATTAGCGGACCGGAGTTCCGCTGTGGCGACCCCTAACCGGGAAAAGCCGAAAGACACAACAACAATATGAGTCCCCTTCAAAACATCTAAAACCCATAACATCTAATTTCATAACATTGAGGCCAGAACATCTAAAATCCAAAACATCTAAAACACATAACTTTGAATTTCATAACATCTAACACTACAAAACACATGAAAATAACATCCCCTCCTCATATAATGACACCAAACTACCAAACACACTTTTTACTACGTTTCTGCAAGGGGGGCTTGATACAGTGGGGTTAGGAAATTTTCCCACTGTAGTGCGATCTTGGAGTTGGTATATTTAATTTACGTGGGGTGTGTGGGGGGGGGGTACACGGGGGCTTGCCCCCCCCTTCCAGAAACATAGTAAAAAGTGCGTTTGGTAGTTTGGTGTCGGTATATGTGGAGGGGATGTTATTTTCATGTGATTTGTAGTGTTAGATGTTATGAAATTCGATGTTATGGGTTTTAGATGTTTTGAAGTAGACCTATATATATATATATATATATATATATATATATATATATATATATATATATATGGTTCCACTTGAAAACATCGAAATTCATATGGTCGAAACCATATCATTGAGTATTTAGAACATCGATGTTGACAAGGGGAAGAAAAAGGTAAGTAAAAAAGGGAAAAAGTTAGTGTTTCTGCAGGGCAGCAAGGTGGCCTGCACACAGTCTGTGAACGTGCCATCTCTGTGATGTCACTGAAGACAGGGTACGGGAAATCTCCCATTTAGCACTTCTGCATATAGCGCTAAAACGGAGATTTCCTTTTACCCCACTGCAGTGCGATCTCAGAGTTGGTATATTAAAGTTGGAGTGGGTGTGGGGGGCGCAGTTTTTAGAGTTTTATATATATATAATATAACATACATACATATATATATATATATATATATAAAATATATAACATATATATATATATATATATATATATATATATATATATATATATATATATAAAACATACATAACATATATATATATATATATATATATATATATATATATATATATATATATAACATATATATTACATTTTATATATATATATATATATATATATATATATATATATATATATATATATATATATATAAATGTTATATATAATATATATAACATGTATAACAGGGGCAGGGAACACTCACACTATTAAAAGGAACTCTAAAACTAACAAAATAGTAACAGAAAAAAACTAACACTAAAACTAGGTAAAAAGATAGTAAGATAAAGGTAAGATAATAAATTTAGAAAGCACTTAGCCCAGAGCTAGCTTTTCGGAACCTCCTTCACTGCATGGTAAATGAGATCTGAGGTAGTGAGGGAATTGCATTATGGGTAGGAAGAAATCCCCACAAACCTTTGCTGAGGACCTCAAGCTTTCGCAATGGCCGAGACAGATCTGATGGATCGGATTTGACCTACCAGTGAGAATAAAGGTGAGATTGATTACATCACATCAATAGTTTATTCTATATAGAACCAACAGCGAAAAAACAGCAGAGACAAAACTGGAGCTCAAACAAGGAATGAAGGGTTCCCAAGAAAAATTCCTTAGTTGTCCTCCAGGAAGAAAGGGAAGGGGTTAGGAGGGTGAGAAGTTGAGGAAGAATGAAAATGGATATCACAGATTCATCGTTATGGTGAGTACACAATATTTGTAGCTGATGTTGTAATTTTTACATTCATTCCTCAACTGACAGGACAGAGTCCCCAGCTAGATAAACCTCGGGTGGTCGTCATGGAAGGATATTTTGGAGTACTGCAGACTCAAAGGCAGCTCTGTTCCAAGGAATCAAATCCAGTTTGTAATGAGCAATAAAAGAATGAGCAGTTGACCAAGTGGCAGCAGCACAAATGTCATTTATCGAAACACTTGACCAAAAAGCTGATGAAGTCGTCACAGACCATGTTGAATTACCTGTAGGTGGCTTAGGCAAAGACAAACCCCTCTCTTTACAGACAAAGGGTATGCAATCAGTCAACCATTTGGCTAAAGTCACTTTGGAAACTGCCATGCCCAATCTGTTATGAGAAAAGGAGACAAACAATTGGTCAGATTTCCTGAAATCTTTGGTTTGATGAAGATAAAAACAGAGTTGCCTATGAACGTCCAAAAGATGCAGTATGTATTCACCATTATTAGAAAATTCTGAGAAGAAAAATTGACAGGTTAATGGCCTGATTAATATTATCCTCAGAAGCCACCTTAGGTAAAAAGGATGGACTAGTATAAAAAATAGAAGTTATGTTCTTACCATAACGTTCCATGTTAGTTGTCTTCTTCTCGCCTTCTTTCTTGCTGGATGGGTTCGGAGCCGACCTCGGCTCCGACTCGGCCACTCTAAAGCTCGAGAGTTGGTTCCACCGGCTCGAGGCTCCCCTTATATCCCACAATGCTAGGCGAGAATTACCTCAGATCTCGTTTGTGAGCTAGGCCCAGCTAATAATATAACCAGAAAACTGGAAAAAGAATCCACCTCTATAAACAAGGGGAAGAGGAAAGGTGACCTAAAGCCTGATCTAGGAAAATATGCACAGCAGAGCATATACCTATAGCAAAGAGGTGGTAGAAAGAGAGGTCACAATCAAACTCCTCTAGGTCTGTCCAGGCCAGGGGGAAGGAGGGTGGGACGCAAGAAAGAAGGCGAGAAGAAGACAACTAACATGGAACGTTATGGTAAGAACATAACTTCTATATGTTAAGTTGTCTATCTCGCCTTCATTCTTGCTGGATGGGACCGCGTCCCTAGCACCTTGTCCCGGGTGGCCTAACGGAAAAGACTCTTGAGAACAGTGGAACCAAAGTTAGCTCTATGCCTAGAAGCTAAATCCAACTTATAATGAGAAATGAAAGTGTGAGGAGTAGCCCAAGTAGCCGCTGCACAAATGGTGTCAATAGGCAGTCTGTCTTGGAAGGCTATAGAAGTAGCCAAAGCTCTGGTGGAATGGGCGTTAGGTTTGTTAGGCAGCTTTTGGTGTCTAATTTCATAAACAAGGGAAATCAGAGATGTTAGCCATCTAGATAATGATACATTTGAAACTGAAAGTCCCTTTCTGCCTTCTGCATAGGAGATAAACAGCTGGTCAGATTTTCTGAATTGTTTGGTTCTATCCAAATAGTACCTTAACTGACGATGAACATCTAGCCAGTGTAATTTTTGTTCAGACCTATTGGAATATTCTGGAAAAACACAGGAGGTCAATGCTTTGATTTAGGTTAGACGCCGAGGCTATCTTAGGCAAAAAAGACGGGTTGGTTCGTAAAGATACCCTGTCCTTATGGAACAACAGGTAAGGAGGTCGACAGCTGAGTGCATGAAGTTCTGAAACTCTTCTAGCTGAAGTAATAGCTACCAGAAAAAGAGTCTTCCATGATAGCAATTTTAAAGAACAGGAGGCTGCAGGTTCGAAAGGGGGAAGAATCAAAGAACTAAGAACTAAATTTAGGTCCCACGGAGGAGGAGGATTTCTTATAGGAGGTCTGAGTAGAAAAACTCCTTTCAAAAAGGCTTTGCAAAGCTTGTGGGACATTATGGCAGACTCAGAAATACCCACATGAAAATTAGAAATAGCTGCCAGTTGAACTTTAAGAGTAGAAGGAGATGAACCTGCATGGAAGAGTTCAGCTAGAAAATCAAGGACCATTTGGATGGAAGCAATGAAAGGATCTATGTCCCTTCCTTGAGCACAATAGGCGAAATGTTTCCACTTACTCAAATAAATCTTTCTAGTGGAAGATTTATGGGAAGCTATCAAAATATCTCGAACAGAGTGAGATATTTGAGGAAGCCTGGCTAAGGTTGGAATTGGAGGAACAAAGCAGTGAGGTTCAGAGAGGGAAGGGAGCGATGAAACTGACCCGACTGATGGATCAAAAGATCTGGAACTAGGTCCAGATGCCAAGGTCACTCCAACAGAAAATGATGCAGAAAGGGGAACCAAACTTGTCGAGGCCAGTAAGGAGCAATGAGGATCAACGAGGCCTTCTGAGCGATAGCTTTCTGTATCACTTGAGAGATTAGTGGGAAGGGGGGAAATGCATACAGAAGTCCCCGGGGCCAAACTTGGACTAGAGCGTCTCTGCTGGGTTGGCCTGGTAAAGGGAATAGGGTGAAATAATCTCTGCACTTGCTGTTTTGGGGAGTAGCAAAAAGGTCGCAGCAAGGCTGACCCCACTTGAGAAATATTTCTCTCACAACAGAGTCTTTCAGAGACCACTCGTGAGGCATGAGGATAGCTCTGCTCAACTTGTCCGCGATTTGATTGGACTTCCCGGGGATGTGCGTTGCTATCAGAAACCGCTGAGAAGAAATCGCCCATTGCCACAGTCTGAGTGCTTCTCGACACAGGGGGTAGGACCTGGTTCTGCCTTGTTTGTTGATATACCACACTACGGACATATTGTCCGTCTGGATTGCTATCGTTCCCAAGGGAAGAGAGTCTTGAAGGGCTTGCAACGCTAAAAGCACTGCTCTCATCTCTAGAACATTTATGTGCAAGTGGCATTCTTCTGGTTGCCATGTGCCCTGGACAGTTCTGCCCTGATAATGCTCCCCCACCCGATCAGGGAGGCGTCCATTGTCAGTGTAGCAACCGGAGGAGGAGGAACAAAGGGTCTTCCCAAAAAGAGCTGAGGGGAAGACATCCACCACAGAAGATGATTCCTACATATTTGCGTGATCATAATGGTGTGGGACATCGGAAGTTGCTGGTATGACCATTGTGTGAAGAGCATCTATTGAAGGATTCTCATGTGGAATCTGGCTAACGGAAGCAAAGGAATGGCAGCCGCCATAATCCCCAATACTTTCAGAACTAACCTGGCTTTGACTCTGTTGCTGCTGAAGATGAGCGAGACCAGTTTTTGTATGTCTGTTATTCTCTGATCTGTCAGCCTCGAAGACATGTTGACTGTGTCTAGAATTGCGCCTATGAAGGTAATAACACGACAAGGCGACAAAACAGACTTTTCGCAATTTACTGAAATGCCTAAATTTTGACAAATGCGAAAAGTGTAGTCCCTGGCCAATAGAAGAAGATGCTTGGTCGGAGCTGTGAGGAGCCAGTCGTCCAAATATGGAAACACCTGGAATCCTTGAAGTCTCAGGTGAGAAGCTACCACTGCCATGCATTTGGTAAACACCCGGGGGGCAGTGGTGAGACCAAAGGGCAGGGCCCTGAATTGAAAATGACTGGTTCCCAGCCTGAAGCGGAGGAATCTTCTGGAGCGTCTGTTCATTTTTATGTGATAGTACGCATCCTGAAGGTCTATAGAGCACATCCAGTTTCCTTTTCCCAATAGGGGAAGGATGGACTGCAGCGTGACCATCCGAAATCTTGTTTTCTTGACTGACTTGTTCAAGATACTGAGATCCAAAATTGGTCTCCAGTCCCCTGTTTTCTTTGGAACTAAAAAGAACCTTGAGTAGATTCCGGATCCTTGCTGGTCTGCTGGAACTGGCTGAATTGCTCTTTTTGCAAGCAGCTTTGAAATTTCCAAAGCTGCAAGATCCCTTTGAGCGGGTGGAACATCTGGAAGGGATTTTTTTGATTGGTTTGGAATGTGAACAAAGGGAATGGAATAGCCTTCGGAAATGATGGACTGTACCCATTTGTCTTGAGTCAGGGATAGCCAGCCTTCTGGGTACAGTGACAATCTTCCCCCGACTGCCTCCGAAGGTGGGCAGTCGGGCAACACCTCAGGGATGCTGAAAGGGCTTATCAGAAAAAGCTTCTCGATTGCCCTGGTTCTGCGGACCCCCCCTGCCTCTAGGGCTTATCGCCTACCATTGTTGTTCCGCCTCTGCCTCTGGCGGGAACTGACTCTGTGCGTCAGGCGAAGACCCTTGAGATTGTTTGCGGAACCACATTTTCCCACTTTTCTGGCCTTTGGGGTAAGGCCTAGAAGGAGTAGAAAAACGGACTCCGACGGCAGAAAGAGTCTTGCCATCTGTCTCGCACCTAGTCAAGGTTTCTTTCACTTGAGGACCAAAAAGAGATGATCCATCGAAAGGGGAATTAGTGAATGACGTTTTAAAGGGGTCCGCAAAGTTGCATAGCCGCATCCAGGCATGCCTACGTAAGGCCACACCTGTCCCTGCGGCTCTGCTCGCTCCATCAGCCGCATAAGAGAGGAGGCGCATGGAGGAGTTGGCTATGGAGTTCAGGGTAGCCAGCTGAGTGTTCATCTTGTCTTGAAAACCCGGAGCCGTAGGATCCTTCAACATGTCACTCGCTTCTTTGATCAAGTCCCTTTGAAGACGAGTAAAATGGCATAGGTAGTTCGCTTAACGCATTGCAAATGTCGCTGACGAGAACATCCGCTTCCGCACCTGTCCATGGACCTAGATTCCTTGTTAGGTGGATGGACAGGCACTGAAGGATCAGCTAGTTCCTTCTTAGTGGCAGCAGCAACCACCATAGCATCCACAGAAACTCCTTTTGTCAGAAACTGTTTATCTGCTGGTGCTGTAATGAATTTTGAGGGTCTCCTGGGAGTGGGGTCCACTGAATCAGGAGCCGTCCATGCCTTTTTTGCTACCACCTGCATTAGGGGGTCAAAGGGGGGAGACACCCAGGAGGTGGAAGGACGAGAGCCAAACGCCTCAAGGTACACAGATTCATCCTCCGAAGGGTTGAGGGCTGGCCAATTTCCTCTCTGCTTAAGGATTTCTAGAATGTCTGCAAATGAGACATCTTCAGAAGGGGAACGGGGGGAACCCTCGGAATCCTCTAAATCTGTGTCAGAGGTGACGGACTCAGGTGAGTCTATGTGTTCCCTCTTACACTTTCTCTTCCGAGGGGGCTCTTCTGCCAAATCAGGAGAGGCCTCGGAAGAGGATGAGATCCCCACAGGGGATTCCTGAGGAGCTGGCTCTCTGCGGTCCGGGATGAGGGAGTGAGTCGACTTGACCTGAGGCACCGAAGAGGGGGGGGCGGACGGAGCCGACTGTGGGGTAGAACCAGGTTCTAACACACTCCGCATGACCTCGAACGCACCCCTGTCAGGCAGAGCCAGAGGTCCCCGCTCCGAAAAGCTAAAAACCTCCCTCGGCACCGACAGTGATGGCTCCGAGGCCGATGTCGGAGCCGAACTCACCAGCGCCGAAGCCCCGAGAGGGAGAGCGGGGTCGGACAAGGGTCCGATGCCACTCACCCCCTCGGAGCCGACGATGGAAGTCCGGCGCCGAGATTCTTCTAAGGAAGAAATCGGAGCCGATGGAGACAATTGTATCGGCTCTGACGCTACCACAGTCTCGGTTCCGAAACGCCCCGGCTCCGAGCTCAACGGAGTCGGAGGAGGAACATATTGAGGGCCAGGGGCAGGCATCGACTGATGAGTCGGGCTCTGAAGCATTTGGGCCAGTGCCTCGGACTTAAGAAGTCGACTCACTACCCTCTGAAGGTCATGGTCCGACAGCCTCGATGACCTAGAGGAGTGAGATCTATGGCTCCGTTCAGACAGCAGAGGAGATGCTGGAGCCGAATGAACGGAGCCAAGGGATGGTGACCTAGACCTCTTCCTAGATGTCGGTTCCGAAGGTCTGGTCGGAGCCGACACGGGAATTTCTAAGACCTCGACTCCAGCCGGAGCCGAGGAAACCACAGAAACTGTAGACTGAGACTCATCGGCTCCAGCCGGAGCCGATGTAGACGGAGGTTTAGTAGCCTTAGGTCTCGGCTCAGGAGCTGGAGCCGAGGACCTAGAAGCCTTGGAGGGCTTCCCCGAAGAGAAAGTAAGGGAACCCTCAGGCTTGAGTAAACCTCTCAGAATCAGTTTGTTTTTTCTTTCCTGCAAGACCCTGGGGCTGAAGCCGTGGCATACAGCACAGGAGTTCTGCAGGTGCAAAGGCCCCAGGCAGTAGACACAAGAAGTGTGACCGTCTGTCAGAGACATTTTCTGACAGCACGAGTCACACTTCTTGAAGCCTGAGACCTTTGAGTCTTTAGAAATTTTAGAAAAGTGTAATCACACACACACAGTCAAACACACTGATTACACCCTATCCTATTTTAAACTCAAAAATTAAAACAAACTACAAAGTTTTAAATTATGAGAAAACACACACACACCACTAGGGGATGGGGAAGAAGGCCAGAAGGCCCGAGGGAAGAACTTATAAGTTCTTGTGGAGAAAAAATGGGATTTTAGAGAAAAGGTGGGGGAGATTCCACTAAACTAAGGGAAACAAATATTAAAATTAAAATTAAAGGGGTTTAAGTATACTAACTTTAATCCAAAATTACTCACCAAGAAGCCGGTAGAAAACCAACACCTCGATCGCTGTAGCGGCAAACGAGATCTGAGGTAATTCTCGCCTAGCATTGTGGGATATAAGGGGAGCCTCGAGTCGGTGGAACCAACTCTCGAGCTTTAGAGTGGCCGAGTCGGAGCCGAGGTCGGCTCCGAACCCATCCAGTAAGAATGAAGGCGAGATAGACAACTTAACATGACACCTTATTCTTATGAAAAATTAGAGAAGGAGTCTTGGACAAAAGGGCCTGGAGCTCAGATACTCTTCTAGCTGATGTAATGGCAAATAGGAAAAGGTTTCTTCCAGGGCAAACATTTTAAGTCTGATTTGGCAGTGGGTTCAAACAGACTTTGAGTTAAAGTTTGAAGTAATATAGATAAGTCCCAAGGAGGAGTAGGGTCCTTGAATGGGGATCTAAGTAAAAAGGTGCCTTTTAGAAAAGTTTTGAGCAACATAGAAGAAGCCACAGAAGTGTAATTTTCATCGGATTGAAAATTACAAATAGCGGCCAGCTGGACTTTGATAGAACAGAAGCTATCCACCACTTTGAAAAGGGATAATAAAAAATCTATGACTGTGGAGATTGGGCAGAGAAAGGATCCACATTTCTCTGGAGGGTACAGAAAGAAAATCTCTTCCATTTGCTTCTGTAAACGTTTCCAGTAGAAGCCTTTTGATAGGCAAAGAAGATATGTTGGTCCGGAAAAGAAAGCCTGAGTTGTCCAGCCATCACTGGAATTGGATAAACCATGTGGTTAACTTGAGGCCTGTTATGTCCAAATGAGCTACCCCTGTTAGATGAGACAGGAGGTGTGGACTGGGGTCTAATAACCATGGCAGACACAGAAGATAAAGCCACAAAAAGGGAAAACAGATTTGGCAAGGACAAAAGGGTGCACTGTCGATTACTGGGCTCTTTAACCAGTAGGCTTTCTGCAGAAACTTGGGGAGTAGAGGTAATGGGGGATAAGCACAGAAGAGACTAGGCAGCCAATTGTGAACTGCAGCATCTTTCGGCAACTCTCCCAGGAGAGATCAGGGTGAAGAACCTGATGCACTTGTTGTTGAAGGGAGAAGCAAAGAGATCACAACATGGCTGGCCCCTTCAATGTAAAATACTATCCACCACTCTGACATTGACAGACAACTAAGGAGGTATCAGAATGGACATGCTTAGTTTGTCTACAAGCACAATGCATTTCCCTTTTTAATTTCTCCAAGTATTTTAGGTATCTAATACCATGACAGGAATGAACCCCATTCCTAAGTCAAAGTATGATTAAAGTTCATGAAATTAGTATTCATTCAATCTTTGATGTCAGCCAGAAGTGCTCTTTGCAGCACCCACAATGTGCCCAGTATGACTCCTTCTGCAATTCATATGGAGTTACATGTATTGGTAACACATCTACATATGATGGTAGGTTCTTTTTTATAAGACCAATTGCTCCTACTACTATTGGAACTATCTGTGTATATTTCTTCAACATTACTCTCATTTCTGCCTTCAAATCCTGACATTTTATAACTTTTAGTTATGTACTCACCATAACTTTAGATGTTTGGGATCCATCTCGCCTACATTCAGTACTGATGGGCTCGGAGCCGATCGGCTCCGACTCAGCACACTATGCTATAGAGCGAAGCCTCTTATTGGCTGAGCTATTCTTTATCCCAGGATGCACCACCACTAATCCACCAGATCTTGTTTGTCCGCATTCATGCACACACACATAACTTGTTTATATAACATTGCCAGATGTTTCAAGATGAAACAATAGAATTCGTACCGTCCGATCTCTTCTGATCTCCAAGGCAGGGGGAAGGAGGGTGGGTTATTGGGAATGTAGGCGAGATGGATCCCAAACATCTAAAGTTATGGTGAGTACATAACTAAAAGATGTTATGTGATCCTATCTCGCCTACATTCAGTACTGATGGGACAGCTTCCCTAGCACCTAAATCCTGGGTGGCTCATTGGAAAACACTCCTGAGCACTGTGGAACCAAATGAAGCTCGCCCCCGAGATGCCACATCCAATTTGTAGTGGGAAATGAAAGTGCGGGGAAGACCATGTAGCCGCAGCACAAATGTCACTAATGGCAAGCTTAGAATGGAATGCTATTGAAGTAGCCATAGCTCTTGTAGAGTGAGCTTTGACAGAGGTCGTAAGCTCTTTATTAGAAAAGGAATAAGCTTGACTAATACAGTCCCTGATCCATTTGGCAATAGTGACCTTTGTGACGGCTTTGCCCAATTTATTATCCGAAAAGGACACAAACAATTGATCTGTTTTCCTTGTTTGTTTGGTCCTGTCTAAATAAAAACGCAATTGCCTGTGGACATCCAATGTGTGGAATATGTATTCCGCTTTGTTAGAGTACTTTGGAAAGAAAACTGGAAGTTCTAATGACTGTTGTAGGCAAAAACTGGAACAAACTTTAGGGACAAAGGATGGATTAGGCCTGAGAGATACTCTATCTGTGTGAAAAACCAGGTACGGTGGTTTTACAGATAGAGTTTGAAGCTCTGAAACCCTTCTGGCAGAAGTAATCGCAACCAGAAAAGCAGTTTTCCAAGATAGAAATTTCAAATCACATGTTGCTGCCGGCTCGAAGGGGGAGGAGGTTAAGGCACGTAACACCACATCGAGATCCCATGGAGGAACAGGATGAGAAATCGGAGGTCGTAAAAGCGCAGCACCTTTCATGAAGGTCTTACACAATCTGTTGCTCATTAAAGGTGAGTTTATAGATTCATGAAAATTGGAAATAGCTGCCAATTGGACCTTGATGGTAGAGACTGAAGAACCTTGATTGAATAGGGAAGTTAGAAATTTTAGGACTTCCGATACAGGAATAGTGATGGGATCTAGACCCCGGAGTTGAGCCCAAATAGCAAATCTCTTCCATTTGCTGGTGTACAATTTCTTGGTGGCAGACTTGTGGGCCGAAGATAAAATATGTATGACTTCCGGGTCTAAGGTATGATTCCTGACTATAGTCGGAAGAGGAGGAGCCAAGCTGTTAACTTCAAAGTGTGAAGGGACTGGTGGAGTAGTCCCGACTGATGAATTAATAGGTCTGGGATCTGGTCCAGGAACCATGGACCGTCCAGTGCATATTTCCGAAGATAGGGGAACCATACCTGACGAGGCCAGTAAGGAGCAACTAGGATCATTTTGCCCCCCAAATGAGACGCCTTTTGGATCACTCTGGGAAGGAGGGGAACTGGGGGGAAGGTGTATAGCAAGCCGGTGGGCCAAGGATGGGCTAGTGCGTCCATAGGGCTCTCCCTCAGAGCTGGAGTGAGGGAGAAGAACTTTTTGCACTTCGCGTTCAGCGGGGTTGCGAAGAGGTCGCAACAAGGAATTCCCCATTTGCTGAAAATCTGAGTTGCCACTGTATTGTTCAGAGACCACTCGTGAGGAGAGAGGATAGTTCTGCTCAGTCTGTCGGCTATCACATTGGATTTGCCAGGGATATGAGTTGCTATCAGAAAACGTTTGGTCGTCACTGCCCATTCCCATACTCTCATGGCCTCTCTGCAAAGAGGGTAGGATCTGGTTCCTCCCTGCTTGTTCAGGTACCAGACCACTGACATGTTGTCGGAGTGAACGGCAATCATGCCCTGAGGGAGGTAATCGTGGAGGGCTTGTAGAGATAGAAGCACTGCCCTCATTTCCAAAATGATGATATGAATAAGACTCTCTTCTGAATGCCATTTGCCTTGGACTGACCTGCCCAGGAAATGCCCCCCCACCCCATCTGGGAGGCGTCCGTAGTCAACGTGGCCATAAGAGGAGGTGGAACGAAGGGTCGACCTTGATCCAGATTGGAGGGCACCAGCCACCAGCGAAGGTCCCATTTGCAGGTTTCCGTGATCCGTATGAGGTGACTGAGAGGGAGATCCTGAAAGGACCACTGTGTCGAAAGAAGCCACTGGAGAATTCTCATATGCAACCTTGCTAGGGGGACTAGAAGAACAGTGGCCGACATGGATCCCAATAGCTGCAGGACCATTCTGGCTGGAGCTTTGGATCTGGGAAGCAAGGCTCGAACTTGAGCCTGTATGGTTTGTATCCTTTCTGTCGGAAGATAGACCTGCATTCTGTTTGAGTCTATCTCTACTCCGATGAATCGTATGCGTTGAGATGGCAGCAACACAGACTTTGGCCAATTGAAGGTGATTCCAAGGGAAGTGCCCAGTGATATTGTGGCTTGTAGATTCTGCAATAGTAGACGCTTGGAGGTGGCAGTTAGGAGCCAGTCGTCCAGATACGGAAACACCTGGAATCCTAGACTCCTCAGGTGAGCAGTCACGACCGCCAAACATTTGGTGAACACCCTGGGGGCTGTGGTGAGACCAAAGGGCAGCGTGAACTGAAAATGACTGTCTCCTAGGCTGAAGCGCAAATGTCTCCTGGACGCCTGATCTACCATGATGTGGTAATAAGCGTCCTTGAGATCTATGGAGCACATCCAAACACCTTTCTCCAGCAGTGGGAGAATGGATTGCAAGGTGACCATTCGGAACTTGGACTTTTTGACTGAACGATTTAGAATGCTGAGATTCAAAATGGGCCTCAAGTCCCCGGTCTTTTTTGGCACCAAAAAGAATCTTGAGTAAGTCCCTTACCCGATCTGGTCTGCGGGGACCGGTTGGATGACTCCTTTTTGAAGCAGCTTTGAGACTTCTAAGGCTGCAATTTCCCGTTGACTGGGTGGCGGGTCCAGGATTTTCTTGGACGGAGGTGGGGAGTGAGAAAAAGGGATAGAGTAACCTCCGGCGATAATTCGAAGCACCCATCGGTCCTGAGTGATACCTTCCCAGGCTTTTAGATGCCCCGAAAAACGACCCCCGACTGGCTCCGGAGCTGCACAGTCGGGCAATCCCTCAGGGATTGTGAAAGGCTGAAGAGCCACGAAAGGACTCGCGGTCTCCAGTGTTGCGGGGGCCTCTGCTGCCTCTGGGACGGCGTCTTCCAGAAAAATTTCCCCCTCCTCTGCCTCTAGAAGGGGGATCGTCCTGCTGTGAGGGATAAGACTTCTGGGATCTACGGAACCACATTTTCCCTCCTCTTTTAGCCTTGGGATAAGGCCGAAAGGGAGTGGAAAATCGTGCCCCTACGGCAGTCAAAGTCTTACCTTCTTGCTCGCAGCAGGTCAATGTGTCCTTTACCTTGGGTCCAAACAAAGAGGACCCATCAAAGGGAGCGTCGGCAAAAGAAGACTTGAAGGCTTCCGCAAAATGACACAGGCGGAGCCAGGCTTGCCTCCGTAGAGCAATACCTGTACCCGCCGCTCTACTCGCCCCCTCGGCTGCATATGAAATGAGCCTCATGAACGAGTTTGATATGGATGACAGCGTAGCCAACTGAGAGCCAACCGTCTGGGCCAGCTGCTCAGGTAGGTTACCCAAGAGGGTATCTGAAAGCTCCTTGATCAGATCCCTCTGAAACCTGGTGAAGTGCGTTAAATAGTTCAGGGACCTTAAGGTAAAGGCCGCTGAACTGAGGGTGCGCTTCCCGTACCGATCCATGCTCCTAGACTCCTTATTAGGAGGATGGACGGATGTCGAAGCCTCTGCTACATCTTGTTGGGTAGCAGATGCCACCACCAAGGCATCTACAGCCACACCTTTTGTCAAAACCTCCTTCTCTGGGGGTGCTGATAGGAACTTATTTGGGCGAGCAGGCACCGGTTCCACAGAGTCTGGATGTTCCCACGCCCTTCGACAGATCAAATCTAGGAGCTCGAAGGGCGGAGACACCCAGGAGGCGGAGGGCTGAGCCCCGAAGGCCTTAAGGAACACCGACTCATCAGCAGAAGGGGGTTTGGAATGCCAGCCTCGTTGTTTGAGGGCATCCAGGATGTCTGCAAAGGAGACATCATCTGAGGACGACTTAGGGGACCCCTCTGCATCATCAAGATCAGTGTCTGACGTGAGAGACTCATCGGGGGAGTCAACGTGCTTCCTCTTGCACGATCTTTTCCTTGGGGGTTCCTCTGAAGAAGCTTCAGAGGGACCTCCAGGAGGGGGGGAACCCCCAGTGGGGGTGACCTCAGGCCCCGGGGCTCCGCTGTCTAAGGACAGGGGGACTGCCAAAGACCCAGTCTCCGTAAGCATGGAAGGTGCTGGTGAGACCGTGGAGGTAGCCAAAGAAGATTTGGCTAACGCATTCCTCATGGCCCTGAAGGCCGGACCACCCGAATCCTGGGAAGGTCCAACCCCCGTGGCCACAACAGTAGACGGTACCCCCGCAGCCGACGCACCGACAGGAAGGCTTGGGACCGAAAACATCAGTCCCGAAGCGTCCCCCCCGGGGCCAACAGAGGAGGTCCGCGTACCGAACTCCGACTCGAGAGCCGAGGTTGGAGTAAGGGTCGGGGCCGACCCGAAAACCTCCATCAGCTCCACCAGCACCGGCTCCAACGGTGCCGAGGCTGTTGGAGGAGGAACCAGAACTACAGGGTGGGCCATCAGCTCTGAAGCCGAATGGGCTGGAGCCAAAACTAATTTTTGGAACACAGGAGACTGAAAAAGTCTTAGGAGCACCTTGTCGATATCCGAATCAGACATCTTGGAAGATCTAGATGAAACCGATCGGGTCCGAACCGACTTCTCCATCGGCTCCAAAGGACTGGGGAACCGGCTCCGAATGGACTCAACCAATATCGGTGCAGAGGGAGATCCCAAAACAATTTCTCTCGGTGCCGAGGAGGGCTTCGGCGCCGAAGGGGAAGAGTCTGAGCCGGCAACCCTCATCGGCTCCAAAATCAGTGGAGCCGATGAAGGTGACCCGCCTCTCGAAGCCCCAGTCATCGGCTCCCAAACCAGAGGAGTCGAGACTGGGGGCATCGAGGCAGACCGTTCCGCCCTCGGCTCCGAAGTCCGTGGAGCCGATGGAGAAGCCTGCCTGGATTTCTTAGTAGTCGGTTCCGATGGGCTGGTCGGAGCCGACACTTTCTTTTTCTTAGTTGGAGAGGATGAGGAAGATAAGGCCTCCTCGAAGGAGGGTTTAATCAGCCCTTTCAAGATTAATTTATTTTTCCTCTCTTGGAGGACCCTAGAGGAAAAGGCGTGACACACGCTGCAGGACTCCTGTAGGTGCTTGGCGCCTAAGCAGTATACGCACAAGGAGTGGTCATCAGTTATAGACATTTTATAACTGCATCTCGTGCACTTCTTGAACCCTGAGGGCCTATGTTCTTTAGACATAATGTCTCTGAAACAGTCAATATAACAGCAGTAAAGATCACTGTGTAGACAGAAAAAAATACAGATTTTAAACAACAATAAAGTTTTTTTTTTTTTTTTTTTTTAAACGAAAATCAAAATTAGTACAATACAATTATCACGACAGCAAAAAAGGAGGGCCAAGAACCCTCTAACTCAAACAGGTACTTGACCTCCTTAAAAAGAAATAGAAACTGCTAATGAATAGGGGAAGGCCCCTCTAACTTAAATGGGAAACCTTTCCCTAAACAAACACACAAATTTACCACAAAAATATATCCAGAAACACTCATACAAAAACAATAGCTGTTAAAACAGCTTTTTGGGTAAGAAAAAAGAATTTCCTGACAGGAAAACTTTAGAAAAAAAACAGCACTTAGCTCAGCCAAGTTTGAGACCACGTCCTAGCTTGTAAGCGGCAAACGAGATCTGGGGGATTAGTGGTGGTGCATCCTGGGATAAAGAATAGCTCAGCCAATAAGAGGCTTTGCTCTATAGCATAGCGTGCCGAGTCGGAGCTGAGGATCGGCTCCGAGCCCATCAGTACTGAATGGAGGCGAGATAGAATCACATAACATCTTTGTGTTTCTCTGTACACAAGACACTGTAGTCACTGGGTGTGGTGATTTCAATTATCAATGCTACTTTTGCCTTCTTTTCATGGACCACTATACCTGGTTTTCTAGCATCTATCTTAAACTGTTGGCAATAGAAGATCCCATGTGATGTAGACTTCATCATTTTCTATGATGCTTTGGGGCTCATGTTTCCAGTGTTTTTCAGCACTTCAATACCATACTGTTTGCACAATCCCCAGTGCAACAGTCTTGCCATATTATTATGACGTTCAGTATACAGTCCTTCTGCCAATAGTATGTCACAACCAGCAGCAAGGTGTGCACGTTTCCAGTTCTGTTTTAAAACGCCTACATTTGTCTGTTTCTCCTACATGTTCAATGGACTTTGTAAACCAACGTGTATGTAGCCCACTGTCTTGTGCCGCCAATATTAACCTTTCATCTCTTGGTTTGAATTTGCCTCTCCTTAACCATTCGTGCATTCATTCCTGATCAACATGAGGTTCTTCTAGAAGTTTTCTATACTTGCAACTATATTTATGAATTTTCCACATTTCTTGCCTTCTCATCTGGTCCTTCACCTTATATCCTTTCTTTTGTTTTTTGGCATGTTCAGTTGCTGCCTTATTTTTATCTACTTGCGGTTTGATTTCCATTACTGCTCGATGCCGATATGCTTCTGCTAGACTAAGCAGGGAAGTCATCTTGGATTTTTTCTCCTCATATTTCAAAATTTTCACTACATTTGGGTCTTGTGAGGTCAGCAGATATGTATGGAGTCCCACGAGTGCAGATCTGTATATATAATCAATTTCAAGGAGGCCCATCTCTCCTTCGGAACGGAGAATATATAATCTTGGTATGCACTGATGTTTATAAATCATCTGGTGAGCATGAATCATCCTTCTTCTTTTCCTCTCTAATCTATCCAACACGTTTTGGGGCCAGTCAGTCACTACAAAACTGTAAGTTAGGACAGGAAGAACAAATTGGTTTATAACTTGGAATTTGTTCCTAAATGTCAACTCTGTTTCCAGAATTAATTTAAGTCTTCCAAAGTATTCCTTACTAAGTTTTATTCGCATTTGTTCATGTTTTATTGTTGATCTGTCATCAATTCCCAAGTATTTATACACTCCATCTTGCTGAAGTTCTTTTATATCACATTCTTGTCCCAAACTGTTTTCTTGGTGCTGCAGTTTTCCTGCTTTAAAGGTTGCTTTTGCACATTTATCAAGACCAAATGACATTCTTACATCATCTGAAAAAGTTTTGACAAATTGCAGTTGTGCTTTCAGTTCCTCATCTGATGAGGTGCATAGTTTTAAATCACTGACAAAGAGAAGATGAGAATTTTTTATACTTTGTTGTTTTCTAGGAGCCAAATTACAGCCAAGATCTAAGCTGTTATGTAGACAGCTTAATGGGTTAAGGGCAAGGCAGAATAGCAGTGGTGACACAGGGTCACCCTGGAATATCCCCTTTTGAATTTTTATCCCTGCAATAATAATTTGTCCTTTATCATGACTTAATTGCAAAGTGGTCTGCCACTATTTCATGGTCACTGCAATGTGGTTGATCAGTGCAAGATGTATCTTACACATTTTAAGCACTCTTTTATCCATGAATGTGGGATACTATAAAATGCTTTTTTTGTAGTCTATCCATGCCATACCTAGATTCTTCCCCTTTTACAGTTCTCCACTATGACTTTATTTAACAACAAATGATCTTTTGTTACATATGACTTTCTTTTACTGCCTTTTTGTTGTAATGCCATAATTGAGTTTTCTTCTAAATGACTATAAACTCTGTTGGCATCAATTCCAGTGTATAATTTATACGTCATCGGAAGGCAAGTTATTGGTCTATAATTTTTAGGGTAGCTTGCAGGTTCACTCTTAAGTAGGAGCATTGTTTTTCCTGTTGTTAGCCAGGTTGGTGTCTGTTCAGGGTGAGCATATAAATAGTTCTTTCTCGTGGGTAAATCTTCGTGCAAAGATCTTAATACTTTTAACCAGAAGTTTGGTACTGCATCTGGTCCTTGGATTTTCCAGTTAGAGGGTTTTCTTAACTTTGTTTCAATCTCTCTGGCTGTTACTTCATCCCATTTCATATGCTGTACCTTTAAACTTCTTATTCTTTCTTTTACTTCTTCTGGCCATTTAGCATCTTTGTTATGTTTAACAGGATCTTCATAGATACTTCTCCGAAATGTATCCATTTCTGCGTTTTTGGTGGTCTTTCAATTCCTATTACCTTGTTTCCCAATTCTCTGTAAAATGTTTTTTGGGTCATCAATAAATTGCTTATTTTGCACTTTTCCTTTATATTTATCTGTGTATCCTCTAAATTTTTCCGCCTGTGCTGAGATTTTTAGTTTTTTATTTGCAATAGTGCATGATAGATACTGGTCTGTTCTAATAATAAGAAGTTATGTCTTACCATAACGTTCCATGTTAGTTGTCTTCTTCTCGCCTTCTTTCTTGCTGGATGGGTTCGGAGCCGATCCTCGGCTCCGACTCGGCCTATACTACAGCTCGAGAGCTATTTTTACCGGCTCGAGGCAGCCCTATATCCCACAATACCATGCGCTAACTCCCCAGATCTCGTTTGGAAGCTAAGACATAGTATAAAAAGTAATATTATAATAATAATATTATAATCCTCTTTTACGAGTACAGGTTACCTGCTTGTAACACTAAGGATACCATGAAAGATGCAACATATTGTATCTCCAGAAATGGAAGGACTCAGAACCTCGAGTCTAACCAGGCTAGGGGGCAGGAGGGAGGGACGCAAGAAAGAAGGCGAGAAGACAACTAACATGGAACGTTATGGTAAGACATAACTTCTTAATGTTAAGTTGTCATTCTCGCCTTCATTCTTGCTGGATGGGACAGCGTCCCTAGCATCTTAGTCCTGGGTGGCTCAATGGAACAGACTCCTGAGAACAGTGGAACCAAAATCAGCTCTATTTCTGGAGGCTAGATCAAGCTTGTAATGGGCAATAAAGGTATGTTTGGACGCCCATGTAGCTGCTGCACAAATGGCATCTAGTGGTAACCTTGCTTGAAAAGCTGTTGAAGTTGATAGTGCCCTGGTTGAATGAGCTTTAGGCCTAGAGGGTAGTTGCCTGTGTCTCAACTCATAGATCAAGGTAATAATAGATGTCAGCCATCTGGAAAGAGTAACTTTCGATACTGGAAGCCCTTTCTTGCCTGCAGCATAAGAGAGGAAGAGCTGGTCTGACTTTCTGAATTGTTTTGTCCTGTCTAGGTAATACCGTAATTGGCGATGAACATCTAATGAATGTAATTTTTGTTCAGCCCTGTTGGTATAGTCTGGGAAAAAGACGGGCAAATCAATGGAGTGGTTTAGATTTGCTTCCGATAACACTTTTGGTAGGAAGAAAGGGTTTGTTTTGAGAGTTACCCTATCTTTATGAAAAAACAAATAGGGAGGACGGACAGACAGGGCTTGAAGTTCCGATACCCTTCTGGCAGATGTTATAGCTACTAAAAACAGCGTTTTCCAAGAAAGAAGTTTGAGGGAGCAAGAAGCTGCCGGTTCAAAAGGGGGTAGAATTAGTGAGGTTAGAACTAAATTCAAATCCCATTGTGGGGGTGGATCTTTGACTGGAGGTCTGAGCAACAAGATGCCCTTGAGAAAGGCTTCACAGAGTTTGTGGGATATAATATTTGCTTCTGAGAGTCCAACATGAAAATTAGCAATGGCCGCTAATTGTACCCTGATAGTGGCCGATGATGACCTCGAATTAAAAAGCTCCGCCAGAAAGTCTAGAACCTCATGAATGGGTGCATGGAAAGGATCTAAGGATCTAGTTTGTGCCCAGTGTGAAAAACGCTTCCATTTACTCGCATAAGTCTTCCTAGTATTGGACTTATGGGAAGCCAGAATGATATCATGAACAGGAGGAGAAATAAGGGGAAGCCTGGCTATGGCTGGAAGTGGAGCAACCAAGCTGTGAGGTTGATGGAATGTAGAGACTGATGCAGCTTGCCCGTGAGGTAGGTCAATAGATCCGGAAGGGGTTCCAGATGCCAAGGTTGTTCCAGTAGGTATTTGTGCAGGAACGGGAACCAAACTTGTCGAGGCCAAAACGGGGCAATGAGGATCATTTTGGATCTCAATGCGGTTGCTTTCTGAATTAGTTGCGGGATCAATGGAAAGGGAGGAAAGGCATAAAGAAGACCCCAGGGCCAAACGTGAACAAGAGCGTCTCTGAGGGGCTGGCCTGGTAGAGGAAAAAGTGTGAAGAAGTCGAGGCACTTGCTGTTTTGCGGAGTTGCGAAAAGGTCGCAGCAAGGCTGGCCCCACTTCCGAAAAATTCCATCTACTACCGCTTGATTTAGAGACCACTCGTGAGGCATGAGGATAGTTCTGCTCAATCTGTCTGCTATGACGTTGGACTTCCCGGGGATGTGCGTTGCTATCAGAAACCGTTGAGATGAAATCGCCCATTGCCAAAGTCTGAGTGCTTCTCGACAGAGGGGGTAGGACCTTGTTCCGCCCTGCTTGTTTATGTACCACACCACAGACATATTGTCCGTTTGAATTGCTATAGTCCCCATGGGAAGAGAGCTCTGAAGGGCCTGCAACGTCAAAAGCACCGCCCTCATCTCCAGGACATTTATGTGCAGGTGACATTCTGACTGTTGCCAAGTGCCCTGGACCGTCCTGCCCTGATAATGCCCCCCCCACCCGATCAGGGAGGCATCCGTTGTAACAGTGGCAACTGGAGGGGGGAGAACAAAGGGTCTGCCCTGAAAAAGCTGAGGGGAAACCATCCACCAGGAAAGATGTTTCTTGCAAGATGGTGTTATCAAAATGTTCTGGGCCATTGGCAGCTGTTGAAAGGACCACTGAGAAAACAGCATCCACTGAAGGAGTCTCATGTGGAAGCGGGCTAATGGAAGTAGAAGAATCGCCGCCGCCATGAGGCCCAACACTTTCAATACTAGCTTGACTTGGACTCTGCTGGGCTGAAACAGAAGGTGAACATTCTACCTTATGTCTGTCACTCTCTGAGGTGGTAATGTTGCAGACATTTCTGTGGTGTTTAACACGGCGCCTATAAAGTTTATACATTGACAAGGCGACAAGGAGGACTTTGCAAAATTTATAGAAATACCCAGGCTGTTGCAAAGATGGATAGTATAATCCCTGGCCGTTATGAGATCCTGTTTGGTGGTAGCGGAAATGAGCCAGTCGTCTAAGTATGGAAACACCTGGAATCCTTTCTGCCTCAGGTGAGCCGTGACCACTGCCAAACATATGGTGAACACCCGGGGGGCTGTGGTGAGACCTAAGGGCAGGGCCCTGAATTGAAAATGACTGACTCCCAGCCAGAAGAGGAGAAAACTCCTGGAGCGCCTGTGTATTTTTATGTGGTAGTACGCGTCCTGGAGGTCTAACGAGCACATCCAGTTGTCTCTGCCCAAAAAGGGTAGAATGGACTGCAGTGTTACCATCCGAAATTTTGTCTTTAATACATAGTTGTTTAACCAGCTGAGGTCCAAAATGGGTCTCCAATCTCCTGTCTTTTTTGGTACCAAAAAGAATCTGGAGTAGATTCCGGATCCTAGCTGATCTGCTGGGACTGCCTGGATGACTCTTTTGTTTAACAGCTTTTTTATTTCTAGCTGAGCCTGACCCCTTTGTGCCGGTGGTACGTCTGGTAGGGGTTTTGGCGGTTGTACCGGAGGGAAAGTGAAAGGAATTTTGTAACCCTCGGATATGATCTTCTGTACCCATGTGTCTTGGGAGATGGATTGCCAGGCTTCCGGGTACAGAGATAATCTTCCCCCGGCTGCCTCCCCAGGCGGGCAGTCGGGCAGCTTCTCAGGGGTGCTGGAAGGGGTGGTCAGGGAAAGATTCCCTGGAACCCTGGTTCTGTGGACCCCCTCTGCCCCTGGGGCGGCGTCTGTTATTATTCCCCCCTCTGCCTCTAGGGGGAAATTCACCACGTGCGGCAGGCGCGACTCCCTGTGGTTTGCGGAACCACATCTTTCCACCCCTCTGTCCCTTAGGATAAGGTCTAGAAGGCGTGGAAAAATGGACTCCCACGGCAGTGAGAGTTTGCTCGCATCTGGTGAGGGTATTCTTCACCTGAGGCCCAAACAATTCCGAACCGTCAAAGGGGGTGTTGGTGAAGGACGCCTTGAAGGGGTCGGCAAAGTTACAGAGTCGCATCCAAGTGTGACGTCTCAACGCAACGCCTGTGCCAGTGGCCCTACTCGCTCCATCGGCTGCATAAGAGATTAGCCGCATGGAGGAGTTAACAATGGAGTTCAGGGTAGCCAGCTGAGAGTTTATTTTGTCCTTAAACCCCGCAGCAGAAGGATCCTATACCGTTTCACCCAGCTCTGTGAGCAAGTCTCTCTGAAGGCGGGTGAAATGACATAAATAGTTCAGCGATAGCATAGAAAATGTCGCTGAAGCAAAGGTCCGCTTGCCGTACCTGTCCATGGTCCTGGACTCTTTGTTAGGAGGATGAACAGGTACAGAAGGATCAGCTAATTCCTTCTTACTGGCTGCTGCTACCACCATAGCATCAACTGAAACACCTTTGGTGAGAAAGGATTTGTCATCTGGTGCAGAAATAAATTTAGAAGGCCTCCTAGGGGTAGGTTCCATTGAATCAGGAGCTGCCCACGCCTTTCTAGCCACTACCTCCATTAGTGGGTCAAAAGGAGGAGACACCCAGGAGGTGGAAGGGCGAGATCCAAAGGCGTCAAGGTAAACCGACTCGTCCTCGGAAGGTTTGAGAGTGGACCAATTTCCCCTCTGTCTTAGGATCTCCAGGATGTCTGAAAAGGAGACATCCTCAGAGGGGATCTGGGGGAACCCTCCGACTCATCCAAGTCGGTGTCCGACGTGACAGACTCGGGGGAGTCTATGTGCTTCCTCTTGCACTTTCTTTTCCTAGGGGGTTCCCCTGAAACTTCAGGGGAACCCTCGGAAGAGGAGAAGACACCCAAAGTGGGTACCTTATGCCTTGGATCTCTGCTGTCAGGTATAGGAGGGTGGCCAGAGACCGTAATAGGCACTACAGAGGGAGGAGCTGCAGAACTTAACCTTGGAGTGGACACTGGGTCCAGCACACTCCTCATCACCTCGAAGGCTTCCCCATCAGACACCAAAGGTAGCTCTGGCTCCGAAGAGGCTGGAACCGCCCCCGGAACCAACAACCGGGAATGATGTCGGGGCCGAACTAACCAGAGCCGAAGCTCCGAGAGGTAGAGCAGGGTCGGATAAGGGTCCGATGCCACTCGCCCCCTCGGAGCTGACAATGGAGTCCCGGCACCTGGACCTCTCCATGGACGGAACCAATAAAGAGGTCAGAGCCGACGACACTGGAGCCGAAGGAGGGGGTATCGGCTCCGACGTGGGCAAGGTCACGGTTCCGATGAACTCTGGCTCCGAACTCGAGAGATGAGTCGGAGGAGGAATGGATAACTGTGTCGAAGGAGCCACAGTCTGGTGAGATGGGCTCTGAAGCATTTGGGCCAGCGCCTGAGATTTTATGAGTCTACTGACCACCCTCTCGATGTCGTGATCGGAGAGCCTGGAAGACCTCGATGAATGAGTCCTATGACTCCGCTCCGATAGGAGGGGGGACCTCGGAGCCGATCTGATGGACTCTAAAGAAGGTGACCTAGAGCGCTTGCACGCTGGGGTCGGCTCCGATGATGGTTTCGAAGCGGAACCCACTTTGCTCGCCTCGGAGCCAGCCGGAACCGAGGTCGGAGCCGTTTCGACAACACCAGCCCTCGGCTCAGAAGCTGGAGCCGAGGGTTTGGCGGTTTTTGATGACTTCCCCGAGCCAGACTTGGACGGGGAGTCATCAGGCTTTAACAAACCCCTTAGAATGAGCTTGTTACGCCTTTCCTGCAGGACTCTTGAACTAAATCCGTGACAAACGGAACAAGAGTCCTGCAGGTGTAAAGGCCCCAAGCAATAGACACAAGAAGTGTGACCGTCTGTCAGAGACATTTTCTGACAGCACGAGTCACACTTCTTGAATCCCGAGACCTTAACGTCTTTGGACATTGCCCTAAAGACAGTCACTCAATCAGCACACACACTCACTCACTTACACACAAGGGGGAGATGAGAGGGCTGACTAAAACAACAACACACACACACACACACACACACACACACACACACACACACACACACACACACACACACACACACACACACAGGGGTGAGTAAACAGAAAAACTAAAGCCTGTAGGCCTAATTATAAAAGTTAACTACAGGGGTGGGTAGGGCTTATGAAACAAACACTATTAAGTATAATATCGATAGGGAACAAAAGTAGGGAAAATAACCTAGTAAACTACCTCAAAAATAGAAAACTTTGTTGAAAATTCCTTTACTGACATGAGCCGGTAAAAAAAGCAACCTCGCAGCGAAGCGGCAAACGAGATCTGGGGAGTTAGCACATGGTATTGTGGGATATAGGGCTGCCTCGAGCCAGTAAAAATAGCTCTCGAGCTATAGTATAGGCTGAGTTGGAGCCGAGGATCGGCTCTGAACCCATCCAGCAAGAATGAAGGCGAGAATGACAACTTGACATTGCGCATTGATTTTTTCACGTCTATCTTTCTAAGTATTTTTGTTGATCTGTTCCTGCTTCTATACTCTAACAGCAACACCTCGTCTTAATTGCTTTATAGTTTTCTCTATTTGATACTTCCATGATGGTATTCAATTTCTCCCCTTCTTTTCACTCACTACCCTGTATTCTTGTTTGCAGAACTTTATCAGTTATTAAATTAGCTTTACAGTAATATAGCCTGTTTACTTCTGTTATATTGTATGGATGTCTATGGACAGTCCTAATTACTGTATTCATTTGTTTTATCAAACTTCTGACTTTTGGGGTTTTATTGACCTTCTGCAGTCTAAGCCGGGGTGGTGCAGCCGTAGCGTTGTCACCTCACAGCAAAAGATTCTCCTGTTCGATTCTTGGCTGGAGTGCCTTCTGTGTGGAGTCTGCATGTCCTCCCCGCGGTCGAGTGGCGTTCGAAAGACATGCGTAAATGGGTGTGCCTTCGCTGAAGGTTGGGAGTTGAGCTGGCACGTCGGCACCGTAAAAATCTACTGCCAATCATTAGCGGACTGGAGTTCCGCTGTGACGACCCCTAACCGGGAGAAGCTGAAAGAAGAAGATTGACCTTCTGCAGTCGATTTCTTTCACTGATTTTAATATGTCTATCTATCTCTATTAAATCAAGCAACTCTTCTCTTAGCTTGTTTTCTTCTAAACTGTGGGCACATTTTTTGTTTTCCATTTCCTGTGGGCATTCTATACCATCTTCCTGTGGCACATTCTCTTCAATTTCATCCTGTGCCATCCGCTGCTCTACCATATGGGAACTCACTGGCCTATCACTCCTCAACATTGACTGCATCAGAGTTTCTACAGTTTCCTGTTCCTTCCCTTACTAACCAGCTTCAAGTGAACATTTATACTGGCTTCCTGTGGAAGGCTCCAAAATATCTTCATATGGCACCTAACCAATTGCTTCTCGTTCTACTAGTTTCCCCTTAATTTGGAGGTCTATTGCTCTATCCTGTTGTGGTGTTTTCTGAATTAGATTTTCTATACTGAATCCTTCACTTCACAGATACTCCACAACCCCAGTTTTTATTTCTTTCACCCTCCATTACTAATCTCCTTGTCTACTTTTCCTCTGACTTATTTTTTTGTATTATAAAGTTTTCCATGTCCGGATTCCTTTGTCTGTATTTCTCTTAAAATATCTTTGGTGCTGCTCTTTTTGTATTAGTTAGTTTTGCTTTCACCGTTGCATGAATATTACACCATATTAAATCTCTTTTTACTTTCCCATGTTCATATTTCTTCAGATGTCTCCTGATTTTCCTGTTTCTCCTTACTATGGGGGACTCGCTTCATCATGCTGTGATGTAATTAGAAGTTATGTACTCACCATAACGTTCCATCTGAGTAGGTGTATTCATTTGTCTGCAACCTGTGGGTTATGGATCCGATATCGGATCCGAACCGGCATGGTTTTCCAGCTATGGATCCAAGCTCTCAGCTCCTCCCCTCACCCATAATGCCCTGCTCTACCCTCATGACCTCAGATCGAGTTTGCCAAAGCAACAATACCCTAAAAAGGGTAACAAAGAATATGCAGGAAACTGATAGGCCAGGGGGATAGGAGGGCGGGATGGTTGCAGACAAATGAATACACCTACTCAGATGGAACGTTATGGTGAGTACATAACTTCTAAATCTGAAGTAGGATATTCATTTGTCTGCAACCTGTGGGACAGAGTCCCCAGCTACCTGAATCTTGGGCCATCATGGAAGGATATTCCGAGCACCTGAGCCAAAGGATGCTCTACCCTAGATGCAAGATCCAACTTATAGTGGGAAATAAACGTATGAGATGAAGCCCACGTGGCTGCTGCACAAATATCATCTAGAGGAATCCTAGCCTTGAAGGCTGCCGAGGTAGATACTGACCGGGTTGAATGGGCATGAACACCCTCCGTGCGGCCTTCCTGAAGCTTGATAAGCCAATAAAATGCACTGTGAAATCCAGCGGGACAGAGAAACTTTAGAGATTGGCTTGCCCAAATTGAATTTTGCAAAGGAAATAAACAGCTGGTCGGATTGCCTATGACCAGCTGTCCTGTTCAGATAAAATCTAAGTTGCCTGTGAACATCTAGTGAATGTAGCTTATATTCACCTTTGTTTTCATATTTAGGAAGAAAACAGGGAGGTTAATGGATTGATTGATGTTTGCTTCAGAAGCGATTTTAGGAAGAAAGGACGGGTTGGTCCTGAGGGAGACACGGTCCGGATGAAATACCAAGTAAGGAGGTTTAGCTGATAATGCTTGAAGTTCAGAAACTCTCTTGGCTGATGTAATGGCTACCAAAAGGCTGTCTTGTAGGACAAGAATTTGAGATCCACCGTAGCCGCTGGCTCGAAAGGAGGGGCGGTCAAGGCCTGTAGGACCAGAGAAAGGTCCCAAGGAGGAACTGCTTGTTTTATAGGGGGCCTGAGAAGAAAAGTACCTTTAAGAAATATTTTACACAATTTGGCTGACATAAGAGGATTAGAGTCATGGCCAATGTGATAGTGAGAAATTGCCACCAGTTGAACTTTGACTGTGGAACTGCTGGCACCATCGTTAAAGAGAGTGGTTAGAAAGTCAAGCACTAAAGGGAGAGGAACCGTGAAGGGATTCAGGCCTTGCCGCTCCGCCCACAAAGAGAAACGTTTCCATTTGCTTCGGTAAACCTTTCTAGTGGATGGTTTATGAGCCGCCACCAAAATTGCCTTTACAGGTGAAGAAATACCGGGAGTCCTTATCAAGAGTGGAACTGGAGCAGCCAAGCGGTCAGCTTCAGGTTGTCCAGGTTCGGAGGAGGAATGCAGGATGGATGGGATATCAGATCCGGGATGGGATCTAGAATCCAAGGAGGATTCACCAAGTGAGACCTTAGGAAGGGGAACCAGATCTGTCGAGGCCAGAATGGAGCAATGAGAATCATTCTGCAACCCACCCGAGAGGCTTTCTGAAGAACTTGGAGCATCAGAGGCAAGGGTGGATAGGCATACAGAAGACCGGGTGGCCAAGCATGCACCAGAGCGTCTCTTGGGGTACCTCCGGGAGGAGGTATTAGAGCGAAAAAACTGTCGCACTTGGTGTTTGAGGGAGAAGCAAAAAGATCGCATGAAGGGGTTCCCCACCGTGCGAATATGCGTTCCACTACTTGACAATTGAGAGACCACTCGTAAGGGGTCAGAATGGTGCGACTGAGCTTGTCCGCTAGGATGTTGGACCGACCCGGAATGTGCGTTGCTATTAGAAAGCGATTGGTGGAGATTGCCCATTCCCAAACTCTCATGGCCTCTCGACAAAGAGGGTAAGACCTTGTTCCGCCTTGTTTGTTGATGTACCAGACAACAGACATGTTGTCCGATTGAATCGCAATTGTTCCCAAGGGAAGAAAGTCCTGAAGTGCTAGCAACGCTAAGAGCACTGCTCTCATCTCTAGAACATTGATATGCAGTAAGGTCTCTGAATCGTTCCACGTGCCTTGGACGGTCCGGCCCACAAAGTGCCCCCCCCACCCGAGGCGGGAGGCGTCCGTGGTCACCGTGGCGAGGGAGAAGCACAAAAGGGCGGCCTTTGTGGAGATCCGGAGAGTGGAGCCACCACAAGAGGGACCGCTTGCAAGCCTTGCTGATCGCTATGGGATGATGCATGGGGAGAGCAAGGTATGACCACTGTACTAAGAGCGTCCACTGTAGAATGCGTATATTGAGCCTGGCAAGAGGAAGAAGTGCTATAGCCGATGCCATGGACCCTAGAGCCCTCAGGACCAACTCCGCTGGAACAGAACTTGAATGGAGAATGGCCCGCACCTGGAGCTGCAGATTTAGAACTCTGTCCACAGTGAGGAAGGCTCGTAAACTCCTTGTGTCTAGCCTGGCCCCTATAAAATCTAAGAGCTGTGTGGGCGCCAGGTTTGACTTTTTTGTATTTATTGTGATGCCCAGAAAGGGAGCAAGATGGAGAAAGGAGTCTCGCCAATAGAAGTAGATGCCTTGTTGGGGCGGTAAGAAGCCAGTCGTCCAGGTAGGGAAAGACCTGCACTCCCTGAAGCCTCAGGTGGGCCGCTACCACTGCTAATACTTTGGTGAACACCCTGGGGGCTGTGGTGAGACCAAAGGGAAGGACCCGGAACTGGTAGTGACTGGCTCCCAGCCGGAAGCGGAGAAACCTCCTGGAGCGCCTGTCCATCAGGATGTGGTAGTACGCGTCCTTGAGGTCTATCGAGCACATCCAGTGATTTTCTCCCAGAAGGGGGAGAATAGATTGCAGAGTGACCATTCGGAATTTTTCTTTGGGGACTGCCAGATTCAAGAGAGAGGTCTAGGATTGGTCTTAGTTCCCCTGTCTTTTTTGGCACTAAAAAGAATCTGGAGTAGAACCCTGATCCGATCTGGTCTGGGGGGACGGGATGGATGGCTCTTTTCTTTAGCAGATGGCCAATTTCTGCCAAAGCGGCCTCCCGTTGACCGGGTGGGACGTCTGGGAGGGACTTCAACTTTGGAAGGTGAAGGAAAGGAATGCGATATCCCCTGGATATGATTTGGAGAACCCAGCGGTCCGATGTTATGGACTCCCATGCCGCTAGGTGCCCGAACGTCCCCGACTGCCTCCAGAGTAGAGCAGTCGGCCAACCCCCCAGGGTTGCTGCGGGCCGTTCAGAGAAAGGTTCCCTGGACCCGAAGTTTCTGGGAGCCCCTCTGCCTCTAGGGCGGCGTCCTCCCTGTCCTCCTCTGCCACGGAAGGACTGGTTGTCCGGAGCAGGCTGGGACTGCTGCGACTTCCGGAACCACATCTTCTTCTGACCCTTTTGGTTCCTAGAATAGGGCCTCTGGGGTGCAGAGAAGCGGATTCCGACGGCAGACAGCGTCTTCCGTCCTTTCGCTCTGGGTCAACGTCTCGCGAACGGTGTTGCCAAACAGAGCGCAACCGACGCTTTGAAGGGCACAGAAAAATCGCAGTGACGGAGCCAGGCCTGACGTCTAGTGACCAGGCCTGTCCGCGCAGCTCTAGCGGCGCCTCCGTTGCATGGGAGAGTAGCCGCATAGAAGTATTTGTAACTGACCTAAGAGTGGCCATACGGGTGGAGTGCAGAACTCTGTCCTCCTCGAAATGGACTCAGGGGGATGCAGCGTATTCCTTAATAAGATCTCGCTGCATCCGAATAACATGTGCCAAATAGTTCAGCGCCCTTACCGAGAAGGTCGCCGAACTGAACATCCGCTTCCCAAGCGGTCCATCATCCGAGACTCCTTGCTCGGTGGGTGGACTGAGGGACTCTCCTGAGCCAGTTCCCTCTTTGTGGCCGCCGTCAACATGGCATCTACCGGAGGCCCCTTACTCCAATGGGTCCGGTCGGATGGCGGACTAAGGATCCTATCCGGTCTTTTGGGAATTGGCTCCACGGTGTCCGGTTCCTTGCACGCCCAGGTGGTAATAAGGTCCACCAGGGGTCGGCAGGGGACACCCAAGAGGTAGACGGGCCCGTTTCAAATGCCTCCAAGAACACGGACTCGTCAGAGGAAGACTTGGGGCAGACCACCCCTTATACGGAGCATTTCCATGATGTCTCCAAAGGAGACATCCTCGGGGTGACCGTGGGGAGCCTTCCCTTCCTCCAAGTCCGTGTCTTCTGTGAGAGACTCGGGAGTCAATGTGCCTCCTTTTGCGTATGCTTGCGAGGGACCTCCTCTGGGGGCTGTCAGAGGAGTCCTCAGCAGCAATTTGCTCCATAGGAGCAACTTGGGGCACAGAAACGGGCTGTCCCAGGGGCCGGATGGTGGAAGCCTGGCCCAGTGCAGAGGGAGCGCGGGACGGAGCCGGAACAAGTGCCGGGGGTCCGGAGACCCTCAACAGAGCCCTCTCCACTACATCAAAAGCCGAAGGGGAGCCGACCTCGACCAAAGGATCCGACAATCGGCTCCCTCGGATCCGAGTGGACGGAGCCGGCGCCGAAGCACTCGGATCCGAAGGGACAGTACGCTCCGACACAGACGGCGCCGAAGGAGCACTGATCCCCCCGGATCCGAAGCTCGGATCCAGGCTCCGAGGTCGGGTCCGACGCACTTTCGAGGGCAGGGTCGGATCCAGTACCAAGTACTATCGGCGCCGACCCACCCCGGCTCGGCTGCTCGGCTCCAGCTGCTCCGAACCCGGATAGCGGGTCGGAGAAGGAGCAATAGGCTTAAAAGGGTGTTGAGCTCCCCGGAGGGGAGGCAAGAGCTCCCATCTGCATCTGGGCCTGGATGAACCTTCTCATCATCCGGTCCAGATCAGCATCAGAAAGGCTATGTGTAGATCTCGGCGAGGCTACCGAGGTAGGCCTGGAGTGCCTCCCCGATAGCCTCGACGGAGATCGGGTCTCCTCCTCCACAGGACCCGGTGAAAAGCACACAGGGGACCGGAGCCGAGAAGGAGGAGACCGAACCGACGAGCCGGGAGAAGCCGCTTGGCTGGCGGGGCCGAAACAGAGGTCTCGGCCCGCCGCCAGGTGCTTCTCCCTCCGGTCCTTTTAGCAGCATCCCTCTCCTCTCCAGAAGCGGGAGGTTGAGTCCCAGGAGCAGGAGGGGTGCCACAGGGGAACAACTGTAGCCACAGTAGTCCCGAAGGAGCGGAGGCGGAGCCGAGTCTGGCGGTAAAGACCCGCCAAGACAAGCTTGGACCTCCGCTCCTCAGTGCCCTGGGGTTGAACCCTGCACATATGGAACAGCCAGATGTGAGGTGTTCAACCCGAGACACTAACACACCGAGTGTGGCCATCAGCGGTGAGAGCTTATGGCCACACTCGGAGCATTTGGAAAAGATAGATTTAGGCTGATCAGCCATAATCTACAAGCTACTAAAAGTAACTTAAAAGAAAAGACACAGGCCCACACACACACTCTACGCAACAGCGAGGGAGGGAAAAAATACTTAATTTAACTCAAAATAAAACTATTAAGGAGGGAAACCTAAACTTTCACACAGAAATACACAAAAAACTTAAAACTTTCTGTTTTTTACAGGTAATAAATCACCACTTAGCTGAGAGCAAAGAACCCAAATCCAGTCACCAGCGCGGCAAACGAGATCAGAGGTCATGAGGGTAGAGCAGGGCATTATGGGTGAGGGGAGGAGCTGAGAGCTTGGATCCATAGCTGGAAAACCATGCCGGTTCGGATCCGATATCGGATCCATAACCCACAGGTTGCAGACAAATGAATATCCTACTTCAGATCCTGTGTTAGGCTTTCTACACCAAATCCTTGGGTCTATATCAAAATCACAAAAAACAGAAACTGTGACTACAAATGCGTCGACAAGTAAAGAGTGAACTACCAGAACAGCAAACCACCTAGTGAGCAAAAGGCAAAACATCGAAAGGATTAGTTTGGCCAGCAGTGCGATTCTGGGGATAAGGGAATATACCCTTTCCCCCACTGTAGTGCAATCTCGGAGTTGGTATATCTAAGTGTGTGTGTGTGTGTGTGTGTGTGTGTGTGTGTGTGTGTGTGTGTGTGTGTGTGTGTGTGGTGGGGGTCGCAGCCCCCCACATGGGGTGTGCAGGTGGGCTTGCCCCCCTGAAAAAGTGTATGTTAATTTTTTGTACTTAGTTTAGGTCTACCTGCATGGCGGTGTTGGTTAGGGAAATCCATTCGATGTTTTGGTTTTCGCTCACTAGTTGGTTCGCTTTTATGGTAGTTCGCTCTTTACGTGTCGACGTATTTGTATTCACGATTTCCATCTTTCATTATTTTGATATAGACCTATAATCCTTCACTTCGTAGGCACTCCATAACTTCAACTTCTATTTTTTTAACTTCTACTTTACTAATCTTCTTTTCTACATTCCCTCTTTGTGATATTATTTTTTTTAATGTGAAATTTTCCATTTCTGGATGCCTTTGCCTGTATATCTTTGGGGCTGCGTTCTTTATATTGATTAATTTGGCTTTTTCATTTGCATAAATACTGCACCATATCAAATCTCTCTCTTTCCCATGTCCATATTTCTTTTTTTATACTTTTCAAAACCCTCTAGGTTTTATTGTTTATATTTTCACACTTCCTCAGACACTTCTTTTTCCAAACAGATCAAAGTTTCTTGATCTATAAACTATTTTTCACAAATCTGTTGTATTAATGAATACACATTTTTATTTGAAGCTTCTGACAGTTTTTCTTGTGGAAGTATTTTTCTTTCCTCTAATTTCTTTCTTGTTTTGTATATCTTGTGTCTGGAAATTCTGGGGTTTTGCATAATAGTAACAAAACATAATTTATTTCTTATCCTCAATAGTCCACTTTATCGTCTTTATGGATCTTCTTTAGTCTATCAGTTTTTGTGATTTTTGTGGACTACTACTACTTTCTAGAACGGGGGGGGGGGGGCATCCTCCCCCTGGGCATGGCCTGGGATCATTGTAGGAATGTTTCCATATTTTGAGTATTCTACACTGTTATCTTTTCCAGTCCTGGCACCAGTGTGCCTACCAGGACTGGGCACTTTTTTATCCAGGGTCTTGTGCACCCAGCTATCTTTTTTTTCATTTTTAACTTACTTCTGTCCGTATATGCTATATAAATGCAGTCTATACATCAGTGTCGTCTTGGTGACATTTTGTGAAAAACAGGGTCCACCTTGTGAAGGTACTCACCAAGACTTGAGCATGGATTCAATTTCAGCAATACTACTCTCCCTTGGCTGTTGACTTATCATCTCTCCATTCGGACCCCAATTTTGCCAGTATATGCACTGCAACGAGAAAGAAAGAAGAAGAGATTACCCACTCCCACACCTCCACTGTCTCGTGACAAAGAGAACAAGACCTGGTTCCTCCCTCTTTGTTAATGTGCAAACCACAGACTTTCTGTCTGAATGGATCACAACTCTCCCAGAGGGGAGAGCATCTTGAAAGGCTTGCAATGTTAGAAGGACAGCTCTCATCTCCAGGAAATTGGTATGTGAACTGGCATCTTGAGGGGACCACATACTTTGGATTGTTTTTCCCAAGAAATGCCGCACCCACACCAGATGGGAGACATCTGTGGTCTCTGTGACCACTGGGAGAGGTAAAACAAAAGGACAGCCCTAAGAAACTTTGTTCAAATTGATCCACCAAAGGATGTGTTCTGTGTAAACTTGTGAAATCCTGATTGGAATGCTGAAGGGATACAGAAGAACAGACCGCTGAACTGAGAGGCTCCACTGTAGACTCCACATATGACATCTGGCCAATGGGACTAGAGTTACTGCTGCTGCCATGGGCCCTAAGGCTTGCAAGATTAGTCGCGTTGGAGGAGAGGTATGTGAGATCACTTCCTTTACCTGGGATCTGAGGGTTTGTACTCTTGTTGGAGGGAGAGACACTATCTGATTGATCATGTCTAAATGAGCACCTGTGAACTCCAGGTTTTATGTAGGAATGAGATGTGATTTGTTGTAGTTGACTATGATGTCCAGATAGTGGCGCAACTGGAGCAAGTAGTCCCTTGTTTGGGGAAGAAGATGCCTGATTGGAACACTCAGGACCCAGTCGTCTAGATGCAGAAACACCTGGAATCTCAGCAGTCTTAGGTGAGCTGCTACCACTGCCATGAATTTAGTAAACACCCTGGGGGTGTGGTGAGACCAGAGGGCATCACTCTGAATTGATAATCACCGTCTACCAGCTGAAAGCGCAGATATCTTCTGGAGTGGTTTACAATCACATTTTCGAAATAGTGAATGCTAGTGTGCATTCACTGTTATGAGGCTGACATTTTGCTTGCAGATCACACTACAGTGGGGATCGGAAAATGTACCATTTTCCTCATTGTACTGTGATCTTGGAGGTTGTATATATACGTAGCAGGGGGTATGGAGGGCACAGCCCCCCACTGGGGGTTGCTTGCCCCCATGCAAAACGTTGGTTAGAAATCACTGAATTGCAGTGTACACTGGGTAATGTCCACAATGTCGAATATGGATGTATCAACATTACCTTTTTCACCATTTTGCCTCCGCAATGTTTTTATTTTCAGTATTTTTTTTTCAATTAAGTCATCACTCGACCGAGTGCTTTTCAGAAATGTGATAGTAAACCTTCTGGAACACCTGTTCATTTTGATGTGATAGTACGCATCCTGAACATCTATCAAGCACATCTAATCTTCATTTTGCAACAGGGATAGTATGGACTAAACCGTGACCATCAGGAACTTTAAATATCTTACATATTGATTTAATTTGCTGAGGTCCAGAATGAGCTTATATCACCTGTCTTTTTTGGCACTAAAAAGAATCTTGAACAAATTCTATATCCTGATCAGGTATGGGGAGACATCTTGGATGACTCACTTTTCTAGCAGCTTTCTTACTTCCACAGCTTGCTGCTTCCCTTGGATTGAGTGGAACATTGGAGATCCTTCTCATTTTTATGGGGGGAATTTGAGAAAATGGTATGAAAAAAAACTCTGGATATCATCCTCTGTACCTAGGAATCTGTTGTGATGGATGCCCAAGATTCTAGGTGCAGAGAAAAACACCCCCTGACTGCCTCCAGAGAAAAGCAGCCAAGCAACTTCTCAAGATCACTTATAGGGTTTGCTAGAGAAGGAATCCCTGAAACCCTGGTTGTGCAGACCACTTCTGTTACAAAGGCACTGTATTCCATTACAGTTCCTCCCTCTGCCTCTAGGAGAACCATCTCCTTGTGAGTCTTGGAAAGGACTTTGGGGCTTATGAAACCACATTTTCCTACCTCCTCATTAATTTTTGTCAAAATGGTCTCCGAGAAGTAGAAAAATGGATCCCAATGGCAGACACGGTCTTTCCTTCCTGCTCACTTCTGGAGAACATTTCCTTCACACTTGGGCCAAACAAAAAAGATCCATTAAATGCAGCATTGATGAACAAAGACTTGAAGGACTCCTCAAAAATCACACAAGCTTATCCAGGCATGTCTTCTGACAGCTATGTCGGAACCTGCCACCCTAGAGGTGCTCTCTGCACCATGGGAAATCAACCTCATGGGCGCATTAGTTATAGACTGAAGGCTGATCAGCTATGAAGAAACCTTATTCTGTTCCTCTATAGACATGGACCCAGAAAGACATTTGGAAAAGCTCTTTTGTCAAATCTCTTTGCAACCATGTAAAGTGTGCCAAATAATTCATCGACTACAGGGCAAAGATTGCTGAGGCATAGACGTGCTTTCCAAATCTATCCAAGGCCCTAAACTCCCTGTTAGGGGATGTAGAGAAGTGCTCTATTCTGCGAGTTCTATTTTGTTGGCTGCTGCTACAAGCATGGCATCTACTGGGACCCCTTTACTCCAGCGTTCTCTGTCCTTTGGGGGGGGTGCTAAAAATTAATCTGGTTGCTTGGGAATTGGTTCCCACAGTATCCATTTCCTTCCATGCATGGTGTGAGTCAAGATCTATAAGCTCATCAGCTGGAGGGGTCACCCACAATGTAGCTGGGCCAGATCTGAAGGCTTCCAGAATCAATGACTGCTCCTGGGAAGGGGGTTGAAAGACTATCCACCTTTTTGCTTTAAAATTTGCAGTATTTCCCCAAAGGGAATGTCCTCAGGTGGAGATTTCAGTTTGTTCAGTGAGAGATTCCTGAGGGGAATCCAAGTGTCTCCTCCTACATCTCCTCTTCCTAGGGACCTCATCAGTGGGATGGTCTGGCAAGGTATTGGAAGTGGCAGAGGAATCCCTAAGGACTAACTGGAGGCTTGTTTGGATAGGCTGTCCCACTGGAATAATGTTGAGAGATTCAGAACTCAAACCCAACTGTGGAAGAGAAACATGATTCAAGGAGGGCAAGGGTGTCCTTTCTCTAGGCAGAGAAAAAGCCCTCTCCACTATCTCAGAGGCACAGAAACTAGAAGAAACAGATGCCAGTAGCACTGGAACTGAAAATACCTGTGCTGATGAACCCTGAACTCTCCAAGATCCCCGCATCAAGGAGAAAGCTGTCTAGTGCTGAAGCACCTAGAGGCAAGGATGGCTTTGATAACATCAGAGATGACTCCAGCCACCCAGATCCAGTGCTGACGCTTTGGCTCCCAGAGTTATTTTGCTCTAAAAGCATTGGAGAAGTGTTACTCAGGAACATGTTCGGATTTGAAGAACCACCTGTCTTTCGATCCAGTGACGACATCCTCAAAGATCTCAGATTTAACGGCTTTGAAACCAAGGATGCATTGGAGAAGGAGATATTCTAATTTGTTCAGTGGAGGGCAGGATCACAGGTCTGATGAGAGGTGGAACTGGGATTACCCCCATCTGGATGTTATCCCTGAGTAACTTCCTCATCATCTTATCCACCTCTGTTTCAGATAAGCTCCTGGAGGACCTAACAGAGGAGCTGGTTGATGGTGGCCTGGAATGTCTCATCAGAGTTTCTTGAAGAAAATGAGAGTGGAGCTAAATACAGATTGGCTCCAGTGAAAACTTTGGTAATCAGATCCGAGGCAACTTAGGCTTCAATGAAGCAGGATCCGAAGGTGATAGATCTGACTTTTTTGAGATTTTTGCAGGAGGCTCGGAGGATAGAGACAATATGGTAGAACAGTCTGTGGACCTTTTCTTAGGTGTTTATCCTTGGGGTCCAAATCAGGTTTCCACTTTTCAGACCACTTTAAGGAGGTTTAAGCCCCACCATCAACAAAGGAAGAGAAAGAGGAAAGAAGGCTTTTCAGTACCAACTTATTTTTTCTGTTACTAACAGCCCTGAAATTAAAGAGAGCACAAATGGAGAACCTTGTTTCTAAGTAGCCAGTGCCCAAACAGTATACATATTCCTTGTGAGCATCAGAAATGGGTATCTTATGCCCATAGGAAGTGCATTTTTTAAAACCGGTTGCTTTATCAGCCATGGCAAACAGAGAAAATGGTTAAGCTATAGGAACAGATTTTTTTTGTTGTTGTTATAGAACAAAAAATGTACAAAGAATGGTACTTAGAAATACCCTCTAAAGGGTAGGAAGGAAACAATTACAGCAGAAGGAAAAGTACCAACAATACTGCTTTGATAGGTACCCAACAATAAAAGGGTAGGAAAGGAATCGCTTGATGGACAGAACAAACTAATGGAAGTAAGCGAGAGAATGAAAGAAAGAAAGAAAAAAAAATATATATATATATATATATATATATATATATATATATATGGTTCTACTTTACATAACCGACACTGCAAAACACCGACAACACAAACATCGACACCACATAATCGACAAACCATAAACACGAAACCTCACATGCCCGGCAAACAAATAACCGACGGTCCACAAACACGAAACCTCATATGCTGCACACACCACAATAACAACAATCAACTAACAAAACACATCCCCTGTCCAAAAACCACACACACAACACAAGCACACCAAAATCCTCACAAACCCACACTAAACCTCACATACACAACTATCTACAACCCTAACCCAAACCCTTACCCTAAAGTCCGTCACTATCGCACACTCAGCTAACCCACGCCCTAACCCTAACTCACTTAACCGCCTAACCCAAAAATACTACTACCAAGACACTTACCTAACACGGGCCCTAACCCTAACTCACTTAACCCGCCACTAACCCAAACACTATCACTACCGCACATTTACCTAACCCGCGCCCTAACCCTAACTCACTTAACCCGCCCCTATCCCCACAGACCGTCAATATCCACACTTACCTTACTCGCACCCTAACTTCCGTCACCACCGCATACTTACACAGCCTTTTTCCAAATCACTATCCTCGGCGTCGGTGTTTTGATCCGTAGCGTCGGTCTTCCGGATTGTTGATCTTCTGGCGCTCGCAAATTCGTTCTCGGTGAAAGCAGCTGTCGGTTATGTAAAGTAGAAATATATATATATATATATATATATATATATATATATATATATATATATATATATACACATACATATATATATATATATACATATATATATATATATATATATATATATATATATATATACACACACACACACATATATCTATATATATATATATATATATATATATATATATATATATATATATATATATAGATATATATATATAAGGATCTATATTATGACACTGAAAAGGCTGTCCATCGACCCTTAAACAGTGAATGAGAAGTTATGTACCTACCATAATGTTCCATGTTAGTTGTCTTCTCTCGCCTTCTTTCTTGCTGGATGGGTTCGGAGCCGATCCTCGGCTCCGACTCGGCCACTTACTAAAGCTCGAGAGCTAATTTTACTGGCTCGAGGCAACCCTATATCCCATGATGCAAGGCGATGACTACCCAGATCTCGTTTGGTAGCTAAGGAAAATTATGCAATATATTCCTCCAACTGGAGAGGAGGAGGAAGAGGTAATAATAATAATCCCCCGAAAAAGATCAACCTGATCTAGTGACACTAGTAAGCTGATTAGCTGGAAAAATTGGATCAAGACTCTTAAAGGAAGAGGAACAATCTTTGCGGTCTGACCAGGCTAGGGGGATGGTGGGCAGGACGCAAGAAAGACGGCGAGAGAAGACAACTAACATGGAACGTTATGGTAGGTACATAACTTCTCAATGTTAAGTTGTCAATCTCGCCTTCATTCTTGCTGGATGGGACCGTGTCCCTAGCACCTCTATCCTGGGTGGCTCAATGGAACAGACTCTTGAGAACGGTGGAACCAAAATTTGCTCCGTCTCTGGAGGCCAAGTCTAATTTGTAATGCGAAACAAAGGTATGAGGAGAGGTCCATGTGGCTGCTGCACAAATAGTGTCTATTGGAAGTCTAGCCTGAAAAGCTGTAGATGTAGCTAGTGCTCTGGTAGAATGGGCTTTTGGCCTAGAAATCAACTCTTTACCTCTGAGCTGATAAATGCATGTAATCACAGAAGACAGCCGTCTAGATAGGGTTACCTTGGATACTGGAAGGCCTTTCCTGTTCTCTGCATAGGATAAAAACAGTTGATCAGATTTCCTAAAATGTTTGTTTCTGTCCAGATAATATCTGAGTTGGCGGTGAACATCGAGATAATGTAGTTTTTGTTCCGCTCTATTAGAATAATTTGGGGAAAAAACTGGAAGATCAATAGATTGATTTAAGTTCGTCTGCGATGCCACTTTGGGTAAGAAAGATGGATTAGTCCTTAGAGAAACTCTGTCTTTGTGGAAGATTAAGTAGGGAGGACGAATGCAGAGGGCATGAAGCACAGATACTCTCCTGGCAGAAGTAATGGCGACTAGAAAGAGTGTCTTCCAAGAAAGAAATTTCAATGAACAGGTAGCCGCAGGTTCGAAAGGGGGAAGATCAAGGATGTTAAAATTAAATTTAGATCCCACTGTGGTGGGGGCTCTAATCGGAGGTTTAAGTAAAAATATACCTCTAAGGAATGCCTTGCAAAGTTTATGTGACATGATGTTGTGGTCCAACAAGCCGATATGAAAATTTTAAATGGCTGCCAGCTGAACTTTTACTGAGGAGGAAGAAGATCCTGAATGAAAAATCTCGGCTAGGAAGTCCAAGACCGAATGAATCGGAGCAGTAAAGGGCTCTATGTTCCTAGCTTTTGCCCAGAAGGAGAAACGTTGCCATTTACTAGTGTAAATCCTTCTGGTGGAAGATTTAAGGGAAGCTACTATGATATCCCGGACGGGATTAGAAATCATAGGAAGCCTGGCTAGGGATGGAAGTGGAGCAACCAAGCAGAGAGGTTGAGAGAAGGTATGGATTGGTGCAGCTGCCCCGACTGGTGGGTCAGAAGATCTGGAACCGGGTCCAGATGCCATGACTGTGCCAAAAGATAACGATGTAGGAACGGAAACCATATCTGTCGAGGCCAATAAGGGGCAATGAGAATCATCTTGGCTCTCAAGGCGGTTGCTTTCTGAATTACTTGTGGTATTAGAGGGAAAGGAGGAAAGGCATAGAGAAGTCCCCGGGGCCAATCTTGGATTAGAGCGTCTCTGGGGGGATGGCCTGGAAGGGGGAAGAGAGAGAAGAAGTCTGGGCATTTGCTGTTTTGAGGGGTAGCAAAAAGATCGCAGCAAGGAAGGCCCCACTTCTGAAAAATCTCTTCCGTCACAGATTGTTTGAGAGACCACTCATGAGGCATGAGAATAGCTCTGCTCAATCTGTCCGCTATGATGTTGGATTTCCCGGGGATATGCATTGCTTTCAGAAACCGCTGAGAAGAGATTGCCCACTGCCAAAGTCTGAGTGCCTCTCGACACAGTGGATAGGACTTGGTTCCGCCCTGCTTGTTGATATACCACACTATGGACATATTGTCCGTTTGGACTGCAATAGTTCCCAGGGGAAGAGAGTTGTGGAGGGCTTGCAACGTTAAAAGCACTGCTCTCATCTCCAGGACATTTATGTGCAGGTGGCATTCGAAAGGTTGCCAAGTGCCATGGACCATCCTGCCCTGATAATGCTCCCCCCACCCGATCAGAGAGGTGTCCGATGTAACCGTGGCGACCGGGGCGGGAGGAACAAAGGGTCTGCCCTGATGGACCTGAGGGGACAATATCCACCAGGTCAGATGCCTTTTGCAAATTGGAGTTATTATGATCCTGTGACGCATGGGAAGTCATTGAAAGGACCATTGGGCGAACAGCATCCATTGTAGGAGACGCATGTAAAAGCGGGCAAGGGGAAGAAGTGTTATGGCGGCCGCCATAAGACCCAATACTTTGAGCAAATCTGGCCTGAATTTTGTCGCTGTGAAGAATCACATGGATGTGGTTTTGAATATCCAAGATCCTTTGGTCTGTTAAATTTGCTGAAAGTTGTACGGTGTCCAATTTGGCGCCAATAAAGGTAATAGATTGACAGGGCAACAAGGCAGATTTTTCAAAATTTATAGAAATCCCTAGCCCTCTGCAAATGTGAATGGTGTAATCTCTGGCTTGGAGAAGTTGATGCCTGGTGGTGGCAGTGAGGAGCCAGTCGTCTAGATATGGAAACACCTGGAATCCTTGACGTCTCAGGTGAGCCGTAACTGCTGCCATACATTTGGTGAACACTCTGGGGGCTGTAGTGAGTCCAAATGGCAGGGCTCTGAATTGGAAGTGACTGGCCCCCAGCCGAAAGCGGAGAAACCTTCTGGAGCGCCTGTGAATTTTTATGTGATAGTACGCATCCTGAAGGTCCACCGAGCACATCCAATTGTCCTTGCCCAGAAAGGGTAGAATGGACTGAAGCGTGACCATCCGGAATCTTGTTTTCTTTACAAACTTGTTTAGTTTGCTGAGATCTAATATTGGTCTCCAGTCCCCTGTCTTTTTTGGTACTAAAAAGAACCTTGAGTAGATTCCGGATCCTATTTGGTCTGCTGGGACTGGCTGGATGGCTCTTTTTGCTAGCAGTTTTGATATCTCTGGAACTGCTAGTTCCCTTAGACCGGGTGGAATGTCTGGAAGGGTTCCCTTTTGCTGAACTGGGGTTTGAATAAAGGGAATTTTGTAACCCTCGGATATAATCGACTGTACCTATCTGTCTTGAGAAAGGGAAAGCCAGGCTTTTGGGTACAGCGATAATCTTCCCCCGACTGCCTCCGAAGGTGGACAATCGGGCAACATCTCAGGGATGCTGGAAGGGTTTGTCAGAGAGAGGCTCCCTGCTACCCTGATTCTGCGGACCCCCTCTGCCCCTAGGGTGGCGTCTGTTGTTGTTACCCCCCTGCCTCTGGGGGTAAACTGACCTCGTGCGTCAGGCGTGACTCCTTGAGATTTGTGGAACCACATTTTCCCTCCCTTCTGACCTTTTGGGTAAGGACTTGAAGGGGTGGAGAAACTGACTCCTATGGCAGAAAGAGTCTTGCCATCTTGTTCGCATCTAGTCAAGGTGTCTTTCACTTGAGGTCTGAACAAGGTCGAACCATCAAAAGGAGAGTTTGTGAAGGATGCCTTGAAGGGGTCTGCAAAATTACAAAGCCGCATCCAGGATTGACGCCTTAATGCCACTCCTGTGCCTGCGGCCCTACTCGCTCCATCGGCTGCATATGAAATGAGCCGCATGGAGGAGTTAACAATGGAGTTTAGGATTCCTAGCTGTGAGTTAATTTTATCCTGGGACCCAGCAGCTGACGGATCCTGTAAAACTTCTCCCAACTCTTTAAGAACATCTCTTTGAAGACGGGTGAAGTGACAAAAGTAGTTCAGCGACCGCATGGCAAAGGTCGCTGAAGAAAAAATCCGCTTGCCGTACCTATCCATAGTCCTGGAATCCTTGTTAGGAGGATGGACAGGTACTGAAGGATCAGCTAGTTCCTTCTTGGTGGCTGCAGCCACCACCATGGCATCAACCAGGACACCTTTTGTCAAATATTGCCTATCAGGTGGGGCCGTGATGAATTTAGAAGGCCGCCGAGGAATGGGTTCCACCGAATCCGGGGCCATCCACGCCTTCCAAGCCACCACGTCCAAAAGACGGTCGAAAGGCGGAAACACCCAGGAGGTGGAGGGTCGAGACCCGAACGCCTCCAGGTATACCGACTCGTCCTCGGAAGGATTAAGGGAAGGCCAGTTTCCCCTCTGCTTAAGGAGTTCAAGGATGTCTGAGAAAGAGGCATCCTCAGAGGTGGACCTTGGGGATCCCTCCGACTCATCCAAGTCAGTATCGGATGTAATAGACTCGGGGGAGTCTAGATGTTTCCTCTTACATGTCCTCTTACGTGGAGGTTCACCTGACGGGTCAGGAGAAGCCTCGGAAAAGGAAGATATTCCCAGTGGGGAAACCTGAGGCATTGGATCTCTGGGTCCAGGAGCAAGAGAGTGGGAATAGATGTCAGCAGGCACTGTAGTGGGAGGAGCTGATGGAACTGACCGATGACTACGCCCTGGGACTAGTACACTCCTCATCACCTCGAAGGCTGCCCTGTCAGAGAGGCCAGAAGGCTCCCGCTCCGAAGAGATAGGAACCCCAGGCCGCACCGACAGGGGCGGCTCCAAGGCTGATATCGGGGCTGAGCTCAACAGCGCCGAAGCCCCGAGAGGGAGAACGGGGTCGGACAAGGGTCCGATGCCACTCGCCCGCTCGGAGCCGACGAGAGAGACCAGACGCCCGGATCGGAGTAGAGGACGACGGTGCCAAAGGGGGGGGGGGGGGGTGGTATCGGCTCCGAAGTCACAACAGTCATGGCTCCGAGGAGCTCCGGCTCCGAGCTCTGTAAGAGAGTCGAAGGAGGAATGTTAGGTGGATGTGTAATAGCTACCATCTGTTGAGACGGTCTATGGAGCATTTGGGCCAATGCCTGCAACTTTAATAGTCTACTCACCACTCTCTCAAGGTCGTGGTTGGACAGCCTGGACGACCGAGAAGACCGGCTCCGATGGCTCCGCTCCGAGAGCAGGGGTGATCTCGGAGCCGAATGTATCGACTCCAATGAAGGGGATCTTGATCTCTTTCTTGAGATAGGTGGAGCCGAAGGAGCCGAGGATACGTTGGCTCCAGCCGGAGCCGACACTGAGTGCCCAGATTTAGCAGTATCGGCGCTGGATGGAGCCGATACTGCAGCTTGTGACATAGAAGGATCGGCTCCGGCACAGAAGGCGAACCAGTAGCCGATGGTTTAGGGCTTGGAGCCGAAGGCTTAACTGGTTTCGAGGGCTTCCCCGGAGCCGACTTAGTCGGGGAGCTCTCAGGCTTTAATAAGCCCTTCAGTATTAATTTATTTCTGCGCTCCTGCAGGACTCTTGGGCTGAAGGCATGGCAGACAGGACAAGAGTCCTGCAGGTGCAGAGGTCCCAGGCAGTAAACACAAGAAGTGTGACCGTCTGTCAGAGACATCTTCTGACAGCACGAGTCACACTTCTTGAAGCCTGAGACCTTTGTGTCCTTCGACATAACTGTGTCAAGGAAACACTAAGTGACAAAAAACACAGACACACACACAATAAACACCCAATCCAATAAAAATTAAAACAGGGATACAAACACACTCAAACACCACACAGAATCCCTGACAAAACATTAGGAAAGGGGGAGGCTTAAGGTCTAACTTAGGGGAAGGGATAAATAACTGGAAAAATAGGGAACACTAACGGAAATAGGGTTAAACTAATCGTTAAGAGTTTACACAACAACGGTAGTGACTAAAACTAAAGGGGAGAGACTAAAAGTCTGAAATTTGAAAAAACATACCAGGAGCCGGTAAAAAAAGCACCTCGCAAGCGAAAGCGGCAAACGAGATCTGGGTAGTCATCGCCTTGCATCATGGGATATAGGGTTGACTCGAGCCGGTAAAATTAGCTCTCGAGCTTTAGCAAGTGGCCGAGTCGGAGCCGAGGATCGGCTCCGAACCCATCCAGCAAGAATGAAGGCGAGATTGACAACTTAACATCTGCCATTTACAGTAAGCGAACGGCCACACCAGTGATTTTTTTTTTCCTGAGAAAAAAAATTGCTTGGCCATCCTTGAGAGTCTGCCCTTTTCCTCACTGTAGTGAAATCTTGGATTTGGTATATTTAGTTGTGGGGTGGGGGGGGGGGGCAAAACCCCCCACTTTGTAATGTCTGAAGTGATGTGTCGTTTTTGGTAAGTCAAGCAATTTTTTCCCTTGGAAAAAAATCGGTGATGTGGCCGTTCATTTATATGGAAGTTTTCTTTTTAGGGGTTGTTGAAAAGGCGTTCGATGGACAGCCTTTTTGATAACATAATATAGACCCATATATAATTTAACAGGAGTAAACTTACAACTCAAGATATTGAAAAATGCACTTAAAGGCTCAAGAGTAGGAGATCCGCATCTGAGTGATGAAAGGGAAAATGAGATCTGATGTATATTTGTTTGGTGGGGCATTATGGGTAAGGGAAGAGCTTGAGAGTTGGATCCATGAATCTAGTGAAATCAGCTGAGCCAGATACGAGGTCAGATCTGAGACCCATCAGTTGAGAAATCAATGAAAATGAAAACATCAGATCTTATATATATACCAACTGTGAGATTGCCATACCTCGGAAAAAAGGGAATATTCTTGGAAATGGCCATCTCAGACTTAACATATATAAGTCCACTTTTTCAACCAGTCAGTCTGTGTGTTTCAGGATTTGCTCTAGCAAGTCACACTATATGAAATGGTTAAATGGTTACCATCAAAATATCTAAGCAAACATTACCAAGCAAAGATCCTAAACCGTCTGGATGTTATTGCATACTTGCATGCCATACATATGTCCTCTCATTCTTCTCCTGTAAATTGCTGTTCTAGTCTCCCTCTTCCCAATTTTTTTCTAACGTCCTCTGATTGATTCTTATAGTTATCATGCCATGTTTTATATGCCCTATTGATTATCCCTTTTTTTAACAACAGTCATTGACTAAAAAAACACACCAGAGCATGTCTTTCATTTATGATTCCCCTATCCCTTTCTCCTTGCCTTTACTCTGATATCAATCCCTGGTAGAGAAGGTAGTCTCTAGTCTGCAGGCCAAATGTCTTTTTGGCATTGTTTTATTCTATTACCTTTCCTTCTCCAGTTATTTGCTCCCAATACCTTGGCTCCTTTGCCAGGTTTCTCCAGTAAATTCCAACCCCCTCTTGCCTATTTTCTGTACCCCTACTTGTACCCTAGTGACAAAATCTCCTTTCGCCATTCTCATGTTGGCTTAGTTCTTAGAATACTTTTTGCTACTTTATGAATATAATGATAACATCAGATCTTATATATATCAACTCTGAGATTCCGTATAGTTGTTATTATTTTCTTTAAGGATCTGCATCCAAAATCCCACTCTCTATTTCTTGACCGTTCCCTCCTTACCCCTCCTTCACCATCATTTCTTTCTATTTTCTATTATAAATCTCTTCTTGTGTTATGTATATGAGCCTTAAATGGGTTGCTCTCAAATACTCTTTCAAACCAGGTAATCCTAAATCACCTTGTTCTACTGGAAGGATTAACTTTTAGTTATGTACTCACCATAACGTCAGATGTTTGGGATCCATCTCGCCTACATTCTGAATGATGGGTTCGGAGCCGATCCCTCGGCTCCGACTCGGCACGCTTATGCCAAAGAGCGAAGTCTCTTATTGGCTGAGCTTACTATATCCCAGGATGCACCACTACCAGTCCCCCAGATCTAGTTTGTCCGCATACATGCACACATGCATACCCTGCTTATATAACATCGTCAGATGAAACAAGATAAAACAGTGGAGCTCAAAACCGTTCAATCTCTTCTGATCTGCAAGGCAGGGGAAGGAGGGCGGTATCAGAATGTAGTAGATGGATCCCAAACATCTGAAGTTATGGTGAGTACATAACTAAAAGATGTTATGTGATCCTATCTCGCCTACATTCTGAATGATGGGACAGCGTCCCTAGCACCTGAATCCTGGGTGGCTCACTGGAAAACACTCCTGAGTACCGTGGAACCAAATGAAGCTCGTCCTCTAGATGCCACATCCAATTTGTAGTGGGAAATGAAAGTGTGCGGATTGGACCAAGTAGCCGCAGCACAAATTTCCGATATAGCGAGCTTGGAATGAAAGGCTATAGAAGTAGCCATAGCTCTTGTAGAATGAGCTTTGATAGATGATGTCAGTTGTTTATTCGAAGAAGAATAGGCCTGAGTTATGCAATCTCTGATCCATTTTGAGATTGTAGCTTTTGTAATGGTTTGGCCCAATTTATTATCTGAGAAGGACACAAACAACTGGTCTGACTTACGAAGTTGCTGAGTCCTGTCTAAATAGAAGCGTAATTGCCTGTGAACATCCAATTTATGGAGAGTATATTCTGCTTCATTAGAGAATTTTGGAAAGAAAACTGGTAGCTCTAGAGATTGTTGAAGACAGAAACTAGAACAGACTTTGGGGACAAAGGATGGATTAGGCCGGAGTGATACTCTATCCTTGTGGAAAATCAAGTACGGTGGTTTAATAGACAGGGCTTGAAGCTCTGAGACTCTCCTTGCAGAGGTAATAGCCACTAAGAAGGCCGTTTTCCAAGACAGATATTTTAATTCGCATGTAGCAGCCGGTTCGAAAGGGGGAGATGTTAATGCGCGAAGCACCAAATCAAGATCCCACGGAGGTGCAGGATGAAAAATTGGTGGTCTTAACAGGCCCGCACCTTTAATAAAGGTCTTGCATAATCTGCTGCTCATCAAAGGAGGATCCGTGGATTCATGGAATTTGGAGATAGCAGCTAGTTGGACTTTAATAGTTGAGACAGAAGATCCCTGATTAAACAAGGATGTTAAGAATTTTAAAACCTCTGGAACAGGAGCAGTGATAGGGTCTAAGCCCTTGAGTTGAGCCCAGATAGCAAACCTCTTCCACTTACTGAGGTACAATTTGTTAGTGGTGGGTTTGTGGGCCGAAGATAAAATATGAACAACTTCGGGTCTAGTGTGTGCCTTCTAACTAAGGTTGGAAGTGGAGGAGCCAAGCTGTCAATTTTAGAGATTGAAGGGACTGATGCCAATGTCCCGACTGATGGATTAGCAAATCCGGGATCAGGTCTAAGGTCCACGGATCGTCCACTGCATGCTTTTTCAGATAAGGAAACCATATCTGACGAGGCCAGTATGGGGCAATCAGAATCATTGAAGACCCCAGCTGAGAAGCTTTTTGAATAACTTTTGGAAGGAGTGGAATTGGAGGAAAGGCATAAAGTAGCCCTGTTGGCCAAGGTTGTGCTAGAGCATCCATGGCTGGTACTTCCTGATGTGGAATCAAGGAGAAGAACCTCTGGCACTTGGTGTTTTGTGGGGTTGCAAATAGGTCGCAGCACGGCGTCCCCCATCTCTTGAAAACCTGAGCTGCTACTGTGCGGTTTAGAGACCATTCGTGAGGAGAGAGAATTGTCCTGCTTAATTTGTCCGCCAAAACATTTGACTTTCCCGGGATGTGGGTCGCTACCAAGAAGCGGTTGGTAGCTACAGCCCATTCCCACACTATCATGGCCTCTCTGCAAAGGGGGTACGATCTGGTCCCTCCTTGTTTGTTCAGATACCAAACCACCGACATGTTGTCTGTGTGGATGGCGATGATGCCTTGAGGAAGAAACTTGTGTAAGGCCTGTAGGGATAGAAGTACAGCCCTCATCTCCAACACGTTGATGTGGAGAAGAGCTTCGCCTGGAAGCCAGGAGCCCTGAACTAGCCTGCCCAGACAATGCCCCCCCCACCCTATCTGGGAGGCATCTGTCGTCAGGGTAACCACTGGAGGGGGGAGAACAAAGGGTTTTCCCTGATCCAAGTTGGATGTCTGAAGCCACCAGCGAAGGTCCCTTTTGCATATGTCCGTAATTATGATGTGATGACTGAGGGGAAGATCCTGAAAGGACCATTGAGTTGACAAGAGCCACTGAAGAATCCTCATGTGTAATCTTGCTAGAGGAACTAAAAGAACCGTGGCAGACATTGAGCCTAAGACCTGTAGGACCATCCTGGCTGGGGCTTTGGATCTCGAGATCAGAGCTTGAACTTGGCCCTGTAAAATTCGGATCCTTTCGGCAGGAAGAAAGACGCGCATCAATCTTGAGTCTATCTCTGCTCCTATGAACTTTATGCGTTGAGAGGGCAGCAAGACAGACTTTGACCAATTGAATGTAATCCCTAGGGAAACACCCAGGGAGATGGTGGCTTTGAGGTTGTCCATTAGTAGATGCCTGGTGGTGGCAGTCAGGAGCCAGTCGTCGAGATAGGGAAACACTTGGAATCCAAGACTTCTCAGGTGAGCCGTCACTACTGCCAAACACTTGGTGAACTCCCTGGGGGCTGTGGTGAGGCCAAAGGGCAGAGCACAAAATTGGTAATGACTGACTCCCAGGCTGAAGCGCAGATACCTTCTGGACGCCTGATGTATCGGAATGTGATAATAGGCGTCCTTGAGGTCTATGGAGCACATCCAAACATCCTTCTCCAACAACGGGAGAATGGATTGTAACGTGACCATTCGGAATCTGGATTTCGTGACGGATTGGTTCAGTCTGCTGAGATCCAATATTGGTCTCAGGTCCCCTGTCTTTTTTGGCACTAAAAGAACCTGGAGTAATTTCCTGATCCGATCTGGTCTGTGGGGACCGGTTGGATGACTCCTTTTTCTAGCAGCTTTAAAGCTTCTGCGGCTGCTATTTCCCTTTGACTGGGTGGTGGGTCCGGGATTCTCTTGGACGGAGGGGGTGAGTCTTTGAATGGGATAGTGTAACCTCCGGCAATGATCCGAAGCACCCATCTGTCCTGAGTGATTAACTCCCAGGCTTTTAGGTGCTTGGCAACGACACCCGACTGGCTCCGGAGCAGCACAGCCGGGCAATCCCTCATGTCGTGTGGGAGGCTGAAGAGCCACGAAAGGACTCGCGGTCTCCAGAATTGCGGGGCCCTCTGCCGCCTCTGGGACGGCGTCTCCCTGAAAATTTCCCGCCTCTGCCTCTGGACGGGAATCTTCCTGCTGTTGGGAGAAAAACTTGCGAGATTTTCGAACCACATTTTCCCCCTCCTTTGGCCTTGGGGTAAGGCCGAAGGGAGTGGAATAACGGCCCCTACGGCAGATAACGTCTTTCCCTCTTGCTCACAGCGGTAAGGGTGTCTTTCACCTTGGGTCCAAACAATGAGGACCCATCAAAGGGAGCGCCGGCGAAGGAAGACTTGAAGGCCTCCAAGAACTGACACAAGCGGAGCCAGGCTTGTCTCCGTGAGCCACGCCTGTGCCTGCCGCTTACCCGCCCCTTCGGCCGCATAGGAAATGAGCCTCATGGACGAGTTAGAAATTGACGTAAGGATAGCCAACTGAGAGCTAACGGACTGGGCTAGCTGCTCAGGTAGGTTACCCGAGAGGGAATCTGACAACTCCTTGACCAGATCCCTCTGAAGCCTGGTAAAATGTGCCAAATAATTCAGAGACCTTAAGGTAAAGGCCGCTGAAGTCAGGGTGCGCTTTCCGTACCTATCCATACTCCTAGACTCCTTATTAGGAGGATGGACGGACGTTGAAGCCTCTGCCACGTCCTGTTGTGTAGCAGATGCCACCACCATGGCATCTACAGCCACGCCTTTAGTAAGGAACTCCTTCTCGGGGGGAGCAGATAAAAACTTATTTGGACGAGAAGGGACTGGTTCCACGGTATCTGGATGTTCCCACGCCCTTCGACAAACTAAATCCAGAAGCTCGTCGAAGGGCGGAGACACCCAGGAGGCGGAGGGCTGAGCCCCAAAGGCCTTGAGGAGCACTGATTCGTCCGCAGAGGGGGGTTTGGATATCCAGCCGCCTCGTTGTTTGAGGATCTCTAAGATGTCTGCAAATGAGACATCATCCGAGGACGACTTCGGGGACCCTTCCGCATCATCCATATCAGTGTCCGATGTAATAGACTCGGGGGAGTCCACGTGCTTCCTCTTGCACGATCTCTTCCTTGGGGGTTCCTCTGAAGACAACTCTGAAGAACCCTCAGGAGGAGGGGAACCCCCACTGGGGGTAACCTCAGGCCTCGGGCTCCGCTGGCTACGGACAGGGAACTGCCAAAGACCCAGTCTCCACGCCCAGGAAGGTGCTGGTAAAACCGAGAGATGGCGAAGAGGACTTGGCCAAGGCACTCCTCATGGCCCTGAAAGCCGGACCCCAGAATCCTGGGAGTGTCCGGACTCGAGCCGTGATAGCCGACGGAAGTCCCGCAGCAAGCACCGAGGGGAGGCTCGGAACCAAAGCATAGGTCCCGAAACATCACCCCGGGTCCAGCCGAAGAAGTCCAGCGTACTAAACTCGGACCCGAGGTCTGGTTGGAGTAAGGGTCGGAGCCGACCCTGAGATCTCCACCGGCTCCAACAGCACCTGCTCGACGGAGCCAAGCGGTCGGAGGAGGAATGGCAACGGGTGGGCCAAGGTCATCGGCTCAAACCAGCTGGGTCGGAGCCGAAACAAATTTTTGGAAGACTGGGGACTGGAACAGCCTTTGGAGCACCCTGTCTATATCAGAATCCGACATCCTCGAAGACCGAGAGGAAACAGAACGGGTTCGAGAAGGCCTCTCCATCGGCCCCAAAGGGCTAGGGGACCGGCTCGAGGCGACTCGATGAGTATCGGCGCCGAGGGAATACTCACAGCAGATTCCATCGGTGCCGAGGTAGACTTCGGCGCCGAGGAGGAAGTGTCTGAGCGGGCAACCCTTGTCGGCTCCAAGAGCAGTGGAGCCGACGAAGGTGACCCGCCTCTCGATGCCCCAGCCATCGGCTCCGAAGCCAGAGGAGTCGATGCTGGTGGCATCGAGGCAGACCGTTCCAACCTCGGCTCCGAAGTCTTTGGAGCCGAAGGAGAGGCCTGCCTAAGTTTCTTGGCAGTCGGGTCCGACGGACTGGTCGGAATCGAAGCCCTTTCTTTGGTTGGAGCAGGAGAGGATGCCAAGGCTTCTTCAAAGGAGGGTTTAACTAACCCCTTTAAAATCAATTTATTTTTCCTCTCCTGGAGGACCCTTGAGGAAAAAGCGTGACATACACTGCATGACTCCTGCAAGTGCTTTGCCCCGAGACAATATACACAGAGCGAATGATCGTCTGTGATAGACATTTTAAACCCACATTTCGAACATTTTTAAAGCCCAAGGCCTAGGGGTTTGAGACATGATGATACACAAATCTAGTCACTCTGACAGGAAAGTACACTAAATTTTTACTGCTGATAAATTTAAGCTTACAGTAATAACTAATGCAAACACTTCCTGTAAAAAGAACAGGTAACTCTAACCAATTTGTATAATTACTAGAGACCCTGTAAGTATTAAGGTTAACAGTCCGGGAAGGCCCTGGATGGGAGGGCCGAAAACAAACTGAACCCAATCACACACAACAATTCAAAATCCAAATCGTACACAAAGTTAGCGATAGCCGTTAAAACAGCTTTTGTGAGCAAAAACAACAAAAAACTGACAGAAAAGTTAGTTTAATAAACTACTTAGCCCAGCCAGCTCGAGACCACGTCTTCGCAGGGAAGCGGCAAACGAGATCTGGGGGACTGGTAGTGGTGCATCCTGGGATATAGTAAGCTCAGCCAATAAGAGACTTCGCTCTTTGGCATAAGCGTGCCGAGTCGGAGCCGAGGGATCGGCTCCGAACCCATCATTCAGAATGTAGGCGAGATAGGATCACATAACATCTTATTCCTTTAACTGTTGCTCTCCTCCCCACCCAAATAAATTCCTACAACTCTTTATTAATTATTGTTCACAAAGTCTCCTCTGATTGATAAAAAACATGCCTTCCCCATCTATAATATTAAAGGGACTTAACACATTTCCATTACTTATATCTTACTATCCATATCCATAATCAAGAGTTTCTAGTTTCTCAGTTTTGTACTATTTTTGTTTAGTCTCTTCCAACATATTCTTAGCTGCCATAACATAAGCCTTTTAAGTCATACTCTTAAATACTTAATCTTATCAAGTCTGCATAACTATAGGTATAGCTGAACCAGTTCACGTGGTACATAATGAGAAGTTATGTACCTACCATAACGTTCCATGTTAGTTGTCTTCTCTCGCCTTCTTTCTTGCTTGATGGGTTCGGAGCCGATCCTCGGCTCCGACTCGGCACTTTGCTAAGCTCGAGAGTCACTTTTACCAGCTCGAGGCAGCCCCATATCCCATGATGCAAGGCGGTAAATACCCAGATCTCGTTTGGTACCTATAGGCAATAACACCTAGCACAAAAAACTTCCCAGAAGGAAAGAAAGGCAAAAAGCCTAAAGGATGGGGTATAAGGAAGTCCAGACAACTAGCTGGTCTTAAGAAGCAATCTTCCATATTGGGAGAAAAAGGTCTGTCCAGGCCAGGGGGCAGGAGGGAGGGTCGCAAGAAAGAAGGCGAGAGAAGACAACTAACATGGAACGTTATGGTAGGTACATAACTTCTCAATGTTAAGTTGTCAATCTCGCCTTCATTCTTGCTTGATGGGACCGCGTCCCTAGCACCTCTATCCTGGGTGGCTCAATGGAACAGACTCTTGAAAACTGTAGAGCCAAAACTGGCTCTATCCCTGGAGGCCAAATCCAATTTGTAATGAGAAACAAAGGTATGAGGAGTGGCCCAAGTGGCTGCTGCACAAATAGTGTCTAATGGAAGTCTAGCCTGAAAAGCTGTGGAAGTGGCTAAGCTTCTGGTTGAATGCGTTTTGGTTTTGAGCACAGCTGTTTTCCCCTGAGCTGATAGATTTCGGAGATGGTGGAAGAAAGCCATCTAGATAAGGTCACTTTAGAGACAGGAAGGCCTTTCTTATTTTCAGCATAAGAAAGAAAGAGCTGATCGGATTTCCTGAATTGTTTTGTTCTGTCCAAATAATATCTGAGTTGGTGGTGAACATCAAGATAATGCAATTTTTGTTCCGATCTGTTTGAGTAATTAGGGAAAAATACAGGGAGGTCAATAGATTGATTCAAATTATTTTTCGAGGCCACCTTAGGCAAAAAGGTTGGATTAGTTCTCAAGGATACCCTGTCTTTGTGGAAGACCAAATAAGGGGGACGAACAGAGAGCATGAAGTTCTGACACTCTCCTTGCCGAGGTAATAGCAACAAGGAAGAGTGTTTTCCATGAAAGAAACTTCAGGGAACATGAAACAGCTGGCTCGAAGGGAGGAAGAATTAAGGATGTCAGCACTAGATTTAGGTCCCATTGAGGAGGAGAACTCCTGACTGGAGGTTTAAGGAGAAAAATTCCTTTTAGAAAGGCTCTACAAAGCCTGTGGGACATAATGTTGTGATCTGCAAACCCGACATGAAAGTTCGAGATAGCAGCCAACTGAACTTTGACCGTGAAAGATGAAGAGCCCGAGTGAAAGATTTCCGCTAAGAAATCCAAAACTGCATGAACAGGGGCAGTAAAGGGATCTATATTTTTAGCTTTTGCCCAACAAGAGAAGCGTTTCCACTTGCTGGTATAAATCCTTCTAGTAGAGGATTTAAGGGAAGCCACTATGATATCCCTAACAGGATTAGAGGTCATAGGAAGCCTGGCTAAGGAAGGAAGTGGAGCAACCAAGGTGTGAGGTTGAGAGAAGGAATAGACCGATGCAGCTGACCCGATTGGTGAATCAGAAGGTCTGGCACTGGGTCCAGATGCCACGGCTGCACCAATAGGTGACGATGGAGGAACAGAAACCAAATTTGTCGAGGCCAATAGGGAGCAATGAGAATCATTTTGGCTCTCAAAACGGTGGCTTTCTGGAGTACTTGTGGAATCAACGGAAAGGGAGGAAAGGCATAAAGAAGTCCCTGGGGCCAATCCTGGGTTAGAGCGTCTCTGGGGGGATGGCCTGGCAGTGGGAAGAGAAAAGAAGTCTGGGCATTTGCTGTTTTGGGGAGTAGCAAAAAGATCGCAACATGGGCGGCCCCATTCTAGAAAAATCTCCTCCACTATAGATTGTTTGAGAGACCACTCGTGAGGCATGAGAATAGTTCTGCTCAATCTGTCCGCTAGAATGTTGGTTTTCCCAGGGATATGCGTTGCTACCAGAAACCGATGAGAGGAGATAGCCCATTGCCAAAGTCTGAGAGCTTCTCGACACAAGGGGTAGGACTTGGTTCCGCCCTGTTTGTTGATATACCATACTACAGACATGTTGTCTGTGTGAACTGTAATTGTTCCCAAGGGAAGAAAGTCGTTGAGGGCTTGCAACGTTAAAAGCACTGCTCTCATCTCTAGGACATTTATGTGCAGGTGGTATTCGAACGGTTGCCACGTCCCATGAACCATCCTGCCCTGATAATGACCCCCCCCACCCGATCAGGGAGGCGTCCGTAGTGACTGTGGCTACCGGGGCCGGGGATACAAAGGGTTTGTCTTGATGAATCTGGGGAGAAGAAATCCACCATGATAGATGATTCTTACAAATTTGTGTCACCAGGGTTTGGTGACGCATGGGAAGTTGTTGGTAAGACCACTGGGTGAACAACATCCATTGAAGAAGATGCATGTAGAAGCGGGCCAAGGGAAGAAGGGTAATGGCCGCAGCCATGAGGCCCAACACCTTCAGAACCATTCTGGCTTGCACCTTTTTGCTGGCAAGGATGATCCGCACGTGACTTTGGATATCTGAGATTCTTTGGTCTGTGAGGGTTGCTGACATCCGAACAGTGTTTAAGTTTGCGCCTATGAAAGTAATAGACTGGCAGGGCAATAAGGAGGATTTTTCGTAGTTGATCGAAATTCCTAATTGAGTGCAGAGATTTATGGTGTAATCCCTGGCTTGGAGAAGTTGATGCCTGGTGGTGGCTGAAAGGAGCCAGTCGTCGAGATACGGAAACACCTGGAATCCTTGACATCTCAGGTGAGCCGTGACCACTGCCATACATTTGGTGAACACTCAGGGGGCTGTAGTGAGACCAAAGGGCAGGGCTCTGAATTGAAAATGACTGGACCCCAGCAGATAGCGGAGAAACCTTCTGGAGCGTCTGTGAATTTTTATGTGATAGTACGCGTCCTGAAGGTCTATTGAGCACATCCAGTTGTCCTTGTCTAGGAAGGGCAAAATTGATTGAAGTGTGACCATTCGAAATCTTGTCTTTCTCACAGACTTGTTGAGTCTGCTGAGATCCAATATTGGTCTCCAGTCTCCCGTCTTTTTGGGGACCAAAAAGAATCTTGAATAGATTCCGGGCTCTGAATGGTCTGTTGTAACTGGCTGAATGGCCCTTTTTTGTAGAAGCTTTGATACTTCTAACTTTGCAATTTCCCTTAGACCGGGTGGCACATCTGGAAGGTAATTTTTGTGAGTGAAAGGACTTTCCTCGAAAGGAATCTTGAAACCCTCGGATATGATCGACTGTACCCATCTGTCTTAAGAGAGGGAACGCCAGGCTTCTGGGTACAGCGATAGTCTTCCCCCGACTGCCTCCAAGGATGGACAGCCGGGCAACATCTCAGGGAGGCTGGAAGGGCTTGTCAGAGAGAGGCTCTCTGCTTCCCTGGTTTTGTGGACCCCCTCTGCCTCTAGAGCGGCGTCTGTTATTATTACCCCCTCTGCCTCTAGGGGTAAACTGACCACGTGCGTCTGGCGTGACTCCCTGGGATTTACGGAACCACATTTTTCCGCCCTTCTGACCTTTGGGGTAAGGTCTAGAGGGGGTAGAAAAGCGGACCCCTACGGCAGAAAGAGTCTTGCTGTCCTGCTCACACCTGGTCAATGTATCCTTCACTTGAGGGCCAAACAATGCTGACCCATCAAAGGGAGAATTCGTGAAGGACGCCTTAAAGGGATATGCAAAATTACAGAGCCGCATCCAGGATTGACGTCTAAGAGCCACTCCTGTACCCGCGGCTCTACTCGCTCCATCTGCTGCATACGAGATCAGTCGCATGGAGGAGTTAGCTATAGAATTAAGGATTCCTAGCTGAGAAGCAATCTTTTCTTGAGCCCCTGCAGCTAGGATCCTGCACTACTTCACCTAGTTCTTTAAGGATGTCCCTTTGGAGTCTGGTGAAGTGACATAAATAGTTCAGCGAACGCATGGCAAAGGTCGCTGAGGAGAACATCCGCTTACCATACCTATCCATGGTCCTAGAATCCTTATTAGGAGGATGGACTGGTACGGAAGGATCTGCAAGTTCCTTCTTAGTGGCGGCCGCCACCACCATGGCATCAACAGGGACACCTTTTGTAAGGAATTGCTTTTCAGAAGGGGCTGTAATAAATTTAGACGGCCTCCTAGGAACTGGCTCTACAGAATCAGGAGCAGCCCAAGCCTTTCGAGCAATAACCTCCATAAGGGGGTCGAAAGGTGGAGACACCCAGGAGGTGGAGGGTCGAGATCCAAACGCCTCTAGGTATACCGACTCATCCTCGGAGGGTTTTATGGAGGGCCAGTTTCCCCTCTGTTTTAGGAGTTCTAGGATGTCTGAAAAGGAGACATCCTCAGAGGGGGATCTTGGGGATCCCTCCGACTCATCTAAGTCGGTATCTGAAGTGGTAGACTCAGGGGAGTCCAGGTGTTTCCTCTTACAAGTCCTCTTGCACGGAGGATCACCTGACTGGTCAGGAGAATCCTCGGAAGAGGGGGTTCTACCCAGTGGGGAAAGCTGAGGCGGTGGATCTCTAGGTCCGGGAGCAAGAGAGATGGAAGAGATATCGACAGGCACTGTAGAGGGAGGAGCTAAGGGAATAGACTGCTGACTGAGCCCAGTGGCCAGCACACTCTTCATCACCTCAAGGCCCCTCCCAGGGAGATCCGAGAGAACCCGTTCCGAAGAAACTGGGACTCCCGGGCCCACCGAAAGGGAAGGCTCCGAGGCAGATGTCGGAGCCGAGCTCACCAAGGCCGAAGCTCCAAGGGGAAGAGTGGGGTCGGACAAGGGTCCGATGCCACTCACCCCTCGGAGGAGACCAGGAATGCCCGACCACCGAATCCCTCCAAGGAAGGTCTCGAGGAGGAGATAAGAGTAGATGCTGAAGGTGCAGAAGGAGGGGGTATCTGCCCCTCAGCCATAGCCGTAACTATTCCCGTAGACTCCAGCTCCAAACTCTGTTGTAGAGTCGAAGGAGGAACTTGAAGGGGGTGTGGACTAATAGTCATCTGTTGAGACGGACTATGAAGCATCTGGGCCAGTGCCTGTGATTTTAATAATCTGCTTACCACCCTCTCTAAATCATGGTCAGATAACTTGGACGACCTAGATGATCGGCTTCGATGGCTCCATTCCGAAAGAAGAGGTGAGGCCGGAGCCGACAGAATCGGTTCCAAAGAGGGGGACCTGGACCTCTTCCTCGGAGCCGACAAACCCACTGATCCAGTCGGAGCCAATAACTTTTCGGCTCCAAGAGAAGATCTAGATGCATCGGCTCCAGCCGGAGCCGATGCAGGCATCGAAATAGCGGTGTCGGCGCCGGTCGGCGCTGACACTGAAGCCTGGGCCACATGGTGGTCGGAGCCAGTAGTCGGAACCGACACCAAAGTGACCATAGAAGTATCGGCACCGATAGCCATCGGTGCCGAAGATTTAGCCAAGGTCGGATCGGCTCCAGCCGGAGCCGATCTCGACTCCGACAAAGTCGGAGCCAAGGCCGAAGGCTTTGGTACAGAAGCCTGGGCCTTAGTCTTGGAAGGCTTTCCCGGAGCCGATTTGGCCGGGGAGCCCTCCGGTTTAAGGAGTCCCCTTAAAATGAGCTTGTTTCTCCTTTCCTGCAGGACTCTCTGGCTAAAAGAGTGACATATTGCACAGGAGTCCTGCAGGTGGAGAGGTCCCAGGCAGTATAAACAAGAAGTGTGACCGTCTGTCAGAGACATCTTCTGACAGCACGAGTCACACTTCTTAAAGCCTGAGACCCTCTGCTCTTTGGACATAGTGGATACAGAAAACAGTACACACACAGTCCCAATCAAACAATTAAAATTAAAGTATAACCAGTAAAAACCTCTCACACACACACACACACACACCCTGACAGGGGGGGGTGGGTGGTAGGGAAAGAAGGCCTGACTAAAAAAATTAAGGAGGAAGAATACATTTAGTCAAAAAGGGGCTTACAATTAACTAAAAATGAAAGATTTCTAAGAAAAAATACTTTTTATCTGAAAAGGGGCTAATAGCAGTTTAAATTTAAACACTTACCAGGAGCTGGTAAAAGGAGGACCTCATCAGCGAAGTGAAAAACAAGATCTGGGTACTTACCGCCTTGCATCATGGGATATGGGGCTGCCTTGAGCTGGTAAAAGTGACTCTCGAGCTTAGCAAAGTGCTGAGTCGGAGCCGAGGATCGGCTCCGAACCCATCAAGCAAGAATGAAGGCGAGATTGACAACTTAACATTTTACAGTTACAGCCTTTGTTTTTATCTTCATTAATTTTATACCCCGAAAAGACTTGAAACTGTCCAGACTGTTCCACAACACTAATTTGTCCTTTTCTGGATTTATCTGGTACAAAATAATATCATCTGCAAACAAAGCATACTTTCTAGATTGACATATCAATTATATCCTAGAATTTCTGAGCCCCTAATTTTCTTTGCCAATGGCTCTAAATATAAAAGAAATAATAAAGGGGAAAGAGGACACCCCTGCCTGGTTCCTCTCTTCAAGCACAAGTTATCAGAGAGGAACCCTACCACTTGAATTATTGCCTCTAATCCTTCATATATCCTCCTAATTAGCCTTATTATAATCTCAGGAAATGCAAATGCTTCCATTGTCCTGCTCATAAAATTCCAGCTTATCTTATTAAATACTTTCTTTGCATCAAGATCCACTAACAGCAGCATTTTCTTATATCCTCCTTCCCTTTGGATCATTATTGCTTTATTAATGTTGTCAAATGTTTGCCTTCCTGCCACAAAACACAATGATCCATATCTATACATTTTTGCAACATTTTTGCTTTTCTTCTAGCTAGTATAGATATGACATTTTATAATCATGGTTTAAAACTGAAATGAGTCTGTTATGAAGCTGAGTCTAGTGGGTCTTTACATACTTAGGTAATACAGCCACCACAGCTTTTTTCCAAGATGTTGATCCTTCACCTCCTTTAAAAAAACTCTTAACAAAATCTTCCAGATCTTTATCTCTTTCTTCCCTCCTAGCATCCAAACTTCAACAGGAATACCATCTGTTCCTGGAGACTTTCCTGAGGATTGGAATAAAAGTTATGTACTCACCATAAGTTTCCATCTGAGTTGTTGCTTTTCATTTGTCTTCAACCTGTGGGACCCAGAAATGGCATGGATCCGAGTCGGCCACATACTTCAGCATCAGATCCAAGATCCAAGCTCCTCCGCTACCCAAAATGCCCCTGTCTCCCTCCTGCCCTCACATGGAGTTTGTTGCAGAACAGCAGCACCCCAACCTAAACCATATGCCTAAAAACCTGTTATTACCACAAAACTTATCAAGAAAGAAAAACAAGCCAGAATGGAGGGGCTATGTCTCTTCCATATGGTCTACTACACAGCCCACACAAGGCAAGAGGAAAGAGGGAGGGACGGTTGAAGACAAATGAAAAACAACAACTCAGATGGAACATTATGGTGAGTACATAACTTTTTTATCTGAAGTTGTTGTCTTCATTGGTCTTCAACCTGTGGGACAGAGTCCCTGGCTACCAATGGGAGGTCCTCATGGAAGGATGTTCTGGAGCACAGCTGAGCCAAAGTCTGCCCTGCCCCTGGAAAGAAGTTCCAATTTGTAATGGGAGATAAATATGTGCGAAGGCCCCAGGTAGCTGGAGAGCAGATATCATCTAATGAAACCCTGGCCAAAAAGCCACAGAAGTAGCAACATACCTGGTGGAATGCATGCTCTGGTGGAGATAATCATTTGGCTCAATAGGCCAGCAAAATGCACTCAGAAATCCATCGAACAATAGATGTTATGTGATCCGATCTCGCCTACATTCTGAATGATGGGTTCGGAGCCGATACCTCGGCTCCGACTCGGCACGCTTATGCTATAGAGCGAGGCCTCTTATTGGCTGAGCTTTCTTTATCCCAGGATGCACCACCACTAATCCCCCAGATCTCGTTTGCCGCTTACAGAGCTTGGACATGGTCTCAACATTGGCTGGGCTAAGTACTATATTAATAGTATCTTTTCCTGTCAGAAATTTTCTCTTTTTCAACCCAAAAGCTGTTTTAACGGCTATTATTTGTGTATGAGTGTGTTTTTGGGTGATTTATTGATTTTTACTTTAAATTTCCTGTCAGAGAAAATTCCTTTCAGTCAGAGGGGCCTTCCCCTATTCTAACTACCTTAGTGGTTGTGTGTGGTCAAGTACCCATTTGAGTTAGAGGGTCTTGACCCTCCTTGCTTTCTTTCTTTTTTCTTACTGTGTAAAAAAAAAAAAAAAAAGGGGGAAAAGTTTCTCTTTCAGTATTTATATATTTTTTTTGGCATATTTGTTGTACCTGTGTCCTAAGCTGTTTAAAGTTTACTGTTGTTTCTGTTTTTACAACTATGTCTAAGGAACATAAACCATCCGGTTTTAAGAAGTGCACGAGGTGTGGGTTTAAAATGTCCATTACGGACGACCACTCCTCGTGCGTCTATTGTCTTGGCGCCAAACATCTCCAAGAATCCTGCAGAGTGTGCCATGGGTTTTCCTCTCGAGTCCTCCAGGAGAGGAAAAACAAATTAATCCTTAGAGGATTAATCAAGCCTTCTTTCGAGGAGACTTTATCTTCCTCTCCTTCTTCTAAGAAGAGGAAAGCTTCGGCTCCGACCAGTCAGTCGGAGCCGACGGCTAAGAAAGGCAAGCAGACTTCTCCATCGGCTCCACGGACTTCGGAGCCGAGGTCGGAACGGTCTGCCTCGATGCCTCCTACCTCGACCCCTCTGGTTTCGGAGCCGAGGTCTGGAGCATCGAGAGGCGGGTCATCTTCATCGGCTCCACTGATATTGGAGCCGATAAGGGTCATCGGCTCAGACACTTCCCCCTTGGAGCCGAAGTCTTTATCGGAGCCGAGAGAAATTTCGGCGAAGGCTTCCTCTGAGCCGATAATAGTGGAATCCTTTCGGAGCCGCTCCCCAGGCCCTTCGGAGCTGATGGAGAAATCGGCTCGGGCCAAATCGGTATCCTCGAGATCTTCCAGGATGTCTGATTCGGACATCGACAGGGTACTCCTTCGACTCTTCCAGTCTCCGGTGTTCCAAAAGATGGTTTCGGCTCCAGCCCATTTGGCTTCGGAGCCGATGGTCCACTCCCTTACAGTTCTTCCTCCTCCAACAGCTTCGGCACTGCTGGAGCGGGTGTTGGTGGAACCAGTGGAGGTGTTAGGGTCAGACCCGACCCTTGCTCCGACTCCGGCTCCTGGGTCGGAGTTCAGTGCACGGACTTCTTCCTTCGGCCCTAGGGGAGAGGCTTCGGGATTGATGCCTTCGGTCCCAAGTCTTCCTCTTGGTGCGTCGGCGGCGGGAGTACCGTCTACTGTCGTGGCCACGGAGGGGGGACCTTCCCAGGATTCTGGTGGTCCCGCCTTCAGGGCTATAAGGAGTGCTCTAGCCAAATCTTCTTTGGCCACCTCCACAGTTTCCCCGGCTCCTTCCCTACTCTTGGAGACTGGGTCGTTGGCAGTTCCCCTGTCAGCAGACAGCGGAGCCCCTGGGCCTCAGGTTACCCCCGCTGGGGTTTCTCCCCCTCCTGGAGGTCCTTCTGAAGCCTCTTCGGATGAACCTCCCAGGAAGAAAACGTGCAAGAGGAAGCACGTTGACTCCCCTGACGAGTCTTTGACATCTGACACCGATCTCGATGATGCAGAGGGGTCCCCCAAGTCGTCCTCGGATGATGTCTCCTTTGCAGACATCCTTGAAGCCCTAAAACAACGAGGCGGCTGGCAGTCCAAACCTCCCTCTGCTGATGAGTTGGTGTTCCTGAAGGCCTTCGAGGCTCAGCCCTCCGCCTCCTGGGTGTCTCCGCCCTTCGACGAGCTCTTGGATTTGATCTGTCGAAGGGCGTGGCAACACCCGGACTCTGTGGAACCGGTGCCCGCTCGTCCAAACAAATTTCTTTCAGCACCCCCAGATAGAGAGTTCCTCACGAAATGTGTGGCTGTGGATGCTATGGTGGTGGCATCTGCTACACAGCAGGATGTAGCAGAGGCTTCTACGACCATCCATCCTCCTAATAAGGAGTCTAGGAGCATGGATCGGTACGGCAAGCGCACCCTTAGTTCAGCGGCCTTTACTTTGAGGTCTCTGAACTACCTAACGCACTTTACGAGATTCCAGAGGGATCTGATTAAGGAGCTATCCGATACCCTCTTAGGTAACCTGCCTGAGGAGCTGGCCCAGACAGTTGGATCTCAGCTGGCTACGATGTCATCCATCTCGAACTCGTCCATGAGGCTCATCTCGTATGCGGCCGAGGGGGCGAGTAGAGCGGCAGGTACAGGCATTGCGCTACGGAGGCAAGCCTGGCTTCGCCTGTGTCATTTTGCGGAGGCCTTAAAGTCTTCATTCGACGCCCCATTTGATGGGTCCTCCTGTTTGGGCCCAAGGTGAAAGACACACTTACCCGCTGTGAACAGGAGGGTAAGACTCTGACTGCCGTAGGGGCACGATTTTCCACTCCCTTTCGGCCTTATTCCAAGGCTAAAGAGGAGGGAAGATGTGGTTCGGAGATCGCAGAAGTCTTACTCTTCTCAGCAGGAAGGTTCCCCCTCCAGAGGCAGAGGAGGGGGAAATTCATCAGGAAGACGCCGTCCCAGAGGCGGCAGAGGCCCCCGCAACACTGGAGACCGCGAGTCCTTTCGTGGCTCCTCAACTTTTCATAGTCCCTGAGGGATTGCCCGGCTGTGCTGCTCGAGCCAGTCGGGGTCGATTCAAGCACCTAAAGGCCTGGGAAAGGATCACTCAGGACCGATGGGTGCTTCGAATTATCGCCGGAGGTTACTCCATCCCATTCTGTTGTCCCCCCCCTCAGTCCAAAAGAATCCCGGACCAGCCACCCAGTCAACGGGATACTGCAGCCATAGAAATTTCAAAACTGCTGCAAAAAGGAGCCATCCAACCGGTCCCCGCAGACCAGATCGGATTAGGGACTTACTCAAGATTCTTTTAGCGCCAAAAAAGACCGGGGACTTGAGGCCCATTTTGGACCTAAGCAACCTAAACCGTTCAGTCAAGAAGTCCAAGTTCCGAATGGTCGCTTTACAAACCATTCTCCCGTTGTTGGAGAAAGGTGTTTGGATGTGCTCCATAGACCTCAAGGACGCGTATTACCATATCAAAATACATCAAACGTCCAGGAGACACTTGCGCTTCAGCCTAGGAAGCAGTCATTTTCAGTTTCGTGCGCTGCCCTTTGGTCTCACCACAGCCACCAGGGTGTTCACCAAATGCTTGGCAGTAGTGACTGCTCACTTGAGGAGTCTAGGATTCCAGGTGTTTCCGTACCTAGACGACTGGCTTCTAACTGCCACCTCAAAGCATCTACTTCTACAGAGCCTGCAGGCCACAACATCACTGGGCAATTCCCTAGGAATCACCTTCAATTGGCCAAAGTCTGTGTTACGGCCATCTCAAAGGATAAAATTCATAGGGGCAGAGATAGATTCAAACCAGATGCGGGTCTATCTACCTGCAGACAGAATTCAGATCATACAAAGTCAGGTTCGAGCCCTACTCCCCAAGTCCAAAGCCCCAGCCAGAATGGTCTTGCAACTATTGGGATCGATGTCTGCCACAGTTCTGCTAGTTTCCTTGGCAAGGTTACACATGAGAATCCTCCAGTGGCTTCTCTCAACTCAATGGTCCTTTCAGGAACTCCCTCTCAATCATCTAATATGGATCACAGAATCTTGCAGACGAGACCTTCGCTGGTGGCTAGTGTCTTCCAATTTGGATCAAGGACGACCCTTTGCTCTTCCTCCTCCGGCAGCCACGTTGACCACGGACGCCTCCCAGACGGGGTGGGGGGGGCATTCCCTGGGCAGGTCAGTCCAGGGCAAATGGCATCCGGAAGAGACCTCTCTCCACATCAACATCCTAGAGATGAGAGCAGTACTCCTGTCCCTTCAAGCCCTTCACTGTTACCTCCCTCAGGGCGTAATTGCTGTTCACACGGACAACATGTCAGTTGTCTGGTACCTGAACAAGCAGGGAGGGACCAGATCCTATCCTCTTTGCAGAGAAGCGATGAGGGTCTGGGAATGGGCAATCTCAACCAATCGCTTCCTAGTGGCAACTCACATACCGGCAAATCCAATGTCGTAGCCGACAGGTTGAGCAGGACTGTTCTCTCTCCTCACGAGTGGTCTCTGAACATAACTATTACAAGACAGATTTTCAGCGAATGGGGAGTTCCTTGTTGCGACCTCTTCGCGACTCCTCTGAATGTGAAGTGCAAGGATTTTTTCTCCCTATCCCCGGCTCCGGGGAAGAGCCCTATGGACGCGTTAGTCCATCCTTGGCCCACCGGCCTGCTTTATGCCTTCCCTCCAGTTCCGCTACTACCCAAGGTAATTCAGAAGGCTTCTCTCTTAGGGAGCAAGATGATCTTAATTGCTCCTTACTGGCCTTGTCAAGTCTGGTTTCCCTATCTTCGGAAACATGCTCTGGAAGGTCCATGGTTCCTGGACCAGATCCCAGACCTACTGACTCATCAGTCGGGACTACTACACCAGTCCCTACACACATTAAGATTGACGGCCTGGCTCTTCCTCTTCCAACCATAGTCAGGAGACATGCACTAGACCCAGAGGTAGTGCGCATATTGTCTTCAGCCCACAAGTCCACTACGAAGAAACTTTATTCTAGCAAATGGAAAAGATTTGCTATATGGGCTCAACTCCGGGGCCTGGACCCCATTTCAACTCCCGTAGCAGAAGTACTCAAGTTCCTAACCTCTCTTTTCAACCAAGGCTCTTCTGTTTCTACCGTCAAAGTACAATTGGCAGCAATTTCTAACTTTCATGAATCCATAGACCCACCTTTAATGAGCAACAGGTTGTGTAAGACCTTCTTGAAAGGTGCTGCTCTATTAAGACCTCCAGTTTCTCATCCTGCACCTCCATGGGATCTGGATATAGTATGACGTGCCTTGACTTCTTCCCCCTTTGAACCGGCAGCTACCTGTGATTTAAAGTTTCTATCATGGAAGACAGCTTTCCTAGTGGCAATTACTTCAGCCAGAAGGGTTTCAGAACTTCAAGCTTTGTCAGTAAAACCTCTGTACTTCGTTTTTCATCCAGACAGAGTTTCCCTCAGACCGAATCCTTCTTTTGTTCCTAAAGTCTGCTCTACTTTATGCTTACAACAGTCATTAGAGCTCCCAGTGTTTTTCCCAAAATACTCCAATGAAGCGGAATTTATTTTCCACACACTAGATGTCCATAGGCAGTTGCGTTTTTATTTGGATAGGACCAAACAGTCAAGGAATACAGATCAGTTGTTTGTGTCCTTTGCAGAAAACAAATTGGGCAACACAGTCACAAAGGTCACTATTGCCAAATGGATCAGGGACTGTATTACTCAAGCTTATATTTTTTCTAACGAGGAGCTTTCCACCTCTGTCAAGGCTCATTCTACAAGGGCTATGGCTACTTCGGTAGCATTTCATTCTAAGCTTGCTATTGGTGACATTTGTGCTGCGGCTACATGGTCTTCCCCGCATACTTTCATTTCTCACTACAAATTAGATGTGGCATCTAGAGGACGAGCTTCATTTGGTTCCACAGTGCTCAGGAGTGTTTTCCAATGAGCCACCCGGGATTTAGGTGCTAGGGACGCTGTCCCATCATTCAGAATGTAGGCGAGATCAGATCACATAACATCTTTTAGTTATGTACTCACCATAAGTGGTGCTGCATCCTGGGATAAAGAAAGCTCAGCCAATAAGAGGCCTCGCTCTATAGCATAAGCGTGCCGAGTCGGAGCCGAGGGATCGGCTCCGAACCCATCATTCAGAATGTAGGCGAGATGGATCCCAAACATCTGAAGTTATGGTGAGTACATAACTAAAAGTAACCTTAGAGAGAGGTTTTCCCAAGAAGGATTTAGAAAAGGAAACAAAAAGTTGATCAGACTTATGAAAGGATTTTGTTCTATGCAAATACAAATGCAGCTACCTGTGAACATCAAGCAAGTGCAATTTGTACTCTCCATTATTCTGGAAATTTGGAAAGAAAACTGGGAGATTGATGACCTGGTTAGTATTGGACTCTGATGCCACTTTTGGAAGGAATAATGGATTTGTCCACAGGGATACCCTGTCTTTATGAAATACCATATAAGGGGGCTTGGCAGACAAGGCTTGGATCTCTGACACTCTCTTGGCTGAAGTAATTGCAACCAAAAAAGCCATCCCCCAAGACAGGAACTGCAACTATTCTGTAGCCACTGGATCGAAGGGGGGATAAACCAGAACTTGCAACACCAACGTGAGATCCCAAGGGGGCAGTTGGTCCTTAACTGGAGGTCTAAGGAGAAAGGCACCTTTTAAAAAGGCCTTACAAAGCTCGAACAAAGCCAAAGAAGCCAAATTCTCACCTAAGTGAAAATTAGAGATCACTGCCAATTGAACCTTTACCACAGAAAAAACAGTGCCGTTTTTTAAAAATATCTGCCAAAAACTCCAAAATGTCAGGAACTGGTACAGTAAAGGGATCCAAATCATGCTGAGAAGCCCAGATTGATACACGCTTCCACTTACTCGAGTAAACCTTCCTCGTAGAAGATTTATGAGCAGCTACCAATATCTTCTTAACAGGAGAAGACAGCCCGGGATTCCTAACTATCAAGGAAACTGGAGCAGCCAAGCCCATGAGCGTCAGGTTAAGTTTGAGTGAGGGATAACTGAGAGATATGTAATCAGATCCAGAACCGGATCGAGTGTCCAAGGAGGACACACTGCAAGAGACCACAGAGAGGGGAACCAAACTTGGTGAGGCCAGAATGGGGCAATGAGAATCACTGAGCTCCCCAGCCGTTGAGCTTTCTGAATGAACTTGGATATCACAGGCAGCAGAAGGTAGGCATATAGCAGACCGGAGGGCCAAGCATGAACTAGACCGTCTCTGTGGGGCTCCCCCAAATGGGGGCTCAGAGCGAAATACTCATTGAACTTTGCATTGGAAGGAGAGGTGAAGAAATTGCAGCAATGTTGATCCCACTTTAGAAAGATCTGCTCTACTACTGAAGGATTCAGAGATCACTCATAAGGCATCAGAGCAGACCTACTGAGCTTGTCCGCTAGTATGTTGGATCTCCCCAGAATGTGCACTGCCACCAGAAAATGGTCGGAGGAGGTCACCCACTCCTGCAGTCTCATGGCTTTGTGACAAAGTGGATAAGATCTGGTGCCCCCTGTTTGTTAATGTAAAAGACTACTGACATATTGTCCATCTGACTGGCAATAGTCCTTTGAGGAAGATAGGTATGTAGAACTTGCAACGCCAAATACACTGTCCTTATCTCCAGGACACTGATATGCAGATGGGTCTCCAGGGAAGACCACATGCCTTGGACCATCTTTGCCATGCAATCCCCCCACCCCTGAGAAGGGAAGTGTCCGTGGTCAACATGATTGCAGGTGAGAGAAGAACGAACAGACGACCCAGAAAAAGGACCGGGGATTTAAGCCAGCAAAGAAGGGAATAAAGAAGAGAATCCTTGTAAACCCGAGATAATCGAACTGGATGTGATAAAGGAAGGTCTAGCAAGGTCCACCGAACTGCCAGAGTCCACTGTGGGACCCTCATATAAAGGTGTGCCACTGGAATGAAAGTGATTGTGGCCATCATGGACCCAACGCCTGAAAAATTGAATCCGCTGGAGGACATTTGGCTTGAAGGATGTAAGAAACATAATGTCGGAGAGACAGCAGTCTGTTCAGAGGTAGAAACACCTTGCCTTGGATAGTGTGAAGTTGAGAATCCTGCATTGGTGTCAACTGGGACTTGTTGAGATTTATTGTTATGCCCAGATAGTGAGTGGTCATGAGAAGAAGATCCCTGGCTTGACACAGTTGATGCTTCGAGGGAGCAGAAAGGAGTCAATTGTCCAGGTAGGTGGTGAAGACCTGAAACCCCTGAAGCCGCAGGTAAGCTGCCACTACTGCCATCACTTTGGTGAACACCCTGTGGGCGGTTGTGAGCCCAAAGGGGAGCACTCTGAAATGAAAATGACTGGTTCCCAGCCAGAAGTGGAGGAACCTCAGAGAGTGCCTGTCCATCTTAATATGATAGTACGTGTCCTAGAGATCCACTGAGCACATCTAAGACTTGGCTCCCCCCTGCTTGTTCAGGTACCACAACATGGACATGCTATCCGAGTGAATTGCAATCGTTCCCAGAGGAAGAGAGCTTTGGAGTGCCCGCAACGCTAGTAACACCGCTCTCATCACTAGAGCATTGATGTGCAGGTGTACCTCGTGGTCTTGCCACGTGCCTTGGACCATCCTGCCAAGATAATGCCCCCCCCCCCAATCTGGGAGGCGTCCGTGGTCACCGTGGCCACTGGAGACAGGAATCAAACTCCTCCCCTTGTCCAGATTGGTGGAACATAGCCACCAGCGGAGGTCCTGTTTGCACCGTTCCATGAGAAGTATCAAGTGGGAAAGAGGAAGTTTCTGAAAGGACTATTGGGCCGAAATGAGCCACTGTAGGATCCGCATGTGTAACCTGGCTAGAGGCATCAGCATGATGGTGGCAGCCATGGATCCCAGCAGCTGGAGAACTAACCTGGCCTGAACTCTCTTGAGGGGCAACAATGCGTGAATCTGAGACTGCTGCACTCTTATCCTCTCTTGTGGCAGAAAGGCCCGCATTTGAATAGAGTCTAGCTCTGCGCCTATAAAAACATCACGCTGTGAGGGTAGCAAGGCAGACTTTTCCCAGTTCAAGGTAATTCCTAGTTGTTGACAAAGAGTAATGGTAGCCTCCCTGGCTTGAATGAGGAGATGCCTGGTGGGGGCGGTGAGAAGCCAGTCGTCCAGATATGGAAACACCTGGAATCCCCGACGTCTCAGGTGAGCTGTCACCACTGCCAAACACTTGGTAAACACCCTAGGGGCTGTGGTGAGACCAAAGGGCAGGGCACGAAACTGGAAGTGACTGGCTCCCAGCCGGAAGCGTAACTGACTCCTGGATGCCTTGTCCATCTTGATGTGGTAGTGGGCATCTTAGAAATCGATGGAGCACATCCATACTCCTTTTCACAGCAAGGGAAAAATGGACTGAAGAGTGATCATTTGGAACTTTTAGTTATGTACTCATCATAACTTTAGATGTTTGGGATCCATCTCGCCTACATTCTGTACTGATGGGCTCGGAGCCGATCCCTCGGCTCCGACTCGGCACGCTTATGCTATAGAGCGAGGCCTCTTATTGGCTGAGCTATCTTTATCCCAGGATGCACCACCACTAATCCCCCAGATCTTGTTTGTCCGCATTCATGCACACATGCACAACTTGTTTATATAACATTGTTAGATGTTTCAAGATGAAACAACAGGATTCGGACCTTCTGATATCCTCTGATCTCCAAGGAAGGGGGAAGGAGGGTGGGTTATTAGGAATGTAGGCGAGATGGATCCCAAACATCTAAAGTTATGGTGAGTACATAACTAAAAGATGTTATGTGATCCTATCTCGCCTACATTCTGTACTGATGGGACAGCGTCCCTAGCACCTAAATCCCGGGTGGCTCATTGGAAAATACTCCTGAGCACTGTGGAACCAAATGAAGCTCGTCCTCTAGATGCCACATCCAATTTGTAGTGGGAAATAAAAGTGTGCGGGGAAGACCATGTAGCCGCAGCACAAATGTCACTAATGGCAAGCTTAGAATGAAATGCTATCGAAGTAGCCATAGCCCTTGTAGAATGAGCTTTGACAGAGGTGGTAAGCTCTTTGTTAGAATAAAAATAAGCTTGAGTAATACAGTCCCTGATCCATTTGGCAATAGTGACCTTTGTGGCAGCTTTGCCCAATTTATTGTCTGCAAAGGATACAAACAACTTATCTGTTTTCCTTGTTTGTTTGGTCCTGTCTAAATAAAAACGTAACTGTCTGTGGACATCTAGTGTGTGGAATATGAACTCCGCTTTGTTAGAGTATTTTGGGAAAAAAACTGGAAGCTCTAACGATTGTTGTAAGCAGAAACTAGAACAAACTTTAGGGACAAAGGAAGGATTTGGCCTGAGGGATACTCTGTCTTTGTGAAAAACCAAGTACGGGGGTTTTACTGACAAAGCCTGAAGCTCTGAAACTCTTCTGGCAGTAGTAATCGCCACCAGAAAGGCTGTCTTCCATGATAGAAACTTTAGATCACATGTAGCTGCCGGTTCAAAGGGGAAAGAAGTCAAGGCGCGTAACACTATATCGAGATCCCATGGAGGTGCAGGATGAGAAATCGGAGGTCTTAATAGAGCAGCACATTTCAAGAAGGTCTTACACAATCTGTTGCTCATTAAAGGTGGGTCTATGGATTCGTGAAAATTAGAAATTGCTGCCAATTGTACCTTGATGGTAGAAACTGAAGAGCCTTGATTGAAAAGAGAAGTCAAAAATTTTAGTACTTCTGCCACGGGAACAGATATGGGGTCCAGGCCCCGGAGTTGAGCCCAAGTAGCAAATCTTTTCCATTTGCTAGAATACAGTTTCTTTGTAGCAGACTTATGGGCCGAAGATAATATGTGCACAACATCTGGATCCAATGTATGACTCCTGACTATCGTCGGAAGAGGAGGAGACAAGCCGTCAATTTTAAGGTGTGTAGGGACTTGTGGAATAGTCCCGACTGATGAACCAGTAGGTCTGGGATCTGATCCAGGAACCATGGACCTTCCAGAGCATGTTTCCGAAGATAGGGGAACCACACTTGACGAGGCCAGTAAGGAGCAATTAAGATCATTTTGCTCCCCAAGAGAGATGCCTTTTGAATCACCTTGGGAAGGAGAGGAACTGGAGGGAAGGCATAAAGCAAGCCGGTGGGCCAAGGACGGACTAGTGCGTCCATGGGGCTCTTCCCCGGAACCGGGGTTAGGGAGAAGAATTCTTTGCACTTTGCATTCAGAGGAGTCGCGAAGAGGTCGCAACACGGAACTCCCCATTTGCTGAAAATCTGACTTGCAACTGTCATATTCAGTGACCATTCATGAGGAGAGAGGATGGTTCTGCTCAATCTGTCGGCTATCACATTGGACTTGCCCGGTATGTGAGTAGCCACTAGGAAGCGTTTGGTCGAGACTGAACGGTTTAGGATGCTGAGGTCCAAAATGGGCCTCAAGTCCCCGGTCTTTTTTGGCACCAAAAAGAATCTTGAGTAAGTCCCTAATCCGATCTGGTCTGCGGGGACCGGTTGGATGACTCCTTTTTGCAGCAGCTTTAAAACTTCTGAGGCTGCAGTATCCCGCTGACTGGGTGGCGGGTCCGGGATTTTTTTGGACTGAAAGGGGGGATGAGAGAATGGGATGGAGTAACCTCCGGCGATAATTCGAAGCACCCATCGGTCCTGAGTGATACCTTCCCAGGCTTTTAGGTGCTTCGAGAAACAACCCCCGACTGGCTCCGGAGCAGCACAGCCGGGCAATCCCTCAGGGACTATGAAAGGCTGAAGAGCCACGAAAGGACTCGCGGTCTCCAGTGTTGCGAGGGCCTCTGCCGCCTCTGGGACGGCGTCTTCCGGAAGAATTTCACCCTCCTCTGCCTCTGGAAGGGGAATCCTCCTGCTGAGAGGGGTAAGGCTTCTGAGATCTACGGAACCACATCTTCCCTCCTCTTTTAGCCTTGGGATAAGGCCGAAAGAGAGTGGAAAATCGTGCTCCTATGGCAGTCAGAGTCTTACCCTCCTGTTCACAGCGGGTTAGTGTGTCCTTTACCTTGGGTCCAAACAGGGAGGACCCATCAAAGGGGGCGTCGGCAAAGGAAGACTTGAAGGCCTCTGCAAAATGACACAGGCGGAGCCAGGCTTGTCTCCGTAGAGCAATGCCTGTACCCGCCGCTCTACACGCCCCTTCGGCCACATAAGAAATGAGCCTCATGGACGAATTCGAGATGGACGACATTGTAGCCAGCTGAGAGCCAACCGTCTGGGCCAGCTCCTCAGGCAGGTTACCCAAGAGGGTATCGGATAACTCTTTAATCAGATCCCTCTGAAATCTGGTAAAGTGCGTAAGGTAGTTCAAGGACCTCAATGTAAAGGCCGCTGAACTGAGGGTGCGCTGCCGCCGATCCATGCTCCTAGACTCCTTATTAGGAGGATGGACGGACGTCGAAGCCTCTGCTACGTCTTGCTGGGTAGCAGATGCCACCACCAAAGCATCTACAGCCACACCTTTAGTTAGAAACTCTTTTTCAGGAGGTGCCGAGAGGAATTTATTCGGACGAGCAGGCACCGGTTCCACAGAGTCTGGGTGTTCCCACGCCCTTCGACAGATCAAATCCAAGAGCTCATCGAAGGGCGGAGACACCCAGGAGGCGGAGGGCTGAGCCGAGGCCTTCAGGAACACTGACTCATCAGCAGAGGGAGGTTTGGACTGCCAGCCGCCTCGTTGTTTTAGGGCTTCCAGGATGTCTGCAAAGGAGACATCATCCGAGGATGACTTAGGGGACCCCTCTGCATCATCGAGATCAGTGTCTGATGGTAAGAGACTCATCAGGGGAGTCAACGGGCTTCCTCTTGCACGATCTCTTCCTGGGGGGTTCTTCCGAAGAGGCTTCAGAAGGACCTTCAGGAGGGGGAGAAACCCCAGCGGGGGTAACCTGAGGCCCGGGGGCTCCGCTGTCTAAGGACAGGGGGACTGCCAAAGACCCAGTCTCCGTATGCAGGGAAGGCGCTGGGGAAACCGTGGAGGTAGCCAAGGAAGATTTGGCTAATGCACTCCTCATAGCCCTGAAGGCGGGACCAACAGAATCCTGGGAGGGTCCCACCTCCGTGGCCACGACAGTGGACGGCACTCCCGCCGCCGACGCACCAAGAGGGAGACTTGGGACCGAAAGCATCAATCCCGAAGCCTCCCCCCCAGGGCCGAAGGAAGAAGTCCGTGTACTGAACTCCGACCCAAGAGCCGGAGTTGGAGCAAGGGTCGGGCCCAACCCTAAAACCTTCACCGGTTCCATCATTGCCGGCTCCAACGGTGCCAAAGCTGTTGGAGGAGGAACCACAGTAGGGGAGTGGACCATCGGCTCCGAAGCCGAATGGGCTGGAGCCGAAACTAGCTTTTGGAACACCGGAGACTGGAAGAGTCTAAGGAGCACCCTGTCGATGTCCGAATCAGACATCTTGGATGATCTAGAGGATACCGATCGGGCCCGAACCAATTTCTCCATCGGCTCCAAAGGGCTCGGGGACCGGCTCCGAACGGACTCTACCACTATCGGCTCCGAGGGAGATCTCAAGGTAATTTCCCTCGGTGCCGATAAGGACTTCGGCTCCGAAGGGGAAGAGTCTGAGCCGGTAACCCTTATCGGCTCCAATATCAGTAAAGCCGATGAGGGTGACCCGCCTCTCGATGCTCCAGTCCTCGGCTCCGAAACCAGAGGGGTCGAGGCTGGAGGCATCGAGGCAGACCGTTCTGCCCTCGGCTCCGAAGTCCGTGGAGCCGATGGAGAAGTCTGCTTAGATTTTTTTGCAGTCAGTTCCGACTGACTGGTCGGAGCCGATGCTTTCTTCTTTTTAGAAGGAGAAGGAGAGGAAGATAAAGCCTCCTCGAAGGATGGCTTGATTAACCCTTTCAGGATTAATTTGTTCTTCCTCTCCTGGAGGACTCTTGATGAAAAGGCGTGACACACGCTACACAATTCTTGTAGGTGCTTGGCGCCTAAGCAATAGACACACGAGGAGTGGCCGTCCGTTATGGACATTTTGAAACCACACCTCGTGCATTTCTTAAACCCGGAGGGTTTGTGTTCTTTAGACATAGCCAAAAAGTCAAACACAGTTGTCTACAAGCAAAAAGAAGGGTTACAGCAAATAAAATATCCCTACTTTAATATTTTAAATTTTAAATAAAATATATATATATTTTTTTTTGATACAGTAAAAGAAACAATTTTTTACAGAAGAAGAGAGTTAGAGAGGGTCAAGACCCTCTAACTTAAACGGGTACTTGACCCACACACAAAAAATCAAGGTAGTAGAAACAACGGGAAAAAACACGAAATCCTCTAACAAAACTACCAATGCACACTTCTATAACAACAATAGCTGTTAAAACAGCTTTTGGATTTAAATCAAGCAAATTTCTGACAGGAAAAAGCCTAAATAAATAGTACTTAGCCCAGCCAAGTTGAGACCACGTCTAAGCTTTGTAAGTGGCAAACGAGATCTGGGGGATTAGTGGTGGTGCATCCTGGGATAAAGATAGCTCAGCCAATAAGAGGCCTCGCTCTATAGCATAAGCGTGCCGAGTCGGAGCCGAGGGATCGGCTCCGAGCCCGTCAGTACAGAATGTAGGCGATATAGGATCACATAACATCTTGGACTTCAGAACGTAGTGATTCAATCGGCTGAGATCCAGAATGGGTCTCAGGTCCCCTGTTCTTTTTGGCACCAAAAAGAGTCTTGAGTAAGTTCCTGATCCGATATGGTTTGAGGGGACTGGTTGGATGACTCCTTTTTCGAGCAGCTTTGAAACTTCTAGTGCTGCTTGATCCCGTTGACTGGGAGGAATGTCCGGGATTCTTTTGACTGGAGAGGGTGTTGATAAAAAGGGAATAGTGTAACCTCCGGTAACTATTCAAAGCACCCAACAATCCTGGGTGATGCTTTCCCAGGCTCCTGGATGCAATGAAATTCGGCCCCCGACTGGCTCCGGAATAGCACAGTCGGGCAACACCTCAGGAATGCTGAAAGGAAGACCCGCGAAAGGAATCGCGGTCTCCCGAGTTGCGGGGGCCTCCTCTGCCTCTAGGACGGCGTCTTCCAAAATAATTTCCCCCTCCTCTGCCTCTGGAGGGGGGGCTCACCTTGAGTGGCAGGGAAAGACTTCTGTGACTTCTTGAACCACATTTTCCCTCCTCTCTGAGCCTTGGGGTAAGGCCTAGAAGGAAGAGAGAAATGGGCCCCTACGGCAGATAGGGTCTTCCCCTCCTGTTCGCATCTGGTGAGGGTGTCTTTCACTTTGGTCCCGAAGAGTGAGGACCCAACAAAGGGGGCGTCAGTGAAGGAAGACTTAAAGGCCTCCGCGAAATGACACAGGCGCATCCAGGCTTGCCTTCTGAGAGCTACACCTGAGCTAACTGCCCTACTCGCCCCTTCGGCTGCATAGGATATGAGCCTCATGGACAAGTTGACATTGGAACCAAGGGCAGACAACTGGGCGTTAACAGTCTGCGCTACCACCTCAGGCATGTTACCTGTCAGAGTGTCTCCTAGCTCCTTAAGGAGATCTCTCTGGAGCCGAGTAAAATGACAAAGATAATTCAGCGACCGCAAAGTAAAGGTCGCTGAAGACAGGGTACGCTTCCCGTACCTGTCCATACTCCTGGACTCCTTGTTAGGAGGATGGACGGAAGAAGTAGCCTCTGCAACTTCCTGTTGAGTGGCTGCCGCCACCACCAAGGCATCTACGGAAACCCCTTTGGTCAGGAACTCTTTCCCCGGGGGAGCAGAAAGAAACTTATTTGGATGTCTGGGCACCGGTTCCACGGAATCAGGGCTCTCCCACACCCTTTGACAAATCAAATCCAGGAAATCATCGAAGGGTGGAGACACCCAGAAGGTAGAGGGTTGAGCTCCGAAGGCCTTGAGGAATACCGACTCCTCCTCAGAGGGGGTCTTGGACGGCCAATCGCCTCTCTGCCTCAAAGTCTCCAGGATGTCGGAGAAAGAGACATCATCAGAGGACGACTTGGGGGACCCCTCTGACTCCTCGAGGTCAGTATCGGAAGTGAGGGACTCGTCCTGGGAGTCTATGTGCTTCCTCTTGCACAACTTCTTTCTAGGGGGCTCCTCAGGCACCGACACTGAGGGGCCCTCAGAAAGTTGGGGACCGCTCATGGGGGTATCCTCAGACCTTCGGGCACCGCCATCCATGGATAAGGGGGCGTCAGAGGCTCTAGCCAGGGTGTAGGGGGAAGGAGTGACCGATCCGGCTGATGTAACTGACGATCTAGCCAGTGCGCTCCTCATGGCCTCGAAGGCAGGTCCCCCCGAATCCGAGGACCGACCCGTCTCCGAGACCACAACCGGAGTCGGGGTTCTCTGAGCCGATGCACCGAGAGGGAGGCTCGGAACCAACAAGAGTCCCGAGGTATCCCCCTCGGGTCCGACTGAGGAAATCCGAGTACCGAAACCAGAGGATGGAACCGACATGGTTGGAGCCGACATCGCCTCCGATAAACGCGCAAGGGGTATCAGAGCCGACACGAGAACATCACTCAGCATGGAGCACTCCGGCTCCGACGACACAGGGGTGCTCGGAAGAGTAATCATCGGTACAAGAATAGGGACTGGCTCCAGAGCCGACTGGGTCAGAGCCGAGAATAATTTTGCTAACACCGGCGACTGCAGAAGCCTCTGGACCACCCTATCCACATCCAAATCAGACAGCCTAGAGGATTTCGAGGAAATAGAAGGAGATCGGGATCTCCTACCCGGAGACTCATGCCTAACACTGGGTGACCAGCTCCAAACAGGCTCCAATAATATCAGGGCCGAGGTCGACTCCAGCACAACAGATACCTCCTGCAGCCCCGAGGACAAGGGAGCCAAGGAGGCAGTATCACCTTTCAAAACCTTCTCCGGGGGCTCCGAGGAGACAGATGGAGCCGGAGATCTTTTCTTGGCCTTGGAAGTCTTAGACTTAGTACTAGAAGAAGAGTCTAAGGACTCCTCAAAAGAAGGCTTACCCAGGCCCTTCAAAATCAGCTTATTTTTTCTTTCCTGCAGTACCCTCGGGCTGAAGGCGAGGCAAAAACTGCAGGACTCTTGCAGGTGTATAGCACCAAGACAATAAATGCAGATAGAATGCCCATCTGTAATGGACATCTTGTAGCCACATTTTGAGCATTTTTTAAACCCAGAGGGTTTATGCTCTTTCTGCTCTTTAGACATAGTAATTCACAACACCCACTCAACCGACAACGACAGACACAAGAGGAAGGCAGGAAAAACCAAACTACGAACAGCCAAGGAAACTCTAATTTAAACGTTTCTTTGGTGCAGCAAGGAAAATCTAACTACCGACCAAAAAAAACAAACAAAACACAAGTTTAGTCAAAAAAAACAACACAGGAGAGGACTAGGTCCTCTAATTTAAACAGGCCTAGCCCGCCAAAACAGAGGGATACCCACAAAACACACCAGTCGCTTACAGAGTACACTCACAATGAAAAACTAGCTATTCAAATAGCTTTTTACAAGAGAAAATACTGCTAAAGACTTATGAAAAGTTTTGAAAAAGGGTACTTAGCCACAGCCAAGAGAGACCACGTCCTAACTCTACGAGCGGCAAATGAGATCTGGGGCTAGGGCGCTGTGCATCTTGGGATACCGGGTTAGCCCAGCCAATTAGAGACTTCGTGCTAGAGAAATAAGTTGGCCGAGTCGGAGCCGAACCCGTGAGTAAAGAATGTAGGCGAGATAGGACCACATAACATCATCTATTCACCTTCCATGGCAGAAGCACAGCTATTGTTTTGTTTATTACCTCTTCCCTTCTCATTTTCCAATATAGACAATTTGCAACATCACATTGAGGTACACAACAAGCCCCTTACTCACTGCCACATGGTTCAGCTTTTAGAGGAAGCACCTGACACAAGCTTTTATTTCATAAAAAGATACCAGAGTTTTCGTACATCGGTTTTACCAGACACACTTGTTTTTGTTGCAAATCTCCAGTATAACTCTAAAAATAAGTTATATACTTACCATAATGTTCCATCTGTGTTATCTACTTTCATTCTTCCTCAACTGATGGGTTTGGATCAGAACCATCAGATCTGACTCGGACACTGCAAAACCTCATGGCAACCTAGAACTCTTGAGCTTCTCCCTTACCCCAAATGCACCAACCCCAAGTACCCCAGTTCTTGTTTGCTGGCTATACCATACAATGAGAAGTTATGTACCTACCATAACGTTCCATGTTAGTTGTCTTCTCTCGCCTTCTTTCTTGCTTGATAGGTTCGGAGCCGATCCTCGGCTCCGACTCGGCACATGCTAAGCTCGAGAGTCACTTTTACCAGCTCGAGGCAGCCCCATATCCCATGATGCAAGGCGGTAAGTACCCAGATCTCGTTTGATAACAAAAGGGCAATAGCACCTAGCATAAACACTTCCCAAAGGAAGAAGGAAGAAAGAAAAACTTGCAGGATGGAAGAAGGACCAGCTCTGTATGGTCTTCAGCATCATAACTCCTTGTAGAGAAAGGTCTGTCCAGGCCTGGGGGAAGGAGGGAGGGTCGCAAGAAAGAAGGCGAGAGAAGACAACTAACATGGAGCGTTATGGTAGGTACATAACTTCTCAATGTTAAGTTGTCAATCTCGCCTTCATGCTTGTTTGATGGGACCGTCCTAGCACCTCTATCCTGGGTGGCTCAATGGAACAGACTCTTGAGGACTGTAGAGCCAAAACTGGCTCTGTCCCTGGAGGCCAAGTCCAATTTGTAATGGGAAACAAAAGTATGAGGAGTGGCCCAAGTGGCCGCTGCACAAATAGTGTCTAAAGGAAGTCTAGCTTGAAAGGCTGTAGAAGTAGCTAAGCTTCTGGTTGAATGTGCTTTAAGTTTTGAGCACAGCTGTTTTCCCCTGAGCCGATAAATTTCACAGATGACAGAAGAAAGCCATCTAGATAAGGTCACTTTTGAGACAGGAAGGCCTTTCTTGTTATCAGCATAGGAAACAAAGAGTTGATCGGATTTCCTAAATTGTTTAGTTCTGTCCAAATAATATCTGAGTTGTCGATGGACATCAAGATAATGTAGTTTTTGTTCCGATCTGTTAGAATAATTTGGAAAAAATACAGGGAGATCAATGGATTGATTTAAATTAGTCTTTGAGGCGACCTTAGGCAAAAAGGTCGGATTAGTTCTCAATGATACTCTGTCTTTGTGAAAGACCAAATAGGGGGGGCGAACAGAAAGAGCATGAAGTTCAGACACCCTCCTGGCCGATGTAATAGCTACCAGGAATAAGGTTTTCCATGAAAGAAATTTCAGGGAGCAAGAAACAGCTGGCTCGAAGGGGGGAAGAATCAAGGATGTCAGCACTAAATTTAGATCCCATTGAGGAGGAGGACTCCTGACTGGAGGCTTCAGGAGGAAAATTCCTTTCAAGAAGGCTCTACAAAGCCTGTGGGACATAATATTGTGATCTGCGAACCCGACATGAAAGTTCGAGATAGCAGCCAATTGAACTCTAACTGTAGAAGAAGAGGAGCCTGCATGAAAAACCTCCGCTAAGAAATCCAAAACTGCCTGAACTGGAGCAGTGAAGGGATCAATATTCTTGGCTTTAGCCCAATAAGAGAAACGCTTCCATTTGCTTGTATAAATCCTCCTGGTAGAGGATTTTAAGGAAGCTACTAGAATGTCTCTAACGGGTTTAGAGATCAAAGGAAGCCTGGCTAAGGAAGGAAGTGGAGCAACCATGCTGTGAGGTTGAGAGAAGAGATAGACCGGTGCAGCTGACCGGATTGGTGAATCAGAAGATCTGGCACTGGGTCCAGATGCCACGGCTGCACCAAAAGATGACGATGGAGGAACGGAAACCAAATTTGTCGAGGCCAATAAGGAGCAATGAGAATCATTTTGGCTCTCAAAATGGTTGCTTTCTGGATAGCTTGAGGGATCAGATGAAAAGGAGGAAAGGCATAAAGAAGTCCCTGGGGCCAATCCTGGGTCAGAGCGTCTCTGGGGGGATGGCCTGGCAGAGGGAAGAGAGAGAAGAAGTCTGGGCATTTGCTGTTTTGGGGAGTAGCAAAAAGATCGCAACATGGGCGACCCCATTCCAGAAAAATCTCTTCCACTATGAATTGCTTGAGAGACCACTCGTGAGGCATGAGAATAGCTCTGCTCAATCTGTCCGCTAAAATGTTGGTTTTCCCAGGGATATGCGCTGCTACCAGAAACCAATGAGAGGAGATCGCCCATTGCCAAAGTCTGAGCGCTTCTCGACACAAGGGGTAGGACTTGGTTCCGCCCTGTTTGTTGATATATCAAACTACAGACATGTTGTCTGAGTGGACTGCAATTGTCCCTACGGGAAGAAAGTCGTTGAGGGCTTGCAATGTTAAAAGCACTGCTCTCATCTCTAGGACATTTATGTGCAGGTGGTATTCGAACGGTTGCCACGTCCCATGAGCCATCCTGCCCTGATAATGACCCCCCCACCCGATCAGGGAGGCATCCGTGGTGACAGTGGCTACCGGGGATGGGGGTACAAAGTGTCTGCCTTGGTGAATCTGGGGAGAAGTGATCCACCAAGCAAGATGATTCTGGCAAATCTGTGTCACCAGTATTTGGTGACGCATTGGAAGTTGTTGGTAAGACCACTGAGTGAACAACATCCACTGAAGAAGGCGCATGTAGAAGCGAGCCAGGGGAAGAAGAGTAATGGCCGCAGCCATGAGGCCTAATACCTTTAGAACCATTCTGGCCTGTACTTTCTTGTTGGCTAGAATGATCCTGACATGACTTTGAATGTCTGAAACTCTTTGATCTGTAAGGGTAGCTGTCATCCGAACAGTGTTTAAGTTTGCGCCTATGAAAGTAATAGACTGGCAGGGCAACAAGGATGACTTTTCGAAGTTGATCGAGATGCCCAAATGAGAACAAAGATTTATTGTGTAATCCCTGGCTTGACCAAGCTGATGCCTGGTGGTGGCTGAAAGGAGCCAGTCGTCGAGATACGGAAACACCTGGAATCCTTGACGTCTCAGGTGAGCCGTGACCACTGCCATGCATTTGGTGAACACTCTGGGGGCTGTAGTGAGACCAAAGGGCAGGGCTCTGAACTGGAAATGACTGGACCCCAGCCGAAAGTGGAGAAATCTCCTGGAGCGTCTGTGAATTTTTATGTGATAGTACGCATCCTGAAGATCTATTGAGCACATCCAGTTGTCCTTCTGTAAGAAGGGCAGTATTGACTGAAGAGTGACCATTCGGAATCTTGTCTTCCTCACAGACTTGTTGAGTCTGCTGAGATCAATATTGGTCTCTAGTCTCCGGTCTTACTGTGGACCAAAAAGAACCTTGAGTAGATTCCGGGCTCTGAATGATCTGTTGTAAGTGGCTGAATGGCTCTTTTTTGCAGTAGTTTTAAGACTTCTAACTCTGCAATTTCCCTTAGACCGGGTGGTACATCTGGAAGGGAATTTGAGGGATAGAAAGGACTTTCCTCGAAAGGAATTTTGTAACCCTCGGATATGATCGACTGTACCCATCTGTCTTGAGTGAGGGAACGCCAGGCTTTTGGGTACAGCGATAGTCTTCCCCCGACTGCCTCCAAGGCGGGACAGCCGGGCAACATCTCAGGGATGCTGAAAGGGCTTGTCAGAGAGAGACTCTCTGTTTCCCTGGTTTTGTGGACCCCCTCTGCCTCTAGAGTGGCGTCGGTTGTTGTTACCCCCTCTGCCTCTAGGGGTAAAGTGACCACGTGAATCCGGCGTGACTCCTTGGGATTTGCGGAACCACATTTTGCCACCCTTCTGTCCTTTGGGGTAAGGTCTAGAAGGGGTGGAAAAACGTACTACGGCAGAAAGAGTTTTGCCGTCCTGCTCACACCTGGTCAACGTTTCCTTCACTTGAGGGCCAAACAAAGCTGACCCATCAAAGGGAGAATTTGTGAAGGACGCCTTAAAGGGATCTGCAAAATTACAGAGCCGCATCCAGGCTTGGCGTCTAAGAGCCACACCTGTACCTGCGGCTCTACTCGCTCCATCAGCAGCATATGATATCAGCCGCATGGAGGAGTTAGCAATGGAGTTAAGGGTTCCTAGCTGCGAAGCAATTTTTTTCTTGAGCCCCTGCAGCTGTAGGATCCTGTACTACTTCACCTAGCTCCTTAAGGATATCCCTCTGGAGTCTGGTGAAGTGACATAGGTAGTTCAGCGAACGCATAGCAAAGGTCGCTGAAGAAAACATCCGCTTACCATATCTATCCATGGTCCTAGAGTCCTTATTAGGAGGATGGACAGGTACGGAAGGATCTGCAAGTTCCTTCTTAGTGGCAGCAGCCACCACCATGGCATCAGCGGGGACACCTTTTGTGAGGAATTGCTTGTCCGACGGGGCAGTAATAAATTTAGAAGGCCTTCTAGGGACTGGCTCTACAGAGTCAGGAGCAGCCCAAGCCTTTCGAGCAATAACCTGCATAAGGGGGTCGAAAGGCGGAGACACCCAGGAGGTGGAGGGCCGAGATCCAAACGCCTCCAGGTATACTGACTCATCCTCAGAGGGATTGTTGGTGGGCCAGTTTCCCCTCTGTCTAAGGAGTTCTAGGATGTCTGAGAAGGAGACATCCTCAGAGGGGGATCTTGGGGATCCCTCTGACTCATCTAAGTCAGTATCCAGTGATAGACTCGGGAGTCTACGTGTTTCCTCTTACAAGTCCTCTTCCAAGGAGGATCTCCCGACAAATCAGGAGAATCCTCGGAAGAGGGGATATTCCCAGTGGGGAAACCTGAGGCGGAGGATCTCTGGGTCCGGGAGCAAGAGAAGTGGCAGAGATGTCAACAGGCACTATAGAGGGAGGAGCTAAGGGAACAGACTGCTGGCTGAGTCCAGTGGCCAGCACACTCTTCATCACCTCGAAGGCTCCCCTCCCAGGGAGGTCCGAGAGAACCCGCTCAGAAGAGCTAGGAACTCCAGGACCCACCGAAAAGGAAGGCTCCGAGGCAGATGTCGGAGCCGAGCTCACCAAGGCCGAGGCTCCAAGGGGAAGAGCGGGTCGGACAAGGGTCCGATGCCACTCACCCCTCGGAGGAGACCAGGAAGCCCGGCCACGAATCCCTCTAAGGAAGGTCTCAAGAGGAGATAAGAGTAGAGGCTGAGGGAGCAGAAGGGGGTATCTGTCCCTCAGCCGTAGCAGAAACTATTCCCGAAGACTCCAACTCCAAACTCTGGGGTAGAGTCGAAGGAGGAACTGCAATGGGGTGTGGACTAATAGTCGTCTGCTGAGACGGACTATGTAGCATTTGGGCCAGTGCCTGTGATTTTAGTAATCTACTGACCACTCTCTCTAAATCATGGTCAGAAAGCCTGGATGACCTAGAAGATCGGCTCCGATGGCTCCGTTCGAGAGGAGAGGCGAGCCGAGAGTATCGGCTCCAAGGAAGGGGACCTAGACCTCTTTCTCGAAGGAACCATCGGAGGCGATGAAACCACAGAAACTGTCGGAGCCGACAACTTATCGGCACCGACAGGTCGCTTCGATGCATCGGCTCCAGCCGGAGCCGATACAGCCATAAAAGTAAGGGTGTCGGAACCGATCGGAGCCGACACCGATGCCTGAGCCACATGGTGGTTGGAACCGATCGGAGCCGACACCGAAGAGGTCGAACCAGAATCGGCACCGATGGGTTTGAGTAAACCAGAATCGGCTCCAGCTGGAGCCGATCTCGACTCTAAAAGAGTCGGAGCCGAGGCCACAGGCTTGGACACAGAAGCCTGGGCCTTGGAAGACTTTGAAGTCTTAGATGGAGCCGACTTGGCCGGAGAGCCCTCCGGCTTAAGAAGGCCCCTCAAAATCAATTTATTTCTTCTTTCCTGCAGGACTCTCTGGCTAAAAGAGTGACATATAGCACAGGAGTCCTGCAGGTGAAGAGGCCCCAGGCAGTAAAGGCAAGAAGTGTGACCGTCTGTCAGAGACATCTTCTGACAGCACGAGTCACACTTCTTAAAGCCTGAGACCCTTTCCTTAGACATGGTGAATAATACACACACACAACACCAGTCCAAGAAATTAAATTATATATCCCAAAAAACTATCAATAACACACACACACACACACCCTAACAAGGGGGGGGATGGGATGGGAGAAGTCTGACTAAAAGTTTTAAGGAGACAGGGAATTTCTAGTCAGAAAGGGACTACAACTGTGTTAAAATGAGAAGTTATGTACCTACCATAACGTTCCATGTTAGTTGTCTTCTCTCGACTTCTTTCTTGCTTGATGGGTTCGGAGCCGATCCTCGGCTCCGACTCGGCACTTGCTAAGCTCGAGAGTCACTTTTACCAGCTCGAGGCAGCCCCATATCCCATGATGCAAGGCGGTAAGTACCCAGATCTCGTTTGATGACAAAGGGCAATAGCACCAAGCATAAATACTTCCCAAAGGAAGAAAGAAAGCCTACAGGATGGAAGAAGGACCAGCTCTGAATGGTCTTCAGTATAAAAATTCCTTGTAGAAAAGGTCTGTCCAGGCCTGGGGGAAGGAGGGAGGTGCAAGAAAGAAGGCGAGAAGACAACTAACATGGAACGTTATGGTAGGTACATAACTTCTCAATGTTAAGTTGTCAATCTCGCCTTCATTCTTGCTTGATGGGACCGCGTCCCTAGCACCTCTATCCAGGGTGGCTCAATGGAACAGACTCTTGAGGACTGTAGAGCCAAAACTGGCTCTGTCCCTGGAGGCCAAGTCCAATTTGTAATGGGAAACAAAGTATGAGGAGTGTCCCAAGTGGCGCTGCACAAATAGTGTCTAAAGGAAGTCTAGCTTGAAAGGCTGTAGAAGTAGCTAAGCTTCTAGTTGAATGTGCTTTAGGTTTTGAGCACAGCTGTTTTCCCCTGAGCCGATAAATTTCAGAGATGACAGAAGAAAGCCATCTAGATAAGGTCACTTTAGAGATAGGAAGGCCTTTCTTGTTATCAGCATAGGAAACAAAGAGTTGATCGGATTTCCTAAATTGTTTAGTTCTGTCCAAATAATATCTGAGTTGGCGATGGACATCAAGATAATGTAGTTTTTGTTCCGATCAGTTTGAATAGTTTGGAAAAAATACAGGGAGATCAATGGATTGATTCAAATTAGTCTTGGAGGCGACCTTAGGCAAAAAGGTCGGATTAGTTCTCAATGATACTCTGTCTTTGTGAAAGACCAAATAGGGGGGTCGAACCGATAGAGCATGAAGTTCAGACACCCTCCTGGCCGATGTAATAGCTACTAGGAATAAGGTTTTCCAAGAAAGAAATTTTAGGGAGCAAGAAACAGCTGGCTCGAAGGGGAAGAATCAAGGATGTCAGCACTAAATTTAGATCCCATTGAGGAGGAGGATTCCTGATTGGAGGCTTCAGGAGGAAAATTCCTTTCAAGAAGGCTCTACAAAGCCTATGGGACATAATATTGTGATCTGCGATCCCAACATGAAAGTTCGAGATAGCAGCCAATTGAACTCTAACTGTGGAAGAAGAGGAGCCTGCATGAAAAATCTCCGCTAAGAAGTCCAAAACTGCCTGAACTGGGGCAGTGAAGGGATCAATATTCTTGGCTTTAGCCCAATAAGAGAAACGTTTCCATTTGCTTGTATAAATCCTCCTGGTAGAGGATTTTAAAGAAGCTACTATGATGTCTCTAACAGGGTTAGAGATCAAAGGAAGCCTGGCTAAGGAAGGAAGTGGAGCAACCATGCTGTGAGGTTGAGAGAAGGGATAGACCGGTGCAGCTGACCGGATTGGTGAATCAGAAGATCTGGCACTGGGTCCAGATGCCACAGCTGCACCAAAAGGTGACGATGGAGGAACGGAAACCAAATTTGTCGAGGCCAATAAGGTGCAATGAGAATCATTTTGGCTCTCAAAACGGTTGCTTTCTGGATAACTTGAGGGATCAGGGGAAAGGGAGGAAAGGCATAAAGAAGTCCCTGGGGCCAATCCTGGGTCAGAGCGTCTCTGGGGGGATGGCCTGACAGAGGGAAGAGAGAGAAGAAGTCTGGGCATTTGCTGTTTTGAGGAGTACCAAAAAGATCGCAACATGGGCGACCCCATTCCAGAAAAATCTCTTCCACTATAGATTGCTTGAGAGACCACTCGTTAGGCATGAGAATAGCTCTGCTCAATCTGTCCGCTAAAATGTTGGTTTTCCCAGGGATGTGCGTTGCTACCAGAAACCGATGAGAGGAGATCGCCCATTGCCAAAGTCTGAGCGCTTCTCGACACAAGGGGTAGGACTTGGTTCCGCCCTGTTTGTTGATATACCAAACTACAGACATGTTGTCTGTGTGGACTGCAATTGTCCCTACAGGAAGAAAGTCGTTGAGAGCTTGCAACTTTAAAAGCACTGCTCTCATCTCTAGGACATTTATGTGCAGGTGGTACTCAAACGGTTGCCACGTCCCATGAACCATCCTGCCCTGATAATGACCCCCCCACCCGATCAGGGAGGCGTCTGTGGTGACAGTGGCTACCGGGGATGGGGGTACAAAGTGTCTGCCTTGGTGAATCTGGGGAGAAGTGATCCACCAAGCAAGATGATTTTTGCAAATCTGTGTCACCAGAATCTGGTGACGCATTGGAAGTTGTTGGTAAGACCACTGGGTGAACAACATCCACTGAAGAAGGCGCATGTAGAAGCGAGCCAGGGGAAGAAGAGTAATGGCCGCAGCCATGAGGCCTAATACCTTTAGAACCATTCTGGCCTGTACTTTCTTGTTGGCTAGAATGATCCTGACATGACTTTGAATGTCTGAAACTCTTTGGTCTGTAAGGGTAGCTGACATCCGAACAGTGTTTAAGTTTGCGCCTATTAAAGTAATAGACTGGCAGGGCAATAAGGATGACTTTTCGAAGTTGATCGAGATGCCCAAATGAGAACAAAGATTTATTGTGTAATCCCTGGCTTGAACAAGCTGATGCCTGGTGGTGGCTGAGAGGAGCCAGTCGTCGAGATACGGAAACACCTGGAATCCTTGACGTCTCAGGTGAGCCGTGACCACTGCCATGCATTTGGTGAACACTCTGGGGGCTGTGGTGAGACCAAAGGGCAGGGCTCTGAACTGGAAATGACTGGACCCCAGCCGAAAGCGGAGAAATCTCCTGGAGCGTCTATGAATTTTTATGTGATAGTACGCATCCTGAAGATCTATTGAGCACATCCAGTTGTCCTTCTGAAATAAGGGCAGAATCGACTGAAGAGTGACCATTCGGAATCTTGGCTTCCTCACAGACTTGTTGAGTCTGCTGAGATCCAATATTGGTCTCCAGTCTCCCGTCTTTTTGGGGACCAAAAAGAACCTTGAGTAGATTCCGGGCTCTGAATGGTCTGTTGTAACTGGCTGAATGGCTCTTTTTTGCAGTAGTTTTGAGACTTCTAACTCTGCAATTTCCCTTAGACAGGGTGGTACATCTGGAAGGGAATTTGAGGGATAGAAAGGACTTTCCTCGAAAGGAATTTTGTAACCCTCGGATATGATCGACTGTACCCATCTGTCTTGAGTGAGAGAACGCCAGGCTTCTGGGTACAGCGATAGTCTTCCCGACTGCCTCCAAGGAGGGACAGCCGGGCAACATCTCAGGGATGCTGAAAGGGCTTGTCAGAGAGAGACTCTCTGTTTCCCTGGTTTTGTGGACCCCTCTGCCTCTAGAGCGGCGTCTGTTGTTGTGACCGCCTCTGCCTCTAGGGGTAAACTGACCACGTGAATCCGGCGTGACTCCTTGGGATTTGCGGAACCACATTTTGCCACCCTTCTGTCCTTTGGGATAAGGTCTAGAAGGGGTGGAAAACGGACTCCTCGGCAGAAAGAGTTTTGCCGTCCTGCTCACACCTGGTCAACGTTTCCTTCACTTGAGGGCCAAACAAAGCTGACCCATCAAAGGGAGAGTTTGTGAAGGACGCCTTAAAGGGATCTGCAAAATTACAGAGCCGCATCCAGGCTTGGCGTCTAAGAGCCACACCTGTACCTGCGGCTCTACTCGCTCCATCAGCAGCATATGATATCAGCCGCATGGAGGAGTTTGCAATGGAGTTAAGGGTTCCTAGCTGCGAAGCAATTTTTTCCTGAGCCCCTGCAGCTGTAGGATCCTGCACAACTTCACCTAGCTCCTTAAGGATATCCCTTTGGAGTCTGGTGAAGTGACATAGGTAGTTCAGCGAACGCATAGCAAAGGTCGCTGAAGAAAACATCCGCTTACCATATCTATCCATGGTCCTTATTAGGAGGATGGACAGGTACGGAAGGATCTGCGAGTTCCTTCTTGGTGGCAGCCGCCACCACCATGGCATCAGCGGGGACACCTTTTGTGAGGAATTGCTTGTCCGACGGGGCAGTAATAAATTTAGAAGGCCTCCTAGGGACTGGCTCTACAGAGTCAGGAGCAGCCCACGCCTTTCGAGCAATAACCTGCATAAGGGGGTCGAAAGGCGGAGACACCCAGGAGGTGGAGGGCCGAGATCCAAACGCCTCCAGGTATACTGACTCATCCTCAGAGGGATTATTGGTGGGCCAGTTTCCCCTCTGTCTAAGGAGTTCTAGGATGTCTGAGAAGGAGACATCCTCAGAGGGGGATCTTGGGGATCCCTCTGACTCATCTAAGTCAGTATCTGAAGTGATAGACTCGGGGGAGTCTACGTGTTTCCTCTTACATGTCCTCTTCCGCGGAGGATCTCCCGACAAATCAGGAGAATCCTCGGAAGAGGGGGATATTCCCAGTGGGGAAACCTGAGGCGGAGGATCTCTGGGTCCTGGAGCAAGAGAAGTGGCAGAGATGTCAACAGGCACCATAGAGGGAGGAGCTAAGGGAACAGACTGCTGGCTGAGACCAGTGGCCAGCACACTCTTCATCACCTCGAAGGCTCCCCTCCCAGGAAGGTCCGAGAGAACCGCTCCGAAGAACTAGGAACTCCAGGACCAACCGAAAAGGAGGGCTCCGAGGCAGATGTCGGAGCCGAGCTCACCAAGGCCGAGGCTCCAAGGGAAGAGCGGGCTCGGACAAGGGTCCGATGCCACTCACCCCTCGGAGGAGACCAGGGAAGCCCGGCCACCGAATCCCTCTAAGGAAGGTCTCGAAGAGGAGATAAGAGTAGAGGCTGAAGGAGCAGAAGGGGGTATCTGTCCCTCAGCCATAGCAGAAACCATTCCCGAAGACTCCAACTCCAAACTCTGGGGTAGAGTCGAAGGAGGAACTGCAATGGGGTGTGGACTAATAGTCATCTGCTGAGACGGACTATGTAGCATTTGGGCCAGTGCCTGTGACTTTAGTAATCTACTGACCACTCTCTCCAAATCATGGTCAGAAAGCCTGGATGACCTTGAAGATCGGCTCCGATGGCTCTGCTCCGAGAGGAGAGGCGAAGCCGGAGCCGAAAGTATCGGCTCCAAGGAAGGGGACCTAGACCTCTTCCTCGAAGGCACCATCGGAGCCGATGAAACCACAGAAACTGTCGGAGCCGACAACTTATCGGCACAGACAGGTAGCTTCGATGCATCGGCTCCAGCCGGAGCCGATACAGCCATAAAGTAAGGGTGTCGGAGCCGATCGGAGCCGACACCGATGCCTGGGCCACATGGTGGTCGGAACCGATCGGAGCCGACACCGAAGTGGTCGAACCAGAGTCGGGAACGATAGCCATCGGTGCCGAAGGTTTAGGTAACCCAGAATCGGCTCCAGCCAGAGCCGATCTCGACTCTGAATGAGTCGGAGCCGAGGCCACAGGCTTGGACACAGAAGCTTGGGCCTTGGAAGACTTAGAAGTCTTAGATGGGGCCGACTTAGCCGGAGAGCCCTCCGGCTTAAGAAGGCCCCTCAAAATCAATTTATTTCTTCTTTCCTGCAGGACTCTCTGGCTAAAAGAATAACATATACCACAGGAGTCCTGCAGGTGAAGAGGCCCCAGGCAATAAAGGCAAGAAGTGTGACCGTCTGTCAGAGACATCTTCTGACAGCACGAGTCACACTTCTTAAAGCCTGAGACCCTTTCCTTAGACATGGTGAATAAAACACACACACAACACCAGTCCAAGAAATTAAATTAAATATATCAAAAGATATCAATAACAGACACACACACACACCCTAACGGGGGGGGGGGGGGGGGGATGGGATGGGTGAAAGTCTGACTGAAAGTTATGAGGAGACAGGGAAATTTTTTGTCAGAAAGGGACTAAAACTAAGTTAAAACTAATAATTTTAAGGTTTTTTGTAGAAAGGGGCTAAAATAGTAAAGTAACAATTCACTTACCAGGAGCTGGTAAAAGGAGGACCTCATCAGCGAAGCGGCAAACGAGATCTGGGTACTTACCGCCTTGCATCATGGGATATGGGGCTGCCTCGAGCTGGTAAAAGTGACTCTCGAGCTTAGCAAGTGCCGAGAACCCATCAAGCAAGAATGAAGGCGAGATTGACAACTTAACATTAAATGTTATGTAGTCTGTAAGCCATCTGGCTAGGGTAACATTGGGCACTGGCTTACCCAATTTCAAATCCGCAAATGAAACAAATAACTGATCTGTAGATCTGATGTCCTTTGTTCTATATAAATATAATCACAGTTGCCTATGAACATCCAATAAATGTAATAAATATTCACCTTTGTTTGAATAATTTGGAAAGAAAACTGGTAAATTGATGGACTGGTTACTGTGGGACTCCGATACTATTTTGGGCAAAAAATACGCATTAGTTCATAGCATGATACTACCTTTATGAAAAAATAGATACGGGGTCTTCACAGAGAAGGCCTAAAGCTCTGAAATCTGTCTGGCAGAAGTAATGGCCAACAATAATAAAGTTTTCCAAGAAAGAAATTTAAGACCACAGTCATGAGCAGGTTCAAACGGTGGATTGATCAGTGCTTGTAGTACCAGATTAAGATCCCATGGAGGGGTAGAATCTTTAAATGGAGGTTTTAAAAGGAGTGTGCCTCTCAAAAATATTTTACAAAATTTATGTGTAACTTGTGAGGAATTATCAAACCACTATAGAAATGAGAGATTGCTGCCAAATGACCTTTAACTGTTGAAGCACTGGCTCCTTGATTAAAAAGTAGCATAAAAAAATCAAGAATGCTATGAATTGAGACAAAAAAGGGTCAATGTGATTTTGAACAGCCCAGTGTACAAATCTTTTCCATTTACTGGCATAAAATTTCCTTGTAGATAGTTTAAGGGATGATAACAAAATGTGCCGAACCAGAGAGGACAGCATTGGTTGTCTAGCTATTACTGGAAATGGAGAAACCAAGCTCTCACTTTGAGATAGAAAAGGTTCGGCTAAATCATGCCTGTTGTGTGAGACAGCAGATCTGGACCTGGGTCCAGAATCCAGGGTTGATGAATTAGATGAGACCACAGGAAGGGAAACAAAATCTGTTGAGGCCAATAGAGGGCAATGAGGATGACTTTGCTCTTCAACCTGGCAGCTCTCTGTAGGAACTTTGGAATCAAAGGAGTTGGGGGATAAGCATAAAGTAGACTGGGGGGGGCAATCATGGAGAAAAGCATCCCTCGGTGACTCCGCCTGTGGGGGGATTACGGCAAAGTAGCTGCTGCAATTGTAGTTCGGGGGAGCCACAAAGAGATCTCAGCAAGGCTGTCCCCACTGTTGGAAAATAAATTCTGCCAGTGAGGTAGTAGGATGTATCTGCTCAGTTTGTCTGCTAATATGTTGTACTTCCCCGGGATATGCACTGCTATAAGAAAGTGGATGGAAGAGATTGCCCATTGCCAAACCATGAGCGCTTCTCGACACAAGGGGTAAGATCTGGATCACCCTCATTTGTTGATACACCAAACTACTAGCATATTGTCTGTTTGAATCTCAAGTGTTCGTGAAGGGAGAGCCATTCTTAAAGGTCTGCAATACTAAAAGCACTACTCTTAGCTCTAGGACATTGATATACAAATTGGCCTTTTCGGGGGAACCATGTACCCTAGGCTCTCTTTACCAGATGATGCCCCCCCACCCCGCTGAGAAGCATCCTTGGTCATGACGGCCTTGGGCTGAGAAAGAATGAACAAACATCCTTGTAGAACCTCTTCTGACTGAATCCACTACAGTAGATCCATTTTGCATATCTTGCTGATTCATATCTGAGCAGATAAAGGAAGATGAAGTACTAACCATTGTGAGGCCAGCATCCACTGAAAAATTCTCATGTGATATCTGGCTAAGGGTAGTAATATTACTGCTGCTGCCATTGACCCCAAAGCCTGAAGAACTAAGTGGGCTGGGATTCTGGTACTGCAAACTATCTTTCTCACTTACGATCTTATTGTTTGAACTCTGGACAGGGGAAGTGAGGCTATAGTAGATTTTGTATTGAGCAGTGCTCCTATGAACTCTAGGCATTGACTTGGTTCTAGATGAGACTTTTGGTAGTTTATGGTGATTCCTAGTACAGCACGTGTTTGTATCACATTTTGTCTTGCCATGATGAGTTGATGCCTGGTCAGGGCGGAAATGAGACAGTTGTCTAAATATAGAAACACTTGGAATCCCTGCAGTCTCAAGTGAGCTGCTACTACTGCCATGCATTTGGTAAACACCCTGGGGGCTGTGGTGAGACCAAAAGGCAAAACCATGAACTGATAGTGACTGGCTCCCAGCCAGAAGTGTAAAAATCTTCTGGATCGCCTGTTCATCCCTATATGTTAGTACACATACTGAAGATCTACTGAGCACATCCAAATGTCCTTTTCCAAAAAAGGAAGAATGGACTGAACCATGACCATCTGGAACTTGGTCTTTTGACTGGATTTGATTAAGATGCTGAGATCCAGAAGTGGTCTCCAGTTCCCTGTTTTCTTTGGCACTAAAAAGAATCTAGAGTAAGTTCCAGATTCTGCCTGGTCTAGGATGACCTCTTGGATGACCCTTTTTTCTAGCAGCTTTTGAATTTGAAGTGCCGCTTGTTCCCTCTGACTGGGTGGAACTTCAGGGAATTTTCCTGAATTGAGAGGATAAAGGGAAAATGGTATTATATAACCTCTAGAAATGATTCTCTGCACCCAAGTATCTGTTGTTATTTCTAGCCAGGCTCTCTGGTACAGAGACAAATGAACCCCAATTGCCACCAGAAAGGGTCAATCTGGCCTCCTTTCAGAGGCTCCAAAAGGTTTTACCAAAGAATGAATCTCTGGACCCTTGGTTCTGCAGGCCACCTCTGCCGCGAGGGTGGCATCTACCATTTGAGCAACCCCCTCTGCCCCTGGGAGAACTTCCTCCACATGTATCCTGGAAAGATCCTTGGAATTTTCTGAACCACATTTTCCCACTGCCTCAATGATTCCTTGAAAAGGATCTTTGGGGCATGGAAAAACATACTCCCACTGTAGAAAAGGTCTTTTCATCCTTCTCACACCTGGACAATGTGTCTTTTACCTTGGGGCCAAAAAAACGATGTGCCATCAAAAGCAGCACTGATAAACGAAGACTTAAAGTGCTCCACAAAATCACAAAAGTACATCCAGGTGCGTCTCCTAATGGCAATACCTGAACCCGCTGCTCTTGAGGTTCCTTCTGCTACATTAAAATGAGTCTCATGGAGGAGCTGGATATCGAATGCAGGGTAATCAACTGAGAGGTGACAGATGCTTTCACCTGTTCAGAAACGGAACCTGAGAGGGTGTCTGATAGCTCCTTAATCAGATACCTCTGTAGCCTTGTGAAGTGTGCCAAATAGTTCATGGACCTTAAGGTGAATGTTACCACAGGGTAGACATGCTTCATGAATCTGTCCATTGCCCGAATATCTTTACTGGGGGGATGAAGAGAGGAACTTTCTTCCAAGGATTTCTTCTGTGGCCTCTGTCACGACCATGGTATCAACAGGAACACCCTGGACCAAAACTGTTTATCCTCTGCAGCTGTCATGATTTTATCAGGCTTCCTGGGAACTGGCTCAGTGGTGTCTGGATCCTTCCATATCCGTCGTGAGACCAAATTAATGAGCTCATCGGTGGGAGGGGTCACCCAGGAAATAGATACATCAGTACCAAACATCTCCAGGAATAAAGACTCTTCCAACAAAGGGCTGCTGGACTTCCAGCCACCTCTCTGTTTCTGGATATCTAAGATGTCTCTGAATGAGACATCATCAGGAGGTGACTGTGGGCACCCTTGATCCTCATCAAAATCTTTATCTTCGGTGACAGATTTGGGGGAATCTAAATGTTTTACATGTTTTCTTCATAAGGACCACCTCAGCGGGATATTCTGGGGAGGTGTCAGAAGAAGTGGGGATCCCATGATGGGAAGCCTGAGGTTTTGGTACCGGCTGTCCCTGTGGAGAGGATAGCTGAGACTCCAGAAGCAGAGATGAGACAGATGTAGACAAAGGAGCCAAAGGGATATGCGCCGTCTAAGTCAAGGGTGCAGACAGGGGTCTCTCTATGGCTGCAAAGGCAGACTGCCCCGGCAAGGAATAGGATCCTGGATCCGAAATAACAAGTCTCTGATCTATGATCCCACCCTGCACTGAGGACAGTCTACCCGAGGCTGAAGTTGGAGCCGAACTGACCATTGCCGAGGCTCCAAGGTATACAAACAGCTTTGAAAACCTTGAAGTCGAAAGAAGCACCTCGGACCCAACAGGGTAGAATCAGCTCCAACAGTTCGACTGAACCAAAGAGCTCAGAGCAAGCCTAGGATCTGAGGATAAACCTATCCTTGGGCCTGAAGTTGATGGGCCTGGACGACTTGGATCCAAGGGCTCTGAAACCTTGAAAGAAGTCAGACGAAGAACTGACAAAGGTGGAGAAGTAGATGTACTGGTCTCCTGACCCAATGGGGTAGCAGCAGAAAGAATAACTGGTTAAGAAAACTACCCAGAAGGGTAGGAAAGAGAAAAAAGAAGGATTACCAATGACGGTAATGGAGAATTACCTCAAAGGTAAGAAAAAGGTAAGAAAAGTAAAAATACTATAGGGAGAGTGTCTCAAAGTTGCGACAGGGTAGGAGGATAGAGAAAGTAACTAACTGAAAACTTTCTAAACACTAACAATAGAAAAACTTCAAAAAATTGCTCACTTAGCTGAGACAGAATGGCTTGACATGGCTGTACAGCAATGCAGCAAACGAGATCTAGGGTAACGGGGAGCAGAGCATTATGGGTAGGACCTTGGCTCAAGAGTTTTTGGCTGACATGAGCTTGGCATGAGGCTGGCTCGGTTCCGAGGACGGAACTGATAACCCATCAGTAAGGAATGAACGAAGATTAACAACATCAGTTCAATTCTTTTAAAAGTGGTTGAATAATTATTTCAGTTAATTCATTCTTACTGTCTAGCCTCCATTTCTGACTCTCTGATTTCAGTTTGGTGAAGACATACCTAATGACTGATTAGTGCTCAGGAATTCACTCGACAATTCTTTAAGATGCTTGCTCTCTCACCCCCTTTTAATACACACTTTAAAATTCACTTTTGCTAGAATTACACTAACTCAGAAACAGTTTGAATATATTTTAGTACCACATGACTGGCTATTTTTCTCATATTCTCACCAAAGCAGTATGTTATAGTCATATAAAAATTTTACAAGTTTCTTCAAAGCTCAAGCAGACTTCTTTGTGAGGAACTACAGACATGTTAAAGGCTTTGGAGAGCAACATAAATGTTCATCATTCCAGATTTCCATGTAATACATTTTCTGCTTATCTCCTTTGTGAGGAACTATACACATGTTTAAGGCTTTGGAGAACAACACAAATGTTCAACAGTCCAGCTTTCCATGTAAGACATTTTCTGCTTATCTCCTTTGTGAGGAACTACACACATGTACAATGCTTTGGAGAACAACACAAATGTTTAACATTCTAGCTTTCCATGTAAGGCATTTTCTGCTCCCCCATGTCAAAATAAAATGTTACTGACAGAGGCCAGCTTTTTTAAACAAGTAGGTGTTTACAAACCGCACTACTGCATTCCACTTGAAAAAGGAATTTTCAACATTCCACATAAGGTCTCTGTGACGTGCAGTGTTACTCCTCTCTTCTTCTGGCTTCAGAGCTTCTCCAGTTCTATTGCAAGGACAAAATACTGATGCCCAGTAATTTTCTGAAGCTCCCAAGTTCTTTTGGCACAAGCCTGCTGTAATCCTGAGTTCCCTGAAGCCTCCTTCCGGTTCTCTTTCTGCTTCTGTTTCTCCTTTTTTACAAGAATGGACACATGGCTTCCTAAATTCAGGGCATATGTGCAGAAGCCCCCTCTAGCAGTGCCATATATACCACAGAAGTAACTAGGGGCACTATACTACAATACACAAACTGCTGAAAGGGTAAGAACCATGACATTAAACTGCTCAAAATCAGATAACCACTAAGAAGTCACAAAAAGCAGCCTTGTAGCCAATGACTGAAAATCATAATTGAAAGTGCAACTGGAAAGACCACTGACACACTGATCTTTAATTATCAAGCCAAGCAAATTTCACATGGGTACAAAAAATTGTGCTGCACACTCATACCAAGAAGGGAACAAGAGGAAATAATAATCTTCAAAGAAATTTGGGAAATAAAAAAAGTGACATTCATTTTGAAAAGCACTCTATTCAACTTATGAAATCACTTTGTAGAAAATTCATATTGAAAACAATAGTCCAAATCCAAAAATGCAGCATGGCAGTGTTGTTAAGTTTGACATGTGGCAAAAGAGATCTGGAGGCAAAGTGCTCAGGTAAAGCATTACAGTGTAGGAGGCAGCAGCCTGGAAAAGCTTGCAGTTCTGAGTTCCTAGGTCCTAATTGCCTTAATCCCACCACTCATCCAAAATGTACATGTTCATTCCAAGTCTACTGTTTCAGTCTCGATGGAATCTATATTGCTCCTCCAGAATTAGACCTCACAGATTACTATTCTCCAATAGTAATGCAACCAGTTTCCAGCACTGTATCACAGAACACAAAAACAATTAACCAATCTTGCAATAAACCTCTGAGATGATCAATGTTTGCAATAAACTTGAGTGAATTAGTTTTTGCTATCTGTAATAAACCTGTGAGTTGATCCATTATCAGAGTGGTTATTTACTCTCCAGTAGTCATTAGTATACATTTTCCATCCATGCCAAGTACATATGAAATTAGGGTTGATATGGGAATTTTAATCACACCAGAGTTCTTTTTTCTTATTTATCAAACATCTGTTGTGAGGAAGGATGAGGTCACAACCAGTAAAACAACAGGCAATGTCACATGTACCTGCACTTCTCACTTAAAAAGAAGATGTTATGTAGTCTTCTCTCGCTGTAATTCTTGCTGGATGGGTTCGGAGCCGATACTCGGCCGATACTAAAGCCCGAGAGCTTTTACTGGCTCAAGGCTAACCCCTGTCCCGCAGTGCCTCACGGCAATTCCCTAGATCTCGTTTGCCGCAAAAGCTTCAAGGTTGTTTCCTTACTGGCTCATTGGCTAAGTAGAAGATGTTTGATAAATCTTGTATTTTTCATCCTTTTTTCTTCACTTTTTACCTTTAATAGTTATTAGCTTTTACCTGTGTGTTTGTTACTGAGTGCTTGATTCCCTTTTACATCTTTAGGATTGTACAGTCCATTTCAGTTAAGAGGGCCGTAGTTGCCCATTTAAATTAGAGGGCCTTTCCTCCCTGAGTGGTAGTCTTATAAAAAAAAAACTTTCTTCTCTTCATAACTTTACTATTTAGTTTAGTCAGTGTTGTTGTTACAGTTAGTGCTGTTGTTGTTGCAATTTGGTAGCATTGTTTCTTGTCAGCATGTCCAAAGAAAAAGCCAGAGAACATAAGGAACATCGCCTGTCGGGGTTCAAAAAATGTGAGAAGTGTTCACAAAAGATGTCACTGACTGACAGTCACACTAGCTATGTGTACTGTCTGGGAGAAGCTCACTTACAAGAACCCTGTACCTTTTGCTATGCATTCCGTACTAGGGTTCTTAATGAGAGGAAATGTAAATTAATAGATAGGGGTCTTATGACCAGTTCCTTCCTGGAACAGCTGGAACTTGGTCAGACAGCTCCCAAGACTGTTAAGAGAAAATCTTGGGCTCCAGCTTTGGAGCGGTCTAAAAAGTCTAAAGCGACGGAGTCAAGGAGTTCTAGCTCCGATTCCGCTTCTTCTGTCTCGGTGCCGTCAGTATCTTTGGTGCCAGTCATCGTACCTGTTTCACCAACATTGAGGTCTCCTATATTAGAAAGGAGGAGATCTCCTTCTGTCTCCACCCATTCCTCCAGGACACTTTCAGATGAGGACATCGTGCGGGTGGTGAAGAGGTTGCTCTGTGACCGGGCACTGGCTAAAAAGTTAGCCCTACTGGACCCAAAGTCTTCGGATCCACCCCACTTGCAATCTATTGCTCCTCCTCTGACTGCTTCGCTCTCGGAGCCAAACAGTTTGGGTTCTTCAATATTGGATCCTTCAGTTCCGAGAATTCTTCCTGCTTCCTTGTAACCGATAACTCTATCCTCAGTGGCTCAGTCTGGAACCAAGGGATCTGGGAGCCGACAATCTCGAGTCAACTCCGAGGGGGATAGTCACCCTGGGTTTTCTTGGGAACCAACCCTCCCTCTTGGTGCTTCGGCTCGACTGAGCTTGGTTCCCATGTCTGCTTCGGAGCCTGTCCCTCCTGCTTGGAGCCGACCTTCCGTCTCCTCGGAGTGGAGGTCATCTTCGGAGCAGGGTGGAAAAGCATTTGAAGCAATAGAGAAAGTTTTGTCCAGTGCAAAAGCCTTGCCTTTGGACCCGAAGTTCCACCAGCAGCCAGCAGCAACCTCTTCTCCCCCACCACCCCCTCAGCATAGGGAACCAGAGACTCAAGCAGCCCCCATTGGAGGTGTCCCCTCTTCCGAGACCTCCCCAGATTATCCACTGGGGAGCTTCCTCGGAAGAGACTTTGTAAGAGGAAGCATATTGACTCACCTGAGTCTGTCACATCTGACACTGATTTGGATGAGTCAGAAGGGTCCCCAAGATCCCCATCTGAGGATGTCTCCTTTTCTGACATCCTTGAAATCCTTAGACAAGAGGGGTGATTGGAAGACCTCTAACCCTACTGAGGACAAATCAGTGTATCTTGAGGCCTTTGGCTCCCGACCTTCCACCTCCTGGGTGACACTGCATTATGACCAGCTCTTGGGGGTCATATCCCGGAAAGCCTGGACCTCCCAGGACACAGTAGAGCCTGTCCCGAGGAGGCCAAACAAATTTATGACTGCTCCGGAAGATAAGTCCTTTCTTTCTAAGGGAGTTCCTGTTGATGCTATGGTGGTAGCAGTGGCCACAAAAAAGGAGTTGTCCAAGACATCTTCTAATATCCATCCTCCTAATAAGAAGTCCAGGACAATGGATAGGTATGGAAAGCGTACCTTCTCTTCAGCGGCATTTACCTTAAGATCACTGAATTACTTGTCCCATTTTACTAGACTTCAAAGGGATCTCCTGAAGGAGTTGGGAGATACCCTTCAGGGTTCAGTAGCTTCAGGATCCATAGATAAGGTATCTGCGCAGCTCTTCACCCCTATATTGATAGCTAACTCCTCTATGAGGCTGCTTTCCTATGCAGCAGACAGAGTGAGTAGGGCAGCCGCAGCAGAAATTTCTCTTAGGAGACATTCCTGGATGCATCTCTGTATCTTCACAGAATCCTTTAAGTCTTCCTTTACCACCATCCCCTTTGATGGTTCAACCCTTTTTGGACTGCAGGTAAAAGAGACGTTGACCAGGTGCGAGCAAAAAGGGAAAACCTTATCTGCCATCGGAGTCCATTTCTCCCTTCCTTCTAGACCCTATCCCAAGGGTCAAACAGTAGGGAAAATGTGGTTCCATAAATCCCAAAAAGGTTTCCCTCAGGCACAAGGTCAACCCTCCCCTAGAGGCAGAGGGGGAGAATATAACGGAAGACGCCATCCTTGCAGAAGAGGAAGTCCACAACATCAGAGAAATAGAGAAACTTTCTCTGATCGTCCCTTCCATCACCCCTGAGGGGTTGCCCGACTGTCTGTCTCTGGAGGCAGTCTGTGGTCATCTTTCACTGTACCCAAGCGCCTGGCTAAACATTTCCCAAGATCATTGGGTACAAGCCATAACATCCAGAGGTTACCTGATTCCCTTTGTTTCCGATGCCTCGGTAAACTGGTCTCTACCAGACTTGCCACCCATTCAACCAGACCGTGCAACATCAGAGGTCATCTTGTTGCTTCAAAAAAGAGTCATCCAAGAAGTCCCCACAGAGCAAATAGGATCTGGAATTTACTCTCGGTTCTTTTTTGTTCCAAAAAAGACAGGGGACTGGAGATCAATTCTAGATCTCAGCAAACTTAAGAAGTATGTAAAGAAATCGAAGATCCGAATGATCACTCTGCAGTCCGTATTTCCCTTTATCGGGAAAGACAATTTGTTGTGCTCAATAGATCTTCAGGATGCATACTACCAAATCAAAATGGACAGGCGCTCCAGAAGACACCTATGCTTTTGGCTGGGAGCCAGTCATTTTCAGTTTCAAACACTGCCCTTTGGCTGCACTACAGCCCCCAGAGTGTTCACCAAATGTATGGCAGTGGTAACGGCTTACCTGAGACGTCAAGGATTCCAGGTGTTTCCGTACCTAGATGACTGGCTCCTCACTGCTACCACCAAGCACCAACTAATCAGATCCAAGGACGCGACTCTATCCTTGTGCACCAGATTAGGCATTACAATAAACCTACAAATATCAGCCTTATCTCCATCGCAGCACATTGTATTCTTTGGCTCAGAAATAGACTCTACCACCATGACAGCAAAACTGACACCAGAAAGGACAGAATCATTACGACACAAAGTCAGATTCTTGCTGAAGAGAGACAAAGTACAGGCCAGGATAGCCCTTCAGGTCTTAGGGACTATGGCTTTCTCCATTCTCTTAGTTCCACTAGCCCGTCTGCAGATGAGAGTACATCAGTGGCTACTATTTGCCCAGTGGTAAATGCAGGCTCTCCCCCTGTCTCACCAAATACTCATCACAAACTCCTACAAGAAGGATCTAACAAGGTGGTTACATACGGATCAACTTCATTTAGGTCACCCACTTGATCCCCCTTAAGAAAATGCAGTTTTGACCACGGATGCCTCCCAGATTGGGGGGGGGGGGCATTATCTGGGAATTATGGCCCAAGGTACTTGGCAGAACCACGAGAACCATTTGCACATAAATGTTCTGGAGATGAGAGCGGTGCTATATGCATTGCAAGCACTTCACAGTTCTCTTCCCACAGGGACAATTGCAATTCAGTCAGACAACATGTCTGTAGTGTGGTACATAAACAAGCAAGGGGGAACCAAATCTTACCCACTTTGTCGAGAGGCCTTCAGAGTATGGAAATGAGCAATGGACACTCAACACTTTCTGGTAGCAATGCACATCCCGGGGAAGTCTAATGTGATAGCACACAAACTCAGTCAAGCAACTCTGATGCCTCACTAGTGGTCCCTGAATTCAGAAGTTGCGAAAGAGATTTTTCACAAATGGGGCCAGCCTTGCTGTGACCTATTCGCCACATACATGAACACCAAATGCAGCAGCTACTTTGCCCTAATTCCCCATCTGGGGATGTCACCCAGGGATGCTCTGGTCCACAATTGGCCTCTGGGACTCCTTTATGCTTTTCCACCTTTTCCTCTCATTCCAAAAGTGATTCAGAAAGCAAAACTGTTGAAGAGCATCCTGATCCTCATTGCTCCTTACTGGCCTCACCAAGTCTGGTTCCCCTTCCTGTGGCCCTGTCTCTTGGAGGAACCATGGATTCCGGAACCATCTCCAGACCTCCTGATTCATCAGTCAGGGCAGTTCCATCCTACTATCCAGACCCTGAAATTGACAGCATGGCTGTTCCAGTTCCATGAATAGCCAGGCGTGTTTCCCTTTCACCTACAGTCAAACACTTCCTGATTTCTTTACACAAACCTTCCACTAGGAAATTATATTCCAGCAAATGGAAAAAGTTCTCTATTTGGGCAGCAGACCGAGGCGTAGATCCCTATACAGCTCCTATAGAGTCTATCCTGTCATTTCTGGCATCCATTTTTCATGAAGGAGCTGCAGTTGCTACTGTTAGAGTTCAGTTAGCTGCCATCTCAAATTACCACTTTGGCTACATGGGAAATCCAATCACGTCCCACTCTTTCTGCAAAACCTTTCTAAAAGGAGTCCTCCTTCTCACACCTCCAATCAGACAACCACCAGAGCCCTGGGACCTAAACCTAGTTCTTACATCTTTAATTTCTTCTCCTTTTGAACCCTCTTCTTCATCGGATCTGAAAGAATTGTCTTGGAAAACATTGTTCTTAGTGGCTATAACTTCTGCTAGGAGAGTTTCAGAATTGCAAGCCCTCACCATTTGACCTCCTTACATTGTTTTCCACAAGGATAGAGTCTCACTTGGAACTAATCCTTCCTTTCTTCCTAAGGTATGTTCAGAGCATAATCTCAACACAACTATCGAACTACCAGTTTTCTTTCTAAATCATACTAATAAATCAGAATACAGAGTACACCAATTAGACGTCCACAGAATTCTCAGGTTTTACCTACACAGGACTAAAGAATTTAGAAAATCAGACCAATTATTTTCAATTTCAGACAAAAATAAAGGCTTGCCTGTTTCTAAGGTTACCCTGTCAAAATGACTTTCAGAATGCATTTCATTTTCTTACAAGGCTGCTGGCAAACAGTTAGCAAACAAAGTAAAAGACCATTCAACTAGGGCAGTATCAACTTCATATGCCTTTAGATGTAGGCTCCCAACGGATACCATTTGTGCAGCAGCTACTTGGACAAGACCTCATACCTTTCTCACTCATTACAAATTGGATTTGGCCTTCCAGGACAGGTCATCCTTTGGGTCCACTTTGCTGAAGAGTCTCTTCGCTTGAGCCACCCGGGATAAAGGTGCTAGGGAAGCTGTCCCATCCAGCAAGAATTATGGCAAGCTAGGACTACATAACATAAAGAAGTTATGTACTTACCATAAATAGAAGTTATGTTCTTACCATAACGTTCCATGTTAGTTGTCTTCTTCTCGCCTTCTTCTTGCTGGATGGGTTCGGAGCCGACCTCGGCTCCGACTCGGCCACTCTAAAAGCTCGAGAGTTGGTTCCACCGGCTCGAGGCTCCCCTTATATCCCACAATGCTAGGCGAGAGTTACCTCAGATCTCGTTTGTAAGCTAACCCCAGCTTATAATAGTAACAGAATAACTCTAAAACAGAGTCCACCTCTAACAACAGGAAGAAAAAAAGGTGACCTACATCCTGATCCAGGAAATATGCACAACAGCATATGCCTAAGAAAGAGGTGGTAGAAAGAGAGGTCACGATCACAACTCCTCTAGGTCTGTCCAGGCCAGGGGGAAGGAGGGTGGGGCCAAGAAGAAGGCGAAGAAGACAACTAACATGGAACGTTATGGTAAGAACATAACTTCTATATGTTAAGTTGTCTATCTCGCCTTCATTCTTGCTGAATGGGACCGCGTCCCTAGCACCTTGTCCCGGGTGGCCTAACGGAACAGACTCCTGAGAACAGTGGAACCAAAATTAGCTCTATGCCTAGAAGCTAAATCCAACTTATAATGAGAAATAAAAGTGTGAGGAGTAGCCCAAGTAGCCGCTGCACAAATGGTGTCAATAGGCAGTCTGTCTTGGAAGGCTAAAGAAGTAGCCAAAGCTCTGGTGGAATGGGCTTTAGGTTTCTTAGGCAATTTTTGTTGTCTAATTTCATATACCAGGGAAATCAAAGATGTTAGCCATCTGGATAATGATACCTTTGAAACTGAAAGTCCCTTTCTGCTTTCCGCATAGGAGACAAACAGCTGATCAGATTTTCTGAATTGTTTTGTTCTATCCAAGCAGTACCTCAATTGACGATGAACATCCAGGCAGTGTAATTTTTGTTCAGACCTATTGGAATACTCTGGAAAAAAGACAGGGAGGTCAATGCTTTGGTTTAGATTTGATGTCGAGACCACCTTAGGCAAAAAGGACGGGTTAGTTCGTAAGGATACTCTGTCCTTATGAAACAAAAGATAAGGAGGGCGACAACTGAGTGCTTGAAGCTCTGAAACTCTTTTAGCTGATGTAATAGCTACCAGAAAAAGAGTTTTCCATGATAACAATTTTAAGGAACAGGAAGCTGCAGGTTCGAAAGGGGGAAGAATCAAAGAAGCAAGAACTAAATTTAGGTCCCAAGGAGAAGGAGGATTTCTTATAGGAGGTCTGAGAAGAAAAACTCCTTTCAAAAGGCTTTGCAGAGTTTGTGGGACATTAGGGCAGATCCAGAAATACCCACATGAAAATTAGAAATAGCTGCCAATTGAACTTTAAGTGTAGAGGAGATGAACCTGCATGGAAGAGTTCAGCTAGAAAATCAAGGACTAGTTGGATGGAAGCGGTGAAAGGATCTATGTCCTTTCCTTGTGCCCAATATGAGAAGCGTTTCCACTTACTCAAATAAATCTTTCGAGTGGAAGATTTATGGGAAGCTATCAATATATCTCGAACAGAGTGAGATAATTGAGGAAGCCTGGCTAAGGTTGGAACTGGAGGAACCAAGCAGTGAGGTTCAGAGAGGGGAGGGCGATGTAACTGACCCGACTGATGGATCAAAAGATCTGGAACTAGGTCCAGATGCCACGGTCGCTCAATAGAAATTGATGTAGAAAGGGGAACCACACCTGTCGAGGCCAGTAAGGAGCAATGAGGATCAATGAGGCCTTCTGAGCGATAGCTTTCTGTATCACTTGAGAGATTAGTGGGAAGGGAGGAAATGCATAAAGAAGTCCCCGGGGCCAAACTTGGACTAGAGCGTCTCTGCTGGGTTGGCCTGGTAAAGGGAATAGAGTGAAGTATTCTCTGCACTTGCTGTTTTGGGGAGTAGCAAAAAGATCGCAGCAAGGCTGACCCCACTTGAGAAAAATTTCTCTCACTACAGAGTCTTTCAGAGACCACTCGTGAGGCATGAGAATAGCTCTGCTCAACTTGTCCGCAATATGATTGGACTTCCCGGGGATGTGCGTTGCTATCAGAAACCGCTGAGAAGAAATAGCCCATTGCCACAGTCTGAGTGCTTCTCGACACAGGGGGTATGATCTGGTTCCGCCTTGTTTGTTGATGTACCACACTACAGACATATTGTCTGTCTGGATTGCAATTGTTCCCAAGGGAAGAGAGTCTTGAAGGGCTTGCAACGCTAAAAGCACTGCTCTCATCTCCAGAACATTTATGTGCAAGTGGCATTCGTTTGGTTGCCATGTGCCCTGGACTGTCCTGCCCTGATAATGCCCCCCCACCCGATCAGGGAGGCATCCGTTGTCAGTGTAGCAACCGGAGGAGGTGGAACAAAGGGTCTTCCCGACAGAAGATGGGGGGAAGACATCCACCACATGAGATGCTTTTTGCACGCTTGCATGATCACAATGGTGTGAGACATTGGAAGTTCCTGGTATGACCATTGAGTAAAAAGCATCCACTGAAGGATCCGCATGTGGTATCTGGCTAATGGAAGGAGAGGTATGGCCGCAGCCATAATTCCCAACACCTTTAGAACTAACCTGGCTTTGATTCTGTTATTGTTGAGAAGGAGTGATACCCATTTGTGAATGTCTGATATCCTTTGATGTGTTAGCCTTGCAGACATGTTTATCGTATCTAGATTTGCGCCTATGTAGGTAATAGTACGACAAGGCGACAAAACAGACTTTTCGCAATTTATTGAAATACCCAGTTTTTGACAAACGTGAAAAGTATAATCTCTGGCCATCAGAAGGAGATGCTTGGTGGGAGCTGTGAGGAGCCAGTCGTCCAAATATGGAAACACCTGGAATCCTTGTCGTCTCAGGTGAGAAGCTACCACTGCCATGCATTTGGTAAACTACCGGGGGCAGTGGTGAGACCAAAGGGCAGGGCCCTGAACTGAAAATGACTGGTTCCCAGCCTGAAGCGGAGGAATCTTCTGGAGCGTCTGTTCATTTTTATGTGATAGTACGCATCCCGAAGGTCTATAGAGCACATCCAGTTTCCTTTGCCCAAAAGGGAAGGATGGATTGCAGCGTGACCATCCGAAATCTTGTTTTCTTGACTGATTTGTTCAATACACTGAGATCCAATATCGGTCTCCAGTCCCCTGTTTTCTTTGGAACTAAAAAGAACCTTGAGTAGATTCCGGATCCTTGTTGGTCTGCTGGCACTGGCTGAATTGCTCTTTTTGCAAGCAGTTTTGAAATTTCCAAAGCTGCTAGATCCCTTTGAGCGGGTGGAACATCTGGAAGGGATTTTTTTGACTGATTTGGAAAGCGAAGAAAGGGGATAGAATAGCCTTGAAATGATGGACTGTACCCATTTGTCTTGAGTCAGGGATAGCCAGGCTTCTGGGTACAGTGACAATCTTCCCCCGACTGCCTCCGAAGATGGGCAGTCGGGCAACACCTCAGGGATGCTGAAAGGGCTTGTCAGGGAAGGCTTCCCGATTGCCCTGGTTCTGCGGACCCCCCCTGCCCCTAGGGCGACGTCTACCATTGTTATTCCCACCTCTGCCTCTGGTAGGAAAACGACTCTGTGCGTCAGGCGAAGTCCCTTGAGCTTGTTTACGGAACCACATCTTTCCACCCTTCTGGCTTTTGGGGTAAGGCCTGGAAGGAGTTGAAAAACGGACTCCGACGGCAGAAAGGGTCTTGCCATCAGTCTCGCACCTAGTCAGGGTTTCTTTCACTTGAGGACCAAAGAGAGATGATCCATCAAAAGGGGAGTTCGTGAAAGGCGTCTTGAAAGGGTCCAAAATTGCATAGCCGCATCCAGGAGTGCCTACGTAAGGCCACACCTGTCCCTGCGGCTCTGCTCGCTCCATCAGCCGCGTAAGAAAGGAGGTGCATGGAGGAGTTGGATATGGAATTAAGGGTAGCCAGCTGCGTGTTCATCTTGTCTTGGAAACCCGCAGCTGTAGGATCCTTTAACATTTCACTCGCTTCCTTGATCAAGTCCCTTTGAAGACGAGTAAAATGGCACAGGTAGTTCAGCGAACGCATGGTAAATGTCGCTGAGGAGAACATCCGCTTCCGTACCTATCCATGGACCTAGATTCCTTGTTAGGTGGATGGACAGGTACTGAAGGATCAGCTAGTTCCTTCTTTGTGGCAGCAGCTACCACCATAGCATCCACAGAAACTCCTTTTGTTAAAAATTGTTTGTCTGCTGGAGCTGTTATGAACTTAGAGGGTCTCCTGGGAGTGGGGTCCACTGAATCAGGAGCCGTCCATGCCTTCTTAGCAACCACCTGCATGAGGGGGTCGAAGGGGGACACCCAGGAGGTGGAAGGACGAGCCAAACGCCTCAAGATACACAGATTCGTCCTCCGAAGGGTTGAGGGCTGGCCAATTTCCCTCTGTTTCAGGATCTCCAGAATGTCTGCAAATGAGACATCTTCACAAGGGAACGGGGAACCCTCAGAATCATCCAAATCTGTGTCTGACGTGATGGACTCAGGTGAGTCAATGTGTTTCCTCTTACACTTCCTCTTCCGAGGGGCTCTTCTGCCAAATCAGGAGAGGCCTCGGAAGAGGATGAAATCCCACAGGGGCTCCTGAGGAGCTGGCTCTCTGCGGTCCGGGATGAGGGAGAGAGTCGACTTAGCCTGAGGCACCATAGAGGGAGGGCGCGGAGCCGACTGTGGAGTAGAGCCAGGCTCTAACACACTCCGCATGACCTCGAATGCACCCCTGTCAGGCAGAGCCAGAGGTCCCGCTCCGAAGCTAAGAACCCCCCTCGGCACCGACAGTGATGGCTCCGAGGCCGATGTCGGAGCCGAACTCACCAGCGCCGAAGCCCCGAGAGGGAGGGGTCGGACAAGGGTCGATGCCACTCACCCCTCGAGCCGACGATGGAAGTCCGGCGCCGAGATTCTTCCAAAGAAGAAAGCGGAGCCGGCAGCGGGCGAAGACAATTGTATCGGCTCCGACGTAATCACAGTCTCAGTTCCGACACGACCCGGCTCCGAACTCAAGAGAGTCGAAGGAGGAATGTGTTGATGGACCGGGGCAGGCATCGACTGATGAGTCGGGCTCTGAAGCATCTGGGCCAGTGCCTCGGACTTAAGTAGTCGACTCACTACCCTCTGAAGGTCATGATCCGACAGCCTCGATGACCTAGAGGAGTGAGACCTTTGGCTCCGTTCAGACAGCAGGGGAGATCCTGGAGCCGAATGAACGGAGCCAAGAGATGGTGACCTGGACCTCTTCCTAGTTGTCGGCTCCGAAGGTCTGGTCGGAGCCGACACGGGAACTTCTATAACCTCGGCTCCGGCCGGAGCCGAGGGAGCCACAGAAACTGTGGACTGAGACTTATCGGCTCCAACCGGAGCCGATGAAGGCAAAGGTTGAGAAACCTTAGGTCTCGGTTCAGTTGCCGGAGCCGAAGACCTAGATGCCTTAGAGGGCTTCCCTGTTGAAACAGACAGGGAATCCTCTGGCTTGAGTAAGCCTCTAAGAATTAATTTATTCTTTCTTTCCTGCAGGACCCTGGGGCTGAAGCCATGGCACACAGCACAGGAGTCCTGCAGGTGCAAAGGCCCCAGACAATAGACACAAGAAGTGTGAGCGTCTGTCAGAGACATTTTCTGACAGCACGCATCACACTTCTTGAATCCGGAGACCTTTGCTTCTTTAGACATTTTGACTGAACAGGTGTACACAAACACGCACACAAACACACTAGTTATACCCTGTCAGTTTAATACCACAAAAAAAAAAATATTAGAAATACTAGTAATTTAAACTACAATAAACACACACACTCCACTAGGGAAGGAAAGGCCTATAGGCCCAAGGGAAGAACCAAAGGTTCTTGAGGAAAAGAACGGAAAATTTTTTGGGTAGGGAATAAAAGTTTTCTAACCTACACTAACTAAGAAAAAATATTAAATTAAAGGGGTTTTTAAAGTCTAATTTTCACAAGAAAATAGTACTCACCAGGAACCGGTAGAAACAACCAACCTCGAAGCTGTAGCGGCAAACGAGATCTGAGGTAACTCTCGCCTAGCATTGTGGGATATAAGGGGAGCCTCGAGCCGGTGGAACCAACTCTCGAGCTTTCAGAGTGGCCGAGTCGGAGCCGAGGTCGGCTCCGAACCCATCCAGCAAGAATGAAGGCGAGATAGACAACTTAACATCGTCTGTTTTTGTAGTCCATCTCTCCTACATTCTTGTGTCCCTCCCTCCTTCCCCCTTCCTGTTTCCTGGAGGAACTGGTAAACTATACATTGTGCTGTCTGACTCGGATGTAATTGTCCATCCACCTGGCATGGATAGTATTACACAGTGTTCTGTCTGCATGTGCATTGTTATTGATAGTTTACTGACTATTATGTACCTATTACTTTCTTGCAAACAAGATCTGGGGAATTGCCGTGAGGCACCTTGGGATAGGGGTTAGCCTCGAGCCAGTAAAAGCTCTTGAGCTTTAGTATCGGCCGTGTCATCAAGCAAGAATGTAGGTGAGATGGACGACAAACATGGAACATTATGGTAAGTACATAACTTCTTTTTATGTACTCACCATAATGTTCCATCTGTGTTGTCCATTTTCATTCTTCCTCAACCTGTGGGTTCGGTTCCAATCCTCGGCTGTACCAAAGCTCGTTGTAACCAAAAAACTCATGAGCTTATCCTTTTCCCACAAAGTACCTATCCAAGTTACCTCAGATCGAGTTTGCTGATGGACAAAAGGAAAGATTAGTAGTAAGACATTCATTGAGACTATATCTGGAACTACAGTTATATACCAAGGACAATAATCTGCTAGTCATCCATTCCTCTAGAAATCCAAGGGTATTTGGGTTGGAGGGAGGGGAGTTGAGGAATAATGAAAATGGACAACACAGATGGAACTTTATGGTGAGTATATAACTTCTTTGTCTGATGTTGTCAATTTTGATTCTGTCCTCAGCCTGTGGGGCAGACTCCCCAGCTACTTTAGATCCTGGATGGACTCAAGGAAGGATGTTCCTGAGCACCACTGAACCGAATGATGTTCTTCCCCTGGAGACCAGATCCAAATTGTAATGAGTAAAGAAAGTATGGGGAGTAGCCCAGGTTGCTACTGCACAAATATGCATGGAGGCTCTAGACTGGAAGGCAGCTGATGCTGCTACTGCTTTAGTTGAATGTGCTTTCAAAGGTTTCAGTAAAACACCCCCAATTTGTTATAGATGAAAGAAATGCAAACTGTGAGCCATCTAGCAAGTGACACTTTGCTCACAGGTTTTTCTAGTTTTGTATTTGATTAACAGATAAACAACTGGTCAGATTTTCTGATATATTTTGTTCTGTGAAGATAAAACTGTGATTGTGTATGAACATCTAATAAGTGTAAGCAATATTCACCCTTATAAGCAAATTTGGGGAAGAACACTGCTAAGTTAATAGTTTCATTGATATTGACTTCTGAAACCACCTTTGGTAGAAAAGAGGGGTTGCTTCTTAGTGAAACCCTATCCTTGTGAAAAATTAAATATGGTGGTTTACAAGACAAAGCTTGAATTTCTGAAATCTGTCTGGCAGAAGTTATAGCTACTATGAAAATAGTTTTCCAGGACAGAAACTTAAGATCACAATCTGCTGCTGTTTCAAAAGAAGGTTGTATAATTGCTTGAAACACTAAGTTTAGGTCATAAGGAGGGATTGGATATTTGTAATGAGGCTTCAAAAGAAGAGCACCTCTCAAAAAAGTTTTACACAGTTTATGACAAGCAAGCAATGAGTCTTCAAATCCAATATGAAAATTGGATATAGCTGCTAAATTGACTTTAATAGTAGAAGACAAAGCCCCTTCATTGAATAATGAGGCAAAGAATTTAACAATATTATGAATAGGTACTGAAAAAGGGTCAGCGTTATTTTGATGTGCCCAAAACACAATCCTTTTCCATTTACAGATGCAAAGTTTATGCATAGATGGTTTGTGAGAGGCCAAAAGTATGTGTTGAACAGGGGAAGAGAGCATAGATTGTCTGGCTATTACTGGAACTGGAGAAACCAAACTGTCAACTTGAGGTTCAAGATGTCCGGGTGGATCATGCCTGTTAGATGGACAGGAGATCTGGAACCAGCTCCAGAATCCAAGGTTGGTGAATTAGATGAGGCCAAAGGAAGGGGAACCAAATCTGTCAACACCAATAAGGTGCAATGATCTAATGATGGTGAGGATTACTTTGCTCTTCAGTCTGAGTACTTTCTGTAGAAATTTGGAATTAGAGGAATTGGAGGAAAGGCATAAAGAAGACCAGGGGGCCAATTGTTGATAAGAGCATCCCTCGGTGATTCCCCCTGAGGGATCTTAGGGCAAAGTATTTGCTGCACTTGTTATTTAGAGGGGAGGCAAAACGATCACAGCAAGACTGGACCCATTGGCGGAATATTCTCCCTGACACTTTTGGATTGATGGACCACTTATGAGGCTGGAATATGCATCTGCTCAATTTGTCTGCTATCACATTGGACTTCCCCAGAATGTGCATTGCTATGAGAAAGCGGTTGGATGAGATTGCCCATCGCCACATTCTGTGAGCTTCTCGACACAGGGGATAGGACCTGGTTCCTCCTTGCTTGTTGATCTACCAAACTAATGACATGTTGTACATTTGAATAACAACTGTCCCTAAAGGGAGAGCATCCTGGAAGGCCTGCAGTGCTAAAAGCACTACTCTGATCCTTAAGATATTGATATGCAAGTTGGCCTCTATGGGAGCCAAGTGCCTTGGACAGTGTTCCCCAGATAATGTCCCCCCACTCTAACTGGGATGTGTCCACGGTCACTGTGGCCTTGGGTTGAGAGGGGGTGAAAGGACAGCCTTGTAGAATTTTATCTGACCGAATCCACCATTTGAAATCTCTCTTGCACATGCTGGTGATTATAATCAAAGTTGACATTGGTTGGTATGGTGATGACCATTGTGTCACAAGCAGCCACTGTAAAATCCTCATGTGAAATCTGGCTAAGGGAACTAGAGTCACAGCTGCTACCACGGATCCCAGGTCTGTAGAATCAGACATGTAGATACTTTTTTGCTGTTGCCTTTGTGTTCAGGATAGCTCCTATAAACTCTAAGGTCTGAGTTGGTTCGAGGTGAGATTTTTCATAGTTTATGGTTATCCCCAGATAGGAACATGTCTGCAGAACCTGGTCTCTTGCCTCTAACAATTGATGTCTGGTTGAAGCGGTAATGAGCCAGTAATCTGAGTATAGAAACACCTGTAATCCCAACAGTCTCAAGTGAGCCACTACTACTGCCATCCACTTGGTGAACACCCTGGGGGCTGTGGTGAGACCAAAGGGCAGAGCTCTGAAATGATAGTGACTGGCTCCCAGCCAGAAATGGAAATACCTTCTGGGTCGCATGTCCATCTTTATATGGTAGTATGCATCCTGAAGGTCTATTGAGCACATCCAGTTGTTCTGTTCCAAAAATGAAAAAACAGACTGAGCCAAGACCATTCAGAACTTTGTTTGTCAAACTGATTTGTTCAAAACACTGAGATCCAAAATTGGTCTCCAGTCCCCTGTATTTTTTTGCACTAAAAAGAATCTTGAATAAGTTATGGATTCTATCTGGTCTACCGGGACCCCTTAGATGATTCTTTTTTCTAGCAGCTTTTGTATTTCTAGTGGTGCCACTTTCCTCTGTCAGGGTGGAACATCGGGAATTTTGCATACAGTTGGGGGTGGAAGGGAAAAGGGAATTATATAACCTCTGGAAATAATCCTCTGCGCCCAAGTCTCTGTTGTTATGTCTTGCCAGCCCCTCTAGTTAAGGGATAATCGACCCCCAATTGCCTCCAGAGATGGAAAATTGGACCTCCTTTTAAGTGCACTGGTAGGGTCTATCAGAGAAAGAATCTCTGGACCCCTGATTTTGCAGGCCTCCTCTACTGTGGTGGCGTCGATGTCCATTAGAGGTTTCCCCCTCTGCCCCTAGGGAAATTTTCTCCATGTGTTTCCTGGAAAGGACCCCGGGACTTTTTGAACAACATTTTTTTCTGACCAACTTGTTGATTCCTAGGAAAGGGTTTTTGAGGAGTCAAAAAGCATATGTCCACTATAGAGAGGGTCTTTCCATCCTACTCATACCTAGATAATGTGTTCTTCACTTCTGGGTCAAAGAATGCACTGCTGTCAATGTCAGCATTAATGAACAAGGACTTCAAAGGCTCCACAAAACCACCTAAGTGCATCCAGATATATCTCCTAATGGATATGCCTGAACCCGCTGCCCTTGAGGCACCTTCAGCTGCATGCAAAATTAGCCTCATGGATGAATTCGAAATGAATTGGAGGGTAGCCAACTGAGAGGCCACAGAAGATTCAGCCTCAGCAGTAACAGTTCCTGAAAGGGACTTTGAAAGTTCCTTTCAAATCCCTTTGTAATCTAGTAAAATGTGCTAAATAATTTGGTGACCTAAGAGCAGAGGTCGCTGATGCATAGATACACTTCCCAAACCTCTCCATCACCCTAGATTCCCTGTTAGGGGGATGAACAGAAGAACTTTGTTCAGTAAGTTCCTTCTTTGTGGCTGCCACCATGACCATGGCATTCATAGGCACCCCATTACTCTAAAATTCTTTCATGACTGGTGGGGCCAGAATCTGATCGGCCTCTCAGGGACTAGCTCAGCTGAGTCAGACTCCTTCCATGCCCGTTGAGAGACCAAGTGAATGAACTCTTCGGCAGGTGGAGTAACCGAGGTGGTAGATGGGCCAGCTACAAAGGCCTCCATAAATACTGATTCCTCCAGTGAAGGGTTGCTGTAGGTCTAACCACCTCTCTGCTTTAGGATCTCAAGGATGGTTCCAAATGAGACATATTCCAGAGGTGATCATGTGGACACTTCTCCATCATTGAAATCAGTATCCTTAGTAACTGACTCTTGTGGCGAGTCCAAGTGCCTCCTCTTGCACTCTCTCTTCCTAGAGACTTTGTCAATGGGATGCTCCGGTAAAATGTCAGAAGAGATTACAAAACCCTGTTGGGTGGTTTGGTGGTCTCAAGCTGGCTGTCTCTGTGGTTTAAAATAATGTGGTTCCAAGTGCAGAGACAACTGGGAACTAGACCAAAGATCCGCAGAGGTAGGATCTGTCTGTTCTGTCAGAGCAAAAATGCTCTCTTCACTACCTCAAAGGCAGAATGTCCCAGATAGAAGGAAGACCCTGGTTCCGAAAAGACAGGCTTCTGGATCACTGTCTCCCACTGCCCAGAAAGCAATCTTCCCTAGGAGGAAGTTGGAGCCAAGCTATCCAAACCTGAAGCACCGAGATGCAGAGATAGCTTCAAAACCCTTGAAGTCAACTCCAGTGCCTTGAACCTGACAAGGAATCTTCAGTTCTGAGAGTTGTCTGGATCCAAGGATACTAGAGCTGGAGCACTCACAGCTAGCTCTGGATCTGAAGATAGTGGTTAGAAGCCAGAAAAACACCCATCTGAATCTGCACTGAGAGAAACTTCCTCATCATTCTGTCCACATCTTCCTCAGCTAAACTTCTGGATGAACGAGTCAAGGCAAGGAAAGGTGACTTGGAATGGTGCCACTCTAAAAAAGGGGAGGGAAGCCTGGAATTCACTGGCTCATAAGAAGGAGAATATCTAGAGAAATTATGGGATTGAAGGTAGTCAGATCTGTGGGTTTCCTTGTCATATTCGAGGACATAGGATCCCCCAATTATTTTCTTCTTCAGATCCGAAAGGGAAGGACTTAGAGAAACTTTCGGATCCAACTTTGCTCTCTTGCTTGACTCTTCCAAAAAAGGAGTCGAGGAAGTAGAAGGCCTTGGAGACTTTGATAGGGGCTCCTTAGTTTTAACACTGGGGGAATGAGCCCCAAAGATAGCTTCACCAAAAGAGGATAGTAGTAAACCTTTAATGATAAGCTCATTTTTCCTATCCACTAGAGACCTCGGACTGAAATTTTTACAAATGGAACAATCCTCTTAAAGATGTTCAGGGCTTAAACAATAAACACAAAGGGTATAGGCATCTGAAATAGGCAATTAGTGCCCACATTTCAGACACTTCTTAAAACCAGTAGGTCCTTTCTCAGACATGCTTGCAACAATAAGAGAAAAAAAGTAAGAAAGAAGAAAAACTCTTTTCTTCAAATTAGTACCGAAAAGAAAGGAAAGAGAAGCCCAACAATGGTAACTACTACTACACTAAAGTGTAAGACGGACATAAAAAGAGCATAATGGATTACTAACAATGGTAAAATAGAAATACAATAATCTAAAAAGAATAAGGGAATTAAATAAAAATGTATATATATATATATATATATATATATATATATATATATACACATACATACATACACACACACCCACACACGGACACACATGCACACACACACGCGTGCGCGCGTGTGTGTGTGTGTGTGTGTGTGTGTGTGTGTGTGTGTGTGTATGTATATCGGTAGAGATTAAAGAGAAGGACTACACTTATCTTTTAATGAAACTTGAGAGCTACTGCTAACCACGGCTTTTCATGAAAAGCGGCAAACGAGATTGGGTGTATGTTAGGGGTGGTGCATTGTGGGTAAGGGAGAAGCTCAACAGCTTTCTGGTTACCACGAGCTTTAGTAACGACCAAGATGGATCCGTGGCTCAGATCTGAACCCAACAGTTGAGGACAGAAACTGACAACATCAGACCTTATTTTTTATTTTTATTTTATTTGTTTTTGCTATAAACAAGGTTAGGTAAACCCAAGCATAAAGAAAGCAAACTCCACTGGATACTCGTAAATAGTAACCCTCAACTGTACACTACTGGTACCCTCCCTGATGACCTAAATGACCACCTTCTCACTTACATAGTTAAGCAAAAAGCCATCAATCCTCAACAACCCTTACTCAGAAAAGTCAGAAACAAGGAAGACTTTGACCCTGCCAAAATCCAACAGGAACTTAACTCCTGCAACTGGTTTAGGCTAAAACACCTCCCCTTACAAGAAGCAGTTGATTATTTCAACAACAAATTTCTTGAAATCCTTGACTTGCATCACCAGCCAGCTCAAAGCGAACAAAGGCAAAAACTGCACCATGGCTGTCAAAAGAATCCAGACTGCAATTACCAATAAAAAAAAAATTGGGGCTCTATGGCGCTCTACTAAAAACCCACATGATCATCTTAAATACAGGCAAGCTAGGAATGAAACTAAAAAATCCATTTTACACGATAAAAAACAATACTACTGTAACTTACAGACAGCAAACCAGAACAACCTTCAGAAGTTCTGGACCGGTCTAAATAATCGTCATCCTGGAAAACCGTCTACCCCTATCCCCGCTGCTACCAGTGATAAATTACCTGAGTTTGTTTCAGACAGTTTTAACCATTTCTTCACAGAGACAATCCAAGCCCTAGCTAGCCAATTACCTCCCAGCTCCCCCGCCCCTGATAGTCTCACTCCTATACCCTCGTTCAGCTTCCAACCAGTGTCCCCGTTGCTTATCTGTACCTTGATCAAAAAATTAAAACCCACCACCCTCGCCGCTGACCAACTCCCTGAAGAGTACCTTCAAAAATCAGTGGAGGCCATTGCTTACCCAGTTTCCATACTAATTAATCGTACCATAGCAGAGGCTACAATTCCCACCATCTGGAAAACATTCTACATAATCCCACTACATAAAGGAGGCTCCTCCATCGAATTCTCCAATTATAGGCCAATAGCTATACTTTCTCCACTAGCTAAGGTTATGGAAAAATGTATACACAAACAACTCATGCACCACCTAAATCAAAACCAACTTATGGCCGATACCCAACACAGCTTCCGTCCAAACCACATCACAACCTCAGCCCTACTAGCATTTACCAATACCATAAATAATAATCAAAACAATAACCGCATATCCTCAGCACTCTTCTTGGATCTTTCCAAGGCGTTCAACATGGTGGATCGCCAAATGTTGATTCACACCCTGCAATCACTCTGTCTAAATTCTAAGACCATTCAATGGTTTAAATCCTACCTCAATGGAAGGCAGCAGGCTGTTCTCTGACAGAACAACTTCTCTAACCTATTACCTAACACCCTTAGAGTACAGCAAGGCTCCATATTAGAGCCCCTGCTGTTTTCCGTCTTTATCAACGACTTATATACAGTCATCTCTAATGTCAGCTGTATCCAATACACTGATGGCTCCACTCTGATTTGCTTAGCTGCATCTCCCTCAGACTTGAGGTCAGCTACCCAGTCCACCTTTAATACTATAGAAAACTGGCTCTCCAACCATCGATTGTTGCTAAATCCCCCAAAAAACTAAAATTCTGATATTCTCACCAACACAAAGGTCAGCTGCTTTTACCTTCACCATAAATGCAAAAGATGGCACAATAATCACCCCGACCCCTCCACTAAACTATTGGGAGTCATTACTGATAATAACCTAAAATTTGACCTTCAAGTCAACCAAACAATCAAGACCATCAATAAAAAAAGCCTTCCTGACCCCTTCAGCTAAGATTGCAATAGCTCGCTCTCACCTGCTTTCAACACTAATATATGCTTCCCCCCTTCTCTCTAATCTAAGCAAGACTGTACTCAATAGACTGTCAACCTGCTACAATCACATTGCCAGATTTGCCACTGGCCTACCCTTTAGAACACATCACTGCATCAACCTTAAACAGCTTGGGTGGCTTGAACTTCCCAGTCTAATCCAATATAACCTACTGATTATGACTAACAAAATCCTTTATAATCCAGATAATACACCTGCTCTTAAAAATATTATCACCCCCTATAACAATCCAAGACTGCTTTGATCCTCAAATAGATTACTTGTTTAGACAACCAAAATTAACAATATAGCAAGATATTCAATCTTTGCAAACTCTGCAAGCAGAGCCTGGAACCTACTTCCGGACGACATTACTTTGCTCTCCTCCGTATGTCAATTTAAAACTAAATTCAAACAACACTTAGCACTAAACTGGCCTTGCCACTGTAACAAGCCTGGCTAACTCTCATCAAGAATGTGAATACAACTAATCTAATTACTGTATAATTTTTTCCCCTGACGTTTACCAGGGGTAACTCACACTTGTGAAATTGTATATTCATGTCTGCTTAAGTATTCTTTGTAAATACCATATCTGTAACATTCTTTCTATATTATCTGTAATATGATGTCGTTGTTTTTAATGTATCTGTTTACCTTGGAACTTTTCTCCCCGGACCTCCACTGAAAATGGACATGAATCCAGTCGGACTAGCCCAGTCAACAAATATAAAATAAAATAAATAAATAAATAATAAATAAAAAATTTATCATGTACCCAGACGAGCAAGATCACAGGGGGTAATAACACAGCAGGGCATATTTGTTTTTATTCAAGTCAATACTAGGCAAAGGGACCAACTATCCCCAAAAGTATTCTTGTATTCAGACACTCGTGTTGTGTATGTGTTAGAAATGCCTTTAATAATACAGCAAGGAAACTCTGTGGCACACAACAAGAAGACTTAGATTTTCAGTTTATCTTTGGAGCATTATATTTGGACTCTTCTGCCTCTCGCAATTCATGGAATACAATGCAGATATGCATGAAATATTTGCATAGTACTTGTCTACATTGGTACTTTAAGCACCCTGGCAGACTCAGAAATGTGTGAAGCATCATGCACTTGTGTAAACAGCAAAGTCCCTGTCCTTAATGCATCCATGCAATGCACTGCTATGTCTCTTCTACTTATCATATCTTCAGTTATCAGGTCAAAAGTATGAATAAATGCCTTGTCAATACTGTCCTCCCTTACCTTTCACCACTCAGCTTACTTAAACTTTCCAAATGCTCAGGAAGTGGAAGAAGTGTTTTTCCTTTAATTTTTCCTTCAAACATATATAAATCATTTTTCAGCTTATGACCATGCTTCACTATATCCTCTGCCACAACTTTAGGCCAGCCAGCAACATTATCAGGAACATTAAATAGGGGACATACAACCTGAAAATATTAATCAAGAAATTTAATGAATTTCACATTATGATTTGAAGAAAAAGCAATATTATCAGGATGCTTAATATAAATGCCAACATCTGATTCAACCACAGCCGTTATGTACCTTAACACTGCAGTACACTTACACAAGAATTTACTATAAAGAAAATACTTCAGATAATGGTTTTTACAGGATATGAAGAATTGTCCTCCTGTTGTAACTAAATCTTTCTACATTTATTCACTATTCTTTACACCTAAGTGTACTGTCTAATGAGGTCTGATGAGCCTACACCAAGACAGTATTTAATTATTTATTGACTTGTGTTTACTGGTAAAGTCTGACTGGATAATTTTATTTATTTTCAGTGATGGCCCAGGGAAGAAAAGTGCCAAAAATAAAAGAACATAAAATACATATACATGGATGAATGCTGACATCATAAGGTCATAGGAGATTACTAGGCTAACGGCCCATGAGCCCTTACAAGCCTAGCCATATTTAACCCACGTTTCCCAATTTTCAATAGCTAGGTGAACAAAGTTCATAGAGGTATGAGTCTATATTGTGGTATCTAATACTGACTGTCTGTGCTCATGAGGGACATGGGCACCACCTGAGGAATAAATTTATGATTATCCATCCATTGATTTAGGTTGTGCTTGAAGAGGGTCATGGAAAGGCTTTGCTTCATATGAATGGAAAGCTTATTCCAGAGAAGGCATAGTCTCTGACAGATGTATCTATTTGTCCAACATGATTTATTCATGTCAGAGACTAGGTTAAGATCCTTAGAATGAGTGAACCTTGTGCAGTTTGATTTGCGAGTGTGTAACATTTCCATCAGGGCCAAACTGGAGAATGCCCTGTAAGCAAGACACAGATCGCCCTTTAGTAGCCTGTAGGAGAAAGAATACAATGACAGGGCTTTCAATCTTTCTGCATAGGACTTCTTTTTTTAAACTCTGTATATTCCTAGTGAGAAACAGATTATGCAAGAGGAAGAATTTGGACTCCCCACAGGAATCTGTCGCATCTGACACAGACCTCAATGAGTCAGAAGGGTCCCCATGGTCACCCTCTGAGGATGACTCCTTTGCAGACATCCTAGAAATACTTAAGCAGAGAGGTGGCTGGAAGCCCATCACCCCTTCTGAGGAGGAGTCTGTCTACCTGAAGGCCTTTGGGTTTCGCCCTTCAGCCACTTGGGTGTCTCCACCTTTCGATAAACTCCTGGGCCTAATTTGTCGAAAGGTATGGGAGACTCCAGACTCAGTGGAGCCAGTCCCTCAGAGACCAAATAAATACATTACATCCCCTGAGGATAAAACTTTTCTTACAAAAGGTGTCCCGGTAGATGCTATGGTGGTGGTGGCGGCCACAAAAAAGGAATTGGCGGCTAAGTCCTCCTCTGTCCATCCTCTGAGCAAAGATTCTCAGATGACGGACATATACAGAAAGCGCAGTTTCTCTTTAGTGACCTTTATACTCAGGTCCCTGAATTATCTCTCACACATTTTACCAGGTTACAGACAGATCCCCTGAAGGAGCTAGGAGATACCTTCCAAGGTTCAGTAGCTGCGGGGGTATCAGATAAAGATTCCTCCCAGCTCTCCACCTTGAATTCAGTGGGAAACTCCTCCATGAGACTCATTTCCTATGCAGCTGATGGAGCGAGTAGGGCAGCGGGTTCAGGAATTTCCCTAACGAGGCATTCCTGGATGTGCTTGTTTAACTTTGCAGAGCATTCTAAGTCTTCCTTTGTTAACACCCCCTTCAATGGCTCATCCTTATTCAGGCCTAAAGTCAAAGACACGCTAACCTGATGTGAGCAAAAAGAAAGGACTCTCTCTGCCTTAGGAGTCTGTTTTTCCCTACCTTCTAGACCCTATCCAAAAGGTCAAAAAGGAAGAAAAATCTGCTTCTAAAAATCCAAGAGAGTTTTTCAGGGTACACGTGGTGATCCCCCCCCCCCCCCCAGGGACAGAGGGGAAGCTGTAATGGAAGACGCCAGCCACGCGGCAGAGGGGATCTGCAGAACCAGGGCGACAGGGACTCCTTCTTTGGCAAGCCCTTCCAGTGCTCCTGAAAACAGGCCCACCTGCCAGCCTCTGGAGGCAGTCGGGGGATGCTTATCTTTGTACCCAGAAGCCTGGCTAAATGTAACAAAAGACAAATGGGTACAAAGCATCATATCTAGAGGTTACTCCATACCCTTTTCCTTTCTCATCCCAGACATAAAAAAACATCCCAGACATTATACCCAGTGAAAGGGAACAGGCAACCCTAGAAATACAGAAGTTTCTACAAAAAAATGTCATCCAGACATTCCCCGCAAACCAAACAGGATCCGGAACTTACTCAAGGTTCTTTTTAGTTCTTAGGAAAAAATAAGTTATATACTTACCATAATGTTCCATGTTTGTAGTCCATCTCGCCTACATTCTTGCTGGATGGGATCAGAGTCGATATTCGGCTCCGACTCAGACGATAATAAAGCTTGAGAGCTTTTACTGGCTCGAGGCTAACCCCTATCCCATGGTGTCTCACGGCAATTCCCCAGATCTTGTTTGCAAGAAAGCAATAAGTACATAACAGGTATGAATTATCAGAAACTGTATACATACAGACAAAATTTTCTGTAATATAATCCATGCCAGGTGGACAACAACTACAACCAGGTCAGACAGCACCAGTATAGTCCACCAGATCCTCCTGAAACAGAAGGGGGTAGGAGGGAGGGATGCAAAAATGTAGGTGAGATGGACTACAAACATGGAACGTTATGGTAAATACATAACTTCTTTATGTTATGTAGTCCTATCTCGCCTTAATTCTTGCTGGATGGGACAGCATCCCTAGCACCTTTATCCCGGGTGGCTCAAGCAAAGAAACTCTTCAGCACAGTGGACCCAAAGGATGACCTGTCCCGGGAGGCCAAATCCAATTTGTAATGAATGACAAAAGTATGTGGTCTTGCCCAAGTAGCTGCTGCGCAAATAGTATCAAGTGGGAGCCTAGATCTGAAGGCACATGAAGTAGATACTGCCCTAGTAGAATGGCCTTGTACTTTGCTAGGTAATTGTTTGCCAGCAGTTTGATTAGCAAAGGAAATGCAATCTGAAAGCCATTTTGAAACAGTAACCTTCAAAACAGGCAAGCCCTTATTCTTGTCAGAAAAGGAAACAAATTATCTGATTTTCTGAATTCTTTAGTCCTGTGTAAGCAAAATCTGAGAATTCTTTGAACGTCTAATTGGTGTAGTCTATACTCAGATTTATTAGAGTGGTTCGGAAAAAAACACTGGTAGCTCAACAGAAGTGTTCAGATTATGCTCTGAGCATACCTTGGGAAGAAAGGAGGGGTTTGTCCTGAGTGAGACTCCATCCTTGTGGAAAATAATGTAAGGAGGTCAAATAGTAAGAGCTTGCAGTTCTGAGACCCTCCTAGCAGATGTTATGGCTACTAAGAATAGTGTTTTCCAAGATAACAATTTCAGATTTGATGAAGAAGAGGGCTCAAAGGGTGCAGATATTAATGATGTGAGAACTAAGTTTAAGTCCCAGGGTTCTAATGGCTGGTTGGAGGCCTGAGAAGGAGAACCCCTTTCAAAAAGGTTTTGTACAAAGAGTGTGGCATGATTGGATTTCACATGAAGCCAAAATGGAAATTAGAAATGGCAGCTAACTGTAGCGGATGCAGCTCCTTCATGAAAAATTGATGCAAGGAAGGCTAGAATAGATTCTATTGGAGCTATATAGGGACCTAAGCCTTGGTTTGTAGCCCAAATTGAAAACCTTTTCCATTTGCTGGAGTATAACTTCTGAGTGGAAGGCTTATGGGATGAGATCAGGATGCGTTTGATAGAAGGAGATAGGGTGATGCACTTGGCTATTCGTGGAACTGGAGCAGCCATGCTGTCAATTTGAGGGTGTGGATGGTGGGATGGAACTGCCCCGATTGATGAATTACGAGGTCTGGAGATGGGTCCAGAATCCACAGTTCCTCCAAAAGGTAGGGCCACAGGAAGGGAAACCATACTCGTCGATGCCAGTAAGGAGCAATGAGGATCAGGGCACTCCTCAACTGTTTTCCTTTCTGTATTACCTTTGGGATGAGAGGAAAAGGTGATAAGGCATAAAGAAGTCCAGGGGGCCAATAGTGGACTAGAGCATCCCTGGGTGACATCCCCGGATGGGGAATGAGGGCATCTCCAGAACATTGATGTGCAAGTGGTTCTTGTGATTCTGCCAAGTACCTTGGACTGTCATTCCCAGATAATGCCCCCCTACCCTATCTGGGAAGCATCCGTGGTCAAAACTGCTTTCTCTTGGGGAGGAACAAGTGGATGACCTAGGAGAAGTTGTTCTCTGTGCAACCACCATATCAGATCCTTTTTGCAGGTGTTTGTTATAAAAATGTGATGAGACAATGGAAGGTCTTGCATCAGCCATTGGGGAAATAGCAGCCACTGAAGTATCCTCATGTATAGACGGGCTAGAGGAACTAATAAGATGGAGGAAGCCATAGTCCCTAGGACTTCAAGGACTACCCTGGCCTGAACTTTTTAATTGTTTAGCAAGGATCTGACTTGATTGCGTAGAGACTCTACTCTTTCTGGTGTTACTCTTGCTGACATGATGGTTGTGTCTATTTCTGAGCCTAAGAATACAATGTGCTGCGAAGGAGATAACGCTGATTTTTTCAGGTTGACTGTGACGCCTAAACTGGCGCACAAGGATAGAGTCTCGTCCCTAGTTCTCATGAGTTGATACTTGGTGGTAGCAGTGAAAAGCCAGTCACCTAGGTATGGAAACACCTGGAATCCTTGACGTCTCAGGTGAGCCGTTACCACTGCCATGAATTTGGTGAACACTCTGAGGGCTGTAGTGAGACCAAAGGGCAGTGTTCAGAACTGTAAATGACTGTCTCCCAGCCAAAAGCGTAAGTGTCTCCTGGAGCACCTGTACATTTTGATGTGGTAGTACGCGTCCTGGAGATCTACTGAGCACATCCAACTGTCTTTCCCAATAAAAGGGAATATCGACTGCAGAGTGATCATTCGGAACTTCGATTTCTTTACGGGCTTGTTGAGCCTGCTGAGATCTAGAACTGATCTCCAGTCCCCTGTCTTTTTTTGGAATTAAAACGAATCGAGAGAAAGTTCCGGATCCTATTTGCTCTGTGGGGACTTCTTGGATGACTCTTTTTTAAAGCAACGAGATGACCTCTGATGTTGCACGATCAAGTGGATGGGTGGCACGTCTGGTAGAGACCGGTTTGTTGGGGGTTCGAAAACAAAGGAAACCAGATAACCTCTGGATATTATGGTGTGTACCCAATGATCTTGCGAAATGCTTAGCCAGGCACTTGGGTACAGCGATAGACGACCCCCGACTGCCTCCAGAGACAGACCATCGGGCAACCCCTCAGGGGTGATGGAAGGGACGATCAGAGAAGATTTCTCTATCTCTCTGATGGTGGGTACCTCCTCTGCCGTGAGGGCGGTGTCTTCCATTATATCCTCCCCCTCTGCCTCTAGGGGAAGGTTGACCTTGTGCCTGAGGGAAACTTTTTGGGATTTACGGAACCACATTTTTCCTCCTGTATTACCCTTGGGATAGGGTCTAGACAGGAGGGAAAAATGGACTCCGATGGCAGATAAGGTTTTCCCTTGCTGCTCGCACCTGGTCAAAGTCTCTTTCACCTGGGGTCCATAAAGAGATGAAGCATCAAAGGGGACGTTAGTGAAGGAAGACTTAAAGGATTCCGTGAAATTACAAAGACGCATCCAAGAATGTCTCCTGAGGGATATTCCTGCTGCGGCTGCCCTACTCGTTCCGTCTGCTGCATACGATATCAGCCTCACGGAGGACTTACCTATCGAAGTAAAGGTGGAGAGCTGCGCAGAAACCTTATCCATGGATCCCGGAGCTACTGAACCCTGGAGGGTATCTCCCACCTCCTTCAGGAGATCCCTCTGAAGATGAGTAAAATGGGTAAGGTAATACAGCGATCTTAGTGTAAATGCCGCCAAAGAGAAGGTATGCTTCCCATACCTATCCATCGTTCTGGACTCCTTGTTAGGAGGATGGATATTAGAAGATGTTTTGGTTAATTCCTTCTTGGTGGCCGCTGCCACCATCATAGCATCAACGGGAACTCCTTTGCTAAGAAAAGACTTATCTTCAGGTGTTGTCATGAATTTATTTGGCCTTCTCGGGACTGGCTCCACTGAGTCTGGAGAGGTCCAGGATTTCCGCGATATGACTCCTAAGAGTTGGTCATAAGGTAGTGTCACCCAGGAGGTGGAAGATCAGGAACCAAAGGCCTCAAGGTACACTGATTCATCCTCAGTAGGGTTAGAGGTCTTCCAGTCACCCCTCTGTCTAAGGATTTCTAGGATGTCAGAAAAGGAGACATCTTCAGAGGGGGATCTAGGGGACCCTTCTGATTCCTCCAAATTAGTGTCAGAAGTGACAGAGTCAGGTGAGTCAACATGCTTCCTCATACACAGTCTCTTCCAAGGGAGTTCTCCACTGGGATAATCTGGGGAGGTCTCGGAAGAGGGGGCACCTCCAATGGGGGCTACTTGGGCCTCCGGTTCCCTATGCTGTGGGGGTGGTAGGGGGGAAGAGGCTGCTGCCTGCTGCTGGTGGGACACATGTTCCAAAGGTATGGCCTTAGCACAAGATAAAGCCTTCTCTATAGCTTCGAAAGACTCCCCACCCCACTCTGAAGAAGACCTCCGCTCTGAGGAGACAGATGGTCGGCTCTGAGCAAGGGGGAATGGCTCAGAAGCAGATGTGGGACCCAAGCTGAGTCGAGCCGAGGCACCGAGAGGGAGGGTCGGTTCCGAAGAAAACCCAGGGTGACTGTCCCCCTCGGAGTCGACTCGAGAGCATCGGCTCCCAGATCCCTCAGCTCCAGACTGAGCCACTGGGGATAGAGTAATCGGTTCCGAGGAAGCGGGGAGGATCCCCGGAACCGACAGATCCAAGACTGAAGAACCTGAAGTGAAGGGCTCAGAGAATGAAGCAGTCGGAGGAGGAACAGTGGCAAGTAAGGGGGTCGGCTCTGAAGCCTTTGGGTCCAGAAGAGCCAATTTCTTTGCAGAGTTGGATCTGAAAGCAACCTCTTCACCACCCGCTCGATGTCCTCATCTGAGAGTGTCCTGGAGGATCTGGTGGAGACAGAAGGAGATCTCCTCCTCTCCAAAATAGGAGATCTCAAGGTAGGTGATACAGGATCAATATCCAGTAAATGTCTCGGTACTGAAGGTTGCCTCGGCACAGAGGAGACCAACGGTACCGATGTGGAAGAAACTGAATCGGAGCAAGAACTCCTTGGCTCTAATTCTTTGTTTTTTTCGACGGATCTGAAGCTGAGGCCGACGATTTCCGTTTTGAAGACTTAGGAGCTGCCTGACCGAGTTCCAGCTGTTCCTGGAAGAAACTGGTCATAAGACCCCTACCAATAAATTTTGTTTCCTCTCATTCAGGACCCTGGTACTAAACGCATAGCAAAAGGTACAGGGCTCTTGCAAATTAACTTCACCTAAACAGTACACGCAACTAGTGTGACTGTCTGTCAAAGACATTTTTTGTGAGCATCTATCACACTTTTTAAACCCCGAAGGGTGATGATCCTTGTGCTCTCTATCCTTTTCATTAGACATTCTGACTGAAAACTATAGTCTAGCTAGAGAATGCAATAACAATAACTAACTACTAACAATAAGATAGTGAAGAAATGAGAAGTTATGTACCTACCATAACGTTCCATGTTAGTTGTCTTCTCTCGCCTTCTTTCTTGCTTGATGGGTTCAGAGCTGATCCTCGGCTCCGACTCGGCACTTGCTAAGCTCGAGAGTCACTTTTACCAGCTCGAGGCAGCCCCATATCCCATGATGCAAGGCGGTAAGTACCCAGATCTCGTTTGTTGTCTATAGGCAATAACACCTAGCATAAAAAACTTCCCAAAGGAAGAAAGAAGGAGAGAAAAAAATGAAGGATGGTTAGGAGGATCAGTACTGTATGGTCTTAAGAAGCATACTTCCATGTAGAGAGAAAAGGTCTGTCCAGGCCAGGGGGAAGGAGGGAGGGTCGCAAAAAGAAGGCGAGAAAAGACAACTAACCAGGAACGTTATGGTAGGTACATAACTTCTCAATGTTAAGTTGTCAATCTCGCCTTCATTCTTGCTTGATGGGACCGCATCCCTAGCACCTCCATCCTGGGTGGCTCAATGGAAAAGACTCTTGAGAACTGTAGAGCCAAAACTGGCTCTGTCCCTGGAGGCCAAATCCAATTTGTAATGAGAAACAAAGGTATGAGGAGTGGCCCAAGTGGCTGCTGCACAAATAGTGTCTAATGGAAGTCTAGCTTGAAAAGCTGTGGAAGTGGCTAAGCTTCTGGTTGAATGCGCTTTAGGTTTCGAGCACAGCTGTTTTCCCCTGAGCTGATAAATTTCGGAGATGACAGAAGAAAGCCATCTAGATAAGGTCACTTTTGAGACAGGAAGGCCTTTTTTGTTATCAGCATAAGAAACAAAGAGTTGATCGGATTTCCTGAATTGTTTTGTTCTGTCCAAATAATATCTGAGTTGGCGGTGAACATCAAGATAATGTAACTTTTGTTCCGATCTGTTTGAGTAGTTTGGGAAAAATACATGAATATCAATAGCCTGATTCAAATTACTCTTTGAGGCGACCTTAGGCAAAAAGGTCGGATTAGTTCTCAATGATACTCTGTCTTTGTGGAAGACTAAATAGGGGGGGCGAACAGAGAGAGCATGAAGTTCAGATACCCTCCTAGCCGAAGTAATAGCAACCAGGAATAAAGTTTTCCATGAAAGAAACTTCAGGGAACATGAAACAGCTGGCTCGAAGGGAGGAAGAATCAAGGATGTCAGCACTAAATTTAGGTCCCACTGAGGAGGAGGACTCCTGATTTGAGGTTTCAGGAGAAAAATTCATTTTAAGAAGGCTCTACAAAGCCTGTGGGACATAATGTTGTGATCTGCGAACCCGACATGAAAGTTCGAGATAGCAGCCAACTGAACTTTGACCGTGGAGGAAGAGGAGCCCGCGTGAAAGATTTCCGCTAAGAAATCCAAAACTGCTTGTACTGGAGCAGTAAAGGGATCAATATTCTTGGCTTTTGCCCAATAAGAAAAACGTTTCCATTTGCTAGTATAAATCCTCCTGGTAGAGGATTTTAAGGAAGTTACTATGATGTCTCTAACAGGATTAGAGATCATAGGAAGCTTGGCTAAGGAAGGAAGTGGAGCAACCATGCTGTGAGGTTGAGAGAAGGGATAGACCGGTGCAGCTGACCCGATTGGTGAATCAGAAGGTCTGGCACTGGGTCCAGATGCCACGGCTGCACCAAAAGGTGACGATGGAGGAACGGAAACCAAATTTGTCGAGGCCAATAGGGAGCAATGAGAATCATTTTGGCTCTCAAAACGGTGGCTTTCTGGAGTACTTGTGAATCAGAGGAAAAGGAGGAAAGGCATAAAGAAGTCCCTGGGGCCAATCCTGGGTTAGAGCATCTCTGGGGGGATGGCCTGGCAGTGGGAAGAGAGAGAAGAAGTCTGGGCATTTGCTGTTTTGGGGAGTAGCAAAAAGATCGCAACATGGGCGGCCCCATTCTAGAAAAATCTCCTCCACTATAGATTGTTTGAGAGACCACTCGTGAGGCATGAGAATAGCTCTGCTCAATCTGTCCGCTAAAATGTTGGTTTTCCCAGGGATATGCGTTGCTACCAGAAACCGATGAGAGGAGATCGCCCATTGCCAAAGTCTGAGAGCTTCTCGACACAAGGGGTAGGACTTGGTTCCGCCCTGTTTGTTGATATACCATACTACAGACATGTTGTCTGTGTGGACTGCAATTGTCCCCAAGGGAAGAAAGTCGTTGAGGGCTTGCAACGTTAAAAGCACTGCTCTCATCTCTAGGACATTTATGTGCAGGTGGTATTCGAACGGTTGCCACGTCCCATGAACCATCCTGCCCTGATAATGACCCCCCCACCCGATCAGGGAGGCGTCCGTAGTGACAGTGGCTACCGGGGCTGGGGGTACAAAGGGTCTGCCTTGGTGAATCTGGGGAGAAGTAATCCACCATGAAAGATGATTCCTGCAAATCTGTGTCACCAGTATTTGGTGACGCATCGGAAGTTGTTGGTAAGACCACTGAGTGAACAACATCCACTGAAGCAGGCGCATATAGAAGCGGGCCAGGGGAAGAAGGGTAATGGCCGCAGCCATGAGGCCCAACACCTTTAGAACCATTCTGGCTTGTACTTTCTTGCTGGCTAGGATGATCCTCACGTGACTTTGTATATCTGAGATTCTTTGATCTGTGAGGGTAGCTGACATCCGAACAGTGTTTAAGTTTGCGCCTATGAAAGTAATAGACTGGCAGGGCGATAAGGAGGATTTTTCGTAGTTGATCGAAATTCCCAATTGAGTGCAAAGATTTATTGTGTAATCCCTGGCTTGAAGAAGTTGATGCCTGGTGGTGGCTGAAAGGAGCCAGTTGTCGAGATACGGAAACACCTGGAATCCTTGACGTCTCAGGTGAGCCGTGACCACTGCCATACATTTGGTGAACACTCTGGGGGCTGTAGTGAGACCAAAGGGCAGGGCTCTGAATTGGAAATGACTGGACCCCAGCCGAAAGCGGAGAAACCTTCTGGAGCGTCTGTGAATTTTTATGTGATAGTACGCATCCTGAAGATCTAGTGAGCACATCCAGTTGTCCTTCTTTAGGAAGGGCAGAATTGACTGAAGTGTGACCATTCAGAATCTTGTCTTTCTCACAGACTTGTTGAGTCTGCTGAGATCAATATTGGTCTCCAGTCTCCGTCTTTTGGGGACCAAAAAGAACCTTGAGTAGATTCCGGGCTCTGAATGGTCTGTTGTAACTGGCTGAATGGCTCTTTTTTGTAGAAGTTTTAATACTTCTAACTCTGCAATTTCCCTTAGACCGGGTGGTACATCTGGAAGGGAATTTGAGTGAGAGAAAGGACTTTCCTCGAAAGGAATTTTGTAACCCTCGGATATGATCGACTGTACCCATCTGTCTTGAGTGAGGGAACGCCAGGCTTCTGGGTACAGCGATAGTCTTCCCGACTGCCTCCAAGGATGGACAGTCGGGCAACATCTCAGGGATGCTGAAAGGGCTTGTCAGAGAGAGGCTCTCTGCTTCCCTGGTTTTGTGGACCCCTCTGCCTCTAGGCGTCTGTTATTGTTACCCCTCTGCCTCTAGGGGTAAACTGATCACGTGTATCGCGTGACTCCTTGGGATTTGGAACCACATTTTGCCACCCTTCTGTCCTTTAGGGTAAGGTCTAGAAGGGGTGGAAAAACGGACCCCTGACAGAAAGAGTCTTGCCGTCCTGCTCACACCTGGTCAATGTATCCTTCACTTGAGGGCCAAACAAAGCTGACCCATCAAAGGGAGAGTTTGTGAAGGACGCCTTAAAGGGATCTGCAAAATTACAGAGCCGCATCCAGGCTTGGTGTCTAAGAGCCACACCTGTACCTGCGGCCCTACTCGCTCCATCTGCTGCATATGATATCAGTCGCATGGAGGAGTTAGCAATAGAATTAAGGGTTCCTAGCTGCGAAGCAATTTTTCTTGAGCCCCTGCAGCTGTGGGATCCTGTACTACTTCACCTAGCTCCTTAAGGATGTCCCTTTGGAGTCTGGTGAAGTGACATAAATAGTTCAGCGGCGCATAGCAAAGGTCGCTGAACAGAACATCCGCTTACCATACCTATCCATGGTCCTAGAGTCCTTATTAGGAGGATGGACAGGTACGGAAGGATCTGCAAGTTCCTTCTTAGTGGCAGCCGCCACCACCATGGCATCAGCAGGGACACCTTTAAGGAATTGCTTATCCGAAGGGGCAGTAATAAATTTAGACGGCCTCCTAGGAACTGGCTCTACAGAGTCAGGAGCAGCCCAAGCCTTCGAGCAATAACCTGCATAAGGGGTCGAAGGCGGAGACACCCAGGAAGTGGAGGGCCGAGATCCAAACGCCTCTAGGTATACCGACTCATCCTCAGAGGGATTATTGGAGGCCAGTTTCCCCTCTGTTTAAGGAGTTCTAGGATGTCTGAAAAGGAGACATCCTCAGAGGGGATCTTGGGGATCCCTCCGACTCATCTAAGTCGGTATCTGAAGTGATAGACTCAGGGGAGTCTATGTGTTTCCTCTTACAAGTCCTCTTGCGCGGAGGATCCCGTGACTGATCAGGAGAATCCTCGGAAGAGGGGGTTCTTCCCAGTGGGGAAACCTGAGGCGGAGGATCTCTGGGTCCGGGAGCAAGAGAGATGGCAGAGATATCGACAGGCACCGTAGAGGGAGGAGCTAAGGGAACAGACTGCTGGCTGAGTCCAGTGGCCAGCACACTCTTCATCACCTCGAAGGCTCCCCTCCCAGGGAGGTCCGAGAGAACCCGTTCCGAAGAAACCGGAACTCCAGAGTCCACCGAAAGGGAAGGCTCCGAGGCAGATGTCGGAGCCGAGCTCACCAAGGCCGAGGCTCCAAGGGGAAGAGTGGGGTCGGACAAGGGTCTGATACCACTCACCCCCCAAGAGGAGACCAGGGAAGCCCGACCACCGAATCCCTCTAAGGAAGGTCTCGAAGAGGAGATAAGAGTAGATGCTGAGGGAGCAGAAGGGGGGGTATCTGCCCCTCAGCCATAGCAGAAACTATTCCCGAAGACTCCAGCTCCAACCTCTGAGGTAGAGTCGAAGGAGGAACTGCAAGAGGGTGTGGACTAATAGTCGTCTGTTGAGACGGACTATGTAGCATCTGGGCCAGTGCCTGCGATTTCAATAATCTACTGACCACCCTCTCTAAATCATGGTCAGAAAGCCTGGATGACCTAGATGATCGGCTCCGATGGCTCCATTCCGAGAGGAGAGGTGAGGCCGGAGCCAAGAGTATCGGTTCCAAGGAAGGGGACCTGGACCTCTTCCTCGAAGGAACCATCAGAGCCGACGAAACCATAGATGCAGTCGGGCAGACTTTCGCACCGACAGAAGGTCTCGATGCATCGGCTCCGGCCGGAGCCGATACAGACATAAAGGTAAGGGTGTCGGAGCCAGTCGGTGCCGACACTGAAGCCTGAGCCACATGGTGGTCGGAACCAGTCGGAGCCGACACCGAAGTGACTGAACCAGTATCGGCACCGATAGCCATCGGTGCCGTAGGTTCTAAACCAGGATCGGCTCCAGCGGAGCGATCTCGACTCAGAAAGAGTCGGAACCGAGGCCGCAGGCTTAGACACAGAAGCCTGGGCCTTGGAAGACTTGGAAGTCTTGCTCGGAGCCGACTTAGCCAGAGAGCCCTCCAGTTTAAGAAGACCCCTTAAAATCAATTTGTTTCTCCTCTCCTGCAGGACTCTCTGGCTAAAGGAATGACAAATCGCACAGGAGTCCTGCAGGTGGAGAGGTCCCAGGCAGTATAAGCAAGAAGTGTGACCGTCTGTCAGACACATCTTCTGACAGCACGAATCACACTTCTTAAAGCCTGAGACCCTTTCTTTGGACATGGTTGCAGAAAACACACACAACACAGTCCCAAAGAACAAGTTATCCCAAAAAAAATATCAATAACTAACCTCTCACACACACACACACACACACCCTAACAAGGGGGGGGGGGGGGGGATGGGAGGGGAGAAGGCCTGACTAAAAAAAAAAAAATTAAGGAGTGAGGGAAATTTTAGTCAGAAAAGGGCTTAATCTAAACTAAAAACGTTAAATATAAAGTTTTAAAGTGAAAAAGGGGCAAAAATAGTATTATATAAAACACTTACCAGGAGCTGGTAAAAGGAGGACCTCATCAGCGAAGCGGCAAACGAGATCTGGGTACTTACAGCCTTGTATCATGGGATATGGCGCTGCCTCGAGCTGGTAAAAGTGACTCTCGAGCTTAGCAAGTGCCAAGTCGGAGCCGAGGATCGGCTCCGAACCCATCAAGCAAGAATGAAGGCGAGATTGACAACTTAACATGAAGGAGTTTTATATATATATATATATATATATATATATATATATATATATTTTTTTTTTATATATATATATATATATATATATATATATATATATATATATATATAAGACACACACACTCAGGGAGGAAAGGCCCTCTAACTTAAATGGTTACTACAGCCCTCTAACTTAAACGGGCGATACAATCTTAAGGGGAAAAAGGGGTAAGAAACTCTCAAGACAGTCACACAAGAAATTAATAGTAGCAAAGACTGTAATAGAATACAAAAAGTTAAGAAAAAGGACTAGATTTAGTAAATGAACTGTTACTTAGACAACAAGCCAGGAAGACACAACCTCGAAGCTTTCGTGGCAAACAAGATCTGGGGAATTGCTGCGAGGCACCATGGGATAGGGGTTAGCCTCAAGCCAGTAAAAGCTGTCGAGCTTTAGTACTGGCCAAGTCACAGCCGAATATCAACTCCGAACCCATGCAGCAAGAATTACGGTGAGATAGGACTATATAACATCAGGGGACTGGAAATCCATCTTAGATGTCAGCCAACTGAAGAAATCAGTCAGAAAATCAAAGTTCCAGATGGTAATGTTGCAGTCAATACTCCCTTTTCTGGGAAAAGATGACTGGATGTGCTCTATAGACCTCCAGGATACGTAATACCACATACAAATGTACAGATTATCCAGGAGTCATTTGCACTTTCGGCTAGGAGCCAGTCACAACCAATTTCGAGCTCTGCCCTTTGGACTCAATACAGCCCCCAGAGTGTTCACCAAATGCATGGCAGTAGTCACGGCTCATTTGAGGTGCCTAGGATTCCGAGGTTTCTGCACCTAGACGACTGGCTCCTAACCACCACCACTGAGCATCTACTAATAAAAGCGAGAGACAACACATTGAAGCTCTGCTCTCATTTAGGTATCAAAATAAATTACGAAAAATCTGCTTTACTGCCATCTCAGCATATTGTTTTTATAGGAGCAGAATTAGTTACTACAAAAATTATAGTAAAGCTTCCTACACGAAGAGTACAAGCCCTGCAGCATCACTGCTCAAGAGGAAGGTTCAAGCAAGAACAGTACTGAAATTATCAGGGACCACGGCGGCAGCAATAAACTTGATTCCACTGGTGTGACTCCATATGAGGATTCACTCAGGGGTCCATGCAAGAGCTACCCATATCCCACCAAATCATATTAACAGAATCTTGCAGAAAAGACCTTCGTTGCTGGCTTCACTCGACTCATGTGGTTTTAGGCTGATCATTTGTTCTCCCACAGCCTTTAGCCACAATGACCACAGACGCTTCCCAGATAAGGTGGGGTGGCATTACTTGGCAAGATTACGAGTCCCATTTGCACATCAATGTCCTAGAGATGAGAGTAGTGCTTTTAGCACTGCAAGCAATCCAGGACTCTCTTCCACTGGGAACTACTGCAATCCAGACAGACAACATCTCAGTTGTGTGGTACATAAGCAAACAACGGTGAACCAGATCTTACCCCTTTTGTCGAGAGGCTGTGAGAGTATGGCAGTGGCGACCTCCTCCCAACGCTTTCTGATAGCAATGCACATCCCTGGGAAATCCAATGTAACAGTAGATAAACTCAGCAGGGCGATTCTGATGCCTCATGAGTGGTCCCTAAAACAAGAGCTAGCGGAACTTTTAGTTATGTACTTACCATAATTTTAGATGTTTGGGATCCATCTCGCCTACATTCACTACTGATGGGCTCGGCACGCTATGCAATAGAGCGAAGCCTCTTATTGGCTGAGCTATTTCTTATCCCAGGATGCACCACCACTAATCCCCTAGATCTTGTTTGTCCACATTCATGCACACATACACAACTTGTTTATATAACATTGCCAGATGTTTCAAGATGAAACAACAGGATTCGGACCTTCTGATATCCTCTGATCTCCAAGGAAGGGGGAAGGAGGGTGGTTTATTAGGAATGTAGGCGAGATGGATCCCAAACATCTAAAGTTATGGTAAGTACATAACTAAAAGATGTTATGTGATCCTATCTCGCCTACATTCAGTACTGATGGGACAGCGTCCCTAGCACCTAAATCCTGGGTGGCTCACTGGAAAACACTCCTGAGCACTGTGGAACCAAATGAAGCTCGTCCTCTAGATGCCACATCCAATTTGTAGTGGGAAATGAAAGTGTGCGGGGAGGACCACGTAGCCGCAGCACAAATGTCACTAATGGCAAGCTTAGAATGGAATGCTATTGAAGTAGCCATAGCTCTTGTAGAATGAGCTTTGACAGAGGTCGTAAGCTCTTTATTTGAAAAAGAATAAGCTTGAGTAATACAGTCCCTGATCCATTTGGCAATAGTGACCTTTGTGACGGCTTTGCCCAATTTATTATCCGAAAAGGATACAAACAATTGATCTGTTTTCCTTGTTTGTTTGGTCCTATCTAAATAAAAACGCAATTGCCTGTGGACATCTAATGTGTGGAATATGTATTCCGCTTTGTTTGAATACTTCGGAAAGAAGACTGGAAGTTCTAATGATTGTTGTAGGCAAAAACTGGAACAAACCTTAGGGACAAAGGATGGATTTGGCCTCAGAGATACTCTATCTTTGTGAAAACCAAGTACGGAGGTTTTACAGACAAAGCTTGAAGCTCTGAAACCCTTCTGGCAGAAGTAATCGCAACCAAAAAGGCAGTTTTCCATGATAGAAATTTTAAATCACATGTTACTGCCGGTTCGAAGGGGGAAGAAGTTAAGGCACGTAACACCACATCGAGATCCCATGGAGGAGCAGGATGAGAAATCGGAGGTCGTAAAAGCGCAGCACCTTTCAAGAAGGTTTTACACAATCTTTTGCTCATTAAAGGCGGGTTTATAGATTCGTGAAAATTGGAAATAGCTGACAATTGAACCTTGATGGTAGAGACTGAAGAGCCTTGATTGAAAAGGGAAGTAGGAAATTTCAGTACTTCTGATACGGAAATAGTGATGGGATCCAGACCCCGGAACTGAGCCCAAATAGCAAATCTCTTCCATTTGCTAGAATACAATTTCTTAGTAGCAGACTTGTGGGCTGAAGATAAAATGTGTAGCACTGCAGGATCTAAGGTATGATTCCTGACTATAGTCTGAATAGGAGGAGCCAAGCCATCAATTTTAAGGTGTGTAGGGACTGGTGGAGTAGTCCCGACTGGTGAACCAATAGGTCTGGGATCTGATCCAGGAACCATGGACCTTCCAGTGCATATTTCCAAAGATAGGGGAACCATACCTGACGAGGCCAGTAAGGAGCAAATAAGATCATTTTGCTCCCTAAGTGAGACGCCTTTTGGATCACTCTGGGAAGGAGGGGAACTGAGGGAAAAGCATATAGCAAGCTGGTGGGCCACGGATGGGCTAGTGCGTCCATAGGACTCTCCCCCGGAGCCGGGGTGAGGGAGAAGTACTTTTTGCACTTCGCATTCAGCGGAGTTGCGAAGAGGTCGCAACAAGGAATTCCCCATTTGCTGAAAATCTGATTTGCAACCGTAATGTTCAGAGACCACTCGTGTGGAGAGAGGATAGTTCTGCTCAGTCTGTCGGCTATCACATTGGACTTGCCCGGGATATGAGTCGCCACTAGAAAACGTTTGGTCGACACTGCCCACTCCCAAACTCTCATGGCCTCTCTGCAAAGGGGGTAGGATCTGGTCCCTCCCTGTTTGTTCAGGTACCAGACAACTGACATGTTGTCAGAGTGAACGGCAATTACGCCCTGAGGGAGGTAATCGTGAAGGGCTTGTAGGGACAGAAGCACCGCCCTCATTTCTAGGATGTTGATATGAAGAAGGGTCTCTTCCGAATGCCATTTGCCTTGGACTGACCTGCCCAGGGAATGCCCCCCCCACCCCATCTGGGAGGCGTCCGTAGTCAAAGTGGCCACAGGAGGAGGTGGAACAAAGGGTCGTCCCTGATCCAGATTGGAGGACACCAGCCACCAGCGAAGGTCCCGTTTGCAGGTTTCCGTGATCCATATGAGGTGACTGAGAGGGAGGTCCTGAAAGGACCATTGAGTTGAAATAAGACACTGGAGAATTCTCATGTGCAACCTTGCTAGGGGAACTAGAAGAACCGTGGCGGACATAGATCCCAATAGCTGCAGGACCATTCTGGCTGGGGCTTTGGATCTGGGAAGTAAGGCTCGAACTTGAGCCTGTATGGTTTGTATCCTTTCTGTAGGTAGATAGACCCACATTCGGTTTGAGTCTATCTCTACTCCGATGAATCTTATGCGTTGAGATGGCAGCAACACAGACTTCGGCCAATTGAAGGTGATTCCAAGGGAAGTGCCCAGTGATATCGTGGCTTGTAGGCTCCGCAATAGTAGCTGCTTGGAGGTGGCAGTTAGGAGCCAGTCGTCTAGATACGGAAACACCTGGAATCCTAGACTTCTCAGGTGAGCAGTCACGACCCCCAAACATTTGGTGAACACCCTGGGGGCTGTGGTGAGACCAAAGGGCAGCCTGGAACTGAAAATGACTGCCTCCTAGGCTGAAGCGCAGATGTCTCCTGGACGCTTGATGTACCATGATATGGTAATAAGCGCCCTTGAGATCTATGGAGCACATCCAAACACCTTTCTCCAGCAGTGGGAGAATGGATTGTAGGGTGACCATTCGGAACTTGGACTTTTTGACTGAACGGTTTAGAATGCTGAGATCCAAAATGGGCCTCAAGTCCCCGGTCTTTTTTGGCACCAAAAAGAATCTTGAGTAAGTCCCTAATCCAATCTGGTTTGCGGGGACCGGTTGGATGACTCCTTTTTGCAGCAGCTTTGAAACTTCGGAGGCTGCAATGTCCCGTTGACTGGCTGGCGGGTCCGGGATCTTTTTGGACTGAGGTGGGGAGTGAGAAAAAGGGATGACGTAACCTCCGGCGATAATTCGAAGCACCCATCGGTCCTGAGTGATACCTTCCCAGGCTTTTAGGTGCCTCGAAAAACGACCCCCGACTGGCTCCGGAGCTGCACAGTCGGGCAATCCCTCAGGGACTGTGAAAGGCTGAAGAGCCACGAAAGGACTCGCGGTCTCCAGTGTTGCGGGGGCCTCTGCCGCCTCTGGGACGGCATCTTCCAGAAGAATTTCCCCCTCCCCTGCCTCTAAAAGGGGGATCGTCCTGCTGTGAAGGGTAAGACTTCTGAGATCTATGGAACCACATTTTCCCTCCTCTTTTAGCCTTGGGATAAGGCCGAAAGGGAGTGGAAAATCGTTCCCCTACGGCAGTCAAAGTCTTACCATCTTGCTCGCAGCGGGTCAATGTGTCCTTTACCTTGGGTCCAAACAAAGAGGACCCATCAAAGGGGGCGTCGGCAAAGGAAGACATAAAGGCCTCCGCAAAATGACACAGGTGGAGCCAGGCTTGCCTCCGTAGAGCAATGCCTGTACCCGCCGCTCTACTCGCCCCTTCGGCCGCATAAGAAATGAGCCTCATGGACGAGTTTGATATGGACGACAGCGCAGCCAGCTGAGAGCCAACCGTCTGGGCCAGCTGCTCAGGCAGGTTACCCAAGAGGGTATCTGAAAGTTCCTTAATCAGATCCCTCTGAAATCTGGTAAAGTGCGTTAGATAGTTCAGGGACCTTAAAGTAAAGGCCGCTGAACTTAGGGTGCGCTTACCGTACCGATCCATGCTCCTAGACTCCTTATTAGGAGGATGGACGGACGTCGAAGCCTCTGCTACATCTTGCTGGGTAGCAGATGCCACCACCAAGGCATCTACAGCCACACCTTTCGTCAAGAACTCCTTTTCTGGGGGTGCTGACAGGAACTTATTTGGACGAGCAGGCACCGGTTCCACAGAGTCTGGGTGTTCCCACGCCCTTCGACAGATCAAATCTAGGGGCTCGTCGAAGGGCGGAGACACCCAGGAGGCGGAGGGCTGAGCCCCGAAGGCCTTAAGGAACAACGACTCATCAGCAGAAGGGGGTTTGGATTGCCAGGCGCCTCGTTGTTTAAGGGCTTCCAGGATGTCTGCAAAGGAGACATCATCTGAGGACGACTTAGGGGACCCCTCTGCATCATCAAGATCAGTGTCTGATGTGAGAGACTCATCGGGGGAGTCAACGTGCTTCCTCTTGCACGATCTTTTCCTGGGGGGTTCCTCCAAAGAAGCTTCAGAAGGACCTCCAGGAGGGGGGAACCCCCAGTGGGGGTAACCTCAGGCCTCGGGGCTCCGCTGTCTAAGGACAGGGGGACTGCCAAAGACCCAGTCTCCGTATGCAGGGAAGGTGCTGGGGAGACCGTGGAGGTAGCCAAAGAAGATTTGGCTAATGCACTCCTCATGGCCCTGAAGGTAGGACCACCAGAATCCTGGGAAGGTCCCACCTCCGTGGCCACAACGGTAGACGGTACCCCAGCAGCCGACGCACCGAGAGGAAGGCTTGAGACTGAAAGCATCAATCCCGAAGCGTCCCCCCCCCCGGGGCCGACAGAGGAAGTCCGCGTACCGAACTCTGACTCGAGAGCCGGGGTTGGAGTAAGGGTCGGGCCCGACCCGAAAACCTCCATCGGCTCCACCAGCACCGGCTCCAACGGTGCCGAGATTGTTGGAGGAGGAACCATAACAACAGAGTGGGCCATCGGCTCCGAAGCCGAATGGGCTGGAGCCGAAACTAGCTTTTGGAACACCGGAGACTGAAAAAGTCTTAGGAGCACCCCGTCGATGTCCGAATCAGACATCTTGGAGGATCTAGATGACACCGATCGGGTCCGAACTGACTTCTCCATCGGCTCCATAGGACTAGGGGACCGGCTCCGAATGGATTCGACTACTATCGGTTCTGAGGGAGACCTCAAAACAATTTCCCTCGGTGCCGGGGAGGACTTCAGCGCCGAAGGGGAAGAGTCTGAGCCGGCAACCCTCATCGGCTCCAAAATCAGTGGAGCCGATGAAGGTGACCCGCCTCTCGATGCCCCAGTCCTCAGCTCCGAAACCAGAGGGGTCGAGAATGGAGGCATCGAGGCAGACCGTTCCGCCCTCGGCTCCGAAGTCCATGGAGCCGATGGAGAAGCCTGCCTAGGTTTTTTTGCAGTCGGTTCCGACAGACTGGTCGGAGCCAACGCTTTTTTCTTTTTGGTAGGAGAGGAAGAGGAAGATAAGGCCTCCTCGAAGGAGGGTTTAATCAGCCCTTTTAATATTAATTTATTCTTCCTCTCTTGGAGGACTCTAGAAGAAAAGGCGTGACACACGCTACAGGACTCCTGTAGGTGCTTGGCGCCTAAACAATATACGCACGAGGAGTGGTCGTCAGTTATCGACATTTTGTAACCACACCTCGTGCACTTTTTAAACCCAGAGGGTCTATGTTCCTTAGACATGCTGACTAACAGTTCACTAAGAAAACTAGTTAAAGAAGCTGTTCAGTAAAGATTTTACCACAGAGAAAACTGAAAAACCAATTTTTTTTTTTTTTTTTTTTTTAACAAGACAGTACACAATGCACAATATCAGGACAAAAATCACTGAAAGAGAGGGTCAAGACCCTCTAACTTAAGCAGGTACTTGACCTCCTGAAAAAAACAAAAGACGCTAGATAAGAATAGGGGAAGGCCCCTCTAACTTAAACGGGAAACCTTCCCTTAACTCAAAACACAAATTTCCTCAACCAAAGTTATCAAAACACACTTGTACAACAACAATAGCTGTTAAAACAGCTTTTGGGGTAAAATTAGCAAAATTCCTGACAGGAAACTTTGAAGAAAACAGTACTTAGCTCAGCCAAGTTTGAGACCACGTCCTAGCTTGTAAGCGGCAAACGAGATCTGGGGGATTAGTGGTGGTGCATCCTGGGATAAGAAATAGCTCAGCCAATAAGAGGCTTCGCTCTATTGCATAGCGTGCCGAGTCGGAGGCGAGGGATCGGCTCCGAGCCCATCAGTACTGAATAACATAACATCTGATTTTTGCGATTTTTTTTTGCCATGACCATGAACGCCAAATGCAGTGGCTACCTTGCCCTAATCCCCCCTCCGGGGGAGTCACCAAGGGATGCACTTGCACACAACTGGCCCTCGGGTCTCCTCTACGCCTTCCCTCCCTTCCCAATGATACCCAAAGTTCTTTAGAAAGCCAGTGTATTGGGAAGGACCTTAATACTTACAGCCCCTTACTGGCCTCGACAAATCTGGTTCCCCTTTCTGTGGCCTCATCTTCAGGAGGAGCCTTGGATTCTGGACTCAGTTCCGGATCTTCTGACTCCTCAGTTGGGAATGCTCCATCCACCTCTTCAAACCCTCAAGTTGACAGCCTGGCCTCTCCGATTCCAAACATAGCCAAGCTACCTGACCTTTCATCTTCAGTGCAGCATATCCTGATTTCTTCTCATAAAGCTTCTACGAGAAAACTGCATGTCAACAAATGGAAAAGATTTTCCTCTTGGGCACTGGAAAATCATATTGACCCTTTTTATGCACCTATATCTTTGATACTGGAATTCTTAGCAAAGCTTTTTCGTGAGGGGGCAGCTGCAGCTACTTCTTCTTCTTTCGACTTTTCCCAGTTAGGGGTCGCCACAGCGGATCACTTGTCTGCTCATGATTGGCAGTGGAGTTTTACAGTATCGAGTTGCCAGCCCGGTGCCCAACCTTCCACAGAAGGCACATACATGCACACACTCATGCCTAGGGCCAATTTAGAGTGTCCAATCCGCCTACCGCATGCTTTGGGATGTGGGAGGAAACCGGAGCACCCAGAGGAAACCCATGTGACCAAAGGAAGGACATGCAGACTCCGCACAGAAGGCACCCCAGCCGAGGATCAAACCGGAGAACCTCTTGCTGTGAGGCGACAACGCTAACCACTACACCACCATGGCCACCCGGGGAGCTGCAGCTACTATTCAAGTTAAATTAGCAGCGATCTTTAACTTCCATTTAGGAGAAGTGGGGTCAAACATTATGTCTCACAGACTTTACAAAGCCTTTTTGAGAAGTACCATTCTACTAAGACCATCCATTAGACCACCTCTAACCCCGTGGACCCTAAATTTTGTATTATCCTGTATGATCCTTTCCTCCTTTGAACCTGCATCATCCTGTGACTTGAAGTTCTTAACCTAGAAAACAATTTTCTTAGTAGCTATAACTTCAGCTAGGGGAGTTTCGGAGTTACAAACACTGTCCACCAAACACCCATATATGCTGTTCCACAAGGACAGAGTCTCACTTCGCTTTTTACCAAAGTTATGCTCAGAATCAAACTTGAACCATTCCACTGACTTACCAGTTTTTTCCCCAAGTATGGCAATAGGGCAGAGTATATGTTATAACAACTAGAAGTACATAGGCAGTTACGTTTCTACTTGCACAGAACGAAAGACTTTAGAAGGACTGACCAATTATTTGTGTCCTTCTCAGACTACAAGAAAGGTGCTCCAGTTGCTAAGACCACTGACTCCAGATGGTTGTCAGATTGCAGTACATTTACCTTCAAATCACAAAACAAATAACTTCCTGACAAAGTCAGAGGACATTCTACCAGAGCTATGTCTACCTCTTCTGCCTTTTGGGCTAAACTGCCAATTTATACCATTTGTGCTGCAGTAACATGGGCAAGACCTCATACCTTTATTATTCAGTACAAAGTTAATTTGGTCTCAAGGGACAGGGCCTCTTTTGGGTCCACTGTTCTGAAGAAACTTCTCCCTTGAGCCACCCAAGAAAGACGGTGCTAGGGACGCTGTCCCAACCAGTAATGAATGAGGGAGAGATAGGACAATATTACATAAAGAAGTTATGTACTCACCATAACGTTCTATGTGTGTTGTCCATCTTGCCTTCATTCTTACATCCCACCCTCCTTTCCCCAGCCTTTGGCTCCTGGAGGACTGAGAGGTTTTATTTGGCGTCTAATTTCTCTGACCCTCTACTTGGCTTGTAAGGTTGTAAAAATGTTTATACACAAACACACACACGTATGTGTGTGTGTGTGTGTGTGTGTGTGTGTGTGTGTGTGTGTGTGTGTGTGTGTGTGTGTGTGTGTGTATATATATATATATATATATATATATATATATATATATATATATAGATTACTATACCAGCAAACAAAATCTGGGGAATTCCCTAGAGTGTCATGGGATAGGGTGTAAGCCGCGAGCTATTTGAACACCTCAAGCTTTTGTAAACGGCCGTGTCAGAACCAAGGATCAATTCCAAACCCAACCAGTACAGAATGAAGGCAAGATAGACAATACACATGAAACGTTATGGTGAGTACATAACTTTTTTTTTACCACTGTTGAAACTCTTCATGTTCCTACATTTCTGACTTTCCATAACTATAATGTGTAAATTCAGATTTTTTGAGAATAAAAAGGTCTGTTTCCTTTTCAATTTGCAAGTGTCGCTCTAAAGTAGTGAACAGAGACACATAATTTATTAATTCTCCATTTTCAGGTTTAGAAATTGTGTCTCTGGAGGCAGATTGTAAATGAATTAAACTAAGCAGAATGAGTTAGGTAAAACTTCTGCTACTGCATTGCTGCCATTTTGAAAAGTCTGAATCCTGTGGTTTTTTTTGTTGCTACTATGCAATATGTATTATTACATACTATACAATGAATGACCATTAACATTCAAAAACAGGCACACTGATTGGTCAGCCCAACCAGCGTGCCCACTGTAAATTGAGCATATACCAATGAAAAAAATTCGGGTCGCCTGGAGTGTCTTGTTACTATATGCTATAAAATGTCTACTTTTCTTTAATTTAACAAAAAGAAAACTTACGAAAACCTTAGACTTCAAAAGCATGAGAGAGACAGGATAACCAGTACATTATGCAAAACTAGAGAAAAGTACCTGATTATCCTTATATTTTCTCTGTCCTGTCTCTCCTGTACGTTTGAAGTCTCCAGATTTCACTTTTCTTTTAAAAACAAACAAAAAAAGCAACAGAGACCTTCCTTTCTCCATTGCTTCCTTTAAACAGCACTGATGTACTGCATAAGCATGGGAACGTAAGTTTCAGATGCATGTGCCGTACATCAAGAAAGCACCATGTTACTGGAGAAAATATGGAATAGCATCACAGTGCCGTTACACAAGGGCATTTTTTAAGAAAAGTCAATTAATTTTCTCGTAAATAATGTCATTGTATAATACCAATAACCCATGGCTGGGTGTGGAGTAATGCTAATTTACCCACACCCAGCCATGCGTAAGTGCTACCAATTCTTGAACCCAGGACGCTGTGCACTACATTCACAGCAACATACCTCTACACCATCTGAGCTGTAAAACTAGGGCTTGTCTGGGCTTTGAACCCAGGACCTCTCGGACCCAAACCGAGAATCATACCCCTAGACCAACGAACCACACTGCAAACCTGCTTGATGTTATTGTAATATGAATTATTCTACATATTCTATGTTCAATAATATTTGTATTAATCAATGTACTTACAGTACATTGTAATATAATTGGGGATTGCTGGCTGAAGTGTTATTATGTGCTTGTCTGTACTGTGTGCATTTCTTAGTGGTAGTTAGCTTAAAACCTTTTCCTTTTGGTCTGTATGCAAGCCTCTCATTTGTGTGGATTTTGGCTTAATAGTTCAGAGTTGCTCATCATTTAGCAACTATACCGGAGAGTTCCAGTGAATCTCCTTACATCTAAGGCAATTATCTGATAAAAATGATGAAAATAAGTATTATTTTGTACTTCTACTGATACTTGTGCCTACATTCTGTTAGTTTTGTGTGGTAGTTGCTGTATTTGTTGCACTTTAAATTAAAATTAAATGTAGTGTTCTACAGCTGTTTTAAGTACTTATTACTTTGTATCAGACAGTTTCAGGGCTGTTGTATCTAGATTTTGTGGTCTTCTTACACTTGTGCTCCAAACCACCCATTTTATGTTAAGAAAGTTTTTTTCTGCACTCTTGTGGCAGAAATGTGCTGATCCAAACCTGAGCGGTGGATTGCTGGTGGAAGGCATATTGTGTGCTTTCCTGATTGGTAGTTGGCTTAGAACCTGTTCCTTTCTGCTTGTATATAAACCATTGCTCTCTGCGCAGAGGTGGTTACCAGTACCCTGTATAGACACAAATGCCTTGACAATAAAAATTTCCCCAGGATAACTGTCACTGAAACCATACCCAGCCTCCTGCTGCTCTAGGAACAACTAAGTTGTAGGCTGAACACCATTGCTCTGTGACTACACAAAGTATAGTTCCCACTCATAACCTCTGTGCTACCAGCTCAGTCCAGTCTAATTAACCCATTCCTTTCCCTGGTAAAACCCACAGTAAGAAACTGATATCCTGGATTGGCAGCTTGAAGGACATGGATATCCTGAGGCAATGTAGCAATTGCCTCATCTATATTGGCATCCACTTAATCCTGAAACAAACAAATGCTGTATGTGAAAGATGTAGTTACACTACAAAAATGGATGCAAGACTATCACATACAGATAAATCGAATTCCAAACAGGTTGTCAGCACACACAGATCACTTCCCACACTAAGTAAGTATTTGATACATAACCCCCATATGTGAGGTACTCACTAGTAACTTATCAAAAACTCATGGGTATCCCAAAGGCTGCCTTTATAAACTGTATATATATATATATATATATATATATATATATATATATATATATATATATATATATATATGTATATATGTATATATATATATATATATATATATATATATATATATATATGTATATATATATATATATATATATATATATATATATATACACATACACAACAAAGCAAACAGCAAGCAAAACACATAACAATACACACACACCAGTGTCTCAGCAAAGAAGCCCATTAGGCAAAACACCACAAAACATAACATAATGGTAATAGGAGACTCCATAGTGAGACACACTGTTGTTACCCTCACCAGGCTGGATAAGGGGAAGGTTACGGTTAGCTGCCTGTCAGGTGCCAGAATCCATCAGATAACACAAGCACTGAAGTCACTCAGCCACAAGTACCAGTATGACTCTGTCATAGTTTATGTGAGTGTGAATGACCCGACATGTACCTCCCTTGACTATATGAAAAGAGGCATACTTGAGCTCTCCAATTATGTGTGAGAGGCAGGTATGAGCCTAACCTTGAGCAGCATTCTACCTTCAACAAGGATGATACCAGAATGCAAACAAAAAACAATTGACTTAAACAATTGGCTTAACTTTTGGTGTCAGTCCAAGAGATCCAATATTTGTCAGCCTAGGAGGACCTGATGGACAGGCCACACCTTTTTGCCAGAGATGGTCTGCACCTGTCTCCTGTAGGCTTTTGGATACTGGCAAAGGCTTTACCCACCCTATTGTGCCTCGTTTTAGGCAGTGTCAAAATAACCAACCTCCCAATATAACAAAATCTTCCCTTGATAAGCTCAAGGTACTGCTGCTGAATGTTAGGAACAATAAAGTGCACTCCCTACAAGCACTCCTCACCTTGGAATATGTTGATGTCTGTGCAGTCACTGAGACATGTTTCAGTGCCAAAGAAGGCATTGAAGGTACCCCAGCAGTGCAAGGCTACAACGCTTTCTACACATTCAAACCACCAACTAAGTAAGAAAAAAATAGAGGATGTATATCCTTCTTCACAAAGGATAAGTACATCTGAAGACTGGTCAGACAGTATAACTCTGTTGACCTATTCCATGTCCAACTAACCACAGGCAAAATCCCCTACCACATCATTGCAAGCTGTAGGTCACCCACCATGAACCACGAAAAACATAACGTATAACTGGAATTACTGGAATCACTCACCATGCAGCTCAATACTTTACTCATGGATGATTTTAGCTATCTTACCATTGACTGGGGAATGTAGATGACCACTGACATGCAGGCTTAGAGGTTCCTGGCTGTTTTAATAGAAATGCTCTGGAATAGCTAGTCAGCATACGCAGTGGGTGCTCAAATATCCTGGACATAATACTCACTAATATGGGAAATCATCAGCGTAATGTCCTCTTTGGTAAGATGGGACCACAAAATGGTTTCCTTTGAAATAAATATAAGGCCAGATACCCCATCAAGCTCATAAACACTAAAGAATTTCTCCAAGACACATTACCTCCTACTAAGCAATGGCATGAGAAATTTCAAAGGTCCCCCAAACCCAGAAAACACAGAATCCTGTGCAGAGGTGTACACCAATGCCTTGTACAGCCACTTAAGCAGTTGTACAGAATAGGTATTACCTGATTAGATTAAACATAGGTCTTGTTGGAAAAACAAACCACCCTGATGGACACCTGGTATAAACAAGCTATACAACAAAAGAAAGAAATTAGAAGTTATGTACTCACCATAACGTTCCATCTGAGTAGGTGACTTCATTTGGATGCAACCTGTGGGTTTCGGATCCGACCTCGGATCCGAGCCGGCATTTCAAAAGCTTAGGGTCCGAGCTCCTAGCTCCTCCCTCTACCCATAATCCCCTGCCAAGCCCTAACTGACCTCAGATTGAGTTTGCCTATATAATACTAGAATAAAAAGTATCTACATAGATGAATAAACTCTTATTGTATAAAGGTCAGGGGGATGGAGGGGGGGATGGTTGCATCCAAATGAAGTCACCTACTCAGATGGAACGTTATGGTGAGTGCATAACTTCTAAATCTGAAGTAGGCAGACTTCATTTGTCTGCAACCTGTGGGACAGAGTCCCCAGTTACCTAAATCTTGGGTGGCCGTCATGGAAGGATGTTCCGGAGCACCGCTGAGCCAAAGGATGCTCTTCCCCTGGAAACAACATCCCCTTATAATGAGAAATGAAGGTATGAGACGAGGCCCAAGTGGCTGCCGTGCAGATATCATCCAATGGCACTCGGGACTTAAACGCGGCTGAAGTGGAAACAGCCCTAGTGGAGTCAGCAGTAACCCTCTGAGGAGCAGGCCTACCTGAGGTGTCATAAGCCTGCAGTATACAATTAGCAATCCATCTTGACAGTGTGACTTTGGAAACTGCTTTGCCCATAGCAAATTTAGCAAAGGAGATGAACAGTTGATCTGATTGTCTATGACCAGCTGTTCTGTGAATGTAAAAGCACAATTGTCTATGAACATCTAAAGAATGCAGCTTATACTCTCCTTTGGTTTTATAGTTGGGGAAAAACACAGGTAAGTTGATTGATTGATTAATATTAGATTCCGAAGAAACTTTTGGAAGAAAGGATGGATTGGTCCTGAGGCACACCCTATCGGGAAAAAAGGAGAGGTAAGGCGGTTTGACGCATAAAGCCTGAAGTTCCGACACTCTTCTGGCTGATGTGATGGCTACCAAGAAAGCAGTCTTCCATGAAAGGTACTTTAGATCTGCAGAAGCTGCAGACTCAAAGGGGGAAGCAGTAAGGGCCTGTAGCACTAAGGATAGGTCCCAAGGTGGTACAGCTTCTTTGACCTGTGGCCTCAACAGAAAAACTCCTTTAAGAAAGGTCTTGCAAAGTTTTGCAGTCATGAGGGGAGCTGACTCATGACCCATATGATAATGGGAAATCACTGCCATTTGTACCTTTACCGTGGAAGAACTCGCCCCTTGATGAAAGAGGTCTGTTAAGAAGTCCAGTACCGTAGACATTGGTGCCGAAAAAGGATCAACATTTTTCTGGACCGCCCAAATAGAAAACCTTTTCCATTTGCTCCGATAAACCTTCCTAGTGGAAGGTTTATGAGCCGCCACTAAAATGGCCTTGACAGGTGACGAGATACCGGGAGTCCTAATCAAGGATGGAACTGGAGCAGCCAGGCTGCCAATTTCATGGTGTGTAGATTCGGAACCGGGAGTCCTAGAGGATGGGAGATGAGATCCAGGATCGGATCCAGAATCCAGGGCGGATTCACTTTGTGAGACCATACATAAGGGAACCAGGGCTGACGAGGCCAGAACAGGGCAATGAGAATCATTCTGCTCCCCAAACTGTTGGCTTTCTGCAAGAGCCTCTGCATCAGAGGTAGTGGAGGATAGGCATAAAGGAGACCAGGAGGCCAAGCATGCACCAGAGCGTCTCTCGGGGATTCCCCAGGTGGGGGAAGTAGAGTGAAGAAACTGTCGCATTTGGCATTTGAGTGAGAAGCAAAAAGATCGCAACAGGGTTGCCCCCAGACGGCAAAAATCTTCTTCGCTACCAGCGGATTGAGAGACCATTCGTGCGGGGAAAGAATGGTGCGACTGAGCTTGTCCGCAAGGATGTTGGATTTTCCTGGAATGTGCGTTGCTACGAGAAAGCGTTTGGTGGAAATTGCCCATTCCCAGACTCTCATGGCCTCTCGACAAAGGGGATAGGACCTGGCTCCCCCTGCTTGTTGATGTACCAGACTACCGACATGTTGTCTGTCTGGATCGCAATAGTCCCCGTAGGAAGAAGGCTGTGAAGTGCTTGCAACGCTAGGAGCACCGCCCTCATCTCCAGGACATTTATATGCAACGAGGTCTCTGAACTGTTCCACGTGCCTTGGACAATCTTGCCCGCAGAATGCCCCCCCCCACCCGAGGCGAGAAGCGTCCGTAGCCACCGTGGCTCGGGGGAATGTTGCACAAAAGGGTCTCCCTGCTAGAGGCTCCGGAGACTGGAGCCACCAAAACAGGGAGTCCTTGCATGCCTTGCTGACCGCTATCGGGCTGTTGAGAGAGGAGTATAGCGAGGACCACTGGACCTGTAGGGTCCATTGAAGAACCCGCATGTGTAAGCGAGCATGAAGAAGTGGAATAGCTGCTGCCATTGAACCCAGAGCCCTCAGGACCGAAGCCGCCGTGGGAAACGGTTGCAGGACTGCTGTGATATGACACCTCAGGCTGGACAGCCTGTCTGGGGTGAGGAAGGCCCGCATTGATCTTGTGTCCAACCTTCCTCCTATGAAATCTATAAGTTGTGTGGGGTGCAGTAAAGATTTTTCCCAGTTTATGGTGATGCCCAGCCTTGGGGCCATAAGAAGGAAATAGTCCCTGGCTGAGCGCAGTAGATGCCTTGATGATGCCGTCAGGAGCCAGTCGTCCAGGTACGGAAAACCTGTAATCCCTGGAGTCTCAGGTGGGCCGCTACTACTGCTAGTACCTTGGTGAACACCCTGGGGGCAGAGGTGAGACCGAAGGGGAGAACCCTGAACTGGTAGTGGCTGGCTCCCAGCCGGAAGCGAAGTAACCTCCTGGACCGTCTGTCCATCCGAATGTGGTAGTACACGTCCTTGAGGTCGATAGAGCACATCCGATCGTTCTCCCGCAAAAGGGGGAGTATAGATTGTAGGGTGACCATCCGGAACTTTTGCTTGGTTACTGATAGGTTCAGCAGGGAAAGATCTAAGATCAGTCTTAAGTCCCCCGTTTTCTTTGGCACCAAGAAGAACGTGGAGTAAAACCCTGATCCGGTTTGATCTCGGGGGACGCGCTGGATGGCTCTTTTTTCTAGCAGCTGCTCGATTTCGACAGCTGCTGCCTCCCTTTGGTCGGGTGGTACATCGGGGAGGCTGCGGGATCTGGGATTTTGCTCAGGGGAATGGCATAACCTCTGGATATCACACGAAGCACCCAACGGTCTGATGTGATTGACTCCCAAGAAGTCAGGTGCCTCGAAAAACGCCCCCCAACTGCCTCCAGAGACGGACAGCCGGGCAACCCTTCAGGGCTGTTGCATGGGTCTGTCAGAGAAAGGTTCTCTGGACCCAAAATTCCTAGGAGCCCCTCTGCCTCTAGGACGGCGACCTCCCTGTCCTCCTCTGCCACGGAAGGACTGGTTATCCGGAGCAGGTTGGGACTGCTGCGACTTCCGGAACCACATCTTCTTCTTTCCCTTTTGGTTCTTCGAGAAGGACCTCTGGGGAGCTGAGAAGCGGACTCCAACGGCAGACAGCGTCTTCCCGTCCTTCTCGCTCTGGACTAACGTTTCGCGAACAGTTTTGCCAAACAAGGCAGAACCATCAAAGGGGGCATTCGCGAAGGTCGCTTTGACGGGCTCTGCGAAATCACAGTGGCGGAGCCAGGCCTGACGTCTCATGACTAGGCCCGCTATGCTAGCTCTAGCGGCTCCCTCGGAAGCGTGAGAAAGTAGCCGCATAGAAGTATTGGAAACTGCTCTAAGAGTGGCCATACGGGTGGAGTACACTTGCTTGTCCTCACCCGACATGGACTCTGGGGGGGATGCAGCGTACTCTTTAATCAGGTCCCGCTGCATCCTGATGACATGTGCCATGTAGTTCAGCGCTCTCAAAGAGAAGGTTGCTGAACTAAAAACTCGCTTCCCAATGCAATCCATCGAGCGGGACTCTTTGCCCGGAGGATGCATAGAGGGACTCTCCTGTGCTAACTCCCTCTTCGTGGCTGCAGCCATCATCATGGCATCTACCGGGGGGCCCTTGCTCCAGTGAGTGCGGTCCGCCGGGGGGCTCAGGATACAGTCCGGACGCTTGGGTACAGGGTCAACGGTGTCCGGATCCTTCCATGCTCTGGTGGATATAAGGTCCACCAGAGGATTGGCAGGAGGGGACACCCAAGAGGTAGATGGACCCGCCTCGAATGCCTCCAAGAACACAGACTCGTCTGAGGAGGCCTTGGGGGCAGACCACCCCCCCCTGATCCTTAACATCTCCATAATGTCTCCAAAGGAGACGTCTTCCGGGGGTGATCTTGGGGAGCCCTCCCCTTCATCCAAGTCTGTGTCTTCGGTAATGGACTCTGGGGAGTCCATGTGCCTCCTTTTGCACTTACGCTTCCGAGGCACTTCCTCGGGGGGACTGTCCGAGGAGTCCTCTTCAGCAGCTAGATGTTCCAAGGGAACTACTTGGGACATCGAGGCGGGCTGTCCCTGGGACCGGCTGATGGGAGCCTGGCCCAGCTGCAAGGGAGTGCGGGGTGGAGCCGTGGCAGGGACCGGGGGTCCGGTAGTCCTCAACAGCGCCCTTTCCACTACGTCGAAGGCCGAGGGGGAGCCAGCTTCTCTAAGCCCCGAGAGCCGACCCCCACTCGGATCCGACGCACGGACCGGAGTCGGAGCCGAAACCGTCGGATCCGAGAGACCGGTGTGCTCCGACTTAGACGGAGCCGAAGACACACCAGCTCCCTCGGATCCGAGGCTCGGCCCTCGGCTCCGAGAGGTCGGGTCCGAAGTACCCGAAGCACTCAAGGGATGGGTCGGATCCGAGATGCGCCGACCTATCGGATCTGACCCACCCCCGGATCCAACTCTGCCCGGTGCCGACTGCTCCGAACCCGGGGTGTGGGTCGGAGAAGGAGCCAAGGGGGCGAAAAAAGGGGTCGAAGCCCCTCCCGGATGGGGGGGGGGGGTGGCTAAGAGCACTCCCATTTGCATCTGGGCCTGGATGAAACGCTTCATCATCCGGTCCATGTCTGCTTCGCTCATAGAAAAGGTGGATCTAGATGAGGCCACCGAAGCGGACCTAGAGAGCCGCCTCGGGGACCTCACTGAAGGGCTAGCCTCCTCCTCCTCGGGCCCAGAAGAGAACCGAGGGGAGTGGAGCCGAGGAGGAGGAGATCTAGAAGACACAGGGGTGGCCCGCTTAGACGGAGGAGCCGAACTTGAGGTCTCGGCTCTCCGTTTGTGGTGCCTCTCCTTGTGTCTCTCCTTCTTCTCTTTCTCCCTTGTAGTCTCCCTCTCCTCCGGCTTTTTGGTGGGAGGTTGAGTCCCTGCCGGGGGAGGGGAGACCGCAGCACCCACGGAAGACTGCTGGCTAGTAGGGCAGAGGCCGGAGCCGCATCTGGAGGGAGAAGTCCCGCCAGAACAAGCTTCGACCTCCGCTCCCTTAAAGCTCGGGGGTTGAACCCTGCACATATGGTACAACCAGATGACAGGTGTTCAACCCCCAAGCATTTAACGCACCGAGTGTGGCCATCTGCTGGGGACAGCTTATGGCCACACTCTGTACATTTAGAAAACACTGCCTTATGGGCTTCTGACATCCTAAGCCCTAACAGGCCTACAACACACAGTACAAACAAACACACAAACTACGCAAAACCCGTGAAAAAAATTAACAAGATAGAGAGAGGAAAGCCTAACACATACACTCTACTTAACTAAATATTAAAAGTTTAAAGTTTTTAAAATTTTTCAGTCAAAACTCTTACCTGTAACCAGGAGCTCGAGGAGTCCGTTGCAACTTGAAAAGCGGCAAACGAAATCTGAGGTCAGTTAGGGCTTGGCAGGAGATTATGGATAGAGGGAGGAGCTAGGAGCTCGGATCCTAAGCTTTTGAAATGCCGGCTCGGATCCGAGGTCGGATCCGAAACCCACAGGTTGCAGACAAATGAAGTCTGCCTACTTCAGATCCAGTGTCCAACAATAAGTGGGGACAGGCTCAGCAGAAGAAAAAATCTCTTGCTAGTGTAAAACAAATCAGAGATCTAATCAATTCCTCAAAGGCAAATTATAAAGTAAAAATAACCTCCCCAGTAACGGAAAAAAATCACAAAGTATTGTTCTACTACATCCAAAATCTTAAGGGGAATACTCAGCTATGCGCAGAGCTGGTTGTGAATGGCACCACCCGTATTCAACTGAAAG